>NW_027167473.1:6228130-6916564 GCF_013368605.1 Nyctibius grandis
CTGCGCCTTTAATTGCCTAAATCGGGGGCGATGAAGAAACTCTTGAGGGATCCAATTAGGACACTCAGTAGCTCCTTTCTTGGCCCTCCTTCTCCCAGGCAACTAGGGATAGGACAAGAGGACACAGCCTCAAGCTTGGCCAGGGGAGGTTCAGGTTAGACATTAGGAAGCATTTCTTCTCAGCAAGGGTCATTAGCCATTGGAAGGGGCTGCCCAGAGAGGTGGTGGAGTCACCATCTCTGGAGGGGTTGAAGAAAAGCCTGGACATGGCACTTAGTGCCCTGGTCTAGTTGCCATGGTGGTGTCAGGGCAATGGTTGGACTCGATGATCCCAGAGGGCTCATCCAACCTCATTGATTCTGTGACTCTGTGAGGTGGACATGCCATTGCACATGCTTCTAAAGCAGGAGGGAAACTCCTTGGGACGCTTTGCTTTACATCCCCCGGGCTTCCTTGGCGAAAACCATCGTGCTGGGGACATGTTTCCTTGGGGTGAGGTGTGTAATTCCAACTCCCCACTCTTCCCCTGCCTCTCCCCACCCCAGAACAAAATCCTGCTGGGAACTAAAACTGGAAGGATTTCAGGCAAAGCTGGAAAACTTACTCTTTTGTTATTGCCATAGTACGTTGTCGGCAATAAAACCCCTTCTAGTGTGTGAGGAATACGTCAGCACAGCTCAGGATTTCCCGTTGGGTCCTGGTGTCCCCCTGCTCCCCACATCCCCTGCCCCAGGCTCAGCCCTTTGCTCGGCGTCTCTGTGTGCTCCTGCCCCAGGCTCAGCCCTTCCTCACCGTGTCGGGGTGGCCCCCCAGCCCCCCCTGCCCAGCCCTCACCCCTTTCCCTGCAGCACACGTGGGAGCAGGCAGGGTTTGAACACATCAGCTACTCAGGTCCCAGCAAGGAGTGCCAGCTCTCCGCTCCCAGAACTCCCAGCCTCCCACCCCGCCGGATTTCCCAGGGTGGTGCCATATGCCGAGCAGTGGGTAAGAGAGCTCCCGACCCAGCCCCGCGGAGGGCGAGGGAACGCGGGCGGTTGGGAAATGAAAGGGCTCCTCTTGCATCAACCGCGTGACGAGGAGGCTGCTGTTGGGGCCCGGGGGAGGAATCCCTTCACGGCTGCGGTTTCCTTCCCCTCTTCCAGCTCCGCCGGCCTTGGCAGAGGCTGGAGCCAAAGGCCGGGGGATTTTTCGGTACCCGGTAGGTTTGTGTGGTCCAGATGTGATCAGTGCAACTGGGGAGCCAGTCCCCGCGGCGCTCCGAGCTCCAGGCGTGCCAAGGCGCTGCGGAGGAGCGGCGCTGGGGGACCCCAGACGAGAGAAGAGCACACCGCTAGCACTGAACCCCAAGGTCCGGGTGCCCTCGCTCAGCTGCCCCCCCAGCCTTGCTCAGCGCCGGCCGTGCTTCCAGCGCAGTCATCCTGGCTAATCCTGCGCTCACCATGTGGGCTGTCAAATGGCTCCTGCTGTATTTTGTTGCCCTTTCAAATATTTCGCAGGGAGTAGGCTGTACCATCTGGTGGGCAATCTGCCTGTGCACGCAACGGCCGCGCGCCCAGCGCCGCGCCGACGGGCCCCCGCACCCACCGGCAGCCCCCACAGCACCCAGGGCTGGGCCACTGGGCCCCGGGGTGGGTGCCGGGGGCCACTGGCCCCTGGGGCGGGTGCCGGGGCGAGGGATGGTCCTGCACAGAGCCCAGCTCTTTCCTCCAGCCCCAGCGTGCACGGCAAAGGCAGAGGGGTACTTCCCCTCATGGAGGGCTATTCTGGAGCCACATCATCAAGTTTTAAACCTCTTTCCTTCCCTTTTTATTGATTTATTTTTGCATATTGCGCATTCACAGTACTGCTGACTCCACACTCTCCTCCCTTTCGCAGCACGCTCCGACAGCAGCCGCCAGACAGGTTAGAGAAGGCGGATTATACATTGCTGACGGGACATATAAATCCTCATTTGTACCTGACCACGGAAAGAACAGGATGGTCTTAGCAAAATCACTCCAGTAATTCCTTGGGGATTGCTCTACGTTCTGTTATCAAAAGCAAAAGGCTCAAAGGTCATGAGAGGAAAGCAATAATATCAGCGTTCATCTCAAAATACACACACCAGCCAGGCGTGCAGGATGACAGCGTTAATCACCTCAAGCACAGCAGACCCTCTCCCTCTGTGTGCACACACACCCCTACGTAATATACGTGTCTATATACAACACGTGTAATATCCGTAACACACATACACCAGTTAGTTAGAAACCACCAATAACAAAGCTGGTAGCTTAATATTCAGTCCCTTAGCTGAGCCTCTGAAGGCTCTCTGCCCTTTTACACCCCAGAATTTCTTCTTCATCTCCGAGACGCCCACACGCAGCGATGACACGATAGGTTGAGTTTATGTTTTACTGCCTGGATGTGAGCTGAAAATAAGCGATGATTCTGTAAAACTATTCTGTGGGTCTATTTATTTCTCTTGTGTGCTCGAGGAGTTTTCAAAAGCCATGTTACGTGCCTTGGGAATATGGAATACTGGGACAGTGCTTCAAGAGAGATGTTGAGGTGTTAGAGCGAGTGCAGAGGAGGGCGACCAAGCTGGTGAAGGGTCTGGAGGGTCTGAGCTACGAGGAACGGCTGAGGGAGCTGGGGGTGTTTAGCTTGGAGAAGAGGAGGCTCAGAGGTGACCTTAGTGCAGTCTACAACTACCTGAAGGGAGGGTGTAGCGCAGTGGGAGTCGGCCTCTTCTCCCAGGCAACCAGCGCTAGGACAAGAGGACACAGCCTCAAGCTTGGCCAGGGGAGGTTCAGGTTGGCCATTAGGAAGCATTTCTTCTCAGCAAGGGTCATTAGCCATTGGAAGGGGCTGCCCAGGGAGGTGGTGGAGTCACCATCTCTGGAGGGGGTTAAGAAAAGCCTGGACATGGCACTTAGTGCCCTGGTCTAGTTGCCATGGTGGTGTCAGGGCAATAGTTGGACTCGATGAGCCCAGAGGGCTCTTCCAGCCTCATTGATTCTTGTCTTTATTCCTTATTATTTTAAGTACACTTAATATGTATGATCTTAACAGCTTTGGGGGCCAGATTATTTTAGCAATTGCTGGTAGGCAAATCCCATTAGGTTCCACAGGAGCTCTGCCACACATCTGACAAGGCTATCTGGCAGTAAATCTCCTCTAAGAGATCGCTCCTCCCCTGGAAGCCAGAGTGAAACTTAACAGGGAATTACACAATCTGAATGCACACTGAGGAGAGACCGGACCTTTAAAACCATGCTGGCATCCAAAAGCCGTTAATCTTCTTAGGTAAGGATGAAATACGCAGCGGAGATGATGATGTAACTCACCAAGGGGGAACAAGGAGCTCTAGTGAATAGATGCCTTGAGTAAAACTTCGGCTGTTCTTCGGTTCATCCCATTCTCCACTTCATTCCCGGTCCCAAATATTTTTTAAAACACACCCCTGCAAACAGCCCCCCTCGCCGGGCAGGGACCCCCTTTCGCACCCACGGAAGCACGCAGCGCTCCTCACGAGAACGATGCGTTTCACAGACACCCAAAACCTTGGTCACCACCTGTGGTCCCCTGCCTACCTTCTAAGCAGAAGGATTTAAGAATAAGCAGGCAAAACGTTTATTTTTAGAGAAGTTGCCGGTGCCATCACCCCCCTGTCTCGCTGGGACTGTTTGATTTATTTGCTGTAACAGTCTGGATGCGTTAGAGGGCGGTTCCACGCTTATGTTGTAACGGGGCCCGGAGGCAGCGGCCGAGGCTGGAGGCTTTGCTGCATTAGGCTGCTACACCTGACGGGGAGGTGGGGAGATGATGGGGAGATAGGGAAATAGGGAGATGATGGGGAGATGATGGGGAGATAGGGAAATGGGGAGATGGGGAGATGATGGGGAGATGATGGGGAGATGGGGAGATGATGGGGAGATGATGGGGAGATGATGGGGAGATGATGGGGAGATGATGGGGAGATGATGGGGAGATGATGGGGAGATGGGGAGATGGGGAGATGATGGGGAGATGGAGAGATGGGGAGATGGAGAGATGGGGAGATGATGGGGAGATGGGGAGATGATGGGGAGATAGGGAAATGGGGAGATGATGGGGAGATGGGGAGATGATGGGGAGATGATGGAGAGATGGGGAGATGGGGAGATGATGGGGAGATGATGGGGAGATGATGGGGAGATGATGGGGAGATGATGGGGAGATGGAGAGATGGGGAGATGATGGGGAGATAGGGAAATGGGGAGATGATGGGGAGATGGGGAGATGATGGGGAGATGATGGAGAGATGGGGAGATGATGGGGAGATGATGGGGAGATGGAGAGATGATGGGGAGATGGAGAGATGATGGGGAGATGATGGGGAGATGATGGGGAGATGATGGGGAGATGATGGGGAGATGGAGAGATGATGGGGAGATGGAGAGATGATGGGGAGATGATGGAGAGATGGGGAGATGATGGGGAGATGATGGAGAGATGGGGAGATGATGGGGAGATAGAGAGATGGGGAGATGATGGGGAGATGACGGAGAGATGGGGAGATGGGGAAATGGGGAGATGAGGAGGAGATGGGGAGATGGGGCTGCTCCCATCTGAACTCCCAAGCTCACCCTTGCCAGCCCCTGCTTGCAACTCCCTTGGACCCCTGGTGCTTGCACACCGCAAGTCACACCGAGCAATATTTATCGCGGAGAGCATGTGCTCCATAATTAAAACTTTCTGCTATTAGGGAGTTTATGATCTAACGATGCTATAGGAAGCAGAGTTTATGGTCACTGAATCAGTACTCGATTTGAGAGCGCAATTAACGAATCACAGAAAGAGCGTATCCCAGCGCGTCGTTAGAGCCGGAGCTGCCCCCCTCTGATGATATGCTAGCTTTAGTAGTGTCATTATTAAGATCACCATTTCACTATCATAGTAATAACTGTAGATAACTGCACAATATTATCTTTCAAAGAATCATCTTCTCTGCATAAATTAAGAGGTTTGAAATATAATTCACAGGGCAAAACCCTCCCAGGAAACCCGTGGGGAAGATCAGAAATAGACAGCAGAAGCGATGACTTGCCTTGGCTGCAGCGAAGACGTGGGGCTCCATCAGGTGCTTCTGTCGTGGTGGGATCTCTGCCTGACTGGCCCACGGGGACCGAGCGGGGCTGCAGGAGAACGAACGGGTTGGCTGTGAGACCAGAGGGACGGAGAGGCCAGCGGAGTTCAGGCGTGGTTACAAACAAAATCGATGGCTACGTGACACCTCTGCATCTGTTTCGTTAGCCACCGATAAAGCTGTGCACTAATTACCGGTTGCCCTCAGTCCCTACCACCCATGATGCAGCGTAGCTGCCTACCACCTTTGTAGATACCGAAAAGTAGGTGAAATGCTTCCTGTCCTGGTTGCCTGAGGGATTAAGGAGGTGCCTTGGCGACTGGGCTCTGATGAGCTTCAACAGTGTGACAGGCAAAGGTGGGCCGAGGACACCTTTCTCAGGGGTTTGGGCACAAACCTCAGTGTTTCCTTTGAGTATTTTTTATTGTGTGTATGAAGAAAACACCGTCCGTCCCCTCTGCTGTAAGAAATACTGCAGGGGAGAGAGGGGAGCTCTTTTTCTTTTTGTCTAAAACCTGGAAATTCAGAAAAATCCTTCAAAACGCACTAGCACTAACCATTTAATAAGTAAATTGAGATGCTAATGAATGTTACTTCCTGAAAAAAATGGGAAAAAATAAGCAACATATAAGGCTGGATCTGTAGTAACCATCAAAAGGGGTTAAAAACTGATTTAGGTGACCTTAGTGCAGTCTACAACTACCTGAAGGGAGGTTGTAGTGCAGTGGGAGTCAGCCTCTTCTCCCAGGCAACCAGCGCTAGGACAAGAGGACACAGCCTCAAGCTTGGCCAGGGGAGGTTCAGGTTGGACATTAGGAAGCATTTCTTCTCAGCAAGGGTCATTAGCCATTGGAAGGGGCTGCCCAGGGAGGTGGTGGAGTCACCATCTCTGGAGGGGTTTAAGAAAAGCCTGGCCATGGCACTTAGTGCCCTGGTCTAGTTGCCATGGTGGTGTCAGGGCAATGGTTGGGCTCGATGAGCCCAGAGGGCTCTTCCAACCTCATTGATTCTGTGATTCCTCTAAAAAGTAACTTCAATGGTTTTGGCCTTCAACCTGCCAGAACACGAGCCTGTGCACCAAGGAGCAGCGTGTGAGAACGCCTAAGGAGCCAGAGGTGCTGCAGTGATGCTAACAATTACGCTCCAGACAGATTGAGCTGCACCCATTTTACAAACAGGAAAACAGCAAAGCAGCTACATCTGCCTGGCAGCTGCGTCAGCTGGAGACAGGCACAGAAATCCTGGGTTTTACACTTATTTTTAGCCAGATGAGATGGAATCGATAGGAAAAGCCCAGTGCCATCCCCATCGCTCTGAGGGTGAGGAACTGAGGAGTGAGCTGTGCCCAAGATGGGCTCTGTGCAATATTAATGATTACGGACGACGGGGAAAAATGCAAAGCGCTGAAAACAAAAAGAAACCTTCAGATGTGCCTCCCTGGGAAAGGACACAGCTTCAAGTAATGATTATTTTTATTTAGGAAAACATTATCCAAGGGACTCCTTCCAAGGGAAGCAATCTGGGTTGTGTCTGGGCTGAGCACACGATGTCATCCTGCTGCAAAGAAAGCAAACAGCACACCGGGATGTACAAACAGGAGTGGCATGGGTCGGGCACGTGAAGTGATCCTGCGCCGCAGGCAGCGGTGGGAAGGGCTCAGCTGGGGATCGATCCCCGGGCCGGGCACAGCGCCTGGGGGCAGCTGGGGAGCAGCTGGAGGCAGGCCAGGGAGAGCAGCAAGAATGACCAGAGGGGGAAAAAAATGAGCTGAGAGGAGAGATTGAGAGAGTTGGGCTTGTTTAGTCTAGAGAAGGGATGTAAAGCGCTGGGACAGGGAAAGGGGGGGTCAGGTGGACATAGTCCCCTTCGTTCATCTCAAGCGAGGAAGAGAAACTGCTGCAGCTAAAAGAGCTTTTCTGTTCAGCGGTTCTCTGTGCTCATCTCGTCTGCACTTATCTCTGCACACTGTTAGTAAGAAGCCTTGAGATCCTTTGAGATGTACTTGGCCCTGGGGAGGCCGCGCCTTGAATACTGTGTCCAGTTGTGGGCCCCGCACTTCAAGAGAGATGTTGAGGTGTTGGAGCGAGTGCAGAGGAGGGCAACCAAGCTGGTGAAGGGTCTGGAGGGTCTGAGCTACGAGGAACGGCTGAGGGAGCTGGGGGTGTTTAGCCTGGAGAAGAGGAGGCTCAGAGGTGACCTTAGTGCAGTCTACAACTACCTGAAGGGAGGTTGTAGCGCAGTGGGAGTCGGCCTCTTCTCCCAGGCAACTAGCGACAGGACAAGAGGACACAGCCTCATGCTTGGCCAGGGGAGGGTCAGGTTGGACATTAGGAAGCATTTCTTCTCAGCAAGGGTCATTAGCCATTGGAAGGGGCTGCCCAGGGAGGTGGTGGAGTCCCCATCTCTGGAGGGGTTGAAGAAAAGCCTGGCCATGGCACTTAGTGCCCTGGTCTAGTTGCCATGGTGGTGTCAGGGCAATGGTTGGGCTCGATGAGCCCAGAGGGCTCTTCCAACCTCAGTGATTCTGTGAGATGTAGGTTCATATCACTGCCAAGCTAAAATTGGAGATACTGCAAATTAATTAAATGGATCGATTATCCAAAAAAGCAGCAACACACTTTCCTGGGTTTTTCCCCTTTTTTTTATCCCCACAGCAGAGCAAGGGAGGGAGCAGAGCGTACTGAGCCGAAGTTCAGCACGGAGGTGGCTAATCTCTCCTTCATGCTTCTGTACTTCTAAAAAACTGTGCAAGCGAGCAGAAATCCACCGTATTTCAGAGACCCTGTGAAAGGTTGTATCCCAGGACAGCCGCCCCTTGGGGAGGAAGAAATTTGTGACCTTGTTTAGCTGAGCAAGCACATCAGCTGCCCGAGTAAAGATGCTGTAAGCACTTCCAGCCCAGCTGGAGAGGAGGTCACGTTGCAGGCGGGCTACCTGCCGGGCCGGGGGGGTGAAGGGGACCAGAGCGTTGATGGGAAATAACTCACAGCATCACTAGTCCTGCTTCAACAGAGCCAGAGCCACGGTGGGTGCCGTAAAGCCGCTCGTCGGTGGGACACGTTACGCTCCCGGGCGCTGGGAGAAGACGGGGAGGGACAAATAAATGGACAAGCAAGAGCTGGGCTTTGCTGCAAGCAAAAAAATTCACCTAGCTGAAAGGATACAGCCAGGAGAGGCAGGGGTTTGGGAGACCAGTTTACATTGCAATTTTGCCTAATTAGTCTCCAATAATTAATGCTGTGAGGGTAACAGAGATGTAATCAGACAAAATGCTGGTAAGCAAAGCCCCTGGAAGCCATACATCTTTTGCTAGTAATGATTATGTTCTTTTTTATTATTAAAGATCCCATTAGAAAGAATTTATGATTTTTTCCCCTTTGTGAGAGAAATAATAAACATTACATTGGCTGCTCTGATTTTTGGTATTGAGCAACCGAGTATACATAATTAGCCACAGTTAAAAAGAAATTTTGCCTGAATGGCTTTTGGGGAACATTAGATCCAAATTACAACCCTGCAGATTTTTTTTCCTGTGAAAATACACTATCAATAAATAACTCAAATACAGTTTGTCTGAACAAACATTTAGATCCTGAGGAAAACATCCACGGAAGGAAAGTGATGGCGCCGAGGGACTGAACCTTCTCCTCAACGGCAGTCAATTCCCCTCCCAGTGGCGTTGGGTTGGGTGCTTGTAAACACACCAAGATGCCTCCACCCCGACGGACCCCCAGTCCAAAAGGACTCGCTAGGACTGAAGAAATCAGGCGTGTGGCTTTGGTCCAGTCAGATTCAGTCGGTGCCACAAACCCTGAAGGACCTGTCTACAAGCAGGACACGCAGACGTGATGCAGCCACGGAAATCTCAAGCTAACTCGGCCAACGTGCTCTTGTCTTCTGGACGAGCTCCAAGCCGGGAGAGGACACAGACTGCTCCCACGACAAGGCGATCGCCTGGCTCAACGGCAGGCACGAAGGAAAAAGTCCCATCGAGGAACTTTCTATGAAAAAAATAAAGACGTGGTTCAAAACTGACGTCCTCTCAGTAATGGGAAACAGGAAGAAGGAACAAGCTCATGATAAAGATGACCTCTCTCAGAGCAAGAAGACCTGCATTCCCAGGGTGGAGAGTGGATGGTCCAGCACACAGCCAAGTCAGTGACTCTGGGCATCTCCACCTCTTCAGCAAAGCTCTTGAGTCCTTCACCCTCTGAGGGGACAACCCACTCGCTCAGTTGCTAACAGAATCACAGAATCAATCAGGTTGGAAGAGCCCTCTGGGATCACGGGAGGGAGAGCAGAAGTGGGCAGCCACTGGCACAGCTCTGGAGCTTCCATGAGAAAGCAAAAGAGAGAGTGTGAGCCCTACCCCATGGTCATGAGCCTGGCAGAGGCTGCAACCCAACCAGTGATACCTGATGGTGGAAGAACTGAGCAACAGTTGAGAGGGAGTTTCTCCGTGCGTGGTGTATTGGAAAAACACTGAGCTGAAGTATTTTGCAGCTCAAAGGTGGTTTTTACAATGAAGATGACATCCAAGACTAACCTAGAAGTTACCCTCACCAGAGACAGTCCTGGCCAAAGTTCAAGGCTGTGGTTCAGCACTGGTACTTAACCCCTGGTCTGCAGCATTCACTGTGAGCAAACGGGGCAGAGAAGGAAGCAGTCAGGACTGCAAACTCCGTGCCTCCTCCACCAGACTCCTCCTGAGACACAGCTTTGGTGTGTCACGAGCAGGTTGTCAATGGTGCCAGCTTTCTCCAGACAGAAGCAGCCCATTTTCAGGGGACAGCAGCTCTTTCACCCCCGCAGGACCGTGCTTTGCCAGCTCAAGGTGCACGTTCATACCTTCCACGGGTGCCATTTCCTCAGCCAAGTGAAAAGATCTGAGTTTTATACCGTAGCATTCGCTGCGGATCTTAAAAACAATGCATGCACAACTTGCACTTAATGTACAAATTCATTTTGTAATTTCAAAACCAGCCACTTTCCAAAGCGATGTGCAGCCCTGCATTTGGCAGGGTGCTTAATTCTGCAGCGAGGACGGAGCAGGGAGCCTTTGCCACGTTGAATCAAATGGAATTGGTGATTTGCATGCACCTTTTGAGGCAAAATCAAACATGTGCCCCGGGTTGGCCCTAGTTTAATTAAAATGATGAGAATGTGCGATATGCTTTTGGTCTAAGGCAAAAAGGATGCACAGCACTGAAATTTGGAACAAACATGAAAAAAATTGAGAACTGCATGGTTGGAAGTGATAAGAAATGCCAAGACTATGTATTACACGGGATCACGGGATGAAAATAGAAAATATCCTAAAAAAACCCTGGCGTAGTGTGAAACCGTTGTCGGAAGGTTTGGATAGGATTACATGCTTTATGGATAATGGCCCTGGAACTAGCACTGTGAGGGCTGTCATCTTCTCTGGAGAGCTGATGGGGATGCTCAGTGGCGTGGGCAGATTTGCCCCTCTCCATTTGGTGTAAGGGACAGGGATTTTATCTCTCCTGCAGGTAAGTTTTAGAAAACAATTGTTCATTTCTAGTGAGTGTCACCCATTTAGGTAACCAAGGGTCCCCTCTCCGTTATTCCCATCACTTACGTCTTGGTGCGGTGCAGGGTTCAGGAATTTGGGGTATCAATATTTCAAGATGTTGGTAAACTGGCTTTTGAAAACCTTTAAGCATGAACTTCAGCTACTCACGTGCATGGGAAAGTGAAGATACTACAATGCTGATATTGGTTTAACAGGTCATTTTTATAATCACCACTGAAATGCAGTGTCGGCTGCATACAGCAATTTCATACAATAAAATTCCTTCCCATAGTAATTTTCCCCGTTTATGAAGAAGCCCACATTGGGTCTCCATCAGCCCACCCCGTTTCCTACAGCACCATGAGAGCCGACCTTATTTTAATTTGTAAATACTTTGATGTCTGTGGACTTGGCTCTTGTACAGCCCTGAACTACCAGCAGGAGGTAATAGTTTCCAGGATTTAACTTTACTCAATTTCCCACTATTCTTCAGGCTCCCTGATTTGCATTCATCTGAAGGGGGAACTACTCATTCTCAAGCTGAATTTGCTTCTGCTGTTGGGATGCTGCTGTTCCAGGAGTCACGCAAACCACCCCTACATATGGTTTGAGAAGAACGGGTGGAAATGGGAAGAGAAGGGGACAGATGACTGGGGAAGGGGAGAGAAGGAAGGAGAGAGATGCAAAGCGTAAGAGCCGGGCTGGGAATGCCTTGGAGAAGCTGGTGAGGGTTTCAATCAATCAATCAGGTTGGGAGAGTCCTCTGGGCTCATCGAGTCCAACCATTGCCCTGACACCACCATGGCACTAAGTGCCATGTCCAGTCTGTGCCCTTCATGCAGCACCTGAAGGGAGAGGAAGGTGTAAGAAAACTCCCATTTTTTCCCCTCTATCTCCAGCAACGTTTCCAGGGGACCAGTTTTCTCACCTCCCCCTGTAAGATCCCAGGGTCCCACTTTGCCAGCCCCCAGGCCAGTCACTCTCCTCCTGGTTTCGGTCCCCCGAAGCCACCCAATGTACTGAGGTTTAATCTGAGCAATCAGCTAATGAGGTTAAACCCTGCAGGAGGATAAAGCCCAGCTCAGCCCTGGCTCTTGTCACACACAGCAAAATGCCCAGGAACTAGAGGAGCAAGAGGGATTGGTGACTGAGAGGGGACGTGCCTGCCCCCAAGAGCACCTTCAGCCGTGCCATGGCCTGGGGTCGGTGCCCCCCACCCTTCTATGACTCTGAGCGAGGGTACCCATAACACACCAGCCAGCGTCGCTGTGTCCTGCCAGCACGGCTCCCGAGGCTGCCATGAGCGTCCCCATCCCTCCAGGAGAGGTCGATGCCCGGTGCAAAGGCAGGCTTAGTTAGGCACAGCTTATTGCCACGGGTCAGGTGGGCAGAGAGATGCACAAACACCCCGTCTCTGAGGAAGGTGCCTTCTGCAGCCCCCCGGAATGGCCGAGCTTTGGCGCAGAGACAAGACAGGCCCAGGACTTAATGCGATTGGAGAAGAGACGTCTCGCTCCCCCTCCCTCAAACCCTTTTGGTTTGGTGCCCACAACATCTGGTCACCCTATAGCCTTTTTTTTTTAATCCCATAGATACATTTTCTCAGCACATCGCTGCCTGCCAGCAGATGAGCTGCAACTGCTGGCACCGGGGAGCCAGCGAGATGTTAACATGCACGGCGTCACCACGGGCACCCCCCTGCCACGGCGGCACTCGGGGTGCTGCCGCGGGGCCACGCCACCTTCGCTGTGCCCAGCCCTGCATCGCTGCATGCCCGGGTTAAACATGCCCTCCTGTGCAGAGCCACATGCCCACAGCAGCAGCCCCACGCCCTGGCAGAGCCCTGTGCCCACGGCAGAGCCACATGCCCTGGCCAAGCCATGTGCCCTGGCACAGCCACATGCCCACGGCAGCAGCCACATGCCCCGGCCGAGCCACATGCCACTCCCGAGGGATAAAAGCTGCCCTTTAAATCCAGGCACGAGCAGCTCAGGGTGGGAAAGGGCTGCTGGCAGCTGCTTCGCTGTCACACCCGTGCAGGGGGACACGCAGAAGCCCTCCAGGAGGGCACCAGGGCCCAGAGCCTCTGCGCTGGCTGCTGGGGACGCAGGGGGACGCCCCGAAGCCGGCCCCTTTCCCACGTCTATCACACAACTGTGCACCTCGTGTCAGCGTGGGGAAGCGATCTGCACCGTGACAGCCTTCTCCTGGCAGGATGGCATGGCCAGCCCTGCCCCTCAGGCTGCTCCCCTGGCCCTGCAGGGGGGTGACGAACAGGTGACAGCCCCCAGCTGGCTCCGGCTGGGGTCCTCGGGCACCTGCCGCCACCAAAGCCTCCCGACACGCAGTCAGATGGCTTCAGCACACGCCTCGGCAGCCTGGCTTTTTCTCTCTCTCGTGTATTCCCCTACAAATTTGTTTAAAATGTTGCTATAATGTCAAAAGAGACCCTTAGGATCGTCACATTTCAGAGGTCTGACTTCGACAAAGAGCCCAAGGACCTCAGCAGAAGGTTAGAGCCCAGACTAAGGATAAGCCAGCTCCCCAGTACAGCCGTTCCTGCGGGCTGCTTCGGAGCACCCAGGAGCACCCTGCTGCCCAGCGAGCCACACGGTGCCGGGGAAGGAGAGGTGCTGGTTCAGCGGGGAGAAGCGCAGCCGGGTGCCGCTGTTTGGGTTAGCACTGCGCTGATATTGGTGTAAATCACAACATTTACCAAAGTGTATCAAAACAAGCACATGGTTTTTTTCAAGCCTTACCTCAGCCACGACATAAGCACTTCAAGATGTTCACCACAGCATTACAAATCGCAGCGCGGGCTATCAGTCTGGCAAGGACTAGCACGAGCTTTGGTATTTTCGAGTGATATTTGAAATCCTAACCCCAGAAGAACATGAAGTCAGGCAATAACATCCTGTTTTCCGCGGCCCCAGCAGTGGGAAAAGGCTCCTCATTCCTCAGCAGAGCACGTCATGCGGAGCGCCGAGCATCCAGCCCTTCTGTTTCACGCCACACACTCATTTGGAAGCAAATATTTTCCCCACGACATCACCGAATTGAAAACGTTTTGCAAACCTGAAACCTTCTCACAATTGGGGGGAGAAAAAATGACCAACCACCCTGCCTGAGCGAGCGGTCATGTGTCAGTGCCAGCAGCCACCATTGACAATGTCCTACCCCCGTGTCACCTGCGGGCACCGAGCCCCCCAGCCTGGATCCAGACCCCCGGGCTGGCTGCAGAGGAGCTGCCAACGGCCTCTCACCTGGCTTTTTTTGGGGTGAAACGTGGAAAAAGCACATCTCCCACACGGTGGCACTCTGCTGTCCCCGTGTCCCTGCGTGCAGGGCTGCAATCCCAACGCTGCACCCCCGACATGGGCACCACCGCACCCCCTGACATGGGCACCACGCAGCAGGTCCCCCCGGAGCCGGGCACGGCCGTGGCCGCCGGGTGCTCTGCCATCCTCACCTCGTTGCTGTTCACTTGGGGCAGACCCAGACCGTGAGGACACGTCCCTGCCACGGGCATGGCGAGCGATCGGCTTTCAGCGACAAAGGGAAGGAGAAGCCAACAGCACGGCAGAAAGCGGCGAGTTCCGCCTTGCCAAGCCAGCCAGGCAGACTGGGTCTTTTTTTAGCTGTTCTGTGACTGAAGGAACTTCCAAGAACAGAGAGAAGGAAAAAAAAAAAAGCCCAACATTTTGACTGAGATCACCAGTAAGTGAAAATAGTTTCAGGGCCGAGGATGTAGCCTCAATGTGCTGTGAAAGGTTGGGGGCAGGCTTTAAATCTCAACCTAGATCACAGAATCAACCAGGTTGGAAGAGCCCTCTGGGCTCATCGAGTCCAACCATTGTCCTGACACCACCATGGCAACTAGACCAGGGCACTAAGTGCCATGTCCAGGCTTTTCTTAAACCCCTCCACAGATGGGGACTCCACCACCTCCCTGGGCAGCCCCTTCCAGTGTCTAGTGACCCTTGCTGAGAAGAAATGCATTAGCGGGAGGCTGGGGCGAGGGCTGGGTCCCGACCCCGCACCTGGGGGGCTGCCACTCACCCCTCAGCGCTCAGGGGAGGGGGGCATTGGCCCTCTGAGCCTGGAGTGAAATGTATGACAGATGGTTTAAAAAAAAAAAAAGCAATTATCAAAGGCGAAGATTTTGGAACGTATCATTTGAAATCAAAATTTGTTTAGCATTTTTAGCAGCTGAAATAATTTTCAGAACATCTGATGAGAGCTTTAAGTGCTTCAATTTCCCCCTCGCGCTCGCCAAGCCATCCGTTCGAAGGTTGTCTGTGGCACAGCTCGTTGTCGGGTTTATCCCTACTGGTATTTTTTTATGGGATAATGGTAGAATTAGAGATCAATGGGAGAGGTACGAACCATGATATCCCCGTCCGCTTGAAACGCTCCGTGGCTTTGCAGAGGATGAAGAGACGTTGTTCTGGGATTCTTTAAGTACAACGGCATGAAAGTGTGTCTTATTACATCTCTCCTTTCTTCCCCACTTTTCTCTGTTCTTCCTTGAGAAAAAAAAAATGAAAAAAAGAAAGAACAGGGAATTAGCTGTCTGAGTCGTCCATTATCCATAGGAAGTGCCAGATCACTTGGAAAAATAATAATATCACATACCTGAAGGTGAGAAAGTGTCCTCCTACCACAGGCTGCAGCCAGCCGCCCAGCAGCACCACGTAACTTCTCTCCGAGCTCTGAGGTGTGACCTGCATTTAAAGGCTAGAGGAGAAAAACTGCCGCTTCATTATCTGAACGTTACAGACGGATCACAGTTCAAAAATTGCCATTTCTTTCTAGCTTAAGTGTGTTAATGCTCAGTTTCATGATGTCCAGCCCTTTCCCTCCCTGGTGTTGGAGGCAGAGCCACGCCGGTGCTGCCGCCTTGCCGCCCCGGCACTCGCTTAAATGCACCTTGAATGCACCAGAGCCGCTTCCCACTGCCACTCAGGACCGCCAAAGGGGGGAGATCAGTGCAACAAGCATTTCTGTGCTCAGAAGATGATGCTTAAGAAGAGTGAGAATTTCATATGGATGCTTGCTCGTCTTTAAGGACGGCAGGCTGCACTCGCCCAGCGCGGATTTTCAGCCTTTTCTGAAACTCAGGACTAACTGCTGCAGTGCCCTGATGTTGTAAAACTGCACAAGGAATTCGGACCACCACGAGCAGATTGGTGTGTGACCTCGAATCGTTTCCACCACAGCAGGTCTCGAGTCCCGCAGAGGTCTGCCCGCCTACCCACGCAACCCCGCCGCAGACAGAGGTCAGCTTATCTGTTACAGCTGCTGGGCTCAGGGCACGCCTAACAGTCACAATAAAATAGTCATTGATAAAAAGTCGCAGCTATTGCTTACCGGGGCGTCACCTCCACACTGGGGATCGCTGCGAAGCGTCTCCTCCACGGGATGAGTCTCGGAAAAGGGGATAACAAGGCCCCGAACGAGATTAAAGAAGTTCGCTGCTTCTGGGGTGAATTTGGAGGAGAAACACGCTCTAATCTGCCACCCGAGGGGAGATTCGAGGCCTGTAAGTCCCTTAAGCCGTGTTAGTCAGGGCTCAGCCGTGAACTTCCCTCCAGCTCTGCAGCTTGGGAGAGAGGAGCTGCCAGGGTGGGCATCCTTCGGGAGAGAGGAGCTGCCAGGGCGGGCATCCTTCGGGAGAGAGGAGCTGCCAGGGCGGGCATCCTTCGGGAGAGAGGAGCTGCCAGGGTGGGCATCCTTCGGGAGAGCGGAGCTGCCAGGGTGGGCATCCTTCGGGAGAGCGGAGCTGCCAGGGTGGGCATCCTTCGGGAGAGAGGAGCTGCCAGGGCTGGGCACGGTGCCTGAGGTGCTGGGGTGCCTGGGGTGCTGCCAGCCTAGGGTGCTCGGGCATCTCACGGCTCCCAGCCTCGTGTCACCGCCTCTGACCTCTCCTGCCTTGAAGCCACAGCAGTCACACGTGGTATCCAGGGAATTAACACCTAAAAAAGGGCAGTAAGCAAAGGTAAGGCAAAATGCATCGAACTGAGATAAACGAAAATACCCGTGATTTAATCAAGGAGAGTCAGTGATGAAAGCCGAGTGCGAAGAGGGGGTCGGGTTTGGGAGCACACTAAATCTTTATGGCTTTTGCTGTGCAGCTACAGGGGGACCAAAACACGCAGAGATGTGCATGGCTCCAGGGGCATGAGGTTCTCATTTAAAGTTTTCATGCCTCTTGTCTTTCCCTTTTAATATTTTATTCTCTTTATTTTTTTTTCCTGCAATAAAGACTGGAGTGACTGTCTTCATCTATTCCAATCATAGATTTTTCTGATTAGACCCCCAAGGAAAATGAAAAATGCATTGGGCATCTAAGTGTGACTCGCGTTTCCTTTGCCAGAGCGCTGCAGATGTGTGTGCTCGCTGCAGATACGCTGCAAGAAACTGGGGGAGGCTGGAAAAATACTTCTGCCAGCGGGCTGGGAGGGTGCCCACCCTTTACAGGATGTTGGGGGAAGTTTTAAGGTGCAGAACCTCGTTTCTTTTTAACCTGGTAAGTTTAAGGAGGAAAGTGCAGCTGAGGAGCGATGCAGAAGCTGCTGCAGACACTGTCGTTAGGAGATAAGCCACTGGGCACCAAGCCTGGGCCTCCAGGGGCTGGCCAAGGAGCCTCGGCAGGGCTGGAGCCACACGGGAGCTGCTTCTCATCCAGGACAACACCAGTCATTTCAGAAGCCTTTACCTTCAAGCATGTGGTGCCAGGACAGGCATTGCTGACACAAGGCAGCACCTCAAAAGCCAGAGGGACTGCTCGTGGCACTGTCCTGCAGGAACCATGTCCAGGTTTGGACAGTAGAATATTGAATATAGAATAATACAGACTATTATCGAAAAAAGAGGTATTAACTCTCCCATCTTGCAAAGGTTTACTTGTTTCTGCTGTCTCACTTGTCTCCAGCACTCAGACCTTTGAATTAAAAATGGAGATCACAGAATCAATGAGGGTGGAAGAGCCCTCTGGGCTCATCGAGTCCAACCATTGCCCTGACACCACCATGGCAACTAGACCAGGGCACTAAGTGCCATCTCCAGCCTTTTCTTAAACCCCTCCAGAGATGGGGACTCCACCACCTCCCTGGGCAGCCCCTTCCAGTGTCTAATGACCCTTGCTGAGAAGAAATGCTTCCTAATGGCCAACCTGAACCTCCCCTGGCCAAGCTTGAGGCTGTGTCCTCTTGTCCTATCGCTGGTTGCCTGGGAGCAGAGGCTGACTCCCACTGCGCTACAACCTCCCTTCAGGTAGTTGTAGACTGCACTAAGGTCACCTCTGAGCCTCCTCTTCTCCAGGCTGAACAACCCCAGCTCCCTCAGATGCTGTTAAGCAGAGAAGTAGCAGAGCTGCACGTGAGTTGGCTGGTAGGGGAGGGGAGAACCTGTAAGATTTTGTCCGTTCCTGCACCACGCAGGACCGTGCATTCCTCTGCCTTGGCTTTCAAAGCATCTCATGTGCCGCTCAGATGAGGGGACAGGAGGCACAGTGCTCTACCAGGCAAATGTGTGATGTTCCCTGTTCCTGGATACACCACCCAGAGCCACCCCAGCGGAGCCTTGCTGGCCTGGCACATCACACTAAAAAATAAGAGTCTACAAAGAAAACTCACAGAGTTGAGCCGATATCAGCGATCGGGGATAAGTGAGCGCGAGGAGATGAAGCATGTTTAATGTAATTACACATCCACTCCTTGTGATGTACGAGCACGCGAAGCATTACTAATCCCCAACCAGATACCTGCAGGGAGGACGATGGCGAACAGCTGTTTGGACAACAAGAACCGAGCCACACGAGCCCCCGGTCCTGCAGGCTTTCCGCGGAGCCGCGCGGGGGCCGGCGCGCGGCTGCTGAGCGCGGGAGTTACAAGGAATTAAGCAGTGCTGCACAAGGAAGTACATTGGTTACCTACAGAAACCGTGCTGCCGACCCATTTATTACTGCAATAACCTTCAGCGTTTCCATTACTGGGGAGGACTTCTCCTGAAATGAAAAATGACTTTCCTAACTCGGCGCGTGGAGCCTGCCGTCATCCTCGGTTTGGCTCCCTGCTTCAGATGGCACGGGAGGAGACAAAGCCTGATGCCCAAAGAGCGCTACTGATGGCAAATGAACACGTTGTGCGAGTTAATTTTGTATTCAGGAGTTAATAAATAAGAAGATAATAATGCAACTGGTATCTCTGCTCTTGACTTGCTCAAGAAATCTACTCGGTGGCTGCTGAGGACGGTTAAGCTGCCAGCACCGTTGTTTACACAGAATCAATGAGGTTGGAAGAGCCCTCTGGGCTCATCGAGTCCAACCGTTGCCCTGACACCACCATGGCAACTAGACCACGGCACTAAGTGCCATGGCCAGGCTTTTCTTAAACCCCTCCACAGATGGGGACTCCACCACCTCCCTGGGCAGCCCCTTCCAATGGCTAATGACCCTTGCTGAGAAGAAATGCTTCCTCATGGCCAACCTGACCCTCCCCTGGCCAAGCTTGAGGCTGTGTCCTCTTGTCCTGTCGCTGGTTGCCTGGGAGAAGAGGCCGACTCCCACTGCGCTACACCCTCCCTTCAGGTAGTTGGAGACTGCACTAAGGTCACCTCTGAGCCTCATACTCATCCAGGACACCTGCCACAGCAAGGAGGGCTTTCTGTAGGGGTTCTCAATGCCTGGACTTGTTCAAAATGCAGGAGTTGGCCGCCAGCTCGAAACAAAGCATGAACATTATAACCATTTTACATTCTTCTGATAGGAACGTACTCCTCCACCGCAGCGAGCTGGCCATGACCCAGCCCTGCCACGTGCCGAAGCCTCATGAAGCGACCGAGCCCCGAAGCAGGGGCATGCCCGGGGGGTACAGGCAGCAGTGAGCCTCCAGCCCCTCCATCACTGCCATGTCCACCTCACACCACCACTGCCAACAAAAGCACACCCGTGTCTAAGCCCCATCCTGCCCCAAGCACGTGCAGCCAGGCGACTGTCACTGCCCATGCACGCTGTGAGCAGGAGATATAGGTCAGGGAACCGTCAGACCGCACAGAAATCAGAATGGAGATCGGTTCTCAAGAGATCTGATCAGTTCAGACAAACCCAAACCCAGCCACGTTTGTATAAACAACTCGGACGTAATTATTTTTAAACTATTGGCCAACGCACACGATGCCATGTGTGTCCTGCTTTCAGGAATTAATGTCTTTTACTCATAAGCCACCTACTGCTGTTTGCTTTATTAATGACATTCTGGTCATCTCTCCTGAGGGCAGTAAATGAAAGCTAAATTTGGCTCCCTGTCTTCAATTCAGTGATTTAGTCTATCAGGCACTGACTTTTCACAAAGCTGGACAAACATAACGAGAATTATTGTTTACTGCTAATGAGCAATCATGTGGCAACAGCTCTGACTTGCTGCAGGAATGAGGAGAATTTTCCATTGTTCTTTCCCAAAGGCAGCGCTGGCGTTAGCCGTGGCTGGTGGCTCTTAGTCACGACCTCTGGTAACCACCGTGGAGAGCAGCCGGCACCCCACACACGCTGCCAAACACCCAGAGCCACCCATCGAGATGGCTCGGGGGGCTGGAGAGCCTCACCACGAGCAAGAACGAAGGAGTCCACATAAAAGAAAACATTAGTGTCAACTAAACAGGTCTACGCTGGATGTGCTGATACATCTCTTAAGCTATACATTTTCTCTGGTCCTTTAGATGTTCGATAACGCGTGGACCACCCAAGTTAATTTAATGCAAATGTAATTTAACAGATTCCTCGTGTACGTCTTAGAAATGTCTCCAGCTTCTTGCAATGCATCCGGCTAAAAAGGAAGGGGATTTTA
Source organism: Nyctibius grandis (assembly GCF_013368605.1). Lineage (NCBI taxonomy): Eukaryota > Metazoa > Chordata > Aves > Nyctibiiformes > Nyctibiidae > Nyctibius > Nyctibius grandis. Next base: position 6,248,622 of record NW_027167473.1, read on the forward strand.
TGCCAGCTCAATACTTTAAAGACAGGGTTGAAACGCACGGGAAAAATGTATTATTTACCCCCCCACACACACATTTTCCAGTAGCGTTAAACTTTGATTGATCGCAGACAAAGTGAAAGCTCACGGGTGGGATGAGCAGCTATGCAAAGGGGATCCCATCGGATCCAGGGCTGAGCATCTCAGGAAGCATTTCTTCTCAGCAAGGGTCATTAGCCATTGGAAGGGGCTGCCCAGGGAGGTGGTGGAGTCCCCATTCTGGAGGGGTTTAAGAAAAGCCTGGCCATGGCACTTAGTGCCATGGTCTAGTTGCCATGGTGGTGTCAGGGCAATGGCTGGACTCGATGAGCCCAGAGGGCTCTTCCAACCTGAGTGATTCTGGGATTCTGTGACCTTCCGGATGGTTCAGCATCCCAAAAGCACGGCAGCAAGAAGCGGCAGGGAAACGACAGCTACGTTTTTACTTTACACAACGGGAACCAACTTGACTCACCAGAGCAAACATCTCAGCTCAAATAACGATTTCCCATTAAAGAAACGACAACCCGGCCGTACAATGCGCAGTGTGTAACGAACGGCATTTATAGGATGGAAAACTAATTGGTTTAGGAATCAGATTTGAAAAATGCAACGTCTTCATCGAGCAGTGGGAGTGCAAACACTCCTACTTTAATGAGCTTCCTCTAAAGGAGGCTAATGTGTAATATTTCTCTGTATGAGCTTGCATTAGAAGTCTGCTGAGATGGGAATACTCATCACCTGCTGCTGCCTGAGCTCTGCACAAAAACACCGGCTCCTCCCGAGTAACCCGACGGGATTATCAGCGGCTCGGGGAAGGCACCGCGCGACCGAGGCCTGCAACAGCCGTCGCGATACGCAGGTGCGTGGTGAAACGTTTGCAAAGACGCCATGACTTAGAAACTACAGCTGAGGAATATCAAACAACTCTGGGAAACTCTTAGCCCTGATGGCTCTGCTCTTATCTTCCCTTGTACCAACTCCACGAAGCCAATTTAGACAGTGCAACGTGACCTTTGGAAAGCACAACTGCCACCCTCGATAAATTGTACCTTTACAGCTGTATCCTGCCGCTGGCCACCTCCCCATCCAGGGCTTTGCTGAGCCTTGAGCATCCCTTCGTGCGCTGCCAGCGCGGGGGTCCTGGCGCAGGGGCTCCCCGTGGGGCTGAGACCGCCGGTGTCAGAGGCCCTGCTGAGAAACCATCGAGTGATTTCTACGCCCAGCGGCTCTTTTCATGAGTTTTTGAATTTCATTTCCAAAGGCCAACTTTGCAACAGCAAAATCCATTCACCTGGTACACGCCAACGAGGCGGTTTAAGACCGAGGGTACGTGCATGGAAAGTCCTGCTGTAATTTGAGACATTTGTTGCATCCAGCAAATGCTGTAAAAAAGGAACCCTGAACACTCCTGCTGGCCACTGAGGTGGGAATTTATTGACACATACTGAAACACTAAACACAAGCTCCTGCTACTGCGAATCCGTAGAGCAGAATGGTCTGAAAGGAGGAGCACCTCAGCCGGGTGTGGTGCGCGTCCTCCCTCAGCAAACCCCGGGACAAGCAAAAACCACGGGCGTTTCACCAGCAGGAGAGCACGAGGCTGGAAAAGGGCAGTTGTTTCTGGGGGATGTTTTATGATTTGCCTTTACACCAGGCCGAGCCCTGGGGTCCATCCCCACATCCGAGCACACACAAGGAGGGGCAGAGAAGGCGACATCTGTGCTAGCAGGGCTTTACATGCACTTCTACTCCTTGTTACTTTATCTTAACATCCCCTTCCTGGTGATCGTGTACATTCCCCAAGTAAGATTAAAGAACTTTTTCCTCACCTTATCTTCAAGGGCTGTAGCCGGGACTGTTCAGGAATATGCTGCTATGCTTATGAGAGCTGTTGTTTGCTTGCATTTAGCTAAAATGAATTTGCAGAGAGCCTTGCCAGATGCTTTTTTTAAGAACAGTCACAGAAAAAACCCCACTTGAGCAGGGGTGTTTGGGAAGAATTTTCTTTGCACGCCTTCATTTATTTTCGTTTCCGTGGCTGGTGGCCATGGACAGCAGCATGGCAACCTTCCTTGAAGGCTTGAGCCTTCCAGCCTGGACATGAGGAAGCATTTCTTTACCGAGAGGGTGGCCAAACCCTGGCACAGGCTTCCTGGGGAGGTGCCCCGTGCCTGTCAGTGTTTGAGAGGGCTTTGGACAATGCCCTTAACAACGTGCTGTGACTTCTGGTCAGCCCCGAAGGGCTCAGGCGGTTGGATGATGATCATTACAGGTCCCTCCCAGCTGAAATTTCTACTCTGTTCCTGTTGGTGGCTGTGTCCACAATAGGCAAGGGAGCATCTTCCCAAGGTTTCAGAAGGAGATGATGCCCACACCACGTGTTTCAGAGGCTGCTGCTTCTCCAGCCGGGGAGGTGGGGGCTTCATCTTCTGCCCAGCGCAAAGCAAGGACACTCATCCCTCCTGGGTGGCCAAGCAGCCTTGCAGGTGCAGAGCTTAGAAGAGCGCTGGGAAAGGTCAGGAGCATACATTAAACCTGCCTCCCGGCTGCCTCGGCAGATGCTGGTGGGGCTTTGGTGGCTGGTGACCTCGGGCAAAACTGACCTGGCAGCTGGGACCTGCCGCATCCCCTCGGCTCGTCCCCCCGCCTGCGGAGTGATGCCAGGAGGGAAAACGGAGTTTGATGCACAGCAAGGGCAGGAGTCTGTACGTGGGGGCACGGGGAGGCACGAGCATCGTCCGGCCGACCCCGCACGGCGGCTCTCGGTGCACGGCCAGCAGTCACCAGCTATCCGTGTTTACGTTCCTTCTGCTTAATATCTCTGCAATCTTCCCTGGCATCATAAGCTGGTAATTTTTCTCCTCCTCCTTCACACTTTTGATAAGCCTTCTGGTCCCGCAGCAGATGCATTGTGAATCTTCTCCTTCTAAGGATCTTGCATATGTTTCATTAAAAGTGTTTGTTTCTTTGATCAGCTTGGAGTTCTGATGTGAAAAAAAAGAAACAGAAAAGAAAATAACTTTTTGGACTTTGCTTGGCAGCACCCAGCCCCGAGACGCGGCATCTCGGTACGGGCAGTCACCGCGGGTCCTAACGTCAGGCGTTGCCCCCGTGCCTGTTGATCTGCCCGTCCTCCCGACCACGGCCACAACGTGCACTGGCACCCAAAGATAGAACACGGGCTTTTCATCCGCACATGGGAGAGAACATGGTGGGAGGCGCCAGCTGGGAGCGGCACAAACTGGGGTATGCTTCACCCGCCGTTGCTTAGCGATGGGGAGCGCGGGCAGGCTGGCGTTCCCCCAGCACGGGCACCAGCCAGCCCCGGGCAGGGGTAGGGGCTTCAAGGAGCCACAGGGCAGGTTTCAAGACTGGGACAGTTGAGTCGCACCCAGCGTGGGCAGAGACCCAAGTGCAGCCCTGCCAGCGTGTGCCCAGGCGTGCTCGGGAGAGATGCGGCTTGCACAGGGCAGCTGTGGCCCCGCATCACTACCACCAATGCCACTGCCACCACCAATGCCACTGCCACCGCCTCCCTGCTCAGCACAAGGAAACCACCCAGGTGAGGGGGTCTCACCTGGCCCGCTCGTGCTGTTTCTGACCCCAGAAGCCCTCCCTGCAGCCATTTATCTGATCCCCTTGCAGGTACGATGCCAGCATCACCCGGGTGGCAAGCGCAGCCATGTGGGTGCTCACCCCCGTGCCATGTCCAGGCTGTTCTTAAACCCCTCCAGAGATGGTGACTCCACCACCTCCCTGGGCAGCCCCTTCCAATGGCTAATGACCCTTGCTGAGAAGAAATGCTTCCTCATGTCCAACCTGGACCTTGGCGTTGCACCAAGCCGCGACTCGCAGCAGCTCTCTCTGGGGCGAGGCAGGGTCTGCACCCACCGCCCCGCTCCGCTGCCCTCCCCGCACCGGGGCCATTTTTTCCATCAACTCAGTCTCACCTTGGCTCCCAGAGAGCGAGGAGGGAGGAGGAGGAGGGAGCTGCGTCCTCGGCCGTCCATCATCGCGGCGCTGGCGGGGAGGAGCAGATGCTGCTCCCGCTGTCCTGGAGGGTGCTGAACAATTTGGGCGTGATGGATGCGACGCTCCGAGGTGATTTCCCGGCGCAGCAGCTCCGGCGAGGGCCTGCCTCATCCCCTTCCCCGCAGCCGCCGGAGCACCCTGCTCCCTGCAAATGACCATTTTCTGATGAGGTTGGCTCAGTATTAAAAAAATATCCCAGATGTTCCTACCTCACTGACAATGTTAAGACCCAACGCAATGCTCTGTGCAATTATTTGCACAGAAGTCAATTAACATATCCCCACCCCTCAACACCCTTTAAAGCAGCGAGGCCCTCATCCATGCAGCACTTTTCTGCTGTCTCTGGTTTCCAGCTGCCCCTTTTCCCCCCGTGCCTGGTGCAGCTACAGGAGGTTCACACAGCAAAACGTCTCCCCCTGTAGCTATCCCCCTCGCACCCAGGACCGGGTGTTAAAGCCCAAAGGCCGAGGAAAAGGCAGGACAGTGTAGCTGGTCACACGCAGACTGGCTCAGAGCCCTGCCTGTCACCAAAAGTCACTGTGCCCCCACTGTTTAGCAGTTTCACATGCAATTTTTCCCATGTCTTTCATAAAAAATGACTTTTCCTTACCCACCACCGACGATCTTTTCCCCGGCAGGTACGCTGTCGAGCACGTTGCCTTCACAACATGACACAAAGCCTAAAAATCACAGAGAGACTAATTACTGGAGGAAAATTACACCAAAAGGCCAATTTCCGTGTGACAGAGATGACAATCCCCGGGGATCCCACTGGCAGAACGTGGTGGGGTCTCGGTGGCTGAGGAAAGCACGAGGATTCAGATCCTCCCGCACCTCCACCGCCATCCACCACACGGGCCCAGCACAGCCCACGGCATCCAGCTGCCTAAAATAAATCTAAAAATTGCTTCAAACCTGCCCTACTTCCCTTTCCCTCTGCTTTCCACACTTATCAGAAAGTAATATTAATTCATATGTAGAAATGCCATTCAATTAACACTCCAATAGTTACAAATAGTCAAATAATCCTTCAACTATAAGACTTCATATAAAAGCAAAAACGCCAGCGAGATAAGTTATATGAAAGCTGAGGTATGGTAGATGAATTAGTTCATATTTACCCAGATTATGTATAATAAATGTAATGTATATCATTTATATCTATCTAGTTCTAATTTAGCTGGAATCGGAAAATAATGCAACACGAATTCATATAAAACACAATTTTGTACAGGAAAATTACAAAGGTAGAGTATATTGTTTTACATGAAATATTGAGCTGTGCAATCGGATTTGTTATGGGCTGTAAGCAGACTGCAGCAGGAAAAACATATTTGTTCCCTTCGGAGCTTCTTTATAAGTGTATAAAAGCTTTAATTTCACACAGCCATAAACGCTGGAGTTTCACAAAAATGCCATCAACGTTTCTCTCTCCTCTCCCATCAACATTAAAATGGGATAAAGAGAGATTCAGAAACACACACCCCCTCAAATGTTGTTTCTTCAGTGTTAAGTTACTCAGATTGGGGGGACAAAGTCAGTGACATCAATTGCCAAGAGAAGGATTTTCCCCCAAAACTCCATTTTGTCCCCCCACCTTTGCCCCGCTGCCTTAAGGGAATATTGCAAAGGGGTTTCGAAACAAGCTACGTGGATGTACCTGAGAGAAGATAACGGAGCCTTTAAGGTGTCTATTAAAAACTCCTGCTATTAAGATGCAAAAGAAAAGCCTTGTGCAGAGGCACAAAGTAATTATGCAATCCTCATGTAAAATATGCAGGCTTATTTTCAGGGAATGATGCACGGCCCTAAAGTGATGTCTCGATTTCTTCCCGTTCTGGAGCACGCCGGAGATGTCTCACTCTTCCAGCTCTCCAGGGCTAGAGCTGGCTTTTTCCACCACTGAAAACCAGAGCCAGGAGCACTTGTCAGAGGAAAAAAAAAAAAGTAATTCTTAGATCAAATAAATTTTTAAGCAACCTGCATATGTGTGTGCAGCACATCCAGCTGATCCAAAGCGTGGGCATGTGCACACAGAATCAATGAGGTTGGAAGAGCCCTCTGGGCTCATCGAGTCCAACCATGGCCCTGACACCACCATGGCAACTAGACCAGGGCACTAAGTGCCATGGCCAGGCTTTTCTTAAACCCCTCCAGAGATGAGGACTCCACCACCTCCCTGGGCAGCCCCTTCCAATGGCTAATGACCCTTGCTGAGAAGAAATGCTTCCTCATGTCCAACCTGAACCTCCCCTGGCCAAGCTTGAGGCTTGTCCATCAGTGGGACCGTGTTGCTTCCGTTTATTGGCCTTTTCTGGCTCCAGAAGCAGCCCAGAGTCGTCAGACTTCTGTTCTCATGCATTTGGCACCTAAGTGCAAACTGCTCTTACGAGCCCAGCGTGCAAGGTGGGCCAGGGAGGAGAGGGGGGCTGGACAACTCATCACTGGGGTGATTGTGCACGGGTTTGGGTATTTAAAGCTCACTTTGTGCAGGACACAAGGCCTGTGTGTGTGTTTTGGTGATCTGCTCAATGATCATCGCGTGCCTGCGCTTACCTCGATACCTACATCACCACACAGGACTTACCAAGATATAAACCACGAAACAGCAAAACATTAAAAATGTGAGAATGAATAAATTAATATTTCCTGAACGTGCACTTCAGAAAAACAAAAAAAAAAGGCATTTTCCCAGGGAACTGTGTACTTATAATCAGTTTCCCTGCCTGAGAGCGCAGAGGCGGTGGTCTTGGTGAGTAAAATACATGTTGCAAAGGTTAGAAAAAGTCACCGAGCAATTTTTATTTTGTCAAGACGCTGAAAGTTGAAAATTGCCCCCAGTGTTAATAACACAGTATTAGTTACACACGACTGCTTTACTGGAGTCAAACCAACACAGCTCCTGCTCACCCAGACCCAAGTTTCTCCAGCGACCAGCTCTGTAAGGAAACACCAGCTTCATGATCTGTGACACAGGTCAGTACGGGGTATTTCAAAGATAAACCTCCTCAAGAATTCCTGCTTGGAAACAAACCGCATCCGAGCGCTAGGCTGGTACTTTAACGCACAGATACTCATCTGCAAACCAACACAGCTCAAACGGGTCCAGAGCATTTGTTTTGATGATTTTGGGATTCATGAGTGAAAATCTACTGCTGAGGATTTCCAAGAAAAAGGGGCTCGAGGAGGAAGAGGGGTTTCCCGAGGCAAGGTCAGCAGAGCTGGCAGCACTCGGCACGCTCCCATTTCCTCGCTCTGAGGATCAGGCAGTAGGTTCCCTCGGCAGCTCCTCCACGCTGACACCTGCCCCTCTGGAAATCCAGGGCCCTGTGGGAGCACCCACGGACCAGAGGCAGCAGCTTTGATGCTCCCAAGTCATCTGTTTTCACCCCTTTCACCACACACCAGCGTTTGCATCCGGCACAACTTTAAAAACACATTTGCTCATCGTTAGCCCTGCTATTCCGTGTGGAATCCCATCAATTAAAGCTGCTGCTAGAAAATTAAGATGCATATAGGGAAATCATTCACAGAACCTGTATCTGTTGCATCTGGAAGTTCTGGAGTGTTGATTAGTTAAACACATAATTATTAGAAAGCCTTAAAGGCAAAAGTTGTAAGCAGTGACTTCGGCTAAGGAGTCTGATGTTGGAGTTATCATACAAAGCTCCATCTGCTCGCTCCCTGGCACGGGACAGCGCTTACCGGGTACGGAGCCCCACCAAGGGGAACGGGACCACGGGTCAGCTCCACGTCCACGCTTAGCACTCCCTTGGACAGAAACCTAAAGAAGCAACAACAGTTGGTTTTGAAATCTTTCCTGATTTTTGTTTAAATAAAAAAAACATACTAGCAACTTTTTTTCGCTGAACATTTCATGAGAAGTGAAACGTTCCCGTAAACCACTTCAGTTTCAAAAGTATATTTCCCAATGAAAAATTATTCAAATGATTTCTGCCAGCTTTAATTGCTCTGATTTGTTGAAAAAAAGCTCTGGGAATTTCTTGGGGATGATTGTTTTAACCATTCAGCCCCACAGCTCGTTATCATGAGGTCTCTACCTAGAGGGAAATCTCTGCGAGCATGAGGAGTCACTGGGAGCTCTCAGCTGCTTTGTGCCTTTCAGGGAAAACTGATTATTTCAGCTCTTTCAAACCAACAGCTTTTTAAGACATATTTCAGTATAAACACTTTTTTTCCCCTAAAAGTCAAAATTCAAATTAAGTGCTACACATTTTGATAGCTTTCAATGTTTCTTCCTTCAGTTTGTTGATTCATGGGAAATTCAGGCAGTTTTTGCCCTGATTTGGGCTAACGGTGTTGTTGGAGCCTAAAAAACCGCGGTGGGACCAGGACCAGTTCCCTGCCCAGGTCTTAAAGAAATCCCTGGAGAGAGCTGCACCGAAGGCCCTCGTATAGCACCGGGAGAGGGAAGAGCAGTACCTTGAAAAGAGGGGGGGGGTGGAAGGGGGGCCGAGCCCCGCTGCCCCCGTGCCCCCCAGCCGCCCCTCCTCGAAAGGCTCCGTGGGCACAGCCCCCCTCCTGCAGCGCCTGACGTGCAAGTGGATGTGAAGAACCTGATGAAGTGCTAGATTAGGGCTTTTAAAATAATTGTGATAAATGATAGCATCTGCACGCGCTAATTTCCCTCAAGATGTGTTAGATTAATTTTATGAAATTAACGTCCAGAAGAGCAAACGTTAGCCATTGGCGTGACCAACGCTGCGGATCCGTCTGAGCTGAGGACAGGCAGTTCTCGGAGCTAAAGAGGACCTGACCCATGCATGTTACTTATTCCCCCACAAGACACAGCTAAGGGGATGGTACACTATCAGTTCACATCCCTCTTGACAGACTGCAGGGAACAGAAGGTGATTTTTACTGTCCAGAGACGTGTGAAGCGCTGCAATCCCCTGCTCCTCCTCTTTCTCAAGAGCTGGGACTAAACCTCCAATGGCACCAAGTTGACATGGGTGTTTGAACACACACCATCTTCTCATCTGGTTCAACGAGGTGCATCACAAGGAATGAGATGTCTGTGAGATACGAGCATCTGGAGGAAGAAAGCTGAGCTGAAACTCAGCCCAGAGGAAATGGAAGTTGGAAGAAATATGGTAACACTCAGCAGAGCAAGCCAAGACCATGACTCTCTCCTCTGCTGAGGGAATCCACACTCCTGCTGCCAAAACCGGGTTACTGCAGGCAGCCTACTCTGGACTGTCAAGAAACAAAGAGATGATCCATCTATTGGCCCCGTCCATTCCAGACCTACCAACCCAGGCAGCTCAGGCAACGTCTACGGGATGAATCCAGCAGGTCCTTCTACCTGAAGATCAAACCCACCAGGCCTCTGCTGAACAGCAAGCACAAGGGAAGCAGGGCAGGTTTTGTAACTGCATCACAGAGGTGACCAAGGCCTCTTGTCTTGGCCTGCTTCTGGACCCCACCAGATCCCTCCAGAGCCCTCCGAGTAAGGAGGCCTTCTAATGCAGTGAGACCCTGGGATTTGGCCAAGGAGGGGCTGCAAAGCAGCCACAGTCAGGGCTTCCCTTTAGGCCCATGGTCTTGAGCAAGAGATAAAAAAGGGGTTTCTATGAAGAACGCAAAACTGACCCCGTTATTCTGTGAAGTGCCCCTGTACCTGTGTGTATTGGCACTGAGGCTAAAGCCGGGGTGACCAGGAGCTCACCAGCACAGTACCAACTGCTGCTGGCTCTGCAGGGACGTGAGCATTACTCCATGCCCTACAGCAAGCTTCTGCACCACCCTTTTCACACAATACTTCTAGAACCACGGACACAGAAAACTTAGAGGAAAGAGGGAAAAATAAGACAAGACACATTCACACCCCAAGATAAAAGACATACAACATTTATATAAGTATGGGTGTATATACACACACCCCCCCCTTTTAGACCTAGAACACGCTGCTCTTTGCAAACTCACACGTATATACCAAATTAATTTTCATTGTGCTAATTTTGAGGAAAGAAAAGCTGACATCTGCCAAGCCCTGTTTGCTCCACAGCCAGCAGCGCTGGGACTGACGGGAAGGGCAGTTTGCTTTTCTTCTGCGAGCTTGGGCATGAGAGGAGCTGCAGGCAGAGAAAGCCCGTAACAAAACTGTGGGGGCATTGGTGGAGGATGCAGGCAGCTCGTGGGGAGCAGGGAAAGCTGCAGCCTATGGAATTAATCTTCAGTTTTTGGGGTGCTTATGAGTTTTCTAAAGAAATATGTACTTTGCTGAAGCACCTATGAGTGTGGTAAAAGTGGATTAGGACGGGAGCTGCAGAGGCTGAGTTAGGAGTGCCCTGACCACGGACAGAAGGGTGAAGGTTCTGCAGGAGCAGCTGCCCGAGTGCATCAGCACAGCCTCTGTGTGTCTGGTTTTATAACGGCACCTTCGCAGGTGGCAGCAGCAGTGGCCATGAGCCACGCTGCAGGAGGCACACGAGCGCAGCGTTAGCCGCTCGCAGCTGCAGAGAGTCTAGAGTTTGGTGGCCCTTTACAGCCCCAGCTCCCCACATCATCACCTTTAACACCTGCTCACAGCCCAAAGAGAAAACATCTAGAAATAGAAGCTTGTTCCACCTTGGCGACAGGGCCAGATACAACAGAGCACGTGGGTTTTAACTGTTACCTATTATTATCAACCTGTTGCTTTCCAGGGAGTACCTCTAACTCAATTTTTGAACGCTGGGAGCAGCAATACTGCAACAGAGAGTTTTCCTGCTCGGCCAAGGCAAGGAATAACTTTCCTCTCTCTGATGCAATCCCACCACCGACCCCAGCAGCATCCCTGACACACCGACATTCAGCATTGGAGCCACGCAGGCGTTGCTGTGAACCTGGGAGGACCTTCCCCACCCCGTCAGCGGTACCAAGCTACGTACCAGAGCGCTCCTGCTGCCACGGAGCCCGGTGAGCGGGAGCTGCCGGCTGCGCAGCAGTCGCCCTTCGGAGGAGCTCGCCAGGATTAAGCTGTCAGTCTCGCGGGGGTCTGTTCAAACCAGAGAGGCAGCCTGCGAAACAAAAGACAACAGGCAGGCTGGAGGGGATCAGCGGAGAGAGCTGCTCTTCAGGGCTATGTGTGCAGATACAGGAATAGAAAGGAAGTTATTTCCTCCCCTCCACTTCTCAGCAGAGGTCCTGCAGCAGCAGCCAGGTTTTGGATAATCCATCTAAGTGTAGATTCACTCTGGCAGTTACAGATCTGAATTAGCAAAAACATTTGGAGAATATGTTAGAGTGCCTAATAGAGACACAGAGTTCAGACACCTCTGAAATTTGGGTGAATTAATTGAAAACACCACAGACATGCAAAATCATCCAAGTTAACATTTAACTGGGCACATAGCATTTCCTCTCCTTCTCACATCTCCGAACAGAGAGGAAATTTCCAGGATCAAATGTAGCTGCTACGGCAGGGCTGAAAGGAAATATGGAGGTAATAGGGTCAGGGCTATCACCGTTCATTCACCAACAGCAATCCTGGCTCTCACAGCACTGTATTTTTGAAGACCTCCGTAGATTTACCTGCGTCTCCCACTGTTCTCACCCCTGCACAGAAGGCAGGCCCTGAAGAAGGCATCTCTGCCATCTCCCCCCCTAAACAGGGACCCTTTCCATCAGAACAGCAGTGGCAGCCTCCTCTGCACACTGAGAACACTGGCAGTTTTCAGAAGGCAGAAGAACATTTCACAGGTGTGGAGGGACGCTGGCGACGCCGTCGGCTCGCTGCCTGTGCGCCATCCATCCCGCTCCCATTAGCACCAGAGCTCAGCACACACTTACGAGCACTTTGGTTTTGTCTCTGCGTTGGTTTCAATTAGAGGCTTTTTTGCATGTGATGCACCGAGGGAAAAACAACACTTCGAGTTAGAACTAAGGTACTCCCGGAGACAAACGTGATTAATGGGATAATCTCGTCGGTTACAATAGTTAGAGGCAGTTCCTGCCATTTCCCACTCTCCGAGGACTGGTTCTACTCCCATCCAACACAGACAGCTGCAGATTCCTCAGCACCATTAGCATCCAATGTAGGATTATGTTCGACATTTTAAAACTCCTGTACTGTGCATCTTCTATAATTGTGTATTGTCTAGACCAAGTTTTACAAATTCAATCTTAAATGGCGTAATTTCTTGACTGAGGGAGTTTTTGTGGAGCTAGTTGTGTACTCGCTCGCTTTTGTATCAATATACACATGCATGCACCCACATCCATTGCAAATAATACCCTGAAGTTAATCATGTCCTAATTAAGCAATGATGAAGCCCTATGATAACCCCATTGTCACTGAGGTGTACCTGATGGGTAACAGCAGCGACGGCTCCCGACTTCCACCCGCGTTTCCATCCGAGGGCTGCAGGCACCTGCTGAACTTCGGGGCAAGTTTCTTAAGCTGTACAAGTGGACACCACAGGAAGGATTAATTGTGATAGCTTCTGTGGGATTAAAAGTCAGGTTTCTACTAAATTAAACACGGCCAAAACCCTCTGCTACTGAATTCAGGTTATTTTTCTCTGGCCCTTTACATTCTGCAGCACTCAAAATTAATGACAAAAGACAGAACACGTTTTATCAGGGAAAAATCATTCTGGCAAACACCTGGCAGATCACCAGTTTCAGACCCTGGCATAAGAATACAAGATTAATATTTCCAGTAAGACCATCAGCAAGAAAAATCTCTCTGCAAACACCAGCACACCAACGATTGGCAGTGGGCTTCGGTCAGCGGCACAGTGCGAGGTGTGGAGCAGAGCACTTGTTTCAGAGGTTTGTTTCTCATAACGACCCCAGCAGCATTGCCCACGTGCAGGCACTTTATGGGATGGGATTGAGGCTTTTGTTTTGTTTTTTTGTTTTGTTTTTCGTTTTGTTTTTGTTTTTGTTGTTTTTTTAAAGCATTCACATCCAGCCACAGGAGGTGGTGGAGAAAGGAAACAACAAACCAGTGCAAAACACAACACCAGAGGCAAACAGTACAGCAAAGTTCACACTCAAAATTTCAGAACACACAAGATTCAGATTGTATATTTTAAGGTAGTGTAATTAACTGAAATTAATCACCTATTTCCTTGCAATGCTCTGCTGTTTCTTCATATTATATGTGCAAACAGATCTTCACGTGGAGCTAGCCAAGTCACACGTCGTCCTCTGGTACCACCCGTCCCACTGCTTCTGTAACTGTCCCTCTCCACCGAGAGCGTTTTCAGCTTCTGCCTCACATACAGAAGCAGGGGAACGTGGTACCACAGAGGTAACAGCTTTGGGGTCCCCCCGGCCCTGCAGCTAACCTGTATCCTCTGCCAAAGCTGGGGGGTTGCTAGGTAAACTTCTCCTTGAAGTTATTCATCTGCATATAACCAGGTTCTTCTGGCTTTCACCCTAAATTTTTAACTGCTGTACATTTGGTTTGCCCCTTCCTTCTGCTCCCAAACACCTTCCCCCTGCCCAGCGGACCCCCCCCAGCCCCACGCTGCAGCCGGGCCGGCAGCGCCACCTGCTGGGGGCGGCGGGAGCGCCCCGCGGGGCCCCGCTCAGCGCTTAAACCTTTAACCTCAGATGCAAAAACAAACCCAAAACCGAAAACAAAACAAAGTCTGAAGACTATCAGAAGATAATCAAGAGGCAGGGGTACAGTTAAATTAAATTCAGTGATTAATACCCACTTTCCCTAACACAAGTGAGCTTTGCACTATGCAAAGTGCTGATATCAGAGGCAGTACCGAGGTATTTTATTGGCATATCTCAAAAATACTCTTCTAAATCCAGTTATAAACTGGCTGTTAAAGGAAAAAAAAAAGGGTAACTTTTTCAGAAGTGGAGTTTGCCACAGGTTAAGTTGTTAATGTTCTTTGGACATTAGAAGTTTTCTCTCATTTTATTACTTCTGACATTCCTTGTACCAACAAAGTGCTTTGATTACTGTACCTAAACAAGCACCATGTCCACAAAAGCAGCTACACAAGTTCCTTCCACATACTTCCCCCTACCCAGGATTTAACTAGTCCAGGACACTTGCCCCCGAGCCAAGCTCCTATACCTTCTCCACTAACTTAAAAGCCAAACGATATTTAGAGGTTAGTCTGCTAATACCTCAAACTCTATCAGAAATAAAACATTGAGGACTATAAACATGAAAATAAACAGCTTCCCCAGCGCTGTGTTTGCTCTCTGGCCATCTGAACTAGGACATTTGCTGTGCACCCACAGATTTCCACTGTTTTGCTAGAAACAAAGCCACACGGGTGGGCTGACAGAGGGGGACAAGGGGAGAAGGCTGCTGTCAAAGCTGGTCAGACCTTGCTTATGCATGAAATCACATAGATAATTTTGCACACACGTGCCACTTACCTCAGGAAGCCTTCTGACCACCACAGCTTGTTTCTCCCTCCTATCCCAACCGAACGCCAGCCTGAGGATACAGAAAAAGGCACAAACTGAGCAGGGAAATGATTTAACCTAAGGACAGTGTCAGTCAGCTGTAGCTTGGACTAGCAACAAACGTCACTCACCACAGTGAAGTTCTCAGCGTGACTTTTCCCATGAAAAGCAGAACTCAAAGACCACAGGCCAAGCAGCTGCACCACAAACACTCCTCCTGCAAGATCCATGGGCACCTGGGGACACCACGGAAGGGTAATGCCACTCCACAGACAGTATTGCATCCTAACTTCAGTTTCGTGACTTTTAGCTCCTCGTGCATAATTCTACCCCATTTTCCATCAAGTGAAACATGTGACACTTCCCTCCAAATATTTATTTTGATCTACGTGCATAGTCTCATTACAGAAGGTACTCACCATGCAACCAAGGAAGTCACAGGAGAGTCTCATAACAGCAGTTGGAGTAATCTTTTACAAAGGTGAGAATCACCAGGTTATCAAACCTCTCAGGTATAAATATTATGAGGTAAGCAATACTTTGGATGAGGCAGTTAACAATAACCCAAAAGGTAATTAGCGTACAAAATTATAAAGTTATTCATATTGCCCTCATATTTAAAAACTATTTCTATTCTATATACAGTGTTACATGCCTCACACCCCCACGGAAGCAAAACATTGAGGAAGGATGAAGGAAATCAAGTCATCATCACACGCCACTGAGTATAATCCAGGTAGATGGTACAACTGGAGTGTGCAGGGATACACTGGAAAACAAAATAGTGCCTCTCCACAAGAATGTTTTCCTAGGCAATGCCCAGTTTTGTCTGGAGAAAATATCTACGCCAACAGAAAGTTACCTCAGTATTAACACACCAATCTGCCACGCCAGAAGAGAACCACCCTACTGTGTTCAAGGAAGGACTGCCAATTAGGACAGGATTTAAGCCTTCGTGGGATTTATGGTAATTAGAAATGCAACAAATTTAACTTTACAAAGAAATTAATTATGCCAATTAAAACACTTAGCAAGTTTTACTGGGAGTTTATACACTATTATATGTATATGGTGCTGATCAATGCCCCAGTTATTAAAATTACTTTGGGCACACTTCCAAGAAAATCTACCACAGTAGTACAAGAATTCCAATTAAGATGTAAAATTAATATTTGCAATAAATATTTCCTTATCAAGATCCAGAGAGGGGAAAAACACCCAATAAAAGAAATAAAGAAATTCTGCTCAAGTGGGGTGCACAAACATCTAAATCCCCATAACCACACAGCTTGCTAGAGCCTGCCTGGGAAACAAGATTTTCTAATAGCATTAAAAACACAAACACCAGCCAGAAGACTCAGGAATCCTCAGCACCCAAGAGCTTGCCATCAGCACGCTGCTCGTGACAAACCTGCACCTCAGTGGAGTGGGACCTTAAACCACGCTGCCTCCTCCTGTGCTTTTTGAGCTGGGGAGGGCAATGGACATTTCCCAAGCAGGTGAAGTTACTCCTGCCTGAGAAGTATCAATATTTTGTGGCAACAACGATCCTAAGTTCCCTCAGCCTCATAACACGGATTTTACTTCTAGGTGGCCTCCGAAGGACATCTACATTTCACTTACGTTTGACATTTTAAACTCTCAGAACAAATGCAAGCTACATTATGTCTTCTGTCTCTAAAGATAAGCCAGTCGAGCTCTGAAGTTTAAAGAGAACAAAGGAAGAGCCACAGTTACAAGAACAACAAAGTTAAACTTGGCAAAAGTAATGAATTTTATTTACAAATACATGTACGAGGATTACAACAGAAACGCACTAGGGAAACTCCATCTCAACAAAAGCAGTGATTTATTGGTAATGGCATTAAATGAAAGAGATTGACAGTCTCTGGTTACGGTCAAGCAATTATCCAGGAGTTGTAGATAAAAGTGGAGATCTCTCTGATTGCGATAAGGCCTTCCAGTGTCTTTTGCGTCCTAGTGGCTCTCTCCTTTTTTGCCAACTACCTGATAAGAGAAAAAACAGAAATAACGTTTAACCAAAGAAGTCCTGCCAAGTATTTTTTAAAGTCAGTCTCAAAATAAACAAGTGCAACTGAATTTTCAACTCAGTTGATGCATTTAAGCATGCTAATGCACTTGCAGAAGCTGTGATTCCCTCTGAACGGTTAAGAGGGATGCAAGACACACAAACCTTATCTTTAGTACTAATACAGACAGCAAAGCATCAGTCTCCTTTTGAGAAGGGTTAGAAGGCAGTAACTGCAACAGAACACACCACACTTAAAAATACATGTTATACACCAAGCATTCAACCTCAATACACTATATAAAAATACTATAGTGGGAAGAGAACCACTGGGTGCTCAAATATGAGTTTGTTCCTCTCCCTTGGCATCCTTGCTATCCCTTCTACTGCAGTGCAAACCTACAAAGAAATGGGGAAGCCACCTGATTTTCAGTTATTCCTTGTAAAAACATTATTCCTTACCAAGTCTCCTTCCAATCTCCAATTCTGCAAACTCCACCTGGAATCAGCCAGCTTAGCGCTTCCCTGTTCTGAAAAGATCACCGCCGGCACCAGACTCTGAGTCGATTTGCCAGCCAGCAGCAAGCCTGACTTACATACTGCTACGCAGGCTTAGAGTTAGCGTGGTTCACTGCAGAAGGGTATCCAGTGCCCTTCGTTAAGATAATTGAGCACAAAATCCTGAGAGCAGAAAGCGATGCCGTTCTAGTCGCCTTTCTGAAAAGATTCAGACATAATTCTAGTGCTTTTGCAGACCCTTGGAAAAAATACCCATTTATAAGGCAAACCAAAATAAAAAGAAAATAAGCCTTAAAGTTTAAGACTTCAAATTGCAGGAGGGACCGTGGGCAAGGCACTGCTTCCCCATTCATTTCCATCTAACCAGAGAGCAGCACTGTGGCTCTGACAAGGCCTAGTCAGAATTCACATGAACATTTGAAGATGACACTAACGGAGCACAGAATCTCCCATTACTGCTCGTAATAATGCTGAAAACGGAGTAAAACCTTTCTTGTGTTCTAACCAATTGACTCCTAGAGCAAATGTGTTCAGTATTCACTGTCTCTGCAGTTCAGTGACAATATACCAGATTCATACACTCAGTGAAATAAAGAACTAGGGGAAAAACAAAACAAAACCCAAAACACCCACAGCCTTGAACTGTGGAAGTCTCATGGACCCACTGGAAGCATTTTCCTGATCCTTCCCCTTTTTTATTTCTTGTCAAACTTCAAGAGGGAAAATTTTTCACTGTCCAGCTGCTCTCAGTTAACTGAGCTATCACGGTCACAAGGTAGCTGAGATCTACTGATGAAAAGTACTTTTCACGACCATTTTCACCTCCAAGGAACCCTGGACCAGGAGCATTTACCAAGCTGTAAATTCAACCTAACACTTAAGGGCAGGAAAATTCCAATCTGACAACATGAGGAAAGAAGAAAAAAATCAGAAGCCCAATCAATTGCATTAAGATCCAATTAATCAAGTTAAAAAAAAATAGTTAAACTTGTCAAGAAGCAATATTTATTCTTTCCGTGTTTCCAAAGCACCAAACTGTGTTCACACACAGATTAAGAAAAAAAAAAAAAATCAGAATTAAAAGATTAAAGATTAGATGTTAGCAAGTGTGGAACATCAATGAAAAACATTGCTATACCAGTCTGAGGCAGAAATGGACAACTCGCCCATGTGTATTATCTGTGAAAATCAATCACACTGATACGGATATTTTGTCATCACAGCTCAAAGAAACCCCTTTTCGGACCATCCCACTCCACCTTCCCAAAAGCAAACGGGCCATTTAAACTTAAACTAAACAATTGTCATTATTTTTTCTCAGAAGTAGATCCATTTTCCTTCCTTCTATAGAAAAAACTGCCACATGTACAAAGAGGTCGAGCAAGTAAAATCAGTTAGATGCTGTCAGAGATCCCTACTCAGGCCACATATGTACAAACACTCCCCAACTCCTCACTGTGTCTTCCCTGAGCAGGTGCCCAGTGCCACTAGAGGGACAATAAAGCGTAGTGCTTTGCAGCCCATGCTGGCCTGCCCACTCCTTACTGAAGGGTCACAACAAAGGAGGACACTAAGCTCCACTGAGATTAAAAAAAGTCAAGTCTTGGTAGAGCATTGCACAGGCTGCATCTCCAACAGCTTCACAAAGTTCAATACAGGCTGAAAAATGAGTTACAGAAAATAATTTGGAAGAGTACTGTATGGTATGCCTTGGAAATGTCAAGGTCAGGATACCAGTGGGACAGAAATTTGGGAAGACTGAGAGGTAAAGAAAAGTGTTTAAGGTAAGATTTGGAGTAGGGAGTGGAGGGGAAAGATGAGTTGATGGGTCAGAAGGTAGAGAAGGCTGCTCCTGATGGGAGAAGGTGCAGAGAAGGCGGCTCTTGCGTCAGTGCTGAGATTGTGGAAAGGGTGAAAGAGATGCTGGATGAGCAGAGGAAGCAAGGGAGTAGTGCAAGGCCACTTCAATCTTACTGTTACTTTTTAATTTCTGCTGCCTTTTTAGTTCTTTAGAAATGGGGAGTTAAGCTGGAAAACAAAATGTTACAAGAAAAAAAAGCAGCAGCACGTAGTGCAAACAAGCAGTTGAGTAGAAAGACTTCATTCAAGAGGGGACCAAAAAAAAAACCCTACAACCTGTCGATACTCATCTATGCCCCAACCTCAAGACTGAGCAGCAGGATGTTCTATTCATTAATATCAGTTGCATGTTCTTCCAAACACAAGTTCACCACAAGATTCACTCTAACCTACCTAATACTATCAATCAGTAGTAAAAAACCTTGCACCTTTAATCTATACTTCTAGCTGTCTGCCCAACAAAGTAGTTCAACTGAGCATCTTTGAGCATCAGAAGCAAATTCAAAGGCAATCTACTACAGCTCAAATGCAGTCTACTACAGTAGTTTGCATGACCAGTTACACCTTAAGTCAGACCTTGCCTGTCCCCCTTTTCTATCACTCCAAAGACTTCCCTAACGAAGATTAACTTTACACCTGCTTAGTACTTCTGTTATTTTTCAGAGCAGATGCATTTTAGCTTTGTGTCTGATAGCATAATTAATGGAAACACTGCCTCATTTACATTAAACACATGAACTGACTCCTTGACCAAGAAGTGACCAGCCCTGTTGGTGTTAGCAGAGCACTACACAAGCAAATAGTTTTCCTTGACTGTCTGAAGGACACGGGAGCTGCAGTTATGCACCTTAATAACCAACTGCTGAGCAGGAAGCTGCTGTAAATAAGCATGCGTTCAGATCCCACCCCAACTGGGAAGCAAAACACATTAGCCTGATCCTTAGCAGAAGTCATTCAAACCAATATTTGGGGTTTTTTTTTCACTTTGAACATGCATACAATCAACTGAGCAGCGATGTGATCAATCACAGAAACATGACTGGAATCACATTCATGTCCACTTCTTAATTCAAGCCCTTCAAATATGATATTTAACAGATTCTTACAAACACTCCTCAAAAACTCAAGGAAAAAAAGCATTCCCCCTTCTTGTTAATCATACTGCAATACTATTTTGATAATAATTAGAAGAGGAATATGAACAGTAGAGACAGACTGAGATGAGGGAGTGAGACAGATGAAAGCAGTGAGGAGTAATGTGGGAGATGAAAAGAAAAATAAGGTTTCCCAGTTAATCTACAAACCTAAATATAATTAATGCCCAACGCTATATTAAGGTTTCATAGCTGACAGGATCACTGGAAGAGAGGAAACAAAAGTTAAAATTCCTAAGAGCAGCACTGCAGCTCTGCCAGACTACACATCCCATTTGTTCTGATGAAATATTTTAACAGCCTAATATTAAAACTACATGTTTAGGAAGCAAAATAGGAATAGGACATATATAGCGTCGTTGAGTATCTGAATTGAGGCAGGATTAGCCACTTCATAACCCAGTAACGCCTGCTCCTCTCTCTAAGGCACTTCTGGGCAGTTCCTTGACCTCCTGACGTTAGCAGTATAATGCTACACACCAGTTTGGTGTGCACATGGTCTTGTAGGTCTGTGGCCTCTCCCCTTCCATTTAAATGGGTGTCACAAGACACTCCTTCATGGTGCCAAGACATTCACCTGCTAACTTTAAGGAAACCAAGATTGTTAACTGGCATATTTACCAGGCCACACAGCAGCTTCTAAGCATCCACACTGCATCTAGAACTGAGAGATCTGTAAAGCCCCTCTAACTACATTAGACAGCTGAAATACCCAAAGATACTGAGTCAGAGTGCCATCCCCCTCACAATAATACCAGAAAGTACCAGAGATTAACGATGGTAAAGTAGTAATTGCACAACTCATTGCAGGGATGCCCTAATACCATAAGTACTGACAAAAAAAGCCATATAAAACAAGCAGACTGTAAATCAATTAACATTATTCCCAGTTTTAGGATAATTAGGAAAGTCTAAAATTGATATCCAGTTAATTTTAGTACATTAGAACAACTATTTCAATTATTTCGTTTCATTGAAAGGCAGCAAAACCTGTTAAACTTCTATTTATTAACTTCATTATTAACTGCAAAGATATTAAGTTTTACAGGTAGAAGTTAAGATCAAGTTTTGACGTTAAAAATTCCAAGTATGTGACACGTTGGTGAGTATTAGTGTGTTTAACCTTCTGAAGTTATAGGTTATTTGTATAATAAATTCTGTGGTGCTTTCAGCGTTATTGGTCACCCACATGGTAGTTTGGAGGCAGGTGTTACAGCAGCATTTGCCCTTTTACAAAGGCTAAGTTTTAAAGCAGTTTATTTTAAAAAGACATTACAGTTTGAAAAAGTTGTAAGTAGCTTTAAAGTTTCAATCCTTTCAAACCCATTTCACATTCTCAAAAAAAAAATTAAGAACGTGGAGTGCCTTATTGTTCAGCACTAGTGTGTCTAAGCCAGACTGTAACCAGTTTGCTTCTTCATTTCCTCTTTAAAAAGCAGATATGCTCAATGTAACAGACATCTTGTGACCAAATATTTTTCAGATCTCAAGCTTAATGTTGCCCAGTGAATAAAATCCTTCAAAGCAGCAATAAAGTCAATCACGAGGAGTCTAATTTATATATACAACTGCTTCTCTACTTCCTGAACACCATCAGAAAGCACGTTTCAAAATCAAGACATAAATCTCACAGCTGTTGAAAAAAAACGTTGTCTATAGCATATATAATTTGACAGTCCCTCAAGTTTTCATATATACATTCTTAGTAGTTATTTTTACACAACTGATGAACAAAAACTTGTAAGCAAGACCAAAGCTCTGTAAGATAAAGATGAACATTTTCTTTTGGATGCCAAAACTACCTGGAGTTGTGGAATTGTAGTAACAACCAGTATTTGTTCCATCAACCAATTTTTGAGTAGGTTTAAAACATTCAAAAGTGCTTTTAAGAAAGAGGACTCACTCGCTTGAAGTCATTCATATTTGTTGCTTGGACTGGAGTTCCAATAAACGTGAAGTATGTAATTCTTGTCGTCTCTTCATCACCATGATTGGATTGGACAAACAACTAAAGAAAAAACCCCAAACACGAGAGTTAAGGTAAACTGTCCATCCCTGAATTCATACAGAAACATCTTTCAAGATTTTTGAACTAACCAAATTAACACTTTCTCCAATTATAAAGGCCTCTAACCTTTAGAGAAGCTACTGTCCTCTTATTTTAAATAATGATTACGTAGAATGCTATTATTTTCCTGGTAGTTTGTTAAAAATCCCACACAGCTTGGATCTTCCCAGCTTCCACTTCCAACCCGAGACCATACTTAGCACGCAAAAACAGGATCTAAGAAGCCACAATTCACTGTTCACTGGAATCTGACTTGAAATTAAGTTAAATATCAATTTAGCTATGCTTGCTGAAGCCCCTAAGACTATCCATGTGACCCAGAGGTCTCTTCCAACCTGATTGATTCTGTGATATGATTAATTACATGGGTTAGAAACTACAGGGTATAGAATTAATAATTTAAAAAAGCAGAAAAATTAACTAACAAACCTAACAGTGATACATACAAAGTATCAATTTGCTAATAGTGACATGGAAATATTTAGTAAGTATTTCTGATTTTCCTGCTTTTCTGCCATGTATAATTCGTGTTGATGACAACTGTGTCTCCTCCAGTTCATTAGGAACCAAATGGAAGATTTTTATCCACAGGACTACATAAGTGAGTAGAACCTCATCACTGAAAAGCCAGGTGGAGGACAAGATGACTGGCCCTCTCATTTTGAAGAGGTCTTAAATGCAGAATCCAGGTTTAGATAGGAAACTAGGGGAGTGCCACTGCAGTGCCCACATGCCAAGAGTGCAAACAAGCAGAACATCTATTTAATCACCTTATCACTTGTCTGGTGTTTGCACATCATCCTGTCTAAAGCTGGCACAGGATTTTATTAAAGAACAAATACATAACTTGTACTTGTCAGCACAGCTTTGTAGGATGTAAGCCTACGTGACCCATCTCCATTCCACTTGGCGAAGGATAAAGTTGGTTGCAAAGGGAACTCCATAGGAATAACAGACATGAGGAGGAGTCATTTCGGTTCACCTCCCATTACATTTAAAATAATTACTAGTGAAACATTAGGAATTTAGAAATTTACCAGAAGCCTTTTTACAGAAGAAAGTGCGATGAAAAGATCGAGGGTGGGTCAATGTTTTGGAGTTACCTGTTACGCATGATAAGCTGGTGATGTCTGTGGCTGGCCTACTAAAATATAGTTTAATTTAATCAACTATAAGCCCATACGTTTGCAAACACAATTCAGGCTGTGAAAAGCATTCAGGGGTCACATTGGAAAGGCAGTTCAACACGATACTGCAGGAAACAGGGCTGTGCAGTACGAGGATGATGCCAAGCATAAAGCAATTCCAGCATCCACTTAGTCCTCACACATATTGCACTAGAACCCGTATTTTAAAAATGGAATAGGAAAAACCGCACCTGCATTTAAGAGTCAAAGGCGTGGAAAGTCTCTTACAGCAAGAGAATTAGAGAGCTCATTAAAAGACAAAGGTGCTTTGATTACAACATTTAAGAACCCTCACAGAGAGCAGGTACTGAGTTTAAAGACACTGCAAGTACTTCACTCGATACTCAGAGAAATCTGTCACTTCTGCAATCAGATTGCTGAGAAACTGGATTCCTTGTCTCCTCAACTCTTCAAATGAAGACAAGATGCCTTTCAAGAGGGGATGTTAGTGAAAATGCAAGTTGTGTTAAACGGCACACTAGCTCATGAGGAGGTGAAAGCGAACCTTTTGCCTCATGCTAGGTCAAAAGAGACATCGCGTGTGCATGGCCTTGTCTCACCTTCAACCCCTGAAATGCTTTTAGCATAAACGTACAGCATGCAGTTGGCAGAGAGAAACCAAGAACATTTGCAATAAAATCAACAAACAAGCCCAGTGCTTTAAAAGCCCATGAAGGTTTCAGCCTGCACAGACCTCAGAAAGGAACTTTACTTACAGTTACACTGTTGACATTCTGAAACTTTACGTAGCGAAGCTGGATAATACCATCTTCTTTAATATCATCTGGTGTCAGCTCCAGGGCTTGAGTGGGTTCACTTCTTTCTGCTTCTTCAAAATCCATAGATCGAGGAAGGTTGATAAAGATTTTTATGTACTTTGGACCTTGTCCTGTGGTAAAATATAGGAGCAGTATTCTGTCGTTTAAACACATTTTCAAAATGCTGCTCGAGATGCTCTCTCTTATCACAGCCTCTAGATACCACTCAAGGAAAGCATGACCTTCTATAGCTCTAGTATCTGATCTGCCAGTCCTACATCACCACCCTGGATATTGAAGGGCATCCAAAGTTGCACTACTCGCCTACATGTCAGACAGAATTCCACAGAAAAAATCCAATAAAAAGTCTAAAAGTAATAGTTTTGCTGTGTCATACAACACCCGAACACTTTATGTGATTTTATAAAGTAAACTGAGTTGCCATGAAAACCAAGGTAAACCTTTCAGTAGCTCTCACATTAATTGTTGAATTAAATGTAAGTTTCTCTTTGCAGCATATCAAACTATAGAAAATACTTCTGTTTGTGTCATACCAAATACCCATGCACAAGGTCAGTGAAAAATGAATAAGATATTTGTTACGCAATTCATTTACAACAAATTTACTCAAGCTGCTGTGGGATTCTCAGGCTGTAAAAGGTTCCAGGGACAACAGTGTCATTTTTAGAAAATTACAGCTAAACATGGGCAAAGCTTTGGTTTCAAAGACATGTTTAAACATACACTTCACTCACCGTTATCTGGCCCCTGAAGTTTCATAGAATAAAGCTTGACAGGTTGACTAAAAGCTACAGTAATAAGCAGCTGTGGAGAAAAAAGTTGCTATTAAACACTGTTTTCTTCACTCTTAAAAACAAACATAGCACAATAATTAACTAGAAATAATTCTGAGCTTTGAAATAAAATTAAGCACTTACCTTCACTACATTCCACACATGCACTAGTCTGTCACTTTAAAATATCAGCAGATGCTGCTCCACTTGGAATTTCTTCCACACACAAAGGGATGGGAAACTGGAAATGCTACGAGGACCTTTGTATGCTAATTTTATTTACATCCTACTGCCATATCCCACTCTTTCTTACACTACCATAACAACATAAAATAGACATGTTCTTAAAATTCTTGCGGACCAGGCCATCACTGAAAACATCTCACTTAAAAATCTCTACTGTACCTGCTCATCACAGTCTGATTCCAAGTAGGTAGAGTCTTTACGTAAACAATTATCAAATCCATGCTCATCGCTCTCATTAAGACATTCACAGCCGGCTTTATTGATAAATGGCATTAAATCCATCTGAAAGGAAAAGAGCATTGCTGAGTGCATGATAAGTGCGCCATGAACTCATCTGGGATTAGTAAGCACCAGAATGAATGAAATTCTTCATTCAGTAGATTAAAATAACAAGACACACAGAAAATCTCAGGGGTTTATACCAAAAAAACATTACAAAAACTACAAATACTATAGTACTCTGATGTGTCCTGTTCATAACTGAACATTTTTCCCCTCCATTCAAAATCCCACACCCCTGGAACACATTTGCCATTCTGAGAACAAAAAATTGGGCACAAGGAGAATTTTCAGACATACTTTTGACAAACAAGACACAGCATTGTAAGTCACACCACAAACCAGACAAACGGACATTAGACTGGAGCTATGATCAACTTGATAGAAAAAAAAAGAAACACAGAAATGTGTCTCCCCAAAAATAATTTGCATATAATAATTTTAATTTGCTGAACAACTTAAAAGGCCACTACTATAGCTCTTATCAGGCTTTATATGCAAAGCTACTCTTATTTTACTTCTTTTTCAGCACACAAGTTAACTTTAAGAAACGTTTTCCTACTCCTTTCTCCGTATACTTTGGTAAAAACACAGAACAACAGAAACCAGAAGCTACAGTATTCACCATGAACTAGTTTGTTGTACTGCTCAGCTCTTTTGTAAAGGATCCAGCTAAAACCTTTAACATAGATGCATTCTCAGATTAAAGCAGAGGTGGTAGCATCACAGAGGCAGAATAATCTCTATCAATTTCCAGATAACTAGAATTTTTTGCCTGCAACTCAAGTAAACCAGGTCCTAACTGGAGCACAATAATAAAAACGAAGTATTTCATATCTTAAGGCCTGAAGACAAGTATCAACATCTCACACCATAACAGTACAAATTCGAGATCAGTGTACAGTGATAGAACAGTCCAGACATAAAAAGCTAAAGGAACTTTTAGGATGACAACCAAAAAACCCTTCTTAAAGGCATATATTAGGTCCCAAAGAATAATATATCACCCTTGAAAGAAAGTACATGCTAGCTTGAA
The DNA here is from genome assembly GCF_013368605.1 of Nyctibius grandis. Taxonomy (NCBI): domain Eukaryota; kingdom Metazoa; phylum Chordata; class Aves; order Nyctibiiformes; family Nyctibiidae; genus Nyctibius; species Nyctibius grandis. Next base: position 6,274,991 of record NW_027167473.1, read on the forward strand.
AATTACTGCACACTACAGCTCAGGCTGTAGCTTCATGGTCCAACCAGAACCCAAAACCAGGCTGTGAGACAGAGCACAATACAACTCAGTTCCTGCAGCCTGCTTCCCTTAGCTCTTGCAACTTGAACCTTTGTCTTTTGACATTCCCATAGTTCCACAGAGGATTTCACAGTAACTATAAATGTAAACGTTCACATATGAAGTGTAACACTTGCTGTGGAACAGTTAGCAAGTAGTTGCACTGCTAGAAATCCAAGTGACCTGTGCCCTTGCAGTTTATTTAAATGAGAAATATTCAGCTGGATTTGCACCCCACTTACATTTGCCTGATAGGACATGACTAGCTATGAATTTAAAATATGTAACCTCCAAAAAACCTGCTTTTGCATTTAACAACATGATCTTGGGTTCCACAGAAACTCATCCCAGCTGAGTTTAACGTACTAGATTTGCTAATGCCAAGTAACATGCACACTGCAGCAACGAGCTAAGCACTGAACTGTGACGTAGGGCTTAGGTGAAATGTAATACACCACAGAACTGTGTTGTTCTACCACAAGTATAAACAATCTCATTTAAGGAGTAACATTACACCAAGGATTGCTTGGAGAACACCACCTAGGACGACAGCTCTAGGAAAGTGTTCTGTCACATTCGAGTTCACATTTACACGTGTGTGCTGGTACATCTGTCAGACAGGCTTCTGATTTGCACACACAACTGCCTCGAGGTAACACGAAAACACACAGAACATGGTGAAAGTCACTTCCTGAGAGCACCGGTTTTTCTAAGCAGATCGCTCCCTTCCTGAAACGTTGGGCAAAAATTCAAGTATCCCTACAGAGTTTTAATTTACTTAGAAGACACGGGCAAATCATACAATGATAAAAAAGAAATAATCTGTTCATGAACACTAATTTTTAAATTCTTCAAAAAAAAGCTAAAATCAAGCTTTAGTTACAAGATCTTGATGCAAGGTTTAAAAGCCATTCAGTTTGAGAACATATATTTAGGAATGTTCACTTTTCTTTTTTACAAATTACTAAAAAGTTACAAGTTATTTACTCAGTTTACTTTATCTACAAACACCTGATCAGTGATTACTAGAGTGATATGCAGCACCCCTACAGAAGCAAAATGATACACATTAAGACACAGATTTTTTTAAAACATTCAAGTTATGCAAACATTAGGAAAAATTATCTTAAGAGATGCATACATATCCTTTTGGGATATCTGTATCTTCACTGTTTCCAGGATCATTCTCCAGGTGCTGTTTAATTTTTTCTTCTAAACCTACAGCATCTGCTCCTTGATATTGGTCAATTCGCACTTTGTTTCGGAAAAACAGAAATGTTGGTGTTGCTGATATATTATTGGTAGCAGCTGTTCCCTGGAACACATAAATTAGTTACAAGTGTTACCTAACAGAGTATTACCAACACCAGACAGAAACATTAGCTTGTTTCACCTAGCTAAGAATGCACACACTACATATTAATCAAGCTACATCACCTCACACATCGCCAACAATATTTGTTATTTTATAAACAGCTTTAACTCAGACAAACAATTTAAAATTCACTTAAATTCTTCAGATCCTCCTAAACCTTTACAGATTTGGGCATTCTTTGAATGAACTTCACACTGTCAGTAATTTGTTGGTACACCATAAAAATCATATTACTCACTCGCTCTCAAAAGTGGAGGATGGTTTAATTTAACACTTATTTCACAAGCTTTCTTTGCACATGCATTCCTTCTCCCCCTCAAGCTACATTCATGCACACCCAGGAACTGCAGCCAGGTGAATTCCATTTGACTTCTACCTGTATTCATATCCACTATGCACCCACAGTAGTTTTTCCAAAGCTTTCCATAATTTAGTGCCTTTTGCAAATCTTACCACTTTTATATTCCTCTCTCTCCATTATAATTTGTTGTATAATTCAAGACATTTCCTTTCAACGTGCCATTGTTAATTTTTGCTAACAACCCTTAAGTCAATCAATAGCTCATCTGCAACACTGTTGTCTGTTAAAAACAGTCGAGTAGTACTTGAGAGGAGCCTAGTCCCACTAATCGTATCAGTTTATTACATTTTTCATTTTAATCCATAATTATGCCAGTATTTGTTTGGAAAGACTTACTCTCTTTAATTCTTCTTGGTGCTAACTTCTACGTTTAACAGTGTTATCTAAACAGTACACACAGCAGGAACTGTTAAACTGTCTGCACGCCGCTTAAATGAAGGATGTCACAGTGGCAACTGCAAAAATGCTTTTCAAAATAAAAGTGTTGGTTGTTCACATCTTTGTGCGTATCCTAATTTTGGGGAATTTCACAGCATGGCTATTTGTGATTCACCAAATGTGTCAACAGCCACAGGATACTACTCTTTGTAGTTTTTCTTCAAGTTTCTCATTTGCTACATTTCCTGCTCTTTCTCTTACAACTGAAAATATGGTTTTGAATACCAACCTGGCACTGATGTACATCTACTTCCAAAAAAGTTGCCTGGGGATATTTGTTACTCAGAGCATTGAAAGCTGGGGCTATCCTCAAACAAGGGCCGCATCTGTGAAAACAAAACGTAGTTTAAGTCAACTCCGTCTTCTTTTAAGAAAACGTCTGCCCCAAACAGAATTAGCAAATTCATGTTCTTACTGATATCCTCAGTACACGTAAAAATAACCTTCCTACCTGGCTGACAGATGGTGAGCAATCCTAGTGATACAATTAAGAATGACATTTAGAAACACATCATGAAGTGTTAATTCCCACTTCCTCAGACACTTTCAATGCCACATGATTAACTTCACCTATTAATTTATACTAACTTCATATTTTCCAGCTAATGTGTTTAGCTCCAGCATCTTCACCGCAAGCCACAGTCCTGCTACCTAAAGTGACAAAAGGGAGGGCAAAGAGTTGCCTGCTTTTCCTGAAACAGCAAAAAACACTCTTCAGAGAAAACTACTTACCTCCATGTTACCTCCTGTGAAAAAACAGTATCTACAGGAAGATCTCTACATACAACTTGAAATATTTAACAGTAATAACGTATCAAACTTCTAGCAGGAACCAGAAAATTCTTACTGTGTTAAATCTCACTTAGCTACAACTGTAACCAGTTACAGTGCCTCTGCCTACATTAACAGCAGCCTTCGGACCTGCAGCCAGATTTTCAGCCAGCGTAGTGCCTGGTCTCCTCAGTGCCTGCAGAATGACAGCAGCTAATTGCACTTCTCTAAGTTTAAAACCTCGCCTCAAAAATAAATAAAAATAGCAAAAACCTCCCTCAAGAGGTTCCTCTCGGCGCCGGGGAGGCCTAGCTCCCGCTCTCCCTCAGGCCGCGGTGAGGGCCTAGGGGCAGGGGCGACGCGGGGAGCGCCCCGGGGCGGCGGTCGCCGCCCCGGGGCGCTCCCCGCGTCGCCCCTGCCCGCCGTGAAGGGAACCGCGAGCCCGCATCCCGCCCTCACTCACCCCCGCATGGTGAACTTGACCACGGCCAAGCGGGAACCGGCAGCGCTGAGCTCCGGCTGGAACTCGGTGTCGTTCGCAATCACCTTCACGCCCACCATCCTCACGGGGCGGAGGGGCCCGCGGTAGCGGCGGCGGCGAGCACCGGCCTCGCTATATGCAGCGTCACGGCGGGGAGCGGGAGCCCGGCATGCACCGCTCGGCTCAGGGCGCAGGCGCGGCCGCCACGCCGCTCCCAGGCCGGGCCCGCCGCGGACATCTTGAGGGCGGGGCGGGGGAGCGCGCCGCGTCCGGCCGCCGCCATTTTGGGAGAGGGCAGCGAGTGAGGGCGGGAAGCCGCCGCCATTTTGGGAGAGGGCAGCGAGTGAGGGGTGAAGCCGCCGCCATTTTGGGAGAGGGCAGCGAGTTAATTAAAACAGAGAAAAGTAGGTCTTAATGCTCCGCTGTGATTTTTGAGGACAAGCGGAGCAGCACTCTGACCAACGCTAGCTGCTGAAGCTGCCTTTGAGACTGCTAGTACCAGGTGTACAAAATCAGCAAAGAAATGCACTTGGTTGTCAAAATACCCCATCCCAACTCCCCGGCAGGCGTTGTCTGAAGCTCACTAGCATGTGTTTCATACTACAGCAACAGAGAACTGAGGAACTGCTGCAGCTGGGAGGCCGGCTCCTGCCCTGGCTGCTGCAGGCGTGCCGAGCCGGGTCCGAGCACCTCAAGGGACCGAGATCTGGAGACCTCTCTGGGAAACCTGCCCCAGTCTTTGACCACCCTCAAGGTAAAGAAGTTCCCTTCAGTAAAGATGGTCTCCCTGAGCCTTCTCATTAAAGCTTACATTAGCGACACAGATAAAACAGCATAATTAACGTCCAAAGTAACAAAATGAAAATGTTAAACATTTTTATTAGCACCGTATTTTAAGAAAATACTTTCTGTCACTCAAAAAACATCCTCAAGCCTCTTATAGCAGCTAGTTTAAAACAATCTCTCTAAACATGAGAGCAAGAAAAAATATCCACTCCTGTATAATGCCACATGACATTGCCCAGCATTGGCTTCAGGAATTTATTATTATAAGGACAACTGGAGAACCTCCATTCTCCCAGCTGAAAGTAATTCACATGCTAAATAGGCTGCTGTTAGAGACAGGCATCTGTTCTTGGATTACAGGGCATCCATACTCCCTTGCCAGGAGTCACGTGGCTGTATGTAATTTGCATATCTCTATACAGATCTATTGATGTATCTCAGCATTACTTTTATCATCAAAAACATACCAACATAGTAGCAGCGTTTATCCATACTTTTATATTCCGCAGTTGAACTGAAATTGCTTACTAATTCAACAGCAATAAAAATTTGGAGTTGCTTTGTCTTTAGGGAACTGGCGATATGGAACGTATCCGGTACCAAGTCCCCATATAGGTAACGTGTTATGTGCCAACATACAGTAAAGCAAGCTGGGAACTCATTTCACTATTTTAATTACTTCTGGCCAAGAGAAAATGTTCTCTCTAGTTTCAACTGCAGAAATAATTTTCCCTTTCTGTCCTAAACAGCTGTGATGTATTGAAGCACACAGTTAAATGGCCGATAGGAAAAAGATAAACCACCACTGAACTGCCATTAAAATCGGCTCCTTTGGTGGTTTGTAGGTAACTAAAACCAATTATTCACACATACAAAAAGCTAACAGTAAAAATGTTGTTTCAGTTGCAAAGAAAATAAAGAAATAAAGTCAATAGCCTAGCAGACCTTCTTAGCACGGTCCCTTGACAAGGCGCAGAGAACAAATCCAGCTTGTGTAGGTTGCTATCTCCAAGACTCTGCTTTATTTCACCTAAAAGTTGGAAAACGTGTATGGTAGGAATTCCCTCAAAATGCGCCAACTTAAAAATTATCCCAGTTTTGTCATTGCCTATTTTTTGTGACATTATGGGGATAATCCGTCTCTTTTGCAGACAGAAATTGCCCTTTTTTCTTTTTCAGTTTCCTATTTTTTTACAAAGCGAGTGTGATAACTGAAAAAGTTAGGAGGCATAAATGCTCAGAAGCAGTAAGGGGGAAAAATAAAGAGGGATTCGTGAAATGTTTTTATTAACCACGTTCCAGGATAAACTAAGTAAAAATAAAAATTAAACCTAGTACTTTCTCTCCCCCGTTTTGCAATGTCATTACTGACAACTTACCGGCAGGCTCTGCACGCCCCGCACATGCTTTTGCACGGTTTCACCTCGAGCCGGCGGCAGAGAGCAGCACTTTGCCCGTGCTCCCCCGGTGCTGCCTCACGGCTGCTGTCACTTACGGAGCCCGCCAACAACCGCGCCATGTGTCCCCCCTCACAGCTCCCCCCTCACGCCGGGGCCGCGCTCCCCGCAGCCGCGGGGCGGGGCCGGGGCTCGCGCCGCCCTCAGCGCAGCAGGCAGCCCCCGCCGGCACGCGCTGCCCTCACGCAGCCGCCGCCGTTCCGCGCCGATTTCCATGGCGACGCCGGCTGCCGCTGCCTGCCGTCAGTCACGCCGGCCGGGGGCTTTGCGACAGTGGCGGTAGGAGTCACGGCAGCCGGCGGTGTCAGCTGGTCGCCGCACCGGGCGCGGGCCGGGGCGCGGCGCCCGGGGACCCTCCGGGGGGGGACAGGTGAGTGCCCGCCGGCTGCCGGCAGCCTCCGGGCAGAGAGCACCCTCCCCCGCGGGCGGGCGGGCGGAGGCGCCCGGCGGGGCTCGCCGCCGGCCTCCGGCGGGCTGGCGGCGGCCCTCGGGCCCCCCCGTGCGGCGGGGCGGGCCGCCATGTTGTGTGGGAGGGGGCGATGGCAGCCGGCGTCCCGGCGGGGGGGCCCCGGGGGCGGCAGCAGGTGGCGGGCTGCCGGCCCCCGCCCGCTGGGGCGGTGCGGCGGGAGCGGGGGCGGAGGTGGGCCTCGCCGCAGGGCCGGGCCCGGCGTGCCCCCGCCGCGGGGGCGGGTAAAAGGGGGCTTCGGCTTGTGCTTTCAACAAGTTTCAACCCCGAAAGCCCCCCCGGCCTGTGCACGGCTGGGCTGGCGCTGTCTTGTGCTGTGGATGTATCGTGGGGGTCAGTAATAAGCAACCGGTTATTAATGGGATGGAGAGCTCTTTCGCTGTTAGCGGCAACTTATCTAAGGGGTGACTCTTCATATGGAAATAATCCTTTGTAGGAGCTTGAGTTTCTTTTCATGCCCAATTTCCATGGCGTTGTGGCCTGTCTGTGATCTATTTCCCTTTTCCGTGACAGCCATGGTATCACTGGCAACTAGGGATATGGTTTAGAGCTCACTTTGCAGCTGCGGTGGATAACTGTCCTTCATGTGATCGTGACAGTTTTAAATGGGAAAAATATATGTTAATGTGTCATTGAATTAAGCGCCAGAAAAACCTGCAAAGGCCTTTCAAAGGTATCTATTAACTATAATGAAGGACATAGAGTCCCAAATTGTTATTTCCTCTTCTTTCTTGTTTTGTAACCTTCTACGTATACAAAGAGTGGTGTTTTTTGGGGGGGGATAACTAATCTTACCTTCACATTGTTAAATACTTTTAAATCCGACTTCTGTAGTCAGTCACTCAGCTGGGGCAAGGGGCAGGCAATAATCTTTCATTGGTTTGTTACTGTTGTTATTGCCACCTAAAGATGAAGGAAGAGCTTGTGTCTTAACTAGTTACTTTTGTGTTTTGGAACACAAGTTTGTTGGTTTTATTTTGAGTGTATTGGGAAGGTTTGACAGTAATGTTTATAATTTTTTATTTAGATTACTCTAGTATATAATGGCCAATTCAAGACAGAGTCCTGTAACAAGTATTGTCTCTTGGGGTGCTTGAAATACAGGTATGTTGTATGATGTAGCACTGCAGTTTGGAGATAGCTGTTACAAATAAATTGACTTTGGGGGACATAGAGGTGCTGGCTGTACTATGTTATGGAGAAGCTCCTGATTTAGGGGAAAAGCAATGATGACTTGAGGTGTTGTTTTGAATCAACAAAGTACATGGGGATAAAAGAAGGCCAGGTGCCATTAATTTTTTAATCCTTGATCAGCATAATGAGAAGGACAGTCTGGTTTGTTAGTCATTATTACCTGGATTGAAATCACCTTCTCATCCCTGTTATATTTGTAAATATTTTTTTTGAGCTAAAAATATTACCTTTTTAAAAGCTTTCTCAGGCTTCTCAGTTGGTGTAGCAAACTTTACTGACCCTTTGTGTTCAATAACAGAATTGTTTATTTATTTGCCATCTATTTAAAGAAAGGTGTGATTGTCTAAATGTGTGGGTTCTTGTAGTGAAAGATTTCTGCAACTCTGGGTAAAGTACTGAATTTTCTTCTCCTTACCTCATTAATCCCTTTTCTCCATCCTGAAGTATTAAGTGGAAAAGGTAATGTGTAATTAAATTTAAAATAACCAGATTTTTATAAAACACATTGGGTTATTCAAATGGAAGCCATGATGTAACAGAAATGAGCCTGTGTTTATGTAAATGGTTTTAGGAGGGGTGTTACAATGCTTAACTAATGTCTTTTTGAATGAAAGATTCTGTGTGCATGAAAAATATTAGGCATAAAAATTGCTATTCACTTGAAAATATGCAATCCACTTAGAAGGTTTGTCCTGATGTCATGGGTGGCAGCCATCTCTCTACTCATTGGTGGCAATTCTGAATAATAACATCGTTTAAATTCTGCTGAAAATACAGAAAAATGACATTAACGTGGTAAACATTGATAGGGAAAGGAATGATTTATTCTTAACCTTTCTGGGTTGATTTGTTTGAACGTAGGCACACATTTATTTAAAAGCAGATGTTCGTTTGGCAGCCTTTAGTGGTTCGTTTTGGAGCTGTTACGTCCCGAAGGCATGTGGGATAAAGGAACAGTCATTCATAGATGTGTTACTTCAGCAGCCTCTTCTAGTGTCCGCACGTATCCTAAGATTAATTCGTTATATGCATGTGCTTTAATTGAAATAGAGGTGTTTGGTAAGAGCTGCTCTTGGTTTTGCTGTGCTCTATTAAGAGAAAAGTAGATTTACTTACCTTGTTACTTCTTTCCCTGAAGAAGTTCTTTCCTACCTGGTCATTCCCCTGATGATACTGAACAACAAGCTGCTGTTAGTTTTTAAATTTTCTATGCATCTGCCTTGTACCTTGGGACTTTGGTTTGAAGTTACTATTACATTTACTGATTGTAGTTTGGTTCACTAAGTTAGCTGTGAGTAGTTTACCATAGCTTACTAGTCCTGAAAGTGCTAGTTAGTGTTTAGCGGACTAAGATTTGACAAAGATGCTTGTGTGAGTCTTTGGTTCAGTATTTAATATGTTGTACTTAAGTAAAGCTATTAAACTGATTTCTTAAATAAAAATTTATCCCAGATTATGAAACTTGCCTAAATACCAGCCTTAAGCAGTGCAGTTGAAAGAGCCACTTGACTATTCTACCAGATTAGCGTATTATTTTATTTTTTTTTGGATCATCTGCTAATCTAAAGAATCCCCCTCTCTTTAAATACAAAGAACATAACTGAGATGTATGTGTATATAACTAACTGGATTACATTTGGACGATGCATTTTCCAGTTCCAAGTTCCAGTTCCCTTTTCTGCAAAAATAGCTTGTTCTGGAGAGATATAAAGAACTAAAATGTGGTATTTCATTTTTAATGATGCACTGCATGCTTTTTGACCATTTGTCAATGGTGCAGTGTTTATTTGCTCCTGTAGTTTGTCATCATTGATGTAAAAAAACATATTGATTGTTCACAGACCACGAGTGAGTGGTGTTTTTTGCAGGGGATGTATTCGGTGTTTGCCAGTGGTAGAGAAGGGCTGTTCTTTGTAGACTGAATTCTTCAGCTGTTAAAATGATCTTGTGGTACATTCTGAAAATGAAGTTTTTATTGAAGGCATTGCGGTACCGTAATAAAAAACTAGAAGGAAAGAGGTAGTGTGTCTTTTTGCTCTCTCTCCTAATGGTTGGTATGAAATATTCTCTTGGATAAAAGCTTTGAAATGTGAATATCTGTAGGCCTTTAGGAAGTGTTTTGCTGTTAGTGTTTTCAGTGCTTTCTCTCACATTTTCCTGCATGGAAGTATAAAATGCATTAGGTTACTTGTATGTTCTGGTATTTCACTACAAGTAGGTGGTAAGAGTTAAATGGGTAGTTTTGTTTGTTTTGATGATTTTTTATTGCATTTTTTGGTATTTCATCTAGACGCTTTGTTTTTCACTATATTTTTACAATTATTTCACTATAAATGAAATATTTTTAGAATCGTAGCTCTTTAAGGTCACTGTATTCTTTGAATTTTTTAAATTATTTTACAGTTCTGTATGGTGATGGTAGAGACAGAACAATTGATCTACCATTGCGTAACAACTAACACTACATTTACAAGCATGTTTTACAACTACTAATTCCAGGGTAGCTTGTAGTATGTTGCAGTAGATTAAATGTTTGAGTCTTGGTCTTTATTTATACTTGTTCATTAAATAACGCTTAATAAAATAAAGAGTTGTTAATAAAGGTGGTCCGATTGGATGCAAGAAATGAGTTGGCATAAAATGGCACTTAGTAGTAAGTGATATTCCTGGTTTGATGGTATGGATTTTGTGAAAAACCATACTGCATGTCTCACTTTTCCAAAGCTTGAGGCTTGTTATGGCCCTGTAAGCTGTTTTGCAGTTTGTAATACTTAGCTATGCATTATTCTGCGCTCGCTGCCTTCCCTTCCCCCATTTTTCCATGTACATTATCATGTTCGATTTCTCTGGCTGCAGAGGTTGTTTGCTCTAGGAGTATAGGCAGCATTTGTCAAAATTAATAAATATTTTCTAGAAGAAATTGCATTGTAATTTTTATATAGGTGAGAGATTACATTAATTTACATTGAACTCCATAGAATCACAGAATCATTTAGGTTAGAAATATAGTTAAAAACAATGTTTTGAAATGGAAGGTATTTTTGATGCAGAAAGCACTTGTTTAAGTGTGGGAGTCCCCAGTGGGAACGGGCAGGGTAAGGTAAGGTCAAAAGCCGAGTTCGTGGTTGGTGCAGGCAAGATCTCTGTAACTGCCCCTGCTTCTGTCAAATCTGACTTCGCCTCAAGGGGGAAGACACGGAGCCTTGCGTGATAGTTTTCAGTGGAACTGGGGATTATTGAATTAAATTCCCACAGCTTCCACGGAAATCTGAAGCTCGTGCTTGTGCTGCCTCCAAAAACAAGGGCAAGCGGGGTTGTTTAGTGGCGTGGGGTTTGGCAGTAGCTGGGCAGTGGGTCAGCATAACTCGTTTCCTCGTTAGCCCCTTCTAGCCATCGCTGTTGTCTGATGTATGTATGTATCTCTAGAAAGACAGGAGAATATGCATTTTTAACAAATATTTGAGTGAATCCTGCCTGTGTTTGGTGTGTTTATACTCCTCTGAACCAGAAATTCTGCTCTGGTTTGGGCCATGGTGAGTTCAGAACATAAACCTCTACGAGATAGTACATAAGGAGCATTTTAACAATTTATTTAGCACAACCATTTTGCCCACTCCTTTGTCACAAAATGCTCCAAGCAATAACTTCCCACAACTCAAACTTTTACCGTAGAGTAACTGCTACAACTTTGTTTGAATCCAGAATAAGAGACTGATAAGAAAATGTCAATCATTCTTGACATATTTTCTCTGCTTGATAGTTATGCATACCATTTTTCAGTTGTTTGAGAGAGTACCAGTAACTGGAGTGGATCTCAAATGTCTTATAAACGCACCGTTGGTACGATAGGAATATAACTTAAATTCCAGCATGTGTGTGTGTGTTAAATGCAGAGTATACCCAAAACAAGCATGAGCTCAAGTCTGTTACCTGGAAAGTAAGAAAGTCTTATATTTACAGCTTGCTTTTCCCACGGGTGGGCTTTCTCGTGTTCCCTGGCAGGGCAGCAGGCAGTCCTTCCCCAGAGCTGCTACTGGCATCGGCCCTTGCCCAGCTGGAGAGCTGGCAATACACTGACCAGCTCAGTCTGAGCAAACTCAGATTCCAGGCTCCTACCTTGTAAAAACACTGAAGTGGTTGGCAAGCTCAGAGTGTTGTTAACAGCAACAGTGGTTTGTTTTGGTGTTTAAATCTTGTGCTAATCCTCCTGGGTTTTATTGCTACCACTTCAGTTTCTGTGATGCTTTCCTTCTCTCTGAAGTTGCAATTCAAACACGTCGTTTGTTCTCTATTTCCCAGTCACCAAGAAAATTTTGGCCTTGTGGCAGATAAAAATTTCTCCATGTTGTTTGTGTCAATATATTTATAAGATACTAAATGTTTCTATAAAGATAGTGTTGGGTAGTGGCCAGAATCTAGTTCATATGGCAAATCATGGTGATCGAGTGGCGTACCTGCTGAGCCATAATATTTATCTTGATTAAATTGACAGGCGTGAAAGCAAGATGGCAGGAAACAGCCTGGTGCTGCCCATCGTCCTGTGGGGCCGGAAAGCCCCCACGCACTGCATATCCACCCTGCTGCTCATGGAGGACGCGTCGATGGTCGTCACTGGGTGCCACGACGGACAGATATGTCTGTGGGACCTTTCCTTAGAGCTAGAGGTAAGACTACAGGCTCTAGAACCTTAATTTTCTGTGTGATTAAAGTGTGTATTGTTATCAGTGTGATTTTATTCTTCACTATTACAGTATCCATTCAGGCCTTCAGCTATTTCTGTGCCCTGTTCACTTGTCCTTTCTTCCTCCCTCTCACGAGGCCTGGATTGACACTACGTGCTTCCTGTGGTGAACATGTCAGATTAGGGCTCCTGCAATATTGCTCCTGCAATATTTTTTTTAAAGTAATCACTTCCTCTTTTCTGGAGCTGCTCTAAACTAGTTGTTACTTTCCAGTTTAGCTGCTTAATACTGTGTTGTGAAAACAGATCACACAACTTAGACAACTTTTTAAGGTTATTTTATTCAACCCTTTTTCCCAGGAAAACCGAAAGAAAAAAGGCTAGTAGCAGAGAGAAAAGTTGATGATTAATTACTTTATGCCAGTGGCTGCCCTAGAGTTGAAATTTGCAAATGTCTTTTGAATATAATTTCGTAGTTTACCTTGGTACAAAGAGTTTTAAATTCTTGCAATAGGGTGGCAAAACAATCAGGGGGAAAAGAAAAAAGGCAGCGTGCTTCAGGAAAAGTTTATACTGAATACCTAAAAATCTCAATGTCTGTGAATTACCCCCATAAATTATGCTTATGTCTGGTATATTTAAAAAGAAAGAAAAGAAGAAAGCGACTAGTTCTTTCTAGAAAGCACAAATAAAGGGCAGTTTCCTTTTTATCTTTAATCCATGCATGGGCTTTATATAAACTTATTTATGAATGTGTAGGGTTGTGAACTATGCTTGATTGGGGGGGAACTATTGTTGCAGTAGTTTTTTCATTGAAGCTGCACCAAATTCAGCCTGTGATTTAAAATTATTGCTGCCATGAGTTTGATGCAAAATGCATTTTTTTCACAAATTTGCCTTGCAGTATTAGGTAGAAACCTTTTTTTTCACATACTGTAGCAGCATTCTGTGCAAACTCTTTCAAGGTTATGTCTGCTGCTATGCTAATTAAATGTGTGTGTATCTATTAACATGTATATATATATAAAACACCTAAAATAGAAATCTGGAATGTGTATCTTCTGGTTAAGTAATAGTGTTTATGTTACTATTACTTCACATTTTATTTCCCTCGTTCTAGATTAATCCCAGAGCTCTGTTGTTTGGTCATACAGCCTCAATCACTTGTTTGTCAAAGGCCTCTGCGTCCAGTGAGAAGCAGTATATAGTGAGCGCATCAGAAAGCGGGTGAGTTTCCTGAGGGTTTATTAGTATGCAGAGCTGTTAAATAATGGAAATTGAGTATTTTTTTTTTTACTTAATCTAATGTCTATAGGTATTCCAAATAATGGGACTTTTCCACAGAAGAGGTTTTATTTACTAATCAAAGTGACTGTTTGGGAGGGGAAAGGGGGAAGGATTTCTCGTGGGGTTGACAGTAATGAGGATTGCAGTCAGGTAGTTTAAATTTAAAAAGTCATACTTTGTAAATTTTAAATAAAATATACTTTGTACACTCACATTTTGGGCTAATTTATTGAAAAGATGTAAGATTTGATAAATTACAAGTCAAAGCTTTGGGGCCAACTAGTTTTGTCATTCGTAACTTGCACGTTTATTCCTCCCACCTCTTCTCTTTCCCATCCTCTCTCAGGCTGAGTACAGGATCTTTAGTAACCAGCTATCCTCTACTGGGAGAGCACTTTCAGCTTGTTCTGCTGCGGTGTCGTGCTGGTTTTGCTGTCTGAATTCAGCTCCCCTCCTGCTAGGCAGAGCACTTCCCCAGGTGGCCCTGGGCATTAGTGGCTCGTGGGAGCTGAGGCCCAGGTCGGTGTGTCCAGGCTGGCAGCACAGCTCAGGCAGGACAGGGAAGAGGGCCCAGCTCAAACAGTCTTGCAGAGACGGAGCCACTGCTGAGACAGCTTCCAGTGCTTTCTGAAGAGCTCCTCCAGGCCAGACAGCAGCTTATCAGAGTTGGCCGTGAGCCCAACGTTTCCAACTCCATTGTCTTTTCTTTAGGCAAAATATGTGACCAGAAAGTATTTGCAAAGGTATTCCTTCCCAGGGCATCGCTCTGTTCTGGAGGGTTGCTTTTTCATTCATGTACAGAACTTATTGTTTGAATGACAGACTTTTCTGGTGTGCAAAACAAGCTTAGAAAAGGAAAAAGAAGTTTGTGAGTCTGGAGTTGGTTTGTTTATTTGCTTTGGTTTTAAAAGGCTTTTACTGTCCAGCCTAAGGCTGATTTGATCAACTCTGGCTGAGGAAGCAATTTCTTAACCTCTGCCTACATAAATGTAGCTGGGAAGGTATAGGTCTGTTATGTATCCAAATTAAATAAAGTGTTTTATCTGGCAAAGGTGGGGAACAATATGACTGAATAACATTTTAATGTTGGAACATTAACATGGAAGTTGAGAGTAGAATGTGTCAAAACTTAAAATTCTCACTTTGTACTCATTTTAGTACTAAGTAATATTTTCCTTTGGATCTAGAACCAAAATATATTTTCATTGTGAAATTAGATATCTGATGTAAAGGGGGGGGGAAAGGTGAGAAGCAGCTGACGGATTCTGTTCTGATTAAATTTTAATATCAGATTTTAAAAGTTAATTTTAAATACTGTAAATAGGGGGAATGGCTGCTAATTAGAATGAATTCATAGAGGTAACTGTAATCTTTGCTCATAAGGCAAGTCAGAAAAGTCTCTCCTGGTACTACTTATTTGTTGTTCAGTGCTTTCAGTTTGGTTTTGGAAGTGCTGAAGAGTCCAGGTGATGCTTCCACCTCTTCACAGCCTCTTCACACCAGTGTTCTCTGCCGTCTGAGACAGTTCTGCCTTCTGTAGTGCTCTTTTCTTCCCCACAAACATGGAGAAGGCAAGCTAATCTTTGGGTGACTTAGGAGGTGCAGCAGAAGTGTGTAATGACTTGAAACATTTGTGAGAGAAGTGAGAAATTCTCAGTTATGTACTCGTGTTTACTTAATATTGATTGTGATGCACCTTGGCATTTCACTTGTTTCCCCTTACCTTTATAGGGAGGAACAGGTTCTGTAGATTCAGATAGGACTGAAAATTCAAGCTGATTTTGAGTTTCCTTTATCTAAACACCATTCATGTAGTCACTAGCAAATGGTTCTCCCAATGTAAATGGTTTTTAAACTCTTGGAAGACTGAAATATTTTCCGTGTCGTTTTAATCTGCCTTCTGTATTGTAGGGAGATGTGTCTGTGGGATGTGAATGATGGGAGATGCATAGAGTTTACTAAACTGGCCTGTACACATACTGGCATACAGGTTAGTACTTTGTGTGTGTTTCAGAGGTCCTGTTCTGTATAGCAGTGCCTGGATAACTATAGATCAGTTATCACAGCAAGGCTGTTCTGTTTCTTTTTAAGCTTAATAGAGGCATTATATGCATGCTGAAGTATCTCATAAATAGTTTATGCTGTGTCATCAGATGCCCTAGAGCTGGAAATATGTGCTGTGCTTCAGCATTTGAAAAAAATGTGTCATAATTAATGAGAGAGGCTGGAAAGAAGGGAGGAAAAGGAGAACATTTTTGCAGGAGTACTGCCAGGGGAGGTGGGAGCATGAGGATGATCTTAGCGGGGAAGGCTGAGGCAGGCTTCTGTCAACTGTGGGAGCTGGGTGTATGGGGTAGGGATTGCCGTGGGAAGGTAACAGGAGAAAGAGGGGTTCTGCAAAAAGCTCCCCTCCTCAGTGCAGAGTAGTAATTCTTAAATGTATAGGCATTAGAATATGTTTGTGAAACCATGGTTTTGATTAAAAATGAAGTAGTCAGTGTCTCGCTTGGAGTATAATTCCTGTATTTTGTTACTATCCATTTAGTTCTATCAGTTTACAGTTGGGACTCAGCATGAAGGGAGACTATTATGCCATGGACATTATCCAGAAATTCTTGTTCTGGATGCTACCAGCCTTGAAGTTCTTTATTCTTTATTATCAAAGATATCTCCTGACTGGATCAGCTCCATGACTATCATTCGATCTGCTAGAACACAAGGTAATTATTTTTGTTGCTTTTATTATGGCTTTGCCTCCCTGTAAGAGAAACACTGGAAACTGGCCCAAGGCTGGAGAAAGGGCTGCAAGGACGCTAGATGTTAATGTCATCTGCATTACTGATGTGTAGTATCCATGGAGATCATTTGGCAAGCTATACACTGTAATTTTTGACAAGATATATATGTACCATGAGTATTTCTTATGATCAGTAGCTTTATAAAAAGCACTGTCATAACATTTTCAAAGCTATTATTGTAGGAAATGTTTGAGGAATGTGCTGATTAAAGTACACAATAGGATTTAAAAACCTGAAGACTGTAGAGGGAGGAACTTCTAAAAGTGATGTCGGTTTAGTGGAGAGGTGTGCGAGTAGGGTTGTGTTTGGTGGTGAATTAATTGACGTGGTTTGAAGGGATACCTGTCCACACATCTGATTTGCAGATAAACATTTGGTTTTGAAGCAAGCACTTCAGGAATGTTTTGGTAAACTTTGAGGTACTCTCAGTATATTTTTGTACTCGGATATGCAAGAGTGTGCAACAAAATGAGGATGCCCTTGTACTTACCAGTCTAATGTTTGTTTTTTCCCAGAGGATACTGTTGTAGCAGTTTCAGTGACTGGCATCCTGAAAGTGTGGATAATAACCTCTGAAGTTAGTCGCATGCAGGTAAACGAAGCCTTCACCACCTGTTGTGAAGGGAGAGCTTCCATTAATGCTGTTGCCTGTTCTTCCAGCTGCCTAATGATACTATGTTTTTCTCCCTTTTGCCATTTGAAAATCAGCTTCCTTAATTTTGCTTTGCTAATTCTTCAAGTTACTAGCAGAACTCCTCTGAGTCAAACATGAGAAAGATTAGAATTTATTTCAAAATTAAGCATAGGATAATCTCCAATTTCTACGAATCTTTTATTTGTACCATGTAATGATTTGTGTTAATATACAAATATTCTTGTTAATACACAAAATTTTTGCTTTTAATTTTTACCTGCTTTAAAAGTCCTATTCTTTTAAGTCATCTTGTACTACATTTTCCAGGAGTTCTGAGTTACTAAATTCCCTTTGGAACAAAGATTGTTCCAGTAATGTTTAACTTTCCAAACTTGCCCTGTGCTGCACAGGGAGTGTGTGTCTCTCAATATCATGGTGGCATTATAGAACTGACTTTATCACAATACTCCACTTTTTTTAAGATAATAAGCTGTTCAGTAGTGCTAGATTGAATCTCAAAATCGTGGTCAGCAGTGACTGAAGCTTAACTTTTGGCCAAGGGTCAGTCTGCAGCTGAAACTTTGAGATGTGATCATGCTAGTGGACATGAGGAAGGGAAGAGGCTTGTGTATTCAGCAGTTCAGCTCTCCGGCTCTGCTGACGTGCTGGTCTGTATTTGTACCTGATTATGGCTAGTAAAAGTGATAACTGCCTGTTGGTGTCACTTATGTCTGTCTGTACAAGCCAATTTCTCACCTATCCCTTCTCCAGTTCTGCTTTTCTGCACATTTGCTACTCTTGTACTTGTGACAGTCTGCAGCCTTGACTCTTTGTCACAAGAACGTTGGTATTCAACATGATATACCCATAGGAGCATCAAAATAAAACGTCAGTGCCGTGGTCTAGCTGACATGGTGGTGTCAGGTCAAAGGTTGGGCTCGATGATCCCAGACGTCTCTTCCAACCTGACTGATTCTGTGATTTCAGTTAAAATTTACAGAAATACTGACAAGCTCATGACTTGAGCAAATGTAAAACCACGAAGAAATGCCTTTGAAGATGATGTTATTACAGAGGATAATATGGGTCTATTTAACTTCAGATTTATAGCTAAATAAAATGCAGTTATTGTTGGTTTTGTTTGTTTTCTTAGGATGCAACCCCAGTATTTGAAGAGGAGTCAAAACCCATTTACTGTCAGAACTGTCAGAGCATTTCTTTCTGTGCGTTTACCCAGCGGTCGTTGCTGGTCGTGTGCTCCAGATACTGGAGGGTAAGGCCAGCGAGCTGAACACCTGCCTGCTTTCTGTTCTAGAAGCTGATTTAATTAAATTACCAGTAAGACTTCTAGATCAAGATGCTCAAAGTTCTTTTAATATGGCTATATTGAAACTGAAATTAGCTGCTGTCTGGGCATTTAAATGTGTAATTAGTTAATGAGGGCAGACTCTTGTGTTTCTTTTCAGGTTTTTGATGCTGGAGATTATTCCCTCTTATGTTCAGTCCCTAGTGAAAACGATCAGACCTGGACTGGTGGTGACTTTGTGTCAGCTGATAAAGTGATTGTATGGACAGAAGATGGGCAAAGTTTCATATATAAATTACCAGCCAGGTAGTCAACAATGAAATACTCCATTTATTTTTTGAGATAAAAACATGAGCAACTTTGAAGAAATATTGAATATCTTTGGCTTTTATTTTGTTACAAAACCATATGGATGTTGCAGAAACTAGTATTCCATGAGCATATTTTGAAGTGTGCGTCCCCTGGATCTATCATGTTGAAGCAATGCTCAGTAATTTAGGTTGCCTCAATCAAGATTGCTTCACTATTTTCTGATATTACTCTTTCTCACTTAGTGGAGCTGCGTGATGGGCAGAGGTGCATTTTGCTGTTGAATAAGTGTCATAAATTAAAATATAATTTAAATATTTCCTTAACCAGGTCCAAATAAGGATGAAATAAGATCTTGCTGTATGGGGTAGAATGTAAATGATGATTGTATTGTAACAGAGTGTTCTTTCAGCCCGTTAAGGAAAGGCGTGAACAGCTGAGTTTGTGCACGTAAATGTGAAAATATAAAATTAATTTAAAATTAGGTATCAAAGAGGTTAAATAAATGTAGAATGACGAGAGTAAAATAAACTCTTCTGACATCTTCATGACATGCAAATGTCTCTTTGTTCTGGGTATAGATACACTTTTATTTTGGAGATCCTTGAATATTCTCACATAAATTAGGTGGGATCTTTCTCACCTTGTTATGTAATGGGAGCACAGGGATACGAGCAGATCTGTCTGGTGATCTGTTGGAGAAATCCTTGGGTTTGGTGTGTCTTGGTGCTGAGTCTGAGGCCAAATGTGAAGTCCAAAGCAGACCTAAAGCCAGGCTTCATCATTCTTTTTTCCTTCTGAATGTGTGGGGGAACTGAGCTGGACACATTTGGAGCAGTTCTTAATTGGCAAAGCGTGCCCTGTACATTAAAATGAGTAATGATCTGCTATAATCTGTATTAACAATTGAAAAATGTGATGTTTAAGGGCTTGGGGGTTGTGTTGGCTTAGTAGTATTTAGTTAGCTAGTGATGTAGGAATCACTCTCTAGTAATAAGGAACTTTATTCCTTTCTCTTTGTTCTCAAACCCAGCTGCCTACCAGCTAGTGATTCATTTCGCAGAGATGTGGGGAAAGCAGTAGAAAATTTAATTCCACCTTTATTGTACAGTGTGTTGGACAGAGCAGATAAACAGGTAAAATATATTTCTTTGGGGTTTCTTTTATGGTCTGCATTTCTCTTTTAGAGAGTTGAAACATGCATACATCATGACCAGTTTTTCAAAGTAGACCTTTAGGATTTCTTCTTTTCCTAGAGAGAGTGGACAGTAGGGTAACGGATGCAGTTTTCCTGCTGTTTTGGTTTGGTTCTTGTTGGATTTCAAATAAATGCAGAGATTAGTCTCTGGACAAGTGACTCTTCAGTTCCTGTATACTAACAGTTTATCATTCATCCATGTCTGGAGAATTAGAAGTCAAGTTGTGATGTGCATGGTGATTAGGCAGTCAATGAGCAAGAGCTTTTAGAATCACAGCTTTGAATTTGAAAGCTAAAATCCTTGCAAAGTAAAGAAAATGCAATTTTGCAGGCCAAAGTCCTCTTCGAGCTGTACTTCACTTTTATACTGTACTGTGAGCTGTGTCTGCTGTAAACTAATACCTGACAGCTGTATGAAGGGTCTAGTACTCATACCTGTGTTACTGGGTGTAAGTAACTGTCTGATTTACAAATGCTGTTATTACAAGACCGTTGTAGGAATCCTTTATCTTAACCATTTAATCTGTTGCTAAATTTGGACATTGAAACATTTATGTATTTGATTTTTTCTTTATGTTGTCAGTCAACATTAAAACTTTCTTGCTTCTGTTGTGGATCATGTTCGTTACTGAGTAGCGTATTTTCAGCTCACCATTGCAGTTAGAATGTTAATTTTAGAATACACACATATAAAATATTCTAAATATGAATATATGTAGAACAAACCCAAATATATGTAAAAATCTTTTTTCCTCTCCCTTAAACCAGTGACTTGTTTTGTACCTAACCACAATTTCTTCTGATTTGTGTTGCTGTATTTATTCTCCTGTATTTATTCTCCTATTATGTATTTATTCTCCTATAAGAAAGACAAAGCATAAAAGTAGCTAGTTTTTATCCTGCTTTTAAAAGGTACAGTGGATTATGTGGGGAAAGTAAATTTTGAGGTTAGGACATGGTTTGCAAATGTTCTGAAGTTGTTATCTTATTTTTTTTTCACAGCTACTCATATGTCCTCCAGTTACTCGGTTCTTCTATGGACGTAGGGAATTTTCCTATAAGCTGTTAATCCAGGGAGACTCTTCGGGGAGACTGTGTATTTGGAGTGTGCCTGATACTCTTGAACAGCAAGGTAGTGCAAAAGGTATATCTCATCAACAGGCTTGTTAATTGCCAAGTCTTTTAATGGATATCTCTATTTTATGTGTTTGCTTGCTGGGTAAAGCACTACTGCTTTTCCTACAAATCCATGAAGTTGGTTTTGGGTTTTTTTTTTTTAATTGTTAGCTTCTTGTAAGAGTTATAGTAACTTAATTTTTTCATGTGTGATCAAAATCTGAATTTACTGTGAATATTTTTCAGGTATTAAGCTTTAACTGCTTTTTTCCAAGTACTGGCTATGGTCACTGCCTCACCCCTTCCTCTTTTTTTCTTTTTAAACAGGACTGCAAACGACAACTTCAGTATCCCTCCAGGAAGCTTTTGATAAACTGACTCCTCGCCCCGCCGGGATTATAGACCAACTAAGCTTAATACCAAACATCAATGAACCACTTAAAGTTACAGCCAGCGTGTACATCCCAGCACACGGGCGTTTAGTTTGCGGTCGTGAAGATGGAAGCATTGTTATTGTGCCAGCCACACAGACGGCTATAGTCCAGCTGCTGCAAGGAGAGCACATGCTCAGGAGAGGTAGGCAAATAAGCCTTTGAAAAGCATGGTTGGGTTAAGTGTGAGCCTGTCACGAGGTGTACTGATGTAAGAAATAGTGTCACAAAGTGAGCAGTAAATCGTTTTACAGTTAGAAGTCATATAACCATTCTCTTAACAATCCTGCTGTTCTATTATGTAATAAGAAACCTAAGTAATAAACTAACTGTGGCCAGCTTGCACCAATTTGAGGGTGGTCCTCTCACTGGAAAGCCTTCAATATTGGGGTTTTGAGGTGCAGCAGCAAAGATATGGCAAAGGACATCTCCTGTCTCTCTTCCAGAGTTGTTCTGGGCACTGGGTTCAGCTGGGCTGTCCATGTGCCTGTGAAGATCTTGGGAAAATAACACATCTAAAAGGGAATTCCTCTGTGTGTATTGTGTGGTTAGTTGAGTGTTATACAGGCCTGCTGTTGTGTGTTTTGGTTCCAGATAATGTCGGTTTTAATGCTTTTGTGATTGTAGTTGCAGAACAAATATTTAGGTTTTGATTTTTACAAGTGCTGATAAATGAAGAAGAGATGTAAATATTTTTCTCTGAATCTAGGTATGAGCTTGTCAGTTACATACCAGGCTGTTGGTTGTGCTGTTTCCTTTATATAACTGATTTACTTTCTGTAACTTTATAAAAAATGGGTTTTTTTCTTGATATGAAGTTAGATTGCCTCAAAGTTGATACTTTATTCCACAAATAAGTGCTGGTGGTTCTTACCCTCATAAAAATACAGAAGTGCCTGTGTGTGTTCCACATAAGGTTTGCTGGGCTTGCTAGGAAGCGTAATCACAGAGGACAAATGTATCCTGCAGGTGTTGCATAGAATACTTGATTCTGGTATTTCATTTATTGGGCTCATTTTGTCACATTTGCCATCTAAAAAGACAATTTTTCTAAGCCTCTTTTGCAATAGTTAAATCATTCTTATTCTAACCTTTTAACTAGTGTATTTGATCTCAGTGAACAGAAGACACAGAATCACACAGAATGTTGACTGTTCTATTGAATTATAATCTTTCTCTTTTTTCTTTTCCTTTCCCCCTTTCACCCTTTATGTAACTTCTCAGGTTGGCCACCTCACCGGACACTCCGAGGCCATCGAAACAAAATCACATGTTTACTGTATCCCCATCAGGTTTCTTCTCGTTATGATCAAAGGTATTTGATCTCAGGTGGTGTGGATTTCTCAGTCATCATATGGGATATATTTTCTGGAGAGATGAAACATATCTTCTGTGTACATGGTGGAGAAATTACACAGCTTCTAGTTCCCCCAGAAAACTGTAGTGTAAGTTTTACATCATATGTCTGATAACCTGCCTCACGCTTCCCATAAATGGTGCAGCTCCTCAAATCAGCCTTAAGAATGTGAATGTAATAGGAAATACTGTAGATGCAGCCTTGACCCGATGTATAACTCTTGCAGACACTTAAAAAGAGTTTAATTCTGTTAATCTTGGTTTTGTCCACGTACTGTTTTATGTCTTTGGCACCTTGGATGAGTAGGTAGAATTTAATGAACAAAATGACATTGATTTACTTGAAAACTTGAGTTGGTTTTTTTTTTTCCCCTCAACAAAACAGGTTCTAATGCCTGTTAGCCCTTTATGATATGCAGGAGGTTGGATTCAAGGAAATCTCTGCAAGTGAATACTGTTTCTAGTGTCCTCAGGGAGTTTAGCCATAGACTTATGTGCCTGGTTTTTGTTTGCAAAATAGGTTGTTGATCACCACGCTTTGTCTAGTGAATAAGAGATTATTAATTGCAAACTCTGCATTATGATTAAGATTTCTTTTTTCTTTTTTTCATTTATTAGGCAAGAGTCCAGCACTGTATTTGCTCTGTTGCCAGTGATCACTCAGTAGGTCTTCTGAGTCTGCGGGAGAAAAAATGCATCATGCTGGCATCCCGTCACCTCTTCCCTATTCAAGTAATAAAGTGGAGGCCTTCCGATGACTACCTGGTGGTGGGATGTTCGGATGGCTCTGTGTACGTCTGGCAAATGGATACTGGTAAGGATGAGTTCAAAGACATTGATTAAACAGTTTTTAAAGTGTAAAAGTATGTATTTGGGTATAGTTCTGTAGAAGTTGTATCTGAGAGAAGAGTTAACGTTTTTTTTGCACATTGATATTTGGAAGTTTAGCACTCCACATATTCCCAAAATATGTAGATTATGTAAGCTTTTGTTAAATACTACATATTTTTGCCCTTTGTTGTGATATTTTGGACTTTCTGAATCGTTTCTGCTCAAACTCATGCTTTTAAAATGTTTGCAGGAGCGCTGGACAGGTGTGTGATGGGAATAACGGCCGTGGAAATCCTGAACGCCTGCGATGAGGCCGTCCCAGCGGCGGTGGACTCCCTGAGCCACCCTGCTGTCAACCTGAAGCAGGCCATGACTAGGCGCAGCCTGGCTGCCCTGAAAAACGTGGCGCACCAGAAACTCCAGACTCTTGCCACCAACCTGCTTGCTTCCGAAGCCTCTGACAAGGCAAGTTGATCTGTCTTTTCCGTCTTCCCCCCCCATAGTGAACATGCTTTATATGTTTCTGTGGATCTTGCTAAAGGTGGAGCTAGAGCTTGATTTGATTTTATTTTGGTAGTTGTTGCTGTGTGACAGCTCAGGAAAAAATATTACTGAAATGTAAGTACACAAGATATAAATGGAGGCAAAGTAACTTAATATCCTTAGAGTCTCATATTAGAGAAGGATGTAAGCAGCCTTCCTTGCCCTGAGCACCTTGCTCTGGTGGATCCTGCCTTGAGCAGGGGGTTGGATTAGAGCATGGCCAACCTTAGTGATGCTGTGCTTGGGTCCTGCTTATGTTTGCTCTTAGTGGTGATTCCAGTACACTACCATTAGGTGTAACTGTTTTCCTAATAAAGCCCTGTCAGAATAGACAGGTATTAAATTTGTTTAGTCTGTCAATGCCATTCAAAAGTGTCACCTGAGTCCAAACAAAAAGAGCTTGTATTTTTGCTCTTGTTTTCACTAAGGCAGAGTGCTGATGTTCTGGCAGTGTGGGCTGTGACCAGGAGAGAGCAGCAGAGCTCTGCTCCCAGTGGCCCGCTGGCTTGGCTTTTAGCGTTTGTGTGTTGGTTTTGCTGCCTTCTGTCACATTCTGTTTGGAAAATAAATGTTACTTAGAGAACATTCCTCAGCACACCACCATCGTGTTACTACAAGTATGTGTGCTCAGACTTGTGTGCTGCAGCCAGGGTGACCGTTCACGTACGTAAGTATGAGTGTTGCACTTGTACACGCTGTGTAAAGGTATGTGCTGTGTGCAGGTTCCTCACATCCAGCAAAGGTATCACTACCTGCAAAGGCAGGATGCATAGCACAGCAAAATGTATTCTATACCAGAGGTCAGTGATGATTAACAGCTACAATATTTTGGGTTTATTGTTGCTTTTAATTTTACCATTGTCACCATTACTAGAAACCAATTAATAAAAGTGACCTACATTACATTCTGAGAAGATAACTAGGATTTTTAAATAAATAAGGAATACCTGACTAAATCAGTGCATTGTAGAACATAATTTGCAGCTGTTTATTGACACTTGATTATCTCTGTTCTGGTTTCAATTATCCATTATTTGTTTCTCATGACAAATTTATTTAATAAGCATAGTTTATTCATTCTCAGAGTTGATCACTGGAAAAAGAGCAGAGTTTGGCTACTTGCTGTAGTGCTGATAGCGTTAGTCCCTGGCTGTTTGTCTGTGTAAATGAGAACCCTGAGAATTAAAATCATACGCTTATTTCAAAGCCAGGTTTGTACACTGGAACAATAATTAAACGTGATGTGGTGGATATTATATTCTTTCATGCCAACAGCATTTTGGGGGTCTATAATGGAAAAGGAATGTATAAAAATGACTGCAGTTTTCAAACACATGCTATGAAATCTGTGCAAAACTTAAAGCAGCCAAGTCGTTGTAGGACTAGAAGTGCTTACTGTCTGGAAAAAAAGTCCTTGAGAGAAAATGAATGGTACATATGCATGTCCTGTTTTCCAATTACAAGGTGTTAAATAGAATATACATTTGTTTCTGTGATTCATAGTGATAAATACATTTGTTAGTGTTCAGAAGGAGAATGAAAAGGGTTGAAAAATGCAAGATAATGGATGTTGGTAGAAATAATGTCATTTTACGGCTCAGCAGATTTTCAGTGGTGACCACTCCTGTGACCCAGGGTATCTAAGGCTTTAAGATGTGCACAGTGCTTCACGTCAGCAGACAAAGGAAGCAATATATCAGGATGTATATAGAATGGGGTAAAAACCTATCACCAGTTAGTGTATATATACAGAATGTACGAATTTTTGCATGATATATAGAGTGTATGTTAGTTATTTGTGTAATCTGTATGTATTTATAGTGTATGTGCGTATATATGCATACCTATTGTAAATATATATATACAGTGTATAGATAAAAACTGCAAGCCTTGTTAATTTCTACACTGCAGTGAACAAGTGACACACTAATTGTGTATCTACATGAATTTATTAGTAGCTGATTTTCCAGTGGCATAAATTGATGCTATACTTCCATATCCAAATAGGAAATATTAATGTGTCTTAAGTTTAATAACAAAATATTGAAATGCTGTTGTTCCTTGGAGTATAGCTATTATCTTTTAGAATTCATGAAAGAAATGTGAACTTCTGTTATCTACAGAGCTCTATATCTGATAAACTTCTGCAAGTGAAATTTCTGTATTTTAGCGGTGTAACGTTTGATCACAAGTCTGAAATTCCTGACATTGGGAAGTGCTGTAAAATTCTCCACTGATGTTTTCATAATGTTTGTCATAACATATTTTATACCTATGTAAGTTTTCAAACTTTGGTCATCCACAGCGTCCTTAATTTGTGAATTAACTTTGGGAGAAGTGTTAAAGTAATCCAATTAAAATTTCAAATTTTCCTTTTTCTTTTTTTCAGGGGAATTTACCTAAATATTCACATAACTCTCTGATGGTTCAAGCTATAAAGACTAACTTAACAGATCCAGATGTACATGTGCTCTTCTTTGACGTAGAAGCCCTGATTATTCAGCTGCTGACTGAGGAGGCCTCCAGACCCAACACTGCCCTCATTTCTCCAGAGAATTTACAGAAAGCCTCTGGCGGCTCCGACAAAGGAGGCTCCTTTTTGACTGGTAAACGAGCAGCCGTCCTCTTCCAGCAGGTCAAGGAAACAATCAAAGAGAATATAAAAGAGCATCTTCTTGATGATGAAGATGAGGATGAAGAATCGATAAGACAGAGAAGGGAAGACAGTGACCCAGAATATCGCTCTAGCAAATCTAAACCATTAACTTTATTAGAATATAATCTAACCATGGATACAGCAAAGCTTTTTATGTCCTGTCTTCATGCCTGGGGCCTGAATTCTGTTCTAGATGAGCTTTGCCTTGATCGTCTTGGCATGCTTAAGCCACACTGTTCAGTGTCTTTTGGTCTCCTGTCTAGAGGAGGCCACATGTCTCTGATGCTTCCTGGCTATAACCAGCCTGTAGGCAAACCGTCGTATGATGGGGTGGAGTTGGGGAGGAAAATGTCCATCACAGAAGGACTTGGGAAGGGGACGTACGGTGTATCACGTGCCGTCACCACTCAGCATCTCCTCTCTGTCATCTCACTGGCCAACACGCTGATGAGCATGACCAATGCTACTTTTATCGGAGACCACATGAAGAAAGGGCCCACCAGGTACGGTAAATATTCACTTGAACTTGGGATATTTTCTTTCAGAGTCTCTATTTTAATAAAGCATTTTATTTTGTTTCATTTTGCTGTGGGGTTTGGTGTATTAAATGGCTATGAAAACCTTTGGTACTAGACAGAACTGAGTGTATTTCTTTTCTTGCATGTGGTATTTTTTATGCCAAGGTAACTATATTGCTTTGAGTTGACTTACATAACTTACAACATTGATAGAACATGGACTTATATTGACATATGTGCTGGTAGGTCTGAGAGGCCATTTTTGTCCTTTTTAGTGCTTACTGTTTTTAAAGAGTTATTATAATGAGTAGGTCAAATTCTGAATAAATGATAACAGACAGATGAACTTTTTATCACCAAAAAATAAGCTTACCTAGGAATTGTAAATGAGAGAGTCAGTTTGACAGGAAAAATGTGTAGGATTGCTTTTCAAAGTTTTAGTCACAGTATCTTTAGCAAATAATCTCTTTTCTTTTCCATATTCTCCTTCTCCCTCTTCATGTGTATTTTGTGTTTAGGCCACCTAGGCCAGGCACTCCTGAGATGTCAAAAGCCAAGGCACTCCCTTCAATTTCAAGTCATGCAGCCCAAGGACAAATTAAGCAAGGTAAAAATCACTTGCTTTGGAACAATTTCATATGTCATTTCAGCTCTTGACACTCAAGTTATCACCTTGCTATCAAGTGATAAAAATATTGCTGGCTTCTACATGGGGGGAAAAGTAGTCCTGCTGGCACTGGTGGAGGAGGAAAAGGAGGCACCTTCCTGCTCGCTCTCTAAATTAGAGCTGCTGTTTGATGGGGCAGAGGAGCTGCTACTCTGAATGCCAAAAATGAAGGAAATGTATAAACTACCATGATGTAGCTAATTCTGACTTGAGCTGAGAGAATGTATGTGTGTAACCTTTTGTCATACTTGTTTGCTGTATGATAAAACAAAGAGGAAGGGTGTAAACATTGTTGTTCTTTTTACAATTCTGGGATTTTTGTGGATGAGCCCAGCTGTGTGCCTACACTGTAGGGCAGAAGAGGAAAGGTTTTTCTTTTTTTCCCATAATATGTTTGATTTTTTTTTTTTAACTAATCTATAAAGCAGATGTCCTTCAGGATTTATTTGAAATTTCCTTTGAAAATTACAATTATCTTTTATTTTTAACTTTTAAGTGTTAAAACTTTGTAGATCTTTCAACAGTGGAACTGCTCTTACATTAGGGAGCTGGTAAGCACAGCAGGTAACTTTCACATCAACTATGTGATTTTCTTCACTCACATGCAAAAAAGGGAGATGAAACTGAGGAGGAAACTTGCCCATCAGCAACGTTTGTGTGTATTTATTCTTTTCCTAAATATAAATATTAATTTCCTGTGATCTTTGGTTGAAAAGGGAAAATCAGCTTCGGGAGTGGTATGTGTCAAGCTTTTTGCACGATCAAGGGTGCTACATAAATAGAGAAGTAGCAGACAAGAACAAAAAGCAGAAATATAAAAAATCGGGGCTCTTGTCTCAACATGTGGGGCTTTTTTGGGGTTTTGAGGTTTTTTTACAGCCAGTTAATTTTCCTCTTTGAAAGGTAATTATTTGAAAGGTCAGGATATCTCAGAGGTGGTGTCTATATAGCAAATTCAATGTAAGAAAAAAACATATTTGTCACAGAGGGGGTCTGTGTGTTTTGTTTTTAGATATAGTTCCATTCTGGTTTGTCTTTCCCAAGTGACAACTATGTAATTTTCCTTTGAAATATCTTTGCTAATTTTGGTGATAGGCATACTTCAGTTACCCAGGGGAAATATGTATAACTTCTTGAGAAATAATTGATAAAAATCAAATTCTGTGTTCAGTGTGGGGTGGGTTTGTGTTTTTACAATCAATCTTTTTGTAAAATAATAGCTTTTTTATACATCTAGTGGAACTAGGTTTGGCTGTCGTGAAGTGATTTACGCCAGTCATTGGCGTGATGCATCTGTGTGGGAAGTGTGGAAAAATAGTTCTGATGCAGATGTCCCCCAGTGACAAAAGAAGTTCCCTGCCTGAAAAGCAAACAGACCATTGAGAAGACAATGCTTAATCGGTTCGGGAGCTTGAGCCCATTGTTGTTCTGCAATGGGATAAAAGAGGGGGATTAATTTGCAGATGCTTGTGCATGACATATGGTAATTTCTGTATAGGCAGGAAGTGTCAGACAGTGACCTCTGAATCTCCCCGTTGACCTCAGGGTGTAGCATGTGTATGCCATAATACCTCCTGTGACATTTTAGAGGGACAGATGGGGCAGCCCAGGTGTAAAAGGGGTTATTTCTAGGGGTTTTAAGGAGCAGTGCAAATTCCACAGCTATCTCAATACAGGAAAAGCACAAGAAGCAGCAAAACTCCTGTTAAAATTTGTAGTCACCCATGCTATCAAACCAAATCTAGGTATCTATAGATACATTTGTAATTGTTTTATTTATGGGTACTTCTGTCTCTTCAAAAGATGCAAGTTTCTGTGTTTCTCTGCAGTTGCATGTCTTCCTCTCACTGGCATTGCACTTCTGTAAAACCTAGGATTTTTTTTAAGTTTAATATTACCACAGTTTCCTCCAGTTTTGTTTTTCATTCTTCAGTGATACTAATCTGTTTTTCAGAAGCTGCTCTCCTCACTTTCCTATTTTTTTTCTCTTTATTTCTTCTTCTTTCCTCTGCAAGTCGCTCCTGCTGTTTCTTCTAGCACTGAAGCTGGTCACTCTGGCTCTGACACTGCTCCTACTTTACATACCTGTTTCTTAGTCAATGAAGGTATTCTCTCCTCACTTTTCTATCTATTTGTCTTTTACTTTCAACTAATGTCCCTTATCATTGTTATGACACGACTTTAATTTGATCTATGTAGGAATTTTTCTTTGCAAAAAAGAGGCAATGAGGGTTGTTTTTGAGTACTTTGCCATGAATGCTGGTGGAGGGTGAGCAGGTCCAGTTCGTGTGTCTGGGGCTGACTGTAAATTCAGTTCTCAATGAGTGTATCAAAGAGGATATTTCAGATCTTGTGTGGGTTTTACAAGCTATGTTGTTTGAGCTTGATATGCTTATGTTTACTGGTTTTACCTACACAATATTGCAGGCTTGTAGTATGAGTGCACCTGAAGTGTGTGTTGAAATAAGATTTAGATGGAAAAATAAGGATAGCAGAGAGACATTTGCTTGTACATATTTGCATACCTTTTAAAATGGGACAGAAGAGTCTATGTGATCTCTTCCTAGTGGTAATTCATATGCTAAGTTTTCTGTAATTGAATTATATCACACTTGCATGTAGGTCGTTAAATACCGTGATAAGTAATGCTGATTATGGCTTGAACAGGGCATCTAAATCTTGAACTCAGAATTATGGTTTATGCTTTTGGAAAAAATGGGCCATAATGCTTATAGGGACTTTTTTTTGTATTTAGGATGTATGTTGAGTATATTCTTAAGGCTGCAACTAGATACTGAAGTCTTGGAGAGAGGATGGGGAGGAAGAGGGAAGTTTGTGTTTAATCAGCACTGATCTGAGGCAGTCTTCTGCTGATGTCTCATTTGACCCTTGCATGTGTTTGAGATCTGACCAGCACACGTACAGTGCAGCCTGCCTGGGGGTCAGCTGGCACCAGTAAAGACGGGGTGAGCCCCAGGTTCCCACAGCAGAAGGAACAATTCTGTTGTTCTGCTGCAAAATTGGGTCTGGTTTTGTTTTTTCCTTTCCCTCTTTCCCCCACCTTCTCCTGAAGACCTACTGCATACCAGGCCAGTGGCAATGTAAACTTACTTGATAGCATTTTGACCTTAAAATTGCTTCAGGGTTTCTGATGTTTATCTTCCTGTTGTGATTGTTTTAACAGGGTGGAGCCAGCTGGCTGCCATGCACTGTGTGATGCTCCCCGACCTGCTGGGACTGGATAAATTCCGACCTCCTCTGCTGGAGATGCTGGCTCGCAGGTGGCAGGATCGATGCTTGGAGGTGATTTCAGTAGTGATTTTTGTACTGCTAGGATTTGGGGGGTTTGTGTTGTCTTTTACTGATCACATTTCCCCATAATATAAAAAAATTACAATTCTTTTCTGACACAAGTTCCTGCAGTCTTTATTTCAGATTCAGTGAGTTAGTTTTCCAGTTAACCTGTCAAAATGTTGAAAAAGAGATCATGTCTAAATATATATATATATATTTTTACAATCTGGATGCTGCACATTTTTTTTAACAAAATTATTGGATTAAAATCTTCCATAATTCCATTAAGAACCTTACTAGGATTAAAAACCCTACCCTATATTTTTCAAGAGACTGCTGAGTTGCTTTATTTTTTGGAGCCGTTATACAGTTGCCAGCAAATGGTTTGTCACCCAGCTGTTTGATAAATGACCAGTGGGCCTTAACGCTACACCTGTGCTGTCGTGGCAAAAAATGTGTTGACTGTGCAGCTTTCCAAGTGGGGAAGGAGTGACAGAGCTGGGGTTTGTAGACTGTAGGTCCTCAGCGGTCCTGTAACTTCAGTGGGAATGTTTTTTGCTACCTGATTGCTTATTCTTGTGCTAGATAGGATATACTGCCAGAGGGTTTCCTGAGAGGGTAATTACTTTGAAACTCATTAAAACTTGTAAGCTACAGAAGTCCAGTTACTGATATCCTTAGGTGTCAGGGTAACGTATTTATATTCTGTTTGTCCACAATTTATTTTACCTTGATCATATCACTTAACTCCCTGGTGCATTAAATGTTTTAGACCAAAATGTGTGTATTTACGAACTCTTGAGGTGGAACAAGTGATACTAATGGGGGACACATAGTACAAGATGATGTTTTGTAGTTGGTGGTGTAAAAACCCAGATTTTTTTTATTTTAAACTTTGGGAAACCTTTTTTATGTATATTTTCCTCTACTTTGTTCATTGCACATTTGGACTTCTGGACCCAGCTTTGGAAATGCTGTGGTTTTCTCCTGGGGCTGCACATCTTTGCTGTGTCCTGTTGAGAGTTGTAGCTGGGGCATGTCCTATTCATGGTTATTTTCCTGCTGTGTTCAAGGTGGAAATGGGTGGGGAAAAATGAAGGTCTGCTAAAAGCTTTGTTTAGTTTTCTGTAGAAGTTGTTTTCTTTTTGTTCTTGCTAAGTTATACTGAAAGCATACGGGTAAATATTTGATATTTGAGTTTGTGTGATGTCCCTGTTGGCTTTACAGGTAAGAGAAGCTGCCCAGGCCTTGCTGCTAGCAGAACTGAGAAGGATCGAGCAGGCAGGTCGGAAAGAAACCATTGATGCGTGGGCTCCTTATTTACCCCAGTACATGGACAGCGTTATATCACGTAAGTTTCAGGGAAGAAACCTGCTAAGAAAAGGGCTGATAAAATCACAAGGTACTAGTGGGGAAACACTGACATTTTTTCAAAGAATGTATAATTCGATTATAGAAGTTGTGATAAAGGGATATAAGCTGGTCCCTTTTGATAAAATGCTGTCCATTAAAATGTTCTCCTTGCAGAAAGAATGATATAGGGAATTTCTTTTAAATACTTTGTCTGCAGCCTGTGAAAATTGCTTACATTTCTGAATTATTTACATTCTGATCCTTGTTTGGAACCGTTGGCTCATGGGCAGAGAAGGTGTTAACAGAATTTAATATTATCCAGAGCAGATGGTTTTTTGTGTAACTGGAACTACACACAAACACGTTTACCAAAATAGTAGGCTTCTGGCTGTAATCGTGTGTATGTATCTTGCAGTAACACTCAGTGATATGCAATATAATATTCCTTCTCCAAATAAATTGAATAGCTGCTGACAACTATTTAATCTGTTGGATTTTTTCTCCAAAATAGCTATTTTATTCATTGCTATTAAAGCAGAGGTTGTACAGGCTCTAAGAATATCTTCTAGGAAGATCTGTCAGCATCATAAGATACTCCATTCAATTATCCATCTAGGAACTTGCCTTTATAGTATGATGTCCAAACGCATCTGCTCTTTATAATAAACCAGTAAAAATCTCTGTTTTCATAACTGAGAATATTTGCTTTTAAGTTGTAGGTGTTCATCTTTCTTAAAATGAGATTCTTCTTCCACTGGAGAAAGTAGTTTCTATTCAGAGAAAGATCTCCATTAAATACCAATTGATTTTTGAGAGATGTGTAATAATCTTATTAAATCTAAATTGAATGCATAAATTACATGGAGCACAGTCCTTTAAAGTGATGTTGAGAATTTGTTGGTAGGACTAAGCTGGTGTTAATTACAGCCTTCAGCCATGTAGCATTTGCCTTAGTCCGGGGATGTGGTTGCACAGTTGGATGTGCAGCCAAGCCGTGAATAGTAAGTGGAAGTGTGTTGTATATACGTGCCAAAGAGCCTTGGTTCATATTGATGAATATTAGGATGTATTTTTAGTTGATCTTCTGAGGTCAGTTATACTCTGTTTGTAGTATACAGCTATAGCTGCCCTTTACTCTCTGGAGTAGCTGCTATAGCAACTGTTGATGATTACTAATTTCTTTTCTCTGGAGTGATACGGAATGACCTTGTTGGGTGCAAGGTTATGGACGTAATTATGAAGTGTCTCTAAACCACTCTGCAGGGCCTGCTTTAGCCAGCTGACTGTTTCCAAAAAAAGGAACTTCTTTTTAATGTATTTTGGCTTTATGTTAGTCATGAGCAAATCAAAGCACAGCGTTTGTTTTAACACTAAGGAGGTGCTTATCTATCAGAACAAGAAAGTTTTAAAACACAGGAAGAAAACAGAGAGAGAAATCAGCTGAGCATGGCTGAAAGACTTGAATGTAAATGTTCAATATTGTGAAAGCTCTGATACTGAAAACCTTTCAGACAGGTCATGACTAGCAAATTGGAATTATTTTTTTATATTGACTGTTGAAAACTATGTGAATTAAGGCTACAGAGTTTGTGGTTCTGAATGACAGGGCTGAGAAGGCATTTAATAGCGTTGTTGTCTGTATGAACGTCTACAAAGATGCTGATGCTGAAGAATAATTACGATATCAGGAAGGAGAAACAAAATAAGGAGCTACAAATGTTACTGTTGTGGATAAAGAGTAAAGCATACATATTAGTTACATTGTTAGAAATGATTAAAAAAATTGCTTATTTTTTAGAGGTCTGGGGAGGAATTGAAGGGGATAAGAATTATTTAGGATGGCCAAAAGGGATGCAATGGGCTTCTGAAAAGTATAGTTTTATATAGAAAGGTAAGGAGGAGGAATATGAAAGACAAAGAAATACTTCTTTGATTCCTTCATCCTCCAGCATGTGTTATTGCTCTGCAATAGTTCTTATAGGCATGACGTAGAAACAGTGCTGCTCTTGCACATTAACAGGGTTTTTTAATTAAAACAAGTGGTAATTGCTACTAGAAGCTTGCTGCTGATGTGAGATACTTTGTCATACGCACGTCATTGGCTCTTGAATGAATCAAGCGCGTGGCACTAGCAAACAGAGGTGAAATCTTTCCCCAATTGTGTATTCGGTGCTCGGCTCCAATAATAATTTTGGGAGCTGACCTTCCTTGTGCAGATCAAGCGACTGGCGTGTCCCCAGCGTCCTGACGAGATGCCTGCAGGAGACTTGAAAGACGGGCAAACTTGTGCGGGGTTATCTTTTAATAATCTCTTAACTGATGCGAGAGAGATGATTGTCCCCCTGGAGATGGAGGGGGGGGAACAGGGAGAAAGCCAAGCAGGTTTTTTTCCTCCTCTGTGGGTCTGCTGGTGTGGGGACCACCTGGAACGGGCCCCTCACAGCTCCCAGCTGCCTGCACAGCTCCTGCAGCACGCGATGCAAACTTCAGGCGTTCGGACACATGAGGCTTCATTTCGTGACGCCTCGTAGGGGGAACAATAAATCTTTGTTTTCTTTGGCCCTTCAAACCCAAAATTGGCGTGTCGCCTTGTTGACCCCGCGTCAAAGGGGAATGCCTGTGTAAGTGACGCTATGAATTAAACCTGCGAGGGCCGGGGCAGGTGGTGGTATGTTTCAGGCCCCCCCAGGGAGGAAAACAGTTACGCTTTCAGAGCTTCATCTTGTATCTGCTCAGACTGTGTCACGCGACTGTAAATATTTGCCGTGGCCTTGTCTGCTGCTCGTTTGCACAGCACACCATGGCCTCTGAAACGCTGCGTAGTCCGTGGGGCGTTCACGGGGACGTGTTTTCAGGGGAAGTTAAAAAGTGAAAAACACTATTGCCTTTTTCAGCCTGCTTGTTTTTAAGAGTAAGGGCTATCTGCAGTGTTAAAATGGATTCTGCAAATTAAAACCTCTTTTTAAAGGGATTTCTTTGCTGAATATTATGTTTCTATTTTATTTCTTTATTTATTTTACTTTGGTTATTAAACTGGTGAAGGCATCTGTACGGTGGGACACCTGCAAGCTCTGGGCGGTGGGTCTGCCAAGGACAGCGATGTTTTAAATCTGTGGTGTTACTGCAGACACAAAAATGGCTCCTCTGGCTGTAACGGGAAGCAAGAGGTTATCTCGGCCCGGCCTTTGTGTGTGTGGATGCGGATGGAGCGGCTGGGAGCTGCCCGGATCGATGGAGCGGGGTGGGGGGAATTAATGGGAGGCTGGTGGGCAGGGCTGCGGGCAGGGCTGCTTGGGCGCTGCACAGAGCACGGGCTGCCCAGAAATTACCTGCAGCACTTCTGCTTCCCATATCGCTAACATCCAGTTCATCCAGGTAAATGGTTGTGTCAAATTACTGTTCCTTTTTCAGTTAAATCTTAAATGTGGCAGCAAGAGGTTACACAATTTAAGGCTATCTACTTAAATTCCTTTATCATTAAACTACTTCAAATAATAACCCATGTTATCACTGAAAGCAAAATAAATATGAAAAATCTGTAATAACGAATATGCTGTTGTCAGTTTTTGTGAAAATATTTATGATAGACTTGTATTTCTGTTAGGAAGTTGTATTTAAAGCCAGATTAATTGAGTAAAACTTAATTAAACTTCTATCGATTTAAATGGGAGCTTTCATTAAAGATAGTTTGGTTGGACCCCAAAGACTTTGCTATTCATACACGTGGTTGATCATCTTACTCGTGCAAGGTTTGACTTCAAAGGGCACAAAGTAGTAAGGCAAATAATTTTGTGCTGCAACGTTTTAATGTATTAAATGAGTAATGAGTTTAGGATGCTGCAGTAAATAGTAAATGGTAATAATGGCATAAGTTTCTAATACAGTATATCTTAATTCTCCAATATTTTCTAATATGCCACTGGCTTATTTCTAATACATTCAGGGTTGTCTGATCTTTTCACTTCTAAAACGTGTTTCTATGACATTTTTGGTGAATTATGCAGAGAACACTTGTGTCCAGGAACACATGTTCCTTCTTGCTGGGTTTTCATTGAGAGGAAATGATAGTTTATGATAATTACATATTTGCGTGATGGCTATTTTTCTCCCCTTTTGGCTTAATCCATTCAGTGTTTTGGGAGGAATGTTTAATCATTCTGACTGAATAGTTGTTTTTTTTTTCCTTATATTTTTATTTTAATTGTATAAAATTGTAATAAACTTTTCTCAATTTTTTTATACACTGTGCTTAGAATGGACTCATGCAGAGGCACTTATTTCCTTACTGGTGAGAGAGATAAGTATTGAGAGGAGACAGAAGTTCTGGAACTCTGTTTTGTGGCTAAGGAAGCTGTTAGTGTGTAATATGTGTATCTAATATATTTAATGATGCTAGAAGATGGCAGAGAAAGAAGAAAATACAAAAGAGATTAACAGTGTGGAAAATATTTTTTAAAGGATGGGTTTGGGAAAAATCCGCATATAGTATGAAGGAAAACCAGAAAATAGGTGCTGTTTGCTTTGTCTGTGTTTCAGAGTAATGTTGTGTGATTTAGAATATCAAAAGGTAATTATTTTTGTTTTATTGATCTAAAAATCTCTGACTTTTTGTGGGTGTTTGGGTGTCTTTCAGCTGGAGTAACCACGGAAGCCATTCAGACCGGTACTGCGAGCCCGGATTCACTGGGAACAGAAGCAAAAGTCCAGGAAGAGGAGCATGATCTGGTTGATGATGACATCACAGCAGGTGAGCATTAATATAATAAGTCATTTTCTGACATACTGGGTACTGTGCAGAGGAGATGGAACAAAAATACCATATAAAAATATACATTTAATTATAAGCAATTATCTTTTGTCTTTTAGACTTGTGAAAGTCTAAAAGAAAACTATGTATTTCTATTGACTTGAAGATGGTTAGTATGACAGATCTAGTTTGGGGTCAAGTCTCTGGTTGAGGGTGCCTGAGATGGGTTTACTGCTGTGCCACACTGAGTTTTGAGCTTTTCAGAAAGCTATCTGTGCTAGAGTCTGATGGTAGTAACAATTTTATTTACAGAGAAAGTGTTTCTGTTAATAAAAGCAGCTGAGCTTTAAAAAAGTATCCTGAGTAAAGATGAAATTTCAGTCTACAATTGAATGCGATTACTTTTGTGATGATAGAATACAAAAAAGAAGTTTTAAGACAATTGAAACTTAACCTTATCTTAAAAATACAATGCAGCTTCTTTCTCTAGTGGTCCTATTAAGGCTAATATTTATTGATTGACTGCACAAAGTGATGCTGGTGTGCAGTGGTCAACAGGATTTTTTTCAGTTCCAATTGAGATTCACTGAATGCTTTCATTTATCCAAATAATTTTTTAAAGGGATCACTTTCACATCAGTCCTTGCAGAGATTAAAGCATTTTAGCTTAGCTGGCTGAAAAGCACCGAAGCCTCTTTCTGGAAAATACTTCAGTAATACACTACAGTGCCTCTTCAGGGTTGGAAAACACACACAGGAGTTATTTAGAAAATTGGGTCTACAAACGCCCTGAGAATACATGCAAGAATGGTATCTGATGTAGCAGTAGTATGTATTGCTGTCTTTAATGCCTGAAAGGCTTTTCTGGATAACTAAAAGTAGAGCAAATGTTTTGCTTAAATAATTCATGTGTGGACAACAGCATTTTTTCATAGTTGGGCATAACATCAGTGGTCAAAATTTTGCAGTTCATCATGATGATTTTTTTATGCATTTTTTTTAATGCTTTTTTATGCTTTTTTAAAATAGTTTTTAATAGCTATATGAAAGTAAAATGTCCTCCCGTGGTGATCCCTCACACAGAGAAAGATCTGTGTGAAAATACCTTGTAGGAGGTTAAGGCAATAAGTAGATGCTTTAGAAATGCTCTTTGTTTAGCTGCGTAACCAAAAGGAGTCTCAGTCAAGCAGACTTAGGTGTGATTTGTGTATTGTACAAACACTTCTGATGTGAGAGAGTTATAGTAGTTATAGTAGTGCATGTAAAAAGTTTATATGGAAAATAAAATCTGGGAATGCTGCTGATAAATGTTCATCAGCTTGAAAATCTAATATTTTAAATCTCTTCTTTCAATAGTCACAAATCTACTTTTGTGCATAATGAGTAGCGTTAAGCAATGGTTATCCTTTAACTGGCAAAGTCAGAAGCAAGAAATATTGCTAGACTGACCCATACTCTAAACTTAAAAATAACTCTTTAATCAATGACAATATGGGTCTGTATTAAAGATCCGACAGTGTGAGGGCAGGGATTGTGTTTCTTGTGGTTCATCTTGCATCTCGCCGCGCCACCGCTGCTGTTGGAGGGCAGCAGTACATGGAATATATTTGCAGACAATTTTCACTTGCAGCATTTCCCCCTCTTTTGAGTACTTCTTATTTTACCCACTTTCTGATTTGGGTAAAATCTATTTGAAGTAGTTTTCATTTAGTTCCTCGCTGATGCAGTATTTTTCCCGTGGAGTATCACAATTTTTAACTCTAACACTGTAACAGAAGAAAATATTTCACCAAACTGAACTGAAAGTTGTGGACAGTCAATTGTTAAGTCATATACTCTGCTTTTTTTTTTCTTATTTAATATCTTGAGCTTCTTGATCTACTTTGATTTCTCTTTCTTACTGCTGGAGCTGGACTTCTTTGGAGCGACAGGTGCCGTTGCCCATTGCATCCCTCCCGTTCCCAGCCAGACTTTCATGGAAAATATGGGTTGGAATGGAGGTACACAACAAACAAAACCATCTGCCATCCCCAGCAAACACGGCAGTGGCCCACTGTTCAGCACAAAGAGGGTGCCAAAAGAGCCAGTCGCTGGACAAAGTTCCTGCTGGGTTTCTTTTAAGGGGGTTAGGCTGAACCTGAGCACCTTCCCCAAACCCTGTCACATCCATTTTCGTATCTGCAAAGCCCACCATGGAGAGATCAAAGAAGCTTTTAATTTGTATTTAATCACTCATTGGAAAACCATTTACCATATCATGCCGTGACTATTGTGTAAAGCACCTGAAAAGTGAGGTTTTATCATCTAAAGCAAACTTCATCCTTTTCAGATGCTAATTAAGAAAATAGAGAAAATATACCCTGACTCATCTCTGTCACTTAGTCTTTTCTGTTAAAAATGGAATGTGAATTCACAGGCACAGGTTATTTAACGTGTAAAAGTTAATTTTTAATGGAGTTTTCCTGTGTACTAACAGGAATTCTGAAGCTCCTTGAGAAATGTGTCTGTAGATGATTGTATACCAAGTTAATTGAGAATGTAGGTTCCTACAATCTGTAATTAGCTGTCTACAAGGAAAAGCAGAACATTATGGGTAAAATTCTATTCCTTTTTTTAATTCATGTACAAACATGGGGTTTTTCAACAAAGCTGCATGTATTAGAAAAGCTGTGGGCATCTGCCAGTCAAGCAGATGTCGCCCGGTGAAGGCCATTAAGAGCTCTGGGCTCTGTGAGGGGGTTATGGGCTCGACATCTGTCTGAGTGGCATCTGTCAGCGTTGGGAGGGTGCTACGTGTGTTCATTAGGGAAGAACTCATTCAGGAGAACAGGTTGGTTTGGGGGCTGGGGGGGTGGCTTCTAATTAACAGAGAAGCGTGGAGCAGAGGAGCCGCAGAGCTGTGGGCTGTGCCGAGCCCCGTGTGCCCGGCAGTGGGGTCTGTCCTGAAAAAGCTGGCAAACTTGAATAAAAACTCCTGGCAGAGCTCCCGTGTCGAGTGGGTGGGTGCTTTGGTGCGTTAATTAAGTTCAGCATTCTCTCTGTCCCGATGTATTACTAATTTAGAGGCCATGACTTGTATCACAGGAGCAAATAACTTTTCAGATTTTAAAATATTCACTTCATCTATCACGTATTTCAGTGCAATCAGTGTATTACATGACAGGCATATTTGCAGGCGGGGTGGGTTTGTGTGTGAAAGTGGGAAGTCGGCATCGTTGTGTGCGTTATATGTCAGTACTTTGAGAGTCGGTCTGGGACTCTGGTCTGAAATTCTTCTGTTGTGTTGGTGGCAGATGTCAGCTCCCAGTGCCACGCAGTCTCTTTGGGCCACGGTTACTGTGAAAGTCGTATTAACTTGGGAAAAGTTGGTTCTCTTCATCTAGGAAAACATTTATACCCTAACTCTGTTCCTCTGGCTGCTCATCTTCTCTCAGTGACATTAGAGAAACGCTTCAGTGTGATGTTTTGCTTAACTCAGTCAGTGACTTCTGAAAGATTGTTACAGCCAAAAGAAAATTATTAAGAATAATCTCTTCAGGTGTGGAAGCGGAATGTTAAATAGGCACAGGTTATAAAAGCAAGATGTTAAAATGTGGGGGGTTTTGAGTCCTCATGTCTTTGTTTTTTCTTTTATTTCTGTTTCATTTCTTGTTTGGTGAGCATTGCAACAAAAAACTTCATCCATTTCATACTTAGTTTTTCTTTTTTGATTCAAATAATAGAGTAGTGATGTTAAAGCATGCGGCAGGAATACACTTAAATCTCAGTACAGCATTTTCTTTGGTGGCTGAGGCACAAGAGCATCTAAACAGTTCGTTATTATTACATGAATCATTTACTTGATGACCAATATATTGGTAAATATCATGTACAGCTTCTTTAAGATTTCCTTTAGTGTTGGAAGCAGCTTCTGAAATTGGGGAAGGTTAAAGTTTACTGGACCTCTGTAGTTTGAGATCACTGTCTTCTGTTTTGTGCAACAAGTGAGCTGTTTTCCACCTGTTATCCAGGGAGTTCACTGCAGAATATGAATTTACTGCATCAACAGCAGTAATAACAATTCTGAAATTGCTGTGTTTATTACTTAAATATCTAAACGCTATTGCCCTGAGCTTTTACTAATTCCTGAGGCAGTGATGGAAAGCAAAGACCTGAAACCTCTGCGCTTTTTTAATTTACAGTTTTGGACTCACTGGTGGAAAATGACATAGATGTTAAATGAGGTTTAAAATGTCAAGCCACAATTTTATTTATAATTACATATAGCTTATTAAAAGAACCAAACATGGGCAGAGTTTACTGTCTGCGTACAGAACATCTCTTATAACTCAGAGGTAACCTGCTGGTGCCTTAGGGTCTGCTTTGATTCATGAAGGAAGGCATAAGGTCTCCATGGATCCAGTGGTCTCCTCACCCCTGGGTCCATAAGCATTTCATGTGTCATCTGAACACTCTCTGTAACCCTGACAAGACGTAGACTACATTTCTTGGGGTGATCCCTTCAGAGGCTCCCACTTCATCAGTTTAAAACACATTTGCTCTGTGTGCTGCGTTGTGACTTTAATGCCTTATCACCTCCTCTGACCTATTTTCCTTCTCAAAAATGTCAGGTGTTGTCTCAGCACTGAGTCTATGCTGGGCTTAAAAAAGCAGAAAATATTTCTCAGCGTTGAAATCCCAGCACTAGCTACGAGCACCTAGTAGCACAATAACCTGCTGAGCAGAAATTGGTGACCAGGCAAGTGTTGTATACCTTATTGTATTGAAAATTGCTTGTTCTCACACTTCAGCTGTAGTTTGGACAGCTGTAACTGTGAAAAAATAAAATATAATGTAAACCTATAGAACTGTGTTAAAAGATTGTCATTGCAGTAGTACTTTTTCTATGCAAAACCTTTAATTTTACCTGCTTACACAAGAGGGAAGATGATTGAAGTTCATACACTTGATTCTTTTACCAGTCTTTGCACTTTGATAAATAAATAGATCATCTAAGATTCAATAGGCCAATTGCAGCATATAATAGCTATTCAGAGGCAATTAAACTGCCTTTTTTCATGCCGGCGTGTGAGCGTGCCCTTTCCCAACCTTCAACTTGATTTGTGGTGATTCAAAATTAACTTAAAAGTCTTGTTTGCTGACAGCTTAAAGCTTAATTGACTGAAAGCCAAATAGAGTGTGTTCTGTATTCAGCGCTGGAGCCCTCCATCAGCCGTGTGTGCTGAAAGGCAGCGCCGGGTCCCTCCCTGCCCGGGGTCTAAAGACTCTGTATTGCTAAACAAGCAACAAATAAATATTAAAAC
Source organism: Nyctibius grandis (assembly GCF_013368605.1). Lineage (NCBI taxonomy): Eukaryota > Metazoa > Chordata > Aves > Nyctibiiformes > Nyctibiidae > Nyctibius > Nyctibius grandis. The sequence goes on from NW_027167473.1 coordinate 6,317,426, forward strand.
ATGTTACAGTCTCCATGGAAATCCTTTCCATCTGTAGGCATCTTTGTCATGATGCATCGTAGGAGGTGCCTGCAAAGAAATACTTGCAGGGATTTTTGCGTTAGAGTGTTCTTAAGGATGTATTCAATCATTTCAAATTAAATAATGTCTTTAAGCAGCGGGAAAGTATTTTAATGTGTCAATCAGAAAGATCTTAAAAGCAAAATACCTTAAACTGTCAGACACATTATGATAGATATGTCAGAAAAATATAGTGACACCTCACGTGTTTTCTGTAAATTAGTGACGTTGTGTTCACAGGCATGTTGAATTTTAATATGTAAAAGTTAGAGAATGTGCGTTCTGATATTGCTCTATTTCTTATTGATTCCTTGGCAAATCAGAGCTGTCTAATTCCTCCTGCCTTCCTATTGATTTCCAATAGGAACAGCATCTTTTGTAAAGCATCAAAAGTTGCAATTTGGTTTCAAAACACCTGTGATGTAAAATAGTTGTACGTTCCTTTCAATAAAACAATAATCATACTTCAGAATGAAGTCCAGATTTGTACCGATTTTATCTCTGGAACTCGACAATAAATTTCTTTAATTGTCTCTTATTAACAGCTTATGAAATGCTGTTGAAAAAACCCTTCTGCTTACATTTATCTGGGTTTAGTTATGTGCAGACTAGTTAGTTCTAATACAGATGTTAATAACGCAGTTGTTTATTAACCAACACACTCTGTAGTGCTTGGTTTCCCCGATGGCATTACAAATTGTGTATCATTTAATGGTGGAGTTAGTGAAATGCTCGGAGTTGTCACACATTTACAAAGCTGTAAGACATCCCTCCCTCTGATTTTCTGCCGAGGATGTGCCTTTCTCCGTGGAGTCAGTGCTGTTTGCAGCCCCCTTCGATCGCTTGCAGCGTGCTGGAATTTTCTGCAGGGCCGTTCCATTTATGAGGGAATATTTCACCGTGCTGCAGCTCCGGGAGCACAAAATGGGTGAGGATGCTGCTTCCTCGCCGAGCTGAGCGCAGGGAAGTCGTCCAAGACAAAATGGATTCTCTGCCGTTCACACGGGGGAGTATCAGGCACGTTCTGGCTGCTTTTAAAGCACTGAATTAATGCGGCAAAACTCCCCGTATTAGAAGTGACATTAAAGTGATTATAATCAAAATTTTGAAAAGGTACAATCATTTAAAATGCTTTTATTTATGACTCACTTATGTAGACAGTAATGAAGAGAAATACTGGAAATTACAGCACAAAACTGCATCTAAAAATTGAAGCAGCAAGGTTGGGGGATAATTAATCCTTACATAACTGATGTCTCTGGGTTTCAGATGTGGATTGAAAAAAGGTCACTGTGGTAAGATTTATTCTCAAGTTATTAAATACTTTGGGCTATATGGCTTCCACCAGAATTAAATTAGCCGAAGATGATGGTTGCTGAGTCGAGCTTGTTGGGGAAAACCCATGCTGAAGGGAAGGGCTGATTTGCTTGCTTGTGTTTTGAAAATGAGCAGAGGTTTTCAGCGCAGTTCACAAAACGTTGGTGAAAAAAGGAGCATTTATTGTGAAAACAGGTGAGCCTCTGTGCCTGTGTATTCCAAAATGGAATTGTTGCTTTACATGCTTCAGGTATTCAGTAACTATTAAATGTGTTGGGTTTTTATCAGCACTTCACAGACAGGGGCTGACAGCAGCAGCTTCAGTGTTTGCAGTGATGTAGATGAAATCAGTTGGCTGCTAGTTTCATACAGCCTCATTATAGAGCAATAATTGTCACTCAGTTCAACGTTTCCTACTGCAAAGAAAAGTTGCAGTGAGGCCAGATAAGAGTCTATAACTGTATGAAAGTAATAATATGTGTCACCTATCACCAGCTTTGATCTGGATGTGTGAAGCAGCCTGGGGTGCAGGCAGTGCTGCTGGGCTGTGCCAAGGCGTGGAAGGGTGTTGGTAAATCCGGAGTAAACACAAATAGAGCCGTCCTACACGTTTGTCCTTTGCCTTGTTGGAAGATAAAGCCCAATGATTAAACGCTCATCTGTCGTTTTCAGGGCGTGCTTGGTGTGTGAAATAGGTTGGCAGGCAGGAGGGTGTGAGCACGGTGTTTGCCAGCTGTGCCAGGGCAGGACGTTGTTCCAGAGCAGTGCCACCACCCCGAAGGAGCGGTGAGCTGTACTGGTGCCTGGTGGATACCAACAAGTTCAGGCGTTGAGCTTTTCAGGAAGGATGAGTGATGGCTAATGATTATTTAATGCCACATCTCAGGGCTGGAAGGCACTTAGCACTCAGGGTGTACTGCAAAGCCTATTTCTCAGCGCTTCCGACAGGTTTATTTGGCCTCACCTTGAGTAGAGCAGTGCTGTATTGATTGCGTTGGGGTGGATTTAAACACGCTGTTGGCTTAAAATAGCACCACCTATGCAGAAGATCAGTGTCTTAACCCTTAAGGCTGCCAGTAGCTACTGTGTAGTGCTTTGCATGTGGGCTAACGGAGTCCTGACAGGATTCGTTATCCTGAGAACTGCTGGGTTTAATTAACAAATATATTCCTATTTTTGAGTAGCGCGTGTTTCGTGGTGCGCCGTGAGGATGAGCTGTGGGGGGTTCACCTGCGGGGTCTGGCCTCCACAGGGCTGGGGTCAGACCCTTTGATTTCAGAGAGGGTCTTGAGTGAAAGACGTAACGAAGACGGACTTTTCAATTTGTGTAAATCCTTTGGTGCTGCAACAGTCTTTTCTCACAATAATCTTCTATACTTACCTAAGAAATATTATTATTCACCACGAGAGGTTTTAAAACCAGCTCTTGTTTTTATTCCAGAGCAGTTCTGCTCATCCTTACCTAAATTTATTTTCAAGTCATTTTATCAAGTCGTCTTTCACTACCTACACATACATACCTCTTGTTAAAATGTGTGTATCAGTGAGAATAACAGAAATGTGCAGGAATTTTTCATAAAATGTATTGGTTTTTTATGTGGCTCCCTTCCCTGTTTGATAGGTTTTTGGCAGATATCTTCATAAAACAGAGATTTAATTTTAAAATACTAATTTTTATGACACTAAAATGCCTGCACTTCTCTTCTTGAGTAAATTTTATTCACACAGCGTGCATTTCAACTATATATGGGTAATGCTGCAGTGTAGTTTGGTTTTAATCTTTTATAGTTCTCGTCAATTATAGGAATAGTAAAAAGATCGATTACAAAATGTGTTATGTCTTAACGAGCGAGGTACTGTTTGAAATCTGTGTTTGATTCTCCCTCTCGTGTGCTTCCTGGAACAGCCCAATGTGAAATGCAGCAGAAATGAAAATGGTAAAAAAAGCTGAATAACCCCAGAAGATAAATAGGAGGTTTCAGAGTTACAGATGGTCTCTTTAACCACTGTACGGCCAGATTTTGGTGGTGTGCTCAGCTGACGTCAGTGGTCATGGTGGCAGCCAAGGTGGGAAATATTTGCTTTAAATGTTTCACAAAATACGTGAGCTTTCAGTCTGCAGGCATGTAAACCTCATAAATGTAGTGGAGACACTGGAATTTCTCTGGTTTATAAGAGGTGGGTGTCACAACTCGAGGAATGTGTGAGTTTTGGCTTTTGTTGCTGTTGTTGCCATGATGGGAAGGTGCTTAATTTTCTTAATTAGTTCTTATTATTATTCCAAACTCGCCCCTCTCCGTGCGGGGCTCCCGAGGACCCTTCTCTGCTGTGCCAGTGGAGGGAGCTCTGTATGTAGGAATGGCCACGCTTCGGAGCAATCAAAGTACTTTTAATAATGTGAGGTTAGTAATGAGTAACCACAGTTTTTATAAGGTTAGATAAAATAGATTGGTTCCTGTCTTCCTGCATTTTCTTGTGGTCGTTTTGTTACTGTTATTTCTTTGTAATATTTTTCTGTCCTGATTTATTGCGAACTCTCTGGCTTTGTAAGCTTCCAGGAGGTGCTGAAATTACTGTAATTACGCTTCTGTATATAGTATTAAACACTAGAAACGTAGGCAAACCCGTAGCATGGCTGTGACTGGCTTAAGAAGCCTGAATAATTAAAGGATAAATATCTTTCATACGTAGCAAAAAACTTTAAGGAAATTTTTTTTTTTTTCTTTTTTAGGTCCCAAGAATTTTATGCCCATTAAATGTTGTGACTAAATCTCGGTAGCTGCACTTACATTTAAATGATTGGACATAATGACAGCCACGTAGTTAATTGTGTTGCGTTGTGACTGGTGGCTGATGGAGCTGGGCTGGGTGTTTTTTGGGGGACTGGGGCTGCTGGGGCCACACTTCTGGGCTCAAACCCCCGCAGGTTCAGACAGTGTGTTTGGGAGTAAGAAACGGGCCAGGCACCTAATTCTGTGAGCCCCTAATACCTGGTACAACACGGGAGTACCGTCGGTGTGCGCCTAATAGCAGGTGTAAAGGGTCTGGTAGCAGTCCATCCCTCATAAAACCTTCAGCCTTAATTCAAATCCATTGATCCCTATTCCAGTTAAACCTGGAGAACTTAATTTGTCTTTTAATCCTTTTATGGTAAGCTAGGATAAAATTAATTTTACCCAAGAACTGGGCAAAGCCAATTAACAGGATCTTTAGAGTTATTTAGTAAAGTGCTTCAAACTGTTAAATTTATCCTGACCTCGTGGCTGCACTCTCTGACTGCTTGTTAAATGAAGCAATCAATATCTCCCAGCCTTTTAAACAATTTAAACTTCAGAAATATTTTACCTGTCTTTTAAACACTTCATAAATATGCTTCATGCTGTCTGTAAAGCTGTCTCCTATGAACAGTTGGGGATGTTTAATTCTCAAAAACTGAGATAATTTGAAATATTTAATATGGTTGTTTTATCTAAAGAAAACCCTGGGTAAATGCATGGACACGATCGGTTTCTCTTCTGGCCTGTGCATCTGGAAGTGTGTTATTTTTACAACTAAACTGTAGAAGGTTTTTGTCCTTTCCCCAGCGTAGCTTCTGTTTTCCACATAGAGCTATTTGAGGCTATTAATTTTCTCCCTGTGATAGGGTGATCAACCGTCCTGTCAAGAAAATGGATCTCCGTGTCACCCTTTAGCATGATTAAATGGAGGCACGTCGCTGTGAGAAAATACCAAATTTTCATGAGACAAATGAAACTGGGGAAAGGACTGCTTTTATAGACATTATTTCATTTTAAAATCTCCCAAATGGCTGTCAGTTTATTTGTAGGAAATCATTACAATTAATTGTGTGTTTCTGCTAGTAACTGGAAAAAAAAAAGGCAAAAATATTTAAGGATTGTTTTCCCCTCTCATCAAGAGGTTTTGGGGAGGGATGTTGCTGTGGGGAGAGCTGGGATTTTGTTGGTTTGAGGGTTTTTTTTTAGTTTTTTGGGTTTTTATTTTGAAGTAGAAGATCCTGTGCTGCAGCACTGGGTAAAGACCATCTATCATAGGCCGGATCGCTGATGAAACACTCTGAATACTTCCCCCCCCGTTCGGGTTGGGATGTGTTCGGTTAACAAAGAGTTGTCCCCGGGGCCGTGGGGTCGGCAGTAGGAGTTAGCTGAGCTGCGGGTCGAGATGTGGATGCCACGAGTGGGGCGTTTAGGGTTGAAGTGTGCGAGCTCTGTTGAAGCGGGCCCAGAACCCGGAGGACGCTCCGCAGCCCGTCCTCGGCGCTGGGCCGAAGGGTTAACCTCATCTTGCGGTGATCAGATGGACGGCGGTGGGGGGAGCGCAGCACGGAGGGGTTTAATTTCCTCCTGGAAGCAGCACATGTGTTCGCTCTTCCTTTCTTCCCCGGGAGCTGTGGCCGGCGCGGGCGGCGCGGCGGGGTCAGCGCCTCGCCTATTGATCAGCATCCCGCGGTCCCCTGCTCCAGCATCTGCTCCGCGGCCGCTCCCCGCGCCGGCTGCGCCGCCTCAGCATGGAAATCCATAACCAGAGCTGTGCTCAGCCAAGCAGGGGAAGACACGAAATTAAACGGTATAAAACAATCTTGGATCAGGACTTGGTGCCAATTCATCTTGATCGGAGGTGTCACGCCGGGCGCTGTCTGAGCACCTGGGCAGGCGGTGGCCGCGGGGCGGGAGCCCATCAGTCACCCGCAGCGATGCCCTTGGGCTGGGGCACCCCCAAAGGGGGCCGGGACCGTGCCCCCACTGGCTGCCAGCTCTTGTGGCCCTCGGGTGCCGGGGCAGGGGGGCTGCAGTGCGGGGTGATGTGCCGGGGGACCGTACGCAGATATTACTGAGACACGGGGTCTGCAGATGGTGGGAGCGGGGTGAGCGATTGCGAAACGATTAAAACTGTTACGTTTCTTGCTTTGTTACAGCCCACTTTCATCCTTCTTCCTCTGAAGGCAGTTGCTATTGATTTTTTTTCCTTTCTATTTTTTCCTCCCCTCAGCTCTCCATTGTTTTTCTCTCCTTTTGGCCGGCACATCGCTGTCACGGCCGCAGCGTGGCTGCCTGAACAAGGAGGGTCTAACACAGGTTCTCAAATTTGGTTGGCTTTCTCGTAGGTACCATTTCCTCTCGAGCCCCGTGAATGTCATTAGCAGAGAGTACAGCTCGCTAATTCACCCCTCGTTAATCCACAAGCCCCATCAGTCTCACTCAGGGCCAGGTGGTACCTTCTGACTTCTCGGCAAAGCTTTAACCGTGGTGTGCTGTAAGGAGGATTAAGAGCTTGGTATTTTTGTAGGATATACTATAAGGTGTTTCATAGTACGGTGTGAATTAGTATTAGTGTTTGTTAAAATACCATATGTAACATCTTAGTGCACAAAAATACTAGTTTGGTTTAATAGCATGTACCCTTATGTGGAAATTGAGTAAGAATCTGAATGTGATGATGGATGCTAAAACAAAAACATGCTTTTATGTAATACAAATAAGTTCTCCTAAAAACCCATCTTTTAAAAAAAAAAAAAAAAAAACACCACCAAAAAAACCCCCAAAAAACACCAACTTGTGATGCAAATTTAACATTAACAAGCAGCAAACCAAAAATCACCGTTCACAAAAAGCAGACAAACACAGGATTCCACAGATCTTTTATCAACTGAACAAATACAACTATGAAATTAGATAGATAGTTTTCTGGTGGCTCTTATTTTTCTGTGAGATCTCGACAGTTTTTGAAGGGTGGGTGTCATTGGAGACAGCCATTGCAATAGGTGGTATTTAGACTTTTATCGTGCGTTGTAGGCTTTGAGGAGTAGAATGGAGTCACCTGCAGCAGCCAGAAATCCTGGTAAGGGCACTAACAGTCCTGAAGACGTGATTTAAGTTACAGAAACCTCTTCTATTTTCTCTGGGAAACATGATGTTGTTTGGAGTATTAAGAACAATCACTGCTTTTGATTTTTCTCATATTCGTACTTCTCATTTCAGGTTGTCTGTCTGGTCTCCCCCAAATGAAAAAGATATCGACGTCCTATGAAGAGAGACGGAAGCAAGCCACGGCCATCGTCCTGCTGGGGGTGATCGGGGCAGAATTCGGGGCTGAAATCGAACCTCCAAAGCTTCTCACTCGGCCGCGGAGTTCCAGTCAAATTCCCGAGGGGTTTGGGTTGACCAGCGGTGGATCGAATTATTCCTTGGCGAGGCATACGTGTGAGTAAGGCAGGGCACTGTCTTCCCTTGCTCTGGTGCTTGGGGCAGGGGGTAGGCAGGAAGGGGGGGGTGTTCACATTTCAGTACAAACCGGTTCATTTAAAACATCCTTTGATAAAGATTAGAAACTTTGAACATACAGTAAGAGGTTGCCAAGAAGTCCCCCATGGGGGAGAACAGTGCGGTGCTTCTGCTGAAATCCTGACGTCCTTTACCCTCCAGTTAAACCCAAATGCTTGCATTCAAGACTGCATTTATGTAATTTGTTCTCTTTTTTTTAATCCTGAAAACATTCCTCGGGCTAGTAGAGACTGTCAGTGCTAGTCCTGCCTCTTCTATTGACTAGTCTTCCTTGGCAGCACTCGGTAGTGGAGGAAGTTGAATTGGAAAATTTGGTCATGACAAGAGTGTTCGTTTCTTCAGATCTGGGCACGTTTGTGTGTGTGGAGGAGCTTGGGAAGCCTGAGAGGGGAAGTTCAGGAGTAATTCCCCGAGGGAGCAGAGAACACTAATGAGCTTCGGGGATAATGATTTGCTTAAGAGTTTTAGAAGTATTACATGTCTTTTGGATTTGTATTTGGTAGGCCTGGAGTATTAAGCTGTACTCTAAGGTGAGGAAAACTGGGGGAGGCTTTGGAAATTTCAGCAAGGTGAACTCCTCTTCCTCTCAGATTAATTAGCTCGTAATCTTGGCCATGCCAGTCCCTCTGACAGCAGGTGTGGTGTTAGGAAGAGCTTTATTTTGAGGCATTTCCACCATACCCATCTGTGCCACATCTCACCTGGAGCAGGTTTTTTGGACAGCCGTGAAGCAGGAGGGTGTTAGAGTGATGTCCCAGACTGACATTTGAACAGTACATGCTCAGACTTGCCTTTTTTCTTTGATATGTGTCCTGTTATAACTTCCAGACGCCGTAGTAAAATACATACAGTTACTTCTTTGTCTTCCAGTGACACACACAATATTTGTGGCCCTTCAGAGCAGATGGAGTTGGTAAGATGTAGCCTGGTCTTGTGAAAGCTGGCTGTAGGACATAAGCGATGGTGTGAAAATAATAATTGTGATCATGCCTTTTTGAGAGGGTGGAATTCTCTAGAAATCCACATGGTGACCTTGCCTGACATCCTGCATTAATCTCTGTTGACCTTACAAATAGGTCATGAGATATTTAATTATAAAATGCCACCCAAAGAATTTCTCATTACAGATGCACCGCACCACGCTTAAACTGTAGCTAATGCTGTGTTTATAGAGTTAATCGGCTGATAAATCCAAATGACTGGTCTGTCCTGAATATGAAAATACTTGATTCTGTTGGTAATGCAGTGTATTTTTCAAAGCATCTACCATCAATATAGTTATTAATGATAAGTGTTTTGCCCTTTAACTCAGTCAGTGTCATATGTGCCTGACACAGCCTCAAGCTTGGCCAGGGGAGGTTCAGGTTGGCCATTAGGAAGCATTTCTTCTCAGCAAGGGTCATTAGCCATTGGAAGGGGCTGCCCAGGGAGGTGGTGGAGTCCCCATCTCTGGAGGGGTTTAGGAAAAGCCTGAACATGGCACTTAGTGCCCTGGTCTAGTTGCCATGGTGGTGTCAGGGCAATGGTTGGACTCGATGAGCCCAGAGGGCTCTGCCAACCTCATTGATTCTGTGAGATAGTGCACATGTTGTTGTTTTCCTCAGTTTTGGGTTTTTGCTTTTTTGTGTTATACTGATATACTTCTGTATAGTATCCCAAATGTATTTCATCTGAAAATAGAATTTAACAGGGGATGAACTCAAGGCTCTTAGTGAGCACATGAGTTTTTGCTTCATCAACTACCTTGTAACCTCTTCTCCTGTCTTTTGATCCATCAGTTCTGCGTTGTGACTATTCCAACCTCCACTCCAGACAAGGAGACACCCCCTGCGAGGAGGAGCTCGCTCCCCCTAACTGTCCACACCTCCCGCAGAGGCCGTGGGCTGAGCTGGCAGCAGCAATTAATACAGCCGAGCGAGCGCTGGGGCTCGTCACTTACACAGCAATAAATCAGCTGAGCACCTGAACTGCAGCCTTTCAGGGCACATTAGGCAAACTGCCTCAGGAACTTAATTTAAACAAGACCAAACCCACAACCACAGCGGTGTGATTAAAGCAGATACCTGGGTTTACTGTTCGCAGCGAGCCTGCTAGCAGTGCGTGCCGTTTTGTTGGTGTATTTTTATATCAGTTATGCTCCTCAGATTTGCGTGGATCCCGTGGTTCGTGCCACTATTCTCCTTATTTGGATCCGTATGTTTGTCAGCATGCTGTGAAATTCACACTAGTAACTCCAAAGTGTGCTCCTTTTCCTGAGTTGGTGTGATTAGATCAGTGTCTTGAGCAGAATTTTGTCCCTGAAGGGGGAAAAAAATGAAAAAAAGGTGGTTTATGAAAATCTATATCTTAGCCTTAGGGGTAATTTTTAGAAAAAACAATCTGTATGGCAGAAAACAGTCAGTCTTCGTGGTAGATATTATGCCCTAATTTAAATCTGTTTTTTTGGCTTTAGCAACAAAATCTTGAAAATTAAATTTACCTTTTTCCCCAGATCCTAGAGAAGATGAGTGATTTCAGTTATGTATTTTTAATCAGAGATTTTGGGTTTGCATATTTACATGCTGGCTATTGTAGTGGGTTGTATCTCAGCGAACTAAAATCTCTTCTGTTTGGACTATAAGGAAGGCTCAGCACCAAACACACATCTCATTTCAGCCCCTAACTCTGAAATGTGCCTTGCACGACCGAGTGCCTCGTGTTGCACAGGGATCAGCCCTTTGGGGTCAGGTCCAGTCCCATGACGGTGCCGTTCCCATTGCTCTTCACAGCCCCTCCTCGAGCTGAGGTGAGATACGTAACACTGCTGACAACCTCGCAGCGTTTGTGGGGGGTGTAATTCCTAATTTAAGCTCTGTTGCTGCTTATCTTCTCCATGTGGCTCCTTGTTGAAGAGGAGTCCTCTTTGTAGCTGCCCTTTAAGTATGGGAACACTCGTGAGGTCCCCCTGAGCCGTCTCTTCTCCGACCCAACTCCTTCAGTCAGTCCTTCAGCTCGTCCTTGTGTCCTCTGCAGTGTAAAGACGATGGCACATCGTCTAGGAGGGCAATTTCAAGGTGTCTGCCAGACCCAGCTGCTGCCAGGGAAGCAATCCACGTCGTTGGTGGTGTGGGTATGTTTGTGTGCTATGGAGAGGGCTGAGTCGTGAGCCCTGACTCCTACGAGTTGTTGTGCTGACTTGGTTGATATTGTGCATCTTCTACTGTTGTGTAGGTCATGGGTTGTCTGAACTCCTTAAGAAAGTTTGTTACAATTACGTGTAACTGGAGAAAACTGAGATTCACGTATAGTTTGGTCAGTGCTGTGATGGAAAAACCAGCTGCTTCCCATGAAATGATGATCATTTTTATGGAAATAGCTTTATTTAGAAAACATTATGTAATTTAGATTAAAATAAATAGTGTGGTTTAATGCAATTATGCAATTAGCAGGAATGAAAATACAAAGTTTAATGCACAGTTATGACCCGAGTCATATTGGCTTTCTCCTTCCTGCTAGATTATAAACAAATTTTGGATTAAAATAATGATAGTTTACTCTTTCTGTAATGTAATTTCGTAGTTAGAGGAAGAATGCATTGAAGCCAGCATCGCTGGGTTCTCTCCATAAATTGAAACAAGTCTGATCTAAACCTCATTTACTGTCTTGGAACAGAATTGATCTTGCTTTCACATTTGATTCCCCCACTGCAGATTTTTGAGAGGAAGAAAAATGGCATTGTTAGGTGGGTTTAACTGGGCCAGAGTTAGACTGAGAAGACTGGGAAACCAGCTATTAAACACTTTCTCCTTTGTCTCCCTTTCTAATGAGTTATGCAAAATCTTACAGGATTTTAGAACAACTTAGGGGCAGCGTTCGTCTGGCCCCACGTAGGAGTGTTCTTTGCTGTAAAAAGCAATATATTACACTGTTTAATAGAAATGCTGGGATTTACTGCGTCTCGGAGTAGTTGTTCTGGCCAGTTACACCTCTGTCAAATTTCCAGAATTCACGTGGATAATTAACACGGAGGAAATGTTCCCCTTGAGATTAAATAACATTTCTGATGTGTCTAAGTCTTCAAAGTGGATGAGGACACTTTTTCTGATCAGATATGAGGCAAAGACTAATTTTTTTCTTATTTTGTTAAAAAATGTGATCTTAACTGTCCGATAAAGCACCCAGTTGTGTATGTGCTGCAGAAACAATAATAATAATATGACTAGTTAATTTAAGCCTAAAAATATCCTCTGTCTGAAAGATGAGAGAAGGTATGTAGTAAGAACTCACTGCACTAGAAGTAGGAAGGGATTAAGGGATAAATTTGCATAGCTGGGTTAAAAATCCATATATTTCTCTCTTTCTCTTGGCATTTCACACGGGTATTTGTCAAATCAGGAAAAAATCATCCAGAAAGGGTGGCAGTTTGGCTTAATTTCTTGTAGAAAACCCCTGTGCCCGCAGACACAGGGAGAGAGGGCAGACTGGAAACATCAGAGCTGTGACTCTTCACTTTTTTACATAAAATCAGAAAAAGCTGCAAGTTAAATCACATTCCTGGAGTCCATCATTTTTATTTAGTCGGAACTTGATCTCGTGGCAAATTAGGAGAAAGGGAATCAGAGTTATCAGTGCCTCGTTCATGCCTGGGCTATTGATTTTCCTGAGCAAATTATTTAATTTTTTTAAATCTCTCGGCAAAATGGGGATAGCGATGCTGACCCATATGGTTAAAGCTCGTGAGATCCAGCAAGGGGAGACACTCGAGAAATCCAGGGGCTGTATGCGTTGGAAATGACTGATCAGCTTCAGTATTCATGTCTCATTTCAGCACGCTGAGGCGCAGTCACGAGTTGCGTTCTGGTTTGGTAGGATCAGTTCTGTCACGTCACCACGTTGGCTCAGACTTCTGCTCCTAGGTCTTCTCTTGCTGTTTGTTGGCAGTGCAGGTTCGTTAAGAGATGCCAGTTCAGCGCCAGGCGTGAGCAGGGACCTGCCCGGGGTCCCGGGGATCGTCCCGCTCTGCGTGATGGACTCAAAGGTTAAGAGCAAAGGATCTCCGCAGCCCCAATCAGCAGAGCTTTTCCAGGGCTAATTACCTCTTTACTGCGCTGACTCTAATGTGACATGTTTATTGCCTTAACTAACAACTCATTAGCTTAGTTGATGTTTTTGTCAATATTAATTCGTTCATTTAAGCCAAGTCAAAGCTTAAACAAAGATGTCCAGGCTGAGAAACGGGCAGCAGAATGACTTTTGTTGAGTTCATCTCTTTCCTCAGCTCGATGTACACAAGGTAGGTGTCAGCAGGAGCAATGCTAGGAGGGTTCCTGTGAAAGAGGTGGGCATATTTCAGTGTAGTGCTGGTTGAGTAGTCACGATTTTTAACCAGGTTCTTGTATTTGGGATGTAAAATTCACACCAATTAGAGCTTCATGGCCTGCTATGTGCGTCAAGGAGAAACTTTCAGTTCTTAGGTTACACAGATGTGAGAGGTTAGTGTGAAAGGACTAGGAAAGCGTGTCCGTTGGCTTTTCTGAGTGCTAAAGATGACAGATAGTTTATTTAAAAACAAACGAGCAATTCATAGAGGACAGTGCTGAAAACTAAAGAAAAACCTGTTAAAATCAATAGGTTACCTTGCTCATTTAGCTTGCTATTGTGATAATTATTAAGTAGTAACAAATAATTATGTAGAGAGAATGATAAATTATCTTTATCTGGGAGCATTGCTTGTTTTAGCCCTCCCACACATTTATATCTATGTAATTATTTTGATAAAATAGTCTATTAAATGAAATTATTAATCATGTCTCCTCAATACACAGAACCTGGATCAAAATTCAGGTGTTGTTTGGGACATAATTTCTCTCTCTCTCTCCCTCACTGCCCTTAAGCTATATTTCTCTCTAAAAGAAGAAAAAGGCATGTGGGGAGGAGGGAGAGTGAGTTAATGAGGATGGACACCAGTGCTGGGAAGTAATCCTAGTGAAACGTGCGAGCTGGGCGTGCAGCCCTGGGGAAGGGAGGCGATGCCGTGGGTGGGTTACCGCTTACTCTGATGGCAGATTCTCTCTTTTGAGAATGGCCAGGACACTCAAATGTAACAGAAATGACCCAAAATTCAGTTCCCACACCTGCATGAGAAGTTTGAGCTCACATCTCTAACTGCCCTTAACCACGAAGTGCTGAGTCCTTCAAAGGACTTCCTTATTACGTGTTTCTCAACAGCAAGTATTTGGAAAAGCAATAAGGCGAGATAATTCCCCAGCTCTCTTCTCACCATCCCCTCTCTCCCGCTCCCCACGGCAGGCAAGGCGCTGACGTTCCTGCTGCTGCAGCCGCCCAGCCCCAAGCTGCCCGCGCACAGCACCATCCGCAGGACCGCCATCGACCTCATCGGCCGCGGCTTCACCGTCTGGGAGCCCTACATGGACGTCTCCGCCGTGCTCATGGGCCTCCTGGAGCTCTGCGCCGACGCCGAGAAGCAGCTGGCTAAGTAGGTATCGCGTTTGTTCACTTACAAACCCCTCGTGTCACTTCCAACCTGTGCGTCGGGGTTTGGCAGCGGTTGGTTCAAACCCTGACCGCTGTGGTGCTTGGCAAGAAGGTGGGACAAGGAGTAGCTCCTGCTTTTGAACCTCTACCATCAAACTCACCCTTTCAAGTCTGCTTTAGTCTAGGTAAGAATAGTATTTTCAGAAGATATTTTCTACTGGTGAGTGTGAACACACGGGTTTGGGTTTTTCCCATGGTTTCCCGAGCCCATCCCATCAGGATGTGAATGGTTTTGGGGAGTATGCGTTGGAAATGGTGGTTATTTTACCAAGAGCATCACTATTAATAGCATCAAGGTAACTTGGAGAGTTAAGGATTGCTAAGAAATCATAAGCTCACTAGACCACAGCCTGTCTCTAGGGTCAGAGAACAACTTATTAAAGTGTCCTCAATCAAGATTTATATGGTCTGCTGTCCTGCACCTCTGCTCTAACCTCTTTGAAATGAAATCTTCTTTCAATTGGGTATTTGTAATTGGGGCGGGGCAAATTTCATAATCATGCCATTGGATAATTACAGCTAAATCAAATAATTATAGCTAAGTGCATCAGTGCAGTCATTAAGATGACTTGTGTAATAAAGGCAGCTTCTTGTCTTTTTTCTTAACACATTTTGTGTTAAGACGATGGGATTCTTGTGTTTAGGGTTTTTTTTAATGTGTGCAACTTTGCAGGATGTGAGCAGCATTTTTGTTGAGTATCCATGAATTTGGTGATCTGATTCTCACATGAGCAGTCTTTGCCCACACCGTTAGTGGGATTAATAACAACAGGACTATTTGCACGGGAAAGAGTTCTGCAATATAGTCCTTATTTTTATTATTGGTGGTTGTAAAATTGATCATCCCGTCTGAAATTTATTCTAAATCTCTATCTGAACAATTTTTTCTGTATTCAGTTTTTATTTAAAAAAGCAAACCACTTAAACATGTAAAAGGAGAATGGGGAAACAATTTCATTGCTAAAGGAAGACAGCTGACTGGTCTGTAATATTTTCTTTGCAAGGTTTTTCCTTTGGGGGGGGGTAAAAAAATCTAGTGTCTGAAATTGCCAAGGTCATCATAATTGATTATTTAGGCGTTAATTTTCCTGTGTTTCTTTCCATGAAATGCAGATGTTTGCTTTTCATCAGGTAACACTTTGTTTGGTGGCATTGCTAATGTCTGTCAAGCTTTCTGGGTATATCCTGCAGCGCATGGGAGAGGTTTGCATTGAAGGAGGAGGAAATCATATCCTTATGATTACAAATACCTTAATTATAAGCATTATTGTCAAGTGTTTAAACTATGCACTTATATTTTTAGTTCTATTTTGGTCAAGAATTGCTTGTAGCAGTAGCATTTCATGCCATGAGCACTTTACACACCCGTATCGTTCAACCTTAGCACTCAGTTTCAAGTGTTACAGTTCTGAAAGCAGCTCTGTTGTGAATGACTTTCACTTTACAAACCTCTTTACAAGTGTTTGTTTATAAACACACACACATTTTAAATGCCACATGCCATAAGGAAGTGACGGGGGTTGTGTTAATGCCATGTGTGCATTTTATCAGCCATCTGTAAAGCTTTCTGACTTCCTTTGACGTTATACTACGACACATTTTACGACATGATTTTATAGAGCAGCTTTAATGTCAGCAAGATTTAAAGAATGGGTGAGTGCTGGGGGCGTTAATGGAGAGATATGTAGAAACTGGGTGAACATTGTTATTTGTCTGAACTTCAATTATTTCTTGTAGTGTGACACAAGAAGCCAAAACGCTTTGCCTTGCCCGAGAGTCTCCCAAGCCCCATTGTATGTAAATGTGGGCTTACAGGAGCCCGGTGAGCACCGCTCTCCAGAAAGTCATTTTCATCTTGTGATTACATCCTTAGCTGTCATAAAGATTAGTATGGCTCTCTGTCCACGAGCACTGAATAAATGAACGTATCAGCATGGAGCCTTGAGGAGCCCCATGCAATTTTCATCATGATAAATTGCATAATAAGCGAGAAAGTGTTTGCTTATTAATCCATAACAAGATTTAGATTGAAAATGGCCTGTTACATTCATGACAGCTACAGTGCCGACTGCAGGCAGCCGAAGATGGAAAGGAACGGAGCAACAACGTGTGCAGGGGGTTAAGTGTGCATCTTACCCTCCCGGTGCCCTGCTGAGCTGCCCCTCTTTGTGCCTGATTTACCGTGTACACAATAACAGTGCACAGCTGCCTGGCTTCTCTCCCTGATGGTAGGAACATTTCATGAAAGAGCTTTTATGTCAAGCTTCTGCTTTTCAAAAAAAAAAAAAAATATCACATTTATTGACCAAAAAAAAAATAGCAGTCTTTTTCTTTTTTCCCTTCTGAATTAAATATCTGAGCTGCTATCCAAAACTCTGGTATTTATAACTCCTCCACTCTCCCAGTTCACCCTAGTCCCCAAAGATTACACCGTGCTAGCCTGCTATGCTGAATAAAACTGCTCACTCGTGAGGACTAAGACTAATTTTTCTAGCATTTCTTAGGCTTTGATTTCTTGGCATGATGATGGTAGGGCTCATTGCTGTCTTGTTATTTTTGCTCTTTGAATTACAGGCTACAGTTTGATATAGATGATGATATAATATACCAAAATTAGCAAATTGCATTCTAATCGATCCATATCTTTTTATATATAAGTGTGTACTAAAATAATTAGGCCAAATCTCTTTAGTTTTGATTGTGTTTAGTGGAAAACTTTACTATACTTCTATGTTCTTATGGATTCTCTCTGGAACTGTGGGATATATATGGAAGTCAAGAAACAGAGAGATCTGATTGCTACATTTTCTGGTCGTCGCCATCGAAACCTTTTCCATTTACCTTTTTCCTAGGTGTGACCTACAGCTCTTCCCAGGTAGCTTGTTCTTTCCCACTTGTTTTAAGAATCAGCTTTTTAAATGCATTGTCCTTATTTTTTTCTAGGTAGTAAAGCACATAAACATTGCTCTGAAGTTGTGATAACTTATGCTAAACATATAAACAAATTATCTATTAAAATAGTCTATATTTCATTGAAAACATTATTCAAATAGCATATTGGATCCCCAAAAGCTCAAGAAGTTCAGATCCACTGGCATGGAGGAAGTTGGTGATGGAGTTGGGAAAGGAGAGTGCATAATTCCCTGATGATGCAGCACACGAGCCCCTGAGAATCAGCCTCCTAGAAATGAGCCGAGAGGCTCAAATCAACAGCACAAATAAAGACAGTGATAAATCCAAATATTTTTGCTGTCATTTACAGGTAGAACGTAGTCCCTGGTGTTACAGGCATGCGTTAGAGCACAGGCTGCACCCCTTTTGTGTGTGTTGGGTACAGAAATGACTCCCCAAATGCCTGCTTGCAGGGCAGTGGGCAGGATGAGGGCAAGAGGGACAGCACATGCTGGGCGGACACAAGTCCTACAACTCCTCAGCACAAGAACAGAAGCCTGGCTGTGAAAGCCAGCGTCCCCCATGTACGTTAGGTGTGCATCTGCCCTGGCTTTGTTGTGGGTTTCGGGGCGCTGTGCCTGTCCATCGTGCGGAGCAGCTGGCCCAGCCCTGGAGGGGGTTAATCTCTGCCCACATACTGCCACTGCTGAACTGACAACAAGCCTGTTGCTCTGCAGGAAAATGCACGCTTTACCAGGCACCCTGTAAGGAAAAGTGCTGCTGCCAGAAACGCAGAGCCTTGTTAGACACTTTAAAAAAAAAAAAAGAGATAGTGTTGTCCTCCATAGACACCTCTCTGTAAATTAAAGAAATCAGTGAAGTAACTGTTCAGTTAACACACGCTACCTAAATCCTCTACAAGAGCATAAACAGACTTTGCAATAAGCTAGTTGGGTTTGTAAACTTCTATTACTCTTCACCAAAAAATTCAGTAGAAGAGCACAGGGGAGGAGGAACCCCTTCAGATAGTGCCCGAGAGGAGATGTTCAGTGCGTCTGAGGAAGTGCCGTGTCACACTTACTTTCTCTTACTCACATTTTCACGTGTGGCCTCTTGTTGAAGTGTTGGGGGAAAAAAAAATACCTTTTGTGCTCTCCATCCTGGTTCTGAAAATGTCGATTTCCTCTCGTCTCACTTCCAAATAATGTCATTGTAAAGTCTGAAGGAAACATCAGAATAACTTCTGTCAAAGATACGTGATTCTTCAGGTTTAGCCCAAAGATGAGAAGCTCTCAAATGTGAATGGACAGACTAACCCAAATACTTTTGGAGTTTGAACATGTGAACCGATGCTTTTGCTTGCCATTTGGGGTCCTGTGGGTTTGGACTTCACGTGGGCTTTGTGCCATGACGTGATGGCAACACTGACATCGTATTGCTTGTGGGGGTTTGGTGTGCCTGGAATACAAGAGATGTGTGTCGTGATTTCCACATCTTTTGGGTTCTTTCAGTTTCTCTTTTCCCTCTTATTTTCAGAGCAGGTTGAGTCCTACTCCTTGTTTTCAGAGCAGAATGAACTTTGTTGACCCTGAGAAACCAGTTTTTACCAATTTGGAAGCACACAGAGATGCTAAAGGGATATATGTGAATTATTATACTCTTCTCCATGACTCTGCTTTTATTTTCTGCGGCTTGCCTGCCGTAGAGGTTGCTGGCAGCTTTTAAAGAAGTCTTGAGGATCCTCTTTCCTTGCTGCAGTGGTTGTGTCCAAGAAAGTCTCCTTTGTGGGCCAGGTTGAACGTTTCAGGTTAATCCCAACACACGCTGGTTCCCAGGTGTTCCCTCCCCTTCTCTGACAGCCCAGTTCCATACTGGAGCGTGTTCTTCCCTGTTCTCCCATCGCTCTTTCCCCAACCCTTGGTGAAATGTTCCCTCGGGACTTGTTATTACCTTACTGTTTCTCGCATTCATCTTGTCACAGCAAATAAAAGCATTGTGTATGATGCCACTTAATCCCTTACTGTTATTCAAAGAATTGCAGTAAAACCTCAGTGTTAGAAAATTCTCAAGAGCATCTGAATAATTTCAGTAATTAGCATAAGGTATGGGCTGTCTGTCATCTCATCGTGCTGCTGCAACTGAGTCATGCAGTAAATTGAACTGAAGAGATTTGGTGGTTTTAGTTCTTCAAGAAGCTGCTTGTTTTACTCTCCTATTACCAGTGCTTAGCTGAATTAAGGAGAATTACTATGAACAGGGTATTTTTCAGCCTGTTGTAAAAGAATAAACCATAAAGTCTTGGGAAGACGTTCTCCGTTCGCCTCGCCCTCCGTTGGGTGATACGTATTCAGCACATACAGATAATTTGTTAACAAGGCCTTTTTAACACTTTGGACAGATGCACATACTGTTTTCAATCTTCATGGTTAATTATTCGATTTTGTATTTGATGATAGAACACCCTGACTCCTAATCACTGCTCATTGTTGGGAGTCCATTATATTCGAACTGTTGGAGTGCTCCCGTTGACCTTGAACTGACATTATAAGCTGTTTCTAATCTTTTCACTCTATATTTCTAATGCTCCTTTTCTTTCTCCCCTCTTTGTCTGGTGCCTGTTTAGCATCACAATGGGGCTGCCCCTGAGCCCAGCCGCCGACTCTGCCCGCTCGGCGCGGCACGCTCTCTCCCTCATCGCCACCGCCAGACCACCCGCCTTCATCACCACCATCGCCAAGGAGGTGAGTGGGGTGTCCTCCAAGCCTTGAGGCTTCAGGCTTGGGAACAGAGAGAATCAAATACCCCTCCCTTCCTCCCAAAAAGCAAGCACAGCATTTGTATTCCTGCAGATATCCAAATCACCCATAATTTATGGCAGGAGCGATATTTAACGGGGTCCGATGAGTCGTGTGGGGCTTCATTTGTTGTATCCCAGTTATATAAACTTCCAACAGCAACGTGTGAAATCCTGCTTGCTTTAGGCAACGCAGACATGACCCCATGAAGTATGAATTAAAACGGAGTGGAGACGTAGCCGTGGGGTTTGGAGGGTGAGGAGGAAGGGACGCTGCTGTGAGGTTAGCGTAGGCTGGGCATGGTCATCAGAGGCCAGCCAAAAAAAGCCTGTTACAAAGCAGCCATCTAATACCTGAAGATGTACAAGTATGTGGAAATAATGTAATCAAGACCCAGGCATTTCCTCATCTTGACCTTTAGCTTTATGAGATTAAGAATTACCTAAAGCAGGTAAGCCCTTGTTTAAAAACTGTGTCAAGGATAACCATTAGTGGCTCTACTGATGAGTAACGGCAGAGGGAGGAGTAACCCATAGGTCTCAAAGCAAAGCATTCTGCACAGTACAGGCTTACTCAATGTAACACGTGTGTGTAACAGCACAGATGGAGGATACTGAGAGCCCAGGTCTCCCCCTGTAACCCTGCTCTTCGGTAGGTGCACAGACACACTGCCCTGGCAGCGAACACGCAGTCTCAGCAGAACATTCACACCACCACTCTTGCCCGGGCTAAAGGAGAGATCTTGAGAGTCATTGAGATTCTGATTGAGAAGATGCCTACCGACGTCGTGGACCTTCTTGTGGAGGTGAGGCTGGTCTGCCGTATCTGCTCGGGGGGTTGATGCAACAGCGAGCAATGTGTTGGCTTGGAGTTGAACCGTAGAGTTTCTTTCTGCGTGGACCGTAAACCTACTCACAGAGCTCAAATATCTGATGTTTACCAGTAGCTTATTGGTTTATGACTGTTGACAGGTACTCCAGTTGCCAGCACCATTGCTGTTGTAAACTCTATCACATGCAAGACAGTTCTTGTTCGGTTTATCCCAATTGTATTTTAAGGTTAGATATCAAAGATGCAGTCAGGCACACAAATTCTTTATTTTTGCCTGTTGGAACTTTTGTTATGAAACATAAAATACAGTAGGTCAGATGATTTTAACTTTTTGTTTCCAAGGTTATGGACATCATCATGTATTGCCTGGAAGGATCTTTAGTTAAGAAAAAGGGTCTTCAGGAATGCTTTCCAGCCATCTGCAGGTGAGCTCTTCCTCCAAAAAAATGGTGCTTTCAAACGGTAAAATGGGATTTATAAAATGGAAACACTTACAGTGTCTTTAGACTATGATAAATATCCCAGTTATACTATTAAACTGGTACAACCAGTAAATTATAATAATCATCTGTCGACCATTACATTTTAATTTAATAAGCTATTAAAATATTGAACAGTTTCAAGAAAAGAACAATTATCCTGTTGACAGGTAGGATACTGATGGAGGTAATCTTCCTTCTTCCTGATACTTTAAAAGGCTTACCTTAAAATATAAATGCCAGGGTAAGTGGGAATTAGTGCAAAAACCTCCCTGTTCCTGTTGTATTTTTAGAGTGATACATTATCTTAAAATTCTGTTCAATTACTAGCAATATTTCCTATTCTCCATAGTTACAGGCATTGTAAAAATGATACAGCACCCCACCGATGTGATCGTTCAGCCCGGTGGAAGTTTCCATCAGACTTTAGCAAACGGTTGGCTCCCTGGAGGGATGCCAAGGGGAAGCACTTGGGCATAATCCTGGTGTTAATTCTTTTAAGATGCCAGTGCTCTACGTAAACCCCTTTCTTAGCAAAATAAAACAAGTGTTGAAGTACGATGCAATGAATATGAAATATTTCTGAATTTCATAGAATCATAGAATCACAGAACGGTTTGGGTTGGGAAGGACCTTAAAGACCATCTAGTTCCAACCCCCCTGCTATGGGCAGGGCCACCTTATATAGAGAAATTTCTGTTGTAGTCCATTTTACCTGTAATGAGCAAGCAGTGTGTGGTTTTTTTCATAAGTTTATGCATAAATCCTGAGTTTGCTGGTTATATAAAATAGCCTTAAAAATAGTCCCCTGTAACACCCTCTTTCATGCTGTTTTTCTGCCTGGCTGCCACCCTGCCCTGTAGAAACGAGTGTCTCCTACCTGTAGGAGAGCACTTGCTATGGCACTCTGGGAATCCTGGAGAACAAGGAGGTGGATCATTGTAAGATCTGTTGTTGGAAGCCATAACTATGGTCAGCAACGTCTTTTGATAGGCTGATCCTCGAAATCTCTGGCAGACTTTGTTATAGTGAAATCTAACAGTAAAATTAAAATTGAATTGAAAACGCACTCGGCAGTTTTCCCAGGTCTGCTCTGCCTTTTAGAGGAGAGGCACAGTGATATTCCCAAAGATTTGCATTAAAATAAGGATTTTGAGGTGTAGAAATTCCTTGAATTTTGCAATTGTTTGAATTCAAAGTGATGCCTGAACGTTACGGACTACTTAATTACCCACTGGCATTGCAAATTAATTTTAACATCATGCAGGCAGGTGAGATCTCACCTGTTACTACTTTCCATATTCAATTCAGGTTCTACATGGTCAGCTATTACGAGCGGAGTCACCGAATAGCAGTGGGCGCTCGCCATGGTTCAGTGGCCCTCTACGACATCCGGACTGGGAAATGTCAGGTAAATAAATCCCTGTGACTTACCTCCCCATAACGTGGGGAAGTTATTGGAAGGGAAGAGCAGCGAGCTCTGCATCGGGTGACGTGCTGAGCTGCTGGAACGTTATGGATAACGCTGAGGGGATCAATAGTTTAATGAAGGAATCAAAATATATAGAGCCCTGCTGTCTTCGTTCGCTGGCACTGAATGGGTGCCACAGATGGGTTAATAATGAAAGCCTAAAGTTAGGTGATACCCCTGCTCTGAAATAAATGGAAAATCTGAGTTTTAAAAGTTAGGGTTTCTAGCAGCATACTTATCTACTATAGAAGTCACAGAGAAAATCCACTGAGGTTTGGGTTTTCTTTCCTAAAACTCCTCTCTACAAAATGCCATGATGCTTATACTTGAGGTATTTACAATATTCTGATGTTAAATAAGATACATATTTTCTCACCTGTGACCTAGAAGAGGATAAACTTAAGGATAATGTTGAAATGAGCGCTTGGAATTAAAAATGTTTAAATGACAAAGTATTTGCCTTATCTTTTCAGAAAAGTTCATTGGTTATCATCTTTATTCCTTGTGCTATGTGATCAGCTATTATTTCTTACTGGGCTTCAATAGTCTTCATGTAAAGCTGGGTAAAAATCTGTATTTTGAATCTGCCTTTTTCTTTGTGTGTAAATACAGTTTTTTTGTTGTTTCTAAAAGCTGTTGTCCTCAGCCCTTCCAAAATGTGCATTGCAGAGAAGGCAATATAGATTTCTTCCTGCTAGATCTGCAGCATCACTCAGTACTTTGCTGGCAGAACCACACGCTTGGGTAACGTGGCTGGTTCATTGTCTCTTCTGAAACTCTGGGGTCTATTTTCCAAATCCAGTAGCTGACAGCCTTGTATGTTCCAGCATTTTTTGTTTAGACAGCCGTCCTGTGGAAGCCAAGATGGCCAGATTTATTTTATAAATAGCTGTATAATGCAGGCAAATAGGAAATGTGGACTGCACTATCTAGCTGAAGTCATTTGGGTCATGATTTATTAATTTAACTATAAAACAGGTCCACAAGAACTGCTGCATAGTGATGTACCCGCCGTCACCGAGCACGTGTGCTGCCTCCTAGTCCTGGCCCAGAGGACCCCGTGCCGCAGGGCTGCGGGCATCCCTCTTCCTGAGGCGTTTCCTTCTCTGTGAGGAGCCTGCGTGTCTTGGCACGACTTTTTCCCCACAACATTTCTCTCCTTTACTTTTTCCTTCGGTTCTTTTCAAATAGATTCTGTTTAATTATTCTCTGTTAATTTGATGTGTTGGTGGATACTCACACACTTGTGTTCTCACTTCCGTAATAAGCTTCCACAGAGATCATGGATGTGGGTGTCACTGAAGGGACTTTCAGGATAATTAGGACAGGATCTTTTGCAGATTTTATTATTATTCATGAGAGGAAAATTCGGTGAGTGCCCTCCATATGATTATTAGGGGGCAACGCCATCTATTGGATACAGGTCTCTTAGTCCAGATCTGATCTTTTAAGTTACTTCTCACAGCTGCACATTTCGGGCTGCTCAGAAGACGTGAAATAACTTCAGGAGGGTGTAGGTGAAAAAGTTTTGAAATTGGAAAAAAAAAAAGCTCAAATTTTAAATTTACTTTTTTACAAAAGTTAAAGCCTTTCCAAAAGTTTATAAAAATATTTTAATTGCCTTGGTATGTTTAAATGGAGCGTGAATTAGGACCCATCACAACTCACGCGTAAGCTGATTTTAATCAGGCATCAGAATTATTTATTGGCTAAGAAAAGGGGGAACAGCTTTCCCCTTTTATACTCATCGTTAAGGATATCCGTTAATTGAGAGTAACGCTGAGATAAGCAGAAGGGGTTGCAGTAAGCTGTGGGTGGTGCAGGTGGGACCTCCTCGGGCCACGACGGCTCGTTCTGCTGCAGCAGGCGTCACGTTTGTGCTGGTGGAGCCCTCAAAACTCCTCCTCTGTAACCTACTCTCCACTTTTCTTAATCCTCCTTAGGCAAAATACTCATTTGTGTCCTGTGCTGCAGGAGTTGTACGATCTGCTTGAAGAAAAAAGGGAGGCAACAATGGGAAACAAAACCATTTTGTATGTTTTTTTTCCTTCCAGCACGTTTTTATTTTGTTTTCAAGGAAGGTGCTGTACGTACTGCCTGCGAAATTACCTCTAATGATTAATAGAATGATGGATGTCGAGGATCACCTTTTTTAACAAATAATAAATCAACATTCATATAGGAGAGGTTTTTTCCAGTAACATTTACAATATTAGTATCACTTATTTCACAAGGTGTCAATTATTAATACTGCCAGTAAAACGTTGCCTCAAAGCTTATCTGCGTTTCAGTAGGTTGCTTTTGGTTTGCATTATTGCTGGGGTACAGCTGGGCCTAGTAACATGCGAGTAATATTTGGAAAAGATAGTTTATTAAATATAATATTTAAAGTTTTTAAACTGTTCTACATTTCACACAGAATCAATGAGGTTGGAAGAGCCCTCTGGGCTCATCGAGTCCAACCGTTGCCCTGACACCACCATGGCAACTAGACCATGGCACTAAGTGCCATGTCCAGTCTTAAACATCTCCAGAGATGGGGACTCCACCACCTCCCTGGGCTTACTTTCAAGCAAATATCTTATTTCAGGGTTTTTTGGATTTTAGTTTCTTTTTAAAACACTAAATGCGAATGAAAATCGCAGCCCTTTTGTATTACATCGTGAGAATTCCAAATGTGTATTTTTTTGTGCACATAAAAAAATGTGTATTTTTACCTAATTTTCACTGTGATTTAACCTAGAGATTAGTTTTTTTTCTCCTTTTCACTCTTCTATTAAATTATTTATTAAATGTTACTCGCTGTTCCCAACACCCAGCGTTACCCACGAGCCAAGCCGGCGTTCCCGGGGTCTTTGGGGCGCTCTCCTGCCGGAGCAGCGGCGCGGGGCGCGGAGCAGGGCAGTGTCCTTCCCAGGGCGATATTGATTTGCCCTTCAGCTGTTTGCAGCGCGGAGAGAACCCGGGGCCGCGCTGTTGATTATCTGCACAACATCTCGGTGCACAGTATTGACCCGCTGCCGCTCGCTGCCTCTGGCTCTTGATTTTTCACACCGTCTCCATGACGCTCATAATAAAACACACTATCTCATGGCTGCCCGGCTCCGGGGAGCAGCCACCGCCTGCCCGGGGAGCATTTTTTATACGGGGGTGAGGTGGTGGAGCAGTTTAGGGTTGTGATGGTCTATCGAGATTGATTTAAAATTTTAAATACTTTGACGATAAGGTCTAAAATAATTATGACAAATAGAAATATTAAACAGTTTGCCTGCTTTGTTTTAGCTAAAGTTACCCCCTTTTCTCAAATTCTTTACATTACAATTTACTATTAAATAGCCATATCTTGGAGGAATGTTTTACAACAATTTCATCTTCTGCACTAACATTGTTTTACACCATGTTTTAGATTGTTACTATAAACTGCCGCTATGGGGGGATTTCTTTGTTTTTTTCCATAAATAGAGCTGTTCCAAGCAATTTTCTAGCATTAAACTGCACTAAGAACTCTGTTACACACAGAATCAATGAGGCTGGAAGAGCTCATCGAGTCCAACCATTGCCCTGACACCACCATGGCAACTAGACCAGGGCACTAAGTGCCATGTCCAGGCTTTTCTTAAACCCCTCCAGAGATGGTGACTCCACCACCTCCCTGGGCAGCCCCTTCCAATGGCTAATGACCCTTGCTGAGGAGAAATCCTTCCTAATGTCCAACCTCAAGTTTAAATTAGTATTATTTAAATTCTAGCTAAACTTTGGTATATTTCCATACAATATTTGCTGTTGAATCCATTTAGTTTTCTGTCGCTGCGGGTTTGTGACCGGAATATTTTTAAATCCTTCAAACCCACGGCGTGCAGAGCCAGCTGATGGCAGGTGAAGGCTCTGCAGGAGGATTCCCAGCCCAGCAGATGCTGAGCCCCCTCCACACCCAGGGAGGACCCGGGGTCCCTGTAAGAGCAGATTTTTTATTTTTTCAGTAGTGCCTGGTGCCACATCCATCAGAGTGACACCGGCGGTCTCCAGAGCGGCGTTCAGCAGTTCAGTGCGTATTCATCACGAGTGATGTCTCGCTCAGGAAAGCCAAATTGTAAATGGAAGGAGCTGGTGAGTGGCAGCTCCTGGGTGGGGGAAGAAGAGAAGGGATCTCTGCCCTCAGGTCTGACCTCCTGCGTGGGGCAGGGCGCTTAAATCCAGCATCACTGGGCAGTGGGTATCTTCAGGAGATCATCTCATCTTGATCTGAAATTTTCTCACTTGTCGTGAATGCTGAGAAGGCTGGTCAAGCGGTGGGGTTTGGTTGGGTGGTTTGGTTTAAGGTAGGCAATATAAACACAGCTGTAACCCTGTGCTTCCATGTGGTCTCTCTGCTGCCCTTTCTGTTCCCACCTCTACCTAAACACTCGCAGCCCAGAGAAGTAGAGATGTACGTTCTCTTGAAATCCCCACTCTGCTGGTTCACGTGGCGTTTGAGAGATTTCCTCACATTTCTGTTTCTAGAGGAACTGGTGGATAGCTACAAGGGAAAATGCAGAGCTGAATCACCCCTCCACTCTTCACAGGGAGGCTGGATTCAGCTTGCAGATTGCTCATGCTATGCTCAAAAATGAAAAGCCGGGACAAAATGTTTATAGAGTCTTATTCTGTGCCTTAATTCTGTTTTGAAAAGAAATTATCATAAGAAAGGGGCTGAATAAGAATAACAGCTTGAACAGAAAGGCTGCTCTGATTAGCCTAATGCAGGTATGTTTTTGAGCTCTTTTTCCCTTCATCGGTGTGATCTCATCCTGCTTTTATCCTAGATAACAGCAAGCTGCCTCCATTTGAGCAGACAAACCCTGGCTGGCAGTTTTTGTCATGTTCCTGTCCGTTGTTCTGCACAGGTTGCCCTTTTTAGGGTGCCCTTGTACAGCTTAGGACTGAGCGTGGTTCTCTCTTCTCAGAAGACAAGGGGGTGTGTATAAAAATCCCCGGCATGGGTTTGCAGTGGTTCTGTGTCCCGCTGCCTGCGGGGTGTGTGATGGCACGAAGGCACAATCCCCTTCGGGAGAGCGATTCCAGCGGGGTTGGGAGCAGGCAGAGCTTCTGTGTGTGTGCAGAGCTGCCTTTAACCGAGTCAGAGTGATCAGGTATCGCAAAGGTTAAGCTTTATCAGCTGCACGAAGAAAGGTTGAGGTTTCATCAAAAACTTCCATCCTCACAACCTGTCGACCACAATTTGATGATGATTATTGATTATTTCACAGCCTTTCACTCACGCTGGCACTGCGGCCAGCCTTGATATACAGATAGGGCTGCAGGCCGGCGAAAAGGAGACTCCATCTTGATAATGGACTGAGATGAGATAGTGTTATTTGATAAAGATAATTGATGTTTCACAGTGAATTGGAAAACAGTTCGGAGTGCAGCAGATCTGTGGCCGCTCCATCTGCAAACGTGGCCTTTGTTTACAAAACAGAGCAGCAGCCGTGCCCTTAAACCTCTCACCGCAGCGCTGAACACACTGCTTCAGCAACCAAAAATACAACCCTTGGGCTGAGAAGCACAGTTTGTCATTTTGCAGTCATGAAATTTCTCGAACGTGTACGTAGCTTAGCGTGCTTCTGCTGAGACACCCTGGAGATGTTGTGTCTTCTGCTTGGGATGCGCTTGGGAATTTATTTCAGGTGAGCCAGTGTCCTAAAATCCTTTTTTTTTTTAGTGCTTATACATGGCATTTGAATTAGGCAAAATGCTACTTGAGAGCAATTTGTCAAGGGAAAATAAAGCCTATTGTATGTCTAATTTCTCCATTCTCCTCAAGTCTTAGCTCATTAATTTAAACGTGATGCAAGCTTGTGGTCTCCCATCTACGCCTTTGTTGCAGCCCCCGGTTTTGCATTGATTAACGTATCGCTCATTGCAAGTTCTGTTCACCCAAGTTCTTTTAGTCCTATTATAACCTCTGCAACCTCTAATTAAGCAACAGGAGATGGCAGGGAGCGGGGTTATCACGAGCTGATGACACCCCGAGTGGCACAGGGTTCATCTGTGTGTGGCTAATCCTCGGGGGGAGCGATTATCTAAGGATAAACGTGCCCCATCGCAGCTCACCTCCATCCTTTCTTTGGGGGCTTTCCCTCATCGTGCAGGTAAACATCATTTAGGGTGTGTTGGTATCTACCACAGAGGGGTGTAATATTATGGGAAAATATCAGTGTACCTCCAGTGCTGTTCTCGTGTGTTAGGGGGGTTTTGGCTGTTGTCTTCACCCTGCGTGCCTGTCCGTGTGTTCCTCTTGGCTGGTGGCTCCGGTCTTGGTAGCGTGGAGAGTTCCCTCTGAAAGCAGAAACTCCTCACCAGTGTTGAGCCATAGATGGTTTAGGGTTGTGTATATGGCTGTATATTTTTGTGTAATTTATGAAAACTTCGTCTCCTGTAAAGAAACCTGCTGAGGCCAATGTCACCGCTGTCACTGGCACCGCTACGTGGACACCGAGGGGTTCCCAGGCTCTGGACACCAGCTGGGGCTGCACCACCTCGAGTGCCTCCGCGGGAGGAACGGGCAGGGGATGCGGACAAAACCTCAGTCGTTTGCAGTGGCAGATCAAAGAGCAGCCTGAGTTTGGGTTCGGGTTATTTCAAAGCAAAAGATGCTTTTAACCATGGGCTGGAATCAATACTGTCTGGTGCGGGGTACTCGATTTGGCTCCCTGCAGGATGAAGATCAGAGCGTTGGCAGGCAGAGCAGCCGCTGAATTGTGCAGAGTGTTATTTTATTGCAGTACCTCGATGCCTTTGCAAATTTTTATCCTTATGTAAGGCAAATAATGATTGCATCTTACATTTGGAATGAGTAGTTGCTGATGTCGGATGGCTTGCTGTAGTTGTTTGATTGCTGAATAAAAGCCACGGTTCTCTGATACGGCGTTTTAAAGGCAGAAAAAGAAAGATGCTATCCTGCAACCTGAGCCTGTAAGGGCATTTATTGGCACTGCCGCACTGACAGGTTCAGATGAGGCAGGAAAACTTGTTAGTAGAAACACACATCCTCAAATTGCAGATAAAAGATAATTACTGAGTAGAACCTTTTAATTTCCCAGGCCAAAATCCTTTTCTCTCTGGCAGCGGGAAGGGAAGGGAGGCCGTTAGGCTGCGGTAGCTTTACCCTGAGCTGATGTTCCTAAACGTGCCCAATAATACAGGTGAGGGATTGTATTCATTTTTACTGGAACAAGAAATGGTTGTACCTATCAAATTAGGGATGCAATAACAAAACAGACGCTTTTTTCCAACTTTCTCAAATGTCTCTTAAAAACCAGTGTGTAATTACGCCCAGTCGGTTAGACTGGGGGTTACTCAGCAGCGTAGTTTGAGAGTAAACTGCTGATACGCTTCTACACAGGAGGCTGGTGGGGATTTGGGCAAGGTGTGACTTTACAGCACGCCGACTCCTCTGCATTAACTCAGGAGTGTGCTCTTGAATAATCAAAGTTAGTAAAAATGGAATAAAAAATTGATCCAGCTGTGGCTTTCCACTTAACTCTTATTATGCCTCAGCTGTCAGCTTCCAAGGTGGAGATCCGGCAGTGTAATCCCTTCCAGTAAGGGTTTTTTTCCTTTTTGAAGTGGTACAATTCAGTATACAAAAGTCAAATAGACTGGAAAAAGGTATTAAACTTACTGACCAGCCTCGGAGGCCACGAACCCCCCGCTGAGTTACAGATTTATTACAGCACTGAGTCAGTAGCATCCCTAGGAGCAGCAACAGAAAAGTAGGTAGATAGATTTATACTGAGGTCTGTAAAGAAAATTAAGTTTCCATGTATCTAGAATTATCTAATTTAGCTGTTACTTCCTATTCAGACACTATTTCCTACACAAAAAGTAGCCTCGACTCTTCTTTTTCCCCTCTATAAAAAGCTCTTTTCTTCAGGCGCTGCTGAAGCAGTTTTCTGGAGCTGTCCAGGGAAGCATCCAGCTGGGAAGGGGAATTAGGATTTTATTTACATTGCTCTTACAACTTTCAGAGGAGAGAATCATTTCTCAGAAGTGCTGTTTTAATTAAAGAGAATCCCTAGATTGCCCCATGCAAGTTTGGCAGTGTTTAGCCAGATAAATTGTCAGTCAGCTCCGCTGCCAGCTGTTATTACTATTATCATGAATGGATTTTCCTAAAATTTAGACTTGTAAGAAAATGTTCTCCAAAAATTTTAAAATTGAGGGCTCTGACCTCCAAGTTTTCGCTTGCTTTGATAATCTTGCAGGTTAATCTTGAGTTCTGCAGCAGGTGCCAGTTTGCCCAGGAACTGCTAAATAATAGGGCCGGTGCTGACCAGAAGCTGCTTCAGAAGTGACGGCGGAGCTGCTTTCCCAGAGTCCGCAGGGCAGGAGGCACTTCCAGAGGATAATTGAGTCCCCAAACCCCCCGTGCTGGCGGGGAGCACTGATCTCTCTGGCTTTTCCTACTCCCTTGCAGTTGCTGAACGCTTTTCTTTCAAGTCACTTGGGAATTATGGGGTTGTGTGTTTTGCAAGTGCACTGAAGGCTCTGAAGTCAAAGGTTAAAAATCCTCCCGTGCTCCAAATAGGACTGTGACATTGTTCCAACTAGTTTTCTTTAAAACTTGGGTGAGTAAAGCTGGAGTTGAAAGGGCAGAGCTGCATCTTAACAGAACTGTTTGAGGATGAGCGCTTCTTGCTGTGCCAAAAATCCCGTAGCTCTGTTCTGGGAACTCAGATGTTTCAGCACAATTCACTGTAAGAGTTGTATCAAACTTAGGTGTTTGCTGTGAAAATAACATCTCCTATCCTATCTGCTCCTGAAATCTGTTTTAATAATACTTATTTTTATTCTCATTTCTTAAAGTCACTAATCACGCCTGAACCCTGTAGCCGGGTTCAAGAGCTGAAGCTTCCCAGGGCTTCCCAGCAGTGCGTGTGTGCAAATCCAGAGACCTGGTGTTTGTCTGGTCTGAACTCTTGTCTACATTCCTATCTGTAGTTGTTGGTTTTTTTTTTTTACACAAACTGCTTGTAATTATTATTATACCCCTTTGAGTAGGGATTTAAAGTCATTCTTTTACTTGCAAAATACTATTAAAAAACCTGGAGAAAATATTAAGCACGTTCTTCTTCCATTTTCCTTGGTAAGAATATCCTAATCGTACTCAGAATTCATACTTTAAATTCTTTTCCTAGAAGTTAAACCATAAGGTGTAGCCTATGAGTTGTTGAAACCTCTTTTAAAGTGGTAATTGTCGAGGAGATGACGATCTCCTGAAGGAGGAGGTGATGACAATCTCCTGAAGGGAGGTTGTAGCGCAGTGGGAGTCGGCCTCTTCTCCCAGGCAACCAGCGCTAGGACAAGAGGACACAGCCTCAAGCTTGGCCAGGGGAGGTTCAGGTTGGACATCAGGAAGCATTTCTTCTCAGCAAGGGTCATTAGCCATTGGAAGGGGCTGCCCAGGGAGGTGGTGGAGTCCCCATCTCTGGAGGGGTTTAAGAAAAGCCTGGCCATGGCACTTAGTGCCCTGGTCTAGTTGCCATGGTGGTGTCAGGGCAATGGTTGGACTCGATGAGCCCAGAGGGCTCTTCCAACCTCGTTGATTCTGTGCGTTGGAGCCGGTTTCAAACCATCCCATAACACTTGGGTGGCTGCAGCTGTCAGCTCGTTTTTTCTGGATTAAGTTCGGGCGAGAAAGAAGCTGCCTCATTTTCTCGTTGTCGTTTGCCCAGGAAGTAAAAGCAGATTGTAACGAGGGGCTGGCAGCGGGAGGACCCCCTAACAAATGAGAGGCACACACTGACTGACAGCCCGCCTGCCGGCTCGTGCACATTTGAATACTGAGTAATTGTAATGGCTGGTGCAAAATTGTATTACTCGAAGGTTAAAAATTAAGTTATATCTCTTATTAAGTTAAAAAATGTAATACATGCGCTTTGCCTTTATCTTGGTATTATGGAGAAGCCACTTGAAGGACGGGAAGAAAATTAATTTAAAGATGCAAATATACTCTTTTTTTCCTCAGTACAGTCCTGAGATTTTTACTGCAGTTGTTAGTATTCCTGTAACTAAGGAGTTTCATACCGCTCCGTGCTAAAGCAGGCGCATCATTCTAAGGGTATTGTGTAGCTGTGGCAAACCTCTGCTGTTGTACGTCTTTCCCAGTAAGTGAATTTTTTGTTTTGCTTTAGTTAAGCTATCCCTAGAGACTGGGGATATAAATACCTAATAATAAAGGTGGTAAAATATTAGTATGTCTCTCTAGAAGTACAGAAGTTACTCTATCAATTTGAAGCATGCATTTCAGTATATTTATGAAAATAAAAGTGCTGCCGTGCTACAGTGTTTATTTTTTATGTCACCTTTAACAGAATATTGCGGTTCAATATGGAGTTTACCAACTATTGGAGTTAGAATTAGGTTGTCATAGCTTCAGTATATCATGTGTTACAGGGCGACGGCGGTGGCAGGTGCAGAAGTCAAATAGTCTCCCAGGAGCATCCTCCCATTAAAAAACAATTGCTTGGGCAGAGGGGAGCTGCGAGCAGCTGCGCTGCGTCCCGCCGGCTCGGAATTAAGCCTCTTTCCAAACCAGCATCACGCAGATTTTTGCATAGTTTCCAACATCGCTGCTTCAGAGCTGAAAAACTTCACGTAGGACCTTGAAGGCAGTCCCAAAGAGCGAGCGTTGGGCGTGCGCTCCGCTCAGCACCGCAGCACGGCGCTGAGCACCAAACGTATGGGTGCAAGCAGAGTATTTCGGAGGAGCAGCAACACTTTGGTTTTGTTACACTTCCTCGTTGGCCTCGGAAAGGCAAGATGAGCATAAAGCGTTTAGATAGTGCACTAAAGAATAAATCTTGGCTTGGAAGGATTAGCATCAATTAGAGCAGCACTTCCTTTAAATAACAAAGCAGATTAATTCCCTTAAGGGTTGGACTTATTGGACCACATTTTCAGTAGTAAAAAGAGCAACAAGTGTGCTGGTACTATTGATTTCCTACCTTTGTATTACCAAAACATATTTTATTGACAAGTATTACTTGCTTGTTAAGTGCTGGAGAGTTTGATGGGTCTAAACATCGGATCGTCTAATTAATTGCCCTTTCAAACTTCCATCCTAAGCTGCGGTGATTACATTAGAGAGAGAGGTTTGGGGTGCTGTTGGAGCTCACTCACCTTTTACATGATAAGAAATGAATATATTAATGGGTTCTTGATAGATAAGGCTAACTCAGATGCAGTGCACCATGTTATGATGTCCCTGGGGTGGGAAGCGGGTGCTGGAGGCCCCTCTCCCAGCCTTCCAACGGCCTCGTGCTGCTGCCGGAGCCCTTGGAGCAGGGTGGGTTTGTGCTCCTCACCCTTCCTGCCCCCCGCCTAGCCAGCTGCAGGCTCCCAGACAGCCCATGTACACCCTCCTTTAGGGAGCAAAGTATGAGATTTTTTTGAAAATTCACATTAAAGACACGTTTATGTTCATATACCTGACAAATTACTTTGGTTTAAAAACTGGGTTTGGCAGGGAATGCGTTCATGTGATGATTTAATTCCGTTTTATTGGCTAAGCAGCTATTAGAACACTCAAAAGAGACTGTCATGGTAAGCATTGGGCTTTCAGGGCTGTCTGGAGGCATTGAAGTGCCGTGTTCTCTGTGCTGAGCACAAGTCCCCGTGTGTGACACAGCAGCAGTGCCACCTCCTGTCCTCCCCGACCGAGGGGAGCCGAGCTCTGCAGAAGAGCCGTGCTTTGCTCCTCAGGGGTATCTGGTCCCCCTCAACTTTCCAAAACAGGTTTCTAGAAGTTCACGTACACGTGCGTTTGTGTTTGCTTGAAAGTGTGGTCAGCACCATGGTGGTGACGGGTAGTGAATGTTCTACGTTCCTGTTCTCTCCCCCTCTTGCCCAGACTATCCATGGCCACAAAGGACCGATAACTGCGGTGGCGTTTGCCCCCGACGGCCGGTACCTCGCCACGTACTCCAACTCCGACAGCCACCTCTCCTTCTGGCAGGTAAGGATGCGTCCCCATCTGTCTGAGCTCACGTTTGGGACTTGCTTCTAACATCCCTCGGTGATGGTGTAATACAGAAGGAAATGCTGACAACAGGAGGGTCCCAGAGGTCAGGGCAGGAGCTCAAACCTCAGCATGGGGTTCTGTCCCTCGGCTGTGGGACTGAGCCTTGCTCCCCCGGGCCCCAGCACCTCTCCGCTGCGCAGCTCGTCCCTCGCCGTCCCTTCAGGCTCATCACAGCAGTGTGAGCAGTGGTGTCCTGGTAACACAAGGCATTTTCATAGAATCATAGAATGGTTTGGGTTGGAAGGGACCTTAAAGCCCATCTACTTCCAACCCCCCTTTAGACTTAAAAATGTGTTATTTGGAAGCAGCCGCTCTGATCAAGCAATGGGCACTATCAAAATCATTGAGTAATCAGACTATAAAGCAGAACTGGGAATGCCCAGAAGTACCAGTTATGCTCTTTATCACACTTCCCCAGTTCCCTGTGTCATTCAGGAGTTCTACAGGTGCCATAAAAAAATGACTAAATTATTCTCCATCACTGTATTGTGTGCTTTCTGAAACAGTAAATGAGAGCTGCAAGAATCTTCATCCATCAGTTACGTTTATTCAATTTAAGTGCTCAGGGAAAATCTGGAAACCAATCAGGCCAGACCTGTTAGAATTGGTAAAAAAGTCAGGCAGGAGTTTTAAATTGAGATCTGCCACGCTGTTCTGGGTGTGCAAGTGTTCGTGCTCAAGTGGCTTTTACATAAAGAGTTAAATGTGCCTACACATTTAGTTTTAAAATGTGACCTCGTGCACTAGTGATTTTTCCCTTCTGTGTTCTCTTTGGCACTATTATTAATGCAGGAAAATCAGTAGCATTAGTCATCTTAAAAGGGTTATTACTCAAGATGATTTAAATTGTGAAAATGTCAGCGGCGCTTGCCTGCTCCCTGCTAGAGATGCCGTGATTTACACCCTCTGACACCGGCAGAAAGTAATGGCTTGGGCTTGGTGCTATCAGAATTCAGGACGTGGCGTCAGCAATACCGCGCCCTAAACGCCCCGGGGTTGCCGGGGTTTCACGGGGCACGTCTCGGGGACAACCCTCCGGTTGAGGTGCACGTGGCTGGGGAGGTTTTGAGAGCAAAGCAGCGTCTCGGGGAGCGCAGGGTTTGTGTGGCTCGGGGGGTTGGGTCGGTGGATCTCCTTTGGAAAACGTGGAGCTGGACAAGCCGCATCAGCAGTGCCAGGCCTGCTTTGGGAGAGCGTGGCTCAACGGAGCTCTTCATCTGCCCACAAGACCAACGCTCTGGCTGTTGGGTATCATGGCAGCTGCTCTTTGCCTATCTTCAGCTCGAGGGTTTTTACAATTTCGATAATATTCTAGCATAAATATAATCTTATTATAAACTCCCCCAAGGAGTGCAGTAGGATATGCCCACTGAGTCCACCAGCTCTTCGTTGCATACCGTGCCCATTCCACCATCCAGACCTCCTAAACGCTCAGCTCCCCTGCCACCAAATGTCATTGTTTGGCCCAACTCTAACAACATTTTAATTAAGCCTGGTTTGAGACAGCTGCTGGTCGCAGGGGTGTTGAAGGAGGAGGTGTGGGTACGTTGGACGGGGTGACCCTCCCCGCAGGCGCAGGCGGGGTTGTCACCCGCGGGTGTCTCCGCAGATGAACACCTCCCTCCTGGGGAGCATTGGCATGCTGAACTCCGCTCCCCAGCTCCGCTGCATCAAGACCTACCAGGTGCCCCCCGTCCAGCCGGCCTCGCCGGGCTCCCACAACGCCCTCCGGCTGGCCCGGCTCATCTGGACCTCCAACCGCAACGTCATCCTCATGGCCCACGACGGCAAGGAGCATCGCTTCATGGTCTAGGCTAAACCCCCCGGCGCTGGATGCCCGTTCACGCCGCAGCCCTCATTAAACACGTTTTCCCTTTGGAGACTGGCACAGAATCTCAATGTTTACCAAAAAGGCTCGTGTTTACATGCACTTTCTCCTCGTGACCACTGAATGATGGCGGGTGACGCGGCTGGGAGCGAGGCGCCGGGTTTCTTCACGAGGGGCTCCTTGTCTCGGGGGTGGGTGGCCCGTGTTCTCATCCAGGGGATGTTCCCTCCTACAAAGTCTCAGTTTTCCGGAGAACTGGAAGTGCTGCTCTGCCCAGGCACTGTTTGCTGTAGTCTGGAAGAACGAATAATAGTCCACTTGTAAATAAAAAAACCCCACAACCTCGTTAAGGTGGAATAGCAAACTTGAAAAAAGGAGTATTTATATATAAAGGTGTTTTTTGCTGTGACTGTGTTTCCCTCTTCTTACATATCTAATTTTGTGGAATATTTAATAGTGTCAAAGTATGCTGCTTTATGCTCACAGTAAAGAAAAAAAAAATCTATAAAATACTATTTTATTTAAACATGTTGATGTATATGCTTGTATAGGTTTTCCTTTGCCATTTGGGTCTGAAAAGCTTCCAGGACTAAGGCTGTCTTTACGTAACAAAAATGGTACTTAGAGAATCTTCCCTCCCCCAAAAAGGAATAAATTAATTTTTAAAATGTCTTCTAAATATCAAAAGCATTATTTCTTTTAGGTGGTCTGTGTAGTACACTGTGTGTGAAAGTGAGAGTTCCAGTCCAGAAGCTACATATCTGTTTGCTGTTTAAAAATAATGTAAAAGGCAAGAAATCAAGACCATTAGGAATGTTTAACCCCACGCCTGGCGAGGGGCTCTGGTGTCTGCCCCTCCCACAGCTTTGTGATGAATCTGCTCCCCGTCCTCTGTGTGTGTTGAACTTCCTGGTGTAAATATGCTCGTGAAATAAAACGGAGTTGTACTGGAGAGTGTTGGTTTCGTGGCGTCAGCCTCATGGTGTGTAAATGATTTCCTGCTGCTGATTTACTGGAGTCCTTCACAGAATCAGGGAGGTTGGAAGAGCCCTCTGGGCTCATCGAGTCCAACCATTGCCCTGACACCACCATGGCAACTAGACCAGGGCACTAAGCACCTTCTCCCTCCCAAACCAACGTACCCAAGCCAACAAGGGAATGTTTGTCTTCCAGAAACTCCCCAACACCGACGTGTGCTGGGTGATGCTCTTCTGGTTTGCATTCCCCCAAAGAATATAATTCAAGTAAATGGAAAGGGAGGTTTTTCCTGGGGTGGCGTGCGGGGTATTTAACACCACGTTGGGTTTGGGTTGGAACCTGCAATATCCATTATTTTTTAATGACAATATCCATTATTTTTTAATGCCAGCTGCGGTTGCCTGCAGAGGAAGCCCCAGTGCCACGTGGCTTGCATAGGGATTGGGGTGAGCCAGCACGGCATGGGGCCAGTGAGCTGGGCAGGGTCAGACATCCCCTACCAGCCTTCAGAGCAAAAAAAAACCCCAGGAATTGTGTGAATCCTCAGTTTTCGGGGTGCCTGGATGTGTTGAGGCATCAGTGGCCCCAGCGTTACCTCTCAGGGTGGGCAGGGTGCGCG
Source organism: Nyctibius grandis (assembly GCF_013368605.1). Classification (NCBI taxonomy): domain Eukaryota; kingdom Metazoa; phylum Chordata; class Aves; order Nyctibiiformes; family Nyctibiidae; genus Nyctibius; species Nyctibius grandis. The sequence goes on from NW_027167473.1 coordinate 6,355,593, forward strand.
GTGCCCGAGGCACAGCCCCGCAGCGCCGGGCCAGCTCTCACCTCGGCTGACAGGCAGAGCTGAGCCCTGAAAAATCAATACTTGGGAGCCAGGAGGGAAATATTTCCACCCTCTAACTAGAGAATGTGTTTTGACAAGGCCAAGATAATCCAGGCTGCACAGGAGAAAGAGAAAAGAAGACTCATTTTTAAAGCTTGACACTTCAAGGTGGTTTTGTGCAATGGTTTAGAGAGAGCATCGATACGTACAAATACCAAAGGTCACAAAGAAAAGCCAGAAGAATTTCAAAAATGGGATGCGCTGGTTTTGCTGTTTACTTCACAAAACACAAACTGTTTGATTTGTGTGTAGAGACGGTCAAACGCGGGGAGCTCGGTGCTCGCTGCCGTCTCCTCGTTTAATAGAAATGAAAATATACTAAAGCCGAGATTATACCTCAAGCCATTTACCCCTGAAAAGTGCGTGCCTGTTTCCTGCCATGTATCTGCATTCAGGGACGTTAATTGGTTTTGATTTGGCGTGATTGCATTTTGATGCACAAAGAGGAGTATTTTTCTTCATTTGTGCAGCATCGGTTTTTGATAATTAAATATCTGGCTGTGTGCTCAGGTACTGCATGAAATGGTCAAAGCACTACAGCCCTTCATCTGCTCCTTAGCTCAACGCTGGGCATGGAGGAGGTCATCCTCCTTGGCTTAACGCTGGGCATGGAGGAGGTCATCCTCCTTGGCTCAACGCCGGGCGTGGAGGAGGTCATCCTCCTTGGCTCAACGCTGGGCGTGGAGGAGGTCATCCTCCTTGGCTCAACGCTGGGCGTGGAGGAGGTCATCCTCCTTGGCTCAACGCTGGGCGTGGAGGAGGTCATCCTCCTTGGCTCAACGCTGGGCGTGGAGGAGGTCATCCTCCTTGGCTTAACGCTGGGCGTGGAGGAGGTCATCCTCCTTGGCTCAACGCTGGGCGTGGAGGAGGTCATCCTCCTTGGCTCAACGCTGGGCGTGGAGGAGGTCATCCTCCTTGGCTCAACGCTGGGCATGGAGGAGGTCATCCTCCTTGGCTCAGCGCTGGGCGTGGAGGAGGTCATCCTCCTTGGCTTAAGGCTGGGCGTGGAGGAGGTCATCCTCCTTGGCTTAAGGCTGGGCGTGGAGGAGGTCATCCTCCTTGGCTTAAGGCTGGGCGTGGAGGAGGTCATCCTCCTTGGCTCAACGCTGGGCATGGAGGAGGTCATCCTCCTTGGCTCAACGCTGGGCGTGGAGGAGGTCTCCTCCTTGGCTTAAGGCTGGGCATGGAGGAGGTCATCCTCCTTGGCTCAACGCTGGGCGTGGAGGAGGTCATCCTCCTTGGCTTGCCCTGAAGTGTGGCATAAACCAAGTGGCGTCTTGCATGACCTGGGGAGGAGGAGGGAGGAGGGAGGACGTGATACCACAGCCCGGGTGGGAGCGTGGAGGACCGATGGGGATGTTGATGGCAGCAGCGAGGAGCTGGCGGCCAAAGGTAAGAGAGGCAGGGGTGGAATCGGCCACGTTCCACGTCGCAGCCGGAGGAGGTGCAGCACCGGGGCCTGGTGGGGACATCATTAGGGGTGGAGTGGCTGTGCCCCCTTTCAGCAAACACCAAAACTTTCCCAGCGATGATACTTGTGTGTGAACAACAAAAAAAAAAATCAGTGAAAATCTGCATCCGAGCCTTGGGTGTGATAAATTGGCACTTGATGGCAATAGCTCCTGGAGTGCTCTTTGAAGAGGAGGGCTCCTGGGGAACTTCCCTCTCTCTCTGATGTCTGAAAATTAAAAATTAATCCGGTATGAAAAATTAAAAGGTGAAACTTTCTGCTGCAGCAGCATAGCTTTTGGAATGTTGATTTTTGTTTTTAAAAACGAAGGCTGAGCGACATCTCTGGGAAGATCGTTGGTGGTTTTTACATTTAGAATATAGGATTTTAATTGATTTTTGTAAATTGGAAACCTACTTGCAAAGGGCTGGAGTAGCTTAAAATGAGGAGGGGGGAGAGTTAGATGTTTATTTACTGAAGTAACTGACTTTAAACTAGAGCTACTCCAAATTTACAATACAGTAAAAGAAAACAGGGTTTTACCATAAAAATGGTGGTGGAGTCTGCACATGTGGCAAGTTTATGTTTGATTTTGTAAAAAAAACACCTTTCTGACATCAGGGGGTGCCTCGGGCCCCTCGCTGCTTGGGCACATGTTCTTGGGGCTGGGGAGGTGGTGGGATGCTCAGGGCTGGGCAGGAGGTGGGATGCTCAGGGCTGAGGAGGAGGTGGGATGCTCAGGGCTGGGGAGGAGGTGGGATGCTCAGGGCTGGGGAGGAGGTGGGATGCTCAGGGCTGAGGAGGAGGTGGGATGCTCAGGGCTGGGGAGGAGGTGGGATGCTCAGGGCTGAGGAGGAGGTGGGATGCTCAGGGCTGGGGAGGAGGTGGGATGCTCAGGGCTGGGGAGGAGGTGGGATGCTCAGGGCTGGGGAGGAGGTGGGATGCTCAGGGCTGAGGAGGAGGTGGGATGCTCAGGGCTGGGGAGGAGGTGGGATGCTCAGGGCTGGGGAGGAGGTGGGATGCTCAGGGCTGAGGAGGAGGTGGGATGCTCAGGGCTGGGGAGGAGGTGGGATGCTCAGGGCTGAGGAGGAGGTGGGATGCTCAGGGCTGGGGAGGAGGTGGGATGCTCAGGGCTGGGGAGGAGGTGGGATGCTCAGGGCTGGGGAGGAGGTGGGATGCTCAGGGCTGGGGAGGAGGTGGGATGCTCAGGGCTGGGGAGGAGGTGGGATGCTCAGGGCTGGGGAGGAGGTGGGATGCTCAGGGCTGGGGAGGAGGTGGGATGCTCAGGGCTGGGCAGGAGGTGGGATGCTCGGGGCTGAGGAGGAGGTGGGATGCTCAGGGCTGAGGAGGAGGTGGGATGCTCGGGGCTGAGGAGGAGGTGGGATGTTCAGGGATGAGGAGGAGGTGGGATGCTCAGGGCTGGCTGGGACGGGAAGGCCAGCCTCGGGGGGTTTGGAAGGAGGCTGGAACAGCATCCTGTAATGGCTTATTTAAAGAGCGAAGCGGACCAGAGCAGAGATTAAAAGCCAACCTGACACGAAACCAATCAAAGTTATCAGCAAACCATTAAATTGCTTCCAGAAATAAACCCCCTCTCGTCTCGGCGGGGAGAGAGGTGAGATGGAGGTGCCCCCCGCTCCCTCCCCTCGCACCCCCATCCCTGCTGGGATGCCTCTCGCCTCCCACGTGCCCGCTGGACCAGCCCTGCCCGAAGGGCTGTGTGCATCCCGGGATCCAGGGCAGGGATGTGGGCAGGACACTGCTCAATAATTAATTGCTCCCTAAACATGAAAGCTTTAAATGATTGCCCTCCGTGTGTGTCAGATGCATTCTCCTGCCCTCGTTGTTTGGCTCTGCAGGGAAAACACATGCAGATGTTAAAAAACATTCCTCTTTTTTTGTAAAACACTGTCAGCATTATTCAGAACAGGGGCTGACTCTCAAACAATTAAAATTTTGCTAGTTATGCTTCCTTGATTTTCCAGGCAAATCAATACCGTGCTTAAAATTAAGAATTCCCTCAAATTCTGTCCAAACAGCTCAGAAGTGCCCCTGCAGCAGCACGCTGTGAGGGGCCAGGGCTGGCAGCGGGGACGGCAGTCCCTGAACACCCGCACCCTCCCCAGCCAGCATCACCACCCCGACCCCAACAGCCCTCACTGCTCACGTTCCTGGGGCTCCTGCCCAGCCCTCGCAAAGAAATCCAGTGTTTTGGCAAGATGGTTTTTATCTCCCCACCCCATTTCTGGGCTCCCCTTCGGGGTTCCCTCTGGAGCCGGGCAGGGCAGCGCCCGCTCAGCCCCGGGAGCCTCCGAGCATCTTGGCCAACTCCACTAAGGATTTAAACACACGTCGAAATTAATCTGCTGGATAAAACCTTTTCTTCATAGTCTTTCATTAATCACCCGTCCTCCCCATATTTCCTCGTAGGAAAATAGATTTTTAAACCTGTCAGATGTGGTTTTGTGGGATTCGTTTTGTGCCTTTTCTGCCTGTTCTTCTGTGCTGCCAGGGAGGAGGGAGACAATTAACTGATGGTTTAAAAACGCAGCGCACTCATTACTGTACTTAGCTAATAGATGTGAATTATGTAACTGCTGGATGTGCTTAGGGCAGTAAATATAGATTTTTTTTTTATTTTGGGATATTAGGTTTCCCAGCAGGGCAGGGGATTGACACAGCTGAAAACTCAGTTCTCAGTCGTATTTAAAATAGGCAGCTGCAAAATCTGGGCCCAAATTTGGAGAGAGAAAAGGACAACCAGCAGTAAGTTTCTAACAGATTTAGATGGGATATCAGGAAGAAATTCTTGGCTGTGAGGGTGGTGAGAGCCTGGCCCAGGTTGCCCAGAGAAGCTGTGGCTGCCCCCTCCCTGGCAGTGTTCAAGGCCAGGTTGGATGGGGCTTGGAGCAACCTGGGCTGGTCGAAGGTGTCCCTGCCCGTGGCAGAGGGGCTGGAACTAGATGGGCTTTAAGGTTCCTCCCAACCCAAACCAGTCTGTGAGTCTGTGATTCCTTACTCGGTCAGCGGGAAGCGTGGGAGAGGATGGGTGACAGCGACAGTGTCACTGCCCAGCTGAGCTGAGCATCGCCCAGCGTGGGGACACGGGAGCTGCAGCCACCATCCCTGACCCCCGAGGCACTGCCGCAGGCTCGTACTGCAAAGCCCAGGGTTGCAGCTAATTTCTTCTGCCTTTCCTGGCCAGGGGGGTCCTGGGTCCCCTCGCTCTGGAGGACGAGCCTGGGAAGGGCTCTGGGAGAGAAGTAGGTGATGGCTGTGCTCATTTTCCATACAGAGCAATCTATATGCGCACGGTGACATTTTTAGGGCGTGCTATTTTTGCCTTCTGAGTGGGCTGGAAAAAGCAGAGTGGCTTTCAAGAAATGAAAGCACCTTCTTTATTCTGAGAAAATAGCTCTTCCTGATTAACCTCAAGCTTTCCCACAAGGTCTCTCCTGACATAAGACTTAATCCCACAGGATCTAAGGTTAAAATGACGGGTCTAGGGGAGAAGGTTGAAGATGCTGGGGTGGAGGGCCAACATGGGGTTTACAGCTGAAAACCTCTCACGGCTGCTGAACGTGGCGATGAATTGTAACGCTATAAAATGGTTGTCCTGAAGAATAACTGAAAGAGGGGAGATTGAGATGAGATCTGAGGAAGAAATTCTTTGCTGTGAGGGTGGTGAGAGCCTGGCCCAGGTTGCCCAGAGAAGCTGTGGCTGCCCCCTCCCTGGCAGTGTTCAAGGGCAGGTTGGATGGGGCTTGGAGCAACCTGGTCTGGTGGAAGGTGTCCCTGCCCGTGGCAGGGGGGTGGAACTGGATGGGCTTTAAAGTCCCTTCCAACCCAAACCAGTCTGTGATTCTATGAATAACCACCCCAAAGCTGAGGTTCAGTAGCTGTCCATCAGCAAAAAGCAACGTGACACAATAGCACGAGAAGTTATAAAAATCCATCCTCTGACAGAAGCTAACTGGGGAGTTACGTGGACAAAGGGGCAAGAGGCAGAAAATATATTATCCCAAACTTCTCCTCCTTATTCTTCATTTGCTCCAGAGTTTGCAAAATTTCTGACGGGCATTGATTTTTTTTTGTGCATGAAATTCCATGAAATTTATGACAACTCTGGGAAGTGAGGAATGGCACGGATCGCCCATCTCCGGGGGCATGTACACGGCGAGGGGGATTGAGCATTTCCAGCCTTCTCACGATGCAGACACACGGACTGTGGTGTGGAGAGGCTCCCAGACTTTCTTTTTCCTTTTTCTTTTCTTTTTTTTTTCAGTGGGGATAATAATAACGGTGTCAAGGACACCATTCAAGTTGATGCCTGGAGAGCTATTCAGTATAGACCTATTTACGGCCATTATAAAATGCCTGTGGATAGTTCAACGACCGATTTTCAAGAGTCTTTTTCTACCTTTTGAAGGATCAGGAAAATCTATCAAACCGGAGAAATTAAGCTATTTTTCTTCAGGGGAAGAGAAGCAGAGTCGGGAGCTTCGCGCATTAAAACGCTGCCGTGGATTCACGACGAATGAAAAATTGCTCTGCATAATAATGAGCGGGGAGGTGGATTTTAAACGGCTCAAATCCCCTCCTCGCAGCCGCTGCGGCAGCGTGGGGGATTTGGGGTGACCTGCGTGGGTTTTGCTTCGTGACGTTGAACGATCTCCCTTCTCGGCGCGTCCTCGCCCTCGCACCCCTCCTCCTCGCCGCCGCCGTTCCCCTCCAGCTCCCTGCCCGTGCTGCCAGCCGCTCCGTGTGGCACTTGGACATACCATGTGAAGCAGTTCGCTTCAGGAAAACGTGGGGTTTGAGTAATGCGTGTTAATTACTCGCAGGATAAATTCCATCAATGTGCTAAATAATCACCCCTCTCCGCGCGCCAATGGGCTCCCGTCACCATTTGGTTACCGAGCGCTTGCCCTCCCACCATCCCCAAGCCCATTTTCGGTTCTAGTGCCTTAAGTTACATTTAATTGAGTGGGAAAGACATTTATTTTTTCCCCTTAAAAGATGCCAGCTCCCTCCTGCGTGTAACCACAAAGAGCATCATCTCGCCGTGCTCCGGGCACGGACCGGGGAGAGCGGCGTGGGCTTTGCTGAAGGGCCTGAGGACACGTCCTTATTCTGTTTAATTCCTACAACACGCCAGCCATTGTTCAGATTTCTTTTTGTCCATAAAATCTGAAATATCTCTTCCCGTTTCCAGGCCCCGCGTTGCTGTTTCTCCTCCATTTTCCAGCCTAACCCCGCGTAGCAGGTTCCCTTTTTCTGTGCTTTATGAGAGATAGCGATCGATCGTGTCTTGCAAATCAACAGTATGTACAATGTGAATATTAATAAATAATGACGTTTGGATGAAGGGGATTTGGATCTGCCACATGCTCTTTGGGTAAAATTCTTTACTTTGAACATTAGCCCTCGCACGTGCCGCTTCTGCGTTTTATTTTCTGCTGTGGAGGATATTGCTTCCCGTCAGGCTGCGTCCAGGAAACCTTTTCGAGGCGTTCCTGTGGGACGGGAACTTGGAGGGTGAATTTCCACGGCTGACGTTACGCTGGAAGTGCTCCAGGACCTGCAGCCTGGTCCTCGTCCCCTCGCTGCGCCGCACCGACGGCTCCGGCTGCGCGGGAGCGCCCGGCCCCGAGCCCAGCCATGGGAAGGGGTGCCCAGGGGAAGGGGTGCCCAGGGGAAGGAGTGCCCATGGTGTCTGGGCAGGCAGGGCAGGCACGGGCAGGGTGGGCATGGCTCAGTGAAACTGGCCCCGTCCCACTGGGACCAGGGATGGCGAGAGCTGCCTCCTGCCCCGCGGGCATGGCTGTCCCCGTGTCTCACCCAGCCCAGCCCCTCGGGACCGGGGCATACCCGGGGCACTGGGGATGCCACACTGCTCTGCTGTTTTCTGCAGGTTGTCACCCTCTCCCAGCTGGGGAGCAGCTTGCCCAGGATCTCCAGCGGTGACACAGGCGCTTCCAGCTCTTCTGGACCTGTGCAGAACGGGGAAGGCGTTTGCTCCTCGCGTCAGGCAATAAAATGCCACCGTCACCGGCTGCCCCAGGCGTGATGCAGCAGCAGCCGGGGCAGGTCTCCTCCACCTGCAGCGGGAGGTACACCCGCTCTCCCCCAGCCCATCTCGGGAGGGCTTCAGAGCCCTTCGTGGCGTCCCCTCTGGCCAACAGCTGGGGAAACTGAGGCACGGGCCAGGGCTCTGGCTTTGCCGGGGGCACAGGGGCTGCACATCCCCCTGCGCCTGGCAGCCAGCTGTGCCCCTCCAGGCCGCTCCGGGGGCGGTTTGGGGTCCCCCCGAGGAGCCGCCAGCCCCGTGGGGTCCCCGCGGGGCAGCAGCTGGCCGCTCCCGTGGGAACGTCACGCTGGCGCGCGGCCGCCGTCGCCGCTCTGCCTCCCCCGCCGCACCACTTTGTTCTGTGTGAACAGAGGAGCTGCGGCTGCTCTTTGTGCCGGCGATTTGAATTTGACCCTTTCCAACACCAAAAATCAATACTCCCGGGGAGAAGCAGTGGGTGCTGTTTTTCTAAGCCCCGTTCGCAGCGGCACGGCCCTCTGAGGCAGATGTTATCGGCTCCGGAGCCCGCTGCATACTCGACCAAATTTTACAAAGCATTTTCTGAGCACATCGTGACAGTATTATCTTTGTCCACCTGCTGAGAGGAGCAGCGGGCTTACAATAAATATCTGCTTCCAAGACGTACAAGTAAGAGTCCACCTTATCTGTCCAGATGGGGGGAAAAAAAAAAGCCCCTAATTTACATCCCAGAAAGCACTGGGGTGTGACAAAGGTCATCGGCTGACACTGTACCTTCAACTGGGATGAAAAATATATGAGCCAGGACTGCTTTGTTGGAAGGGGACATCACCAGCGTGGGCTGCTCCTGCCCTCTCTTCTGCCCTCCCACCCGGCGATGCCACCCCCAGCCCCATGCCCGTGTGCCACCAGACCCAGAGTCACAGAATCAATGAGGTTGGCAGAGCCCTCTGGGCTCATCGAGACCAACCATTGCCCTGACACCACCATGGCAACTAGACCAGGGCACTAAGTGCCATGGCCAGGCTTTTCTTAAACCCCTGCAGAGATGGGGACTCCACCACCTCCCTGGGCAGCCCCTTCCAATGGCTAATGACCCTTGCTGAGAAGAAATGCTTCCTGATGTCCAACCTGGGGTGCTCCCTCCACTTCCAGGAAATTTTCTGGGCTTTACCAAACACGCCGTGATTAGCGAGTTAATGAGCCCAGGAGGCAGCTCTGGCCGGCTTCCCCCGCCTCTGAAAGCCCGGCAGCCTCCTCCCTCCTCCGAGGCAGACCCCACTGCTCTGCCTCGCTGCGCCAGAGCGAGCAGAGCCGCCTCGGCACGTCCCGGGAGGCAGGAGCCCATTACGGCACGGCTGGCTTCCCGGAATTGGTCGTTAGATTAAGAATTGTGGCCCCAGAAGTAGCTCCCAAGGGGCCCAGAGCGAGCCACAAGCGTGCCCATGGGCAGAGCCGGGGTGGGCGGTGGGTGCTCTGCCCCGAGAGCATGGGAACGCATCCCACAGCCCCATTAACAATGGCAAAAGGATGAAGAAAAATGAGTAGGGAGTCACAGGAGGGGGGATATAAAATCATTAACCAAACTCCTAATACAGTGGGAGGAATGTCGATACAAATGCTGAACTAATGGGCCAGTCGCCTCAAAAATTTTATTATCTCTGAAGTTTTAAATAATGCATCGCGTTCGGATCGCTGGGGTCCCTCCTGGCATTAATCTTTGATCTCCCAATTCAGCACAAGGAAGGTGGTAAATCAGAGATACCGACTCTTGTCTACGCATTTTGCAGGTAGTAATTGATCAAAGATTTATTTATTAGCCGAGCCGTGATTGATTCATGGGAGTTTTGCTTGATCGAGTTAATTACAAGCACTAAGCTACTGTCCTGGCTGCGTGGGGAGGAGGCAGCAGCTCCGGGCACCCCACAGAACACGGCCAGAAAGGGTCGTCACGGGGTAAGGAGGGGGCTGGCAGGGCCCCCCGGGCTGCCGGGTCCAGTCCTGGGCAGCAGCAGCTTGGCATGTCCCATAAGATCCCTCCCAAACCCTTGTAGCCCGCTGCCAGCAAGGGAGGGGCCAGGGTCACCCTCAGGGACAGGGACACCCCGCTGAGACCCACAAGGAGGATGTGCCCACGGCGGCAGCCCAGGGAAAGGGAGGCAGGAGGAGAAAGCAGAGGTTCCACCTTGTTTCTGAGCCAATGCACATCTGAAAAATTCATTTGGGGCTGGAGTTTTCATGCTCTTGTGGGAGCGAGGCACTTAACCCGAGCGGAACGCCGGCGGCTCTGACATCTGAAAGCTCTTTGGAACATCCTAGTCTTAATTGTTCGGATTTTTTCCTACCTTCCAGCAGCAGCTCAGGCTTCCAGCCTTTCCCAAACAAGTTTATCCATCCTTAATTACCGCTAAGAAAGTGACCCTGCGCGAGCCCCGCCGCCGCTCGCCTCTCGGCTGACAGACAACTGCCAGCCCGGCAAGAGCTACTAATTAGTAATTGATAAATATAAGTGTGTTGTCTTCCCCGAGCAGAGTCCCTGCTTGATGACGGTAATTAATTGTTCATTGATCCCCCCCAGGCTGGCGGGAGGGCTGCCGAGGTGCCGCTCAGGGTGAGCACTGCCAGAGGGAGTCCACGGTGTCCCGTTGTTCCCACATATGAAAACAATGAAAAATTAAAACCACGCAAAAAATGAATCACAGAATCACAGAATCAATGAGGTTGGAAGAGCCTTCTGGGCTCATCGAGTCCAACCATTGCCCTGACACCACCATGGCAACTAGACCAGGGCACTAAGTGCCATGGCCAGGCTTTTCTTAAACCCCTCCAGAGATGGGGACTCCACCACCTCCCTGGGCAGCCCCTTCCAATGGCTAATGACCCTTGCTGAGAAGAAATGCTTCCTAATGGCCAACCTGAACCTCCCCTGGCCAAGCTTGAGGCTGTGTCCTCTTGTCCTAAGAAAGGATCCTTAGGAAGGATGAGGAAGGCCCTGGGCTTGCCAACATTCAGGCACAGCCTGTGCGTTGTACTTGTGAGTGTCCCAGCGTACCCTTACACATCCCCAGGCTCAGGACCTGTGGTGGTGGTTGGTGAGCAGGAGTGAGGAAAGTGTGTGTGACAAGGAGCTATTCTGGTGCCTTCTGCAGCGTGGGAGCAGCTGCCTCCAGCAGGAACAAAAACGAGGACTGAAATGCTGACCCAAAAAAGGTTTGTGTTTTGTCATGACCCAAACACAATTTTTCCAAGAGGAAAAAACCAATCAAACCACTTTAAAGCCACAACAGCTTAACTAGATCTTTAAATTACACGTCCCAAGGCAAATACTTGAATGTCAAGTGTCAGTCCCAAGGCTTCTCCATGCCCATTATCACCCTATAAACTCTGTGCACGAGGGGTTTTTTCCTGCCCAGCAGCCAGGTTGGCTGGGGACAAGCTGGGACGGACAGACCGTGCAACGTGCGCGCTCTCGTCAGGAAACCATCCCACCGTGGAGCTTCTGGGGACATTGGGCTTCTGGGGACATTGCTGCGCTCGGTGGTGGCACGGGAGGGTGCACAGGCCACCCCACCTGGGTCCGTCCCCTCCCACGGCTCTCAGGGGATGTCACTCCCTCAGGTTTTAATTAATTGTCTTTCTATTTTTTCCGCTGTTTGGGTCAGGCTCCCAAGCGCCGGTCTCTTGGATGGCACCCCGGGGAGCCTTTTGTTCTGGGTAGGTGAAAAATTGTACCCACAAAAAGAGTTCCCCTCCGATCAATTCCCTCTAACAACTTTATTGATTAGCTGCAGCAACATTTTTCATTTATTAATTATGAAGAAGATGTTCCAGTGGTTTCTTAAAGTTAACTGTTGTGTTTTCCCCCTGCCTCAGCCCTCCCAGCCCAGCCGGGGTGGCTGCAGAGCTGCAAGGGGACAGAGGCGTATTTTAGACATTGGAAGGGGCTGCCCAGGGAGGTGGTGGAGTCACCATCTGTGGAGGGGTTTAAGAAAAGCCTGGCCATGGCACTTAGTGCCCTGGTCTAGTTGCCATGGTGGTGTCAGGGCAATGGTTGGACTCGATGAGCCCAGAGGGCTCTTCCAACCTCATTGACTCTGTGATTCTGTATTGTCTCAGGCAACTCTGGCCATCTCCGTGATGATGGACTCACAGCACAGGGACTTGCCCTGCCCTTGCCCTTGACCCTGCCCTTGACCTTGCCCGGCCCCTCACAGCATCAGCAGCAAACCCGCCAGCTCTCATGCCGCTCCGGCAGAGCCGGCCAGCCCCGCTCCCAGCCCAGGGCCCGGCTCCTCCAGCCCACCCACCTTCTCCATTGAGAAGGAGTCAATGGAGGGCAAGGAAGCCCAAGGGCAAGCTGGAAGGAGGAGTAAGGAAGGAAAAGAAAGGTCAGAAAGAGGGTAATTAAGGAAATGCAGCGAAGAGAAATTATACGAGAGAGGATTAGAAATGTACAATTGGTGTCGGTACCTGGGGACATAAATCACACGGAGCTGGAAGGAGATCGCCCAGTGCTGAGGGAAACCGAAGGGTGATAGTGGACTGATGGTGAGTTTGAAATATGGCACGTTGGCAAAAAATCTGCCGTGATTTATCTTCTGTCACCAGCTATCCCGGGAAGGTGGCAGGCCTTTCCCATACAGCTCTTCCGAGGCTGAAACTCCAGCGCTGAATTGATTTCTGAGTCTGCCAGGCTGCGCTCAGCTGAAGATGATAACAAATAACACAGAGGAGAGAAGGAAAAATTAGGAAATCAAAAAGGAGATTACAGTCACGGGAAAACAAATGCATCAAGCCCTGCCTCAGCACAGGGATGGAGGCCAAGAGGACACAGCCTCAAGCTTGGCCAGGGGAAGTTCAGGTTGGACATTAGGAAGCATTTCTTCTCAGCAAGGGTCATCAGACATTGGAAGGGGCTGCCCAGGGAGGTGGTGGAGTCACCGTCTCTGGAGGGTTTAAGAAAAGCCTGGAGATGGCACTTAGCGCCCTGGTCTAGTTGCCATGGTGGTGTCAGGGCAATGGTTGGACTCGATGAGCCCAGAGGGCTCTTCCAACCTCATTGATTCTGTGATTCTGTGACCATCGTGTTCACATTCCCCAGAAAATTACCCCAAATCCCCCCTGCGCTTCACTAGCAGCATCTCAGCTCTCCTGCTGTCCTGCTTCCACGCTGGCTCCATCTGGGTGACACCGAGGTCAAGGGACCGCCTCGTTCAGCGTCACCAAGTGCCTTGTTGGCACAGCCAGGATTAGAGCCGGGGAGTCCCTGGGTTTGTGGGCTTCTCCTGCACCAGCCTGAGCACGGGACTCCTGCTGTAACACAGATGGGAAGCAAAAAGGGTCGGAGGAGATTAATAGTAACTGATAGAGAAGGAGACCGGAGGGATCAGGACGTAACAGAGGGGCTGAACAGTGATTTGATGCCTCTGTGGTAAATGAAGAGGACAGATGCTTGCTTAAATTTGGGGATTAGATTTTGTAGGCTAAAGAGGATAATAAATGAGATTATTACAGCATTAAAATGTTGGTCCTCCCGTGGACAAGCAGTTTAGAAAGACCCTTACTGGAGCAATTGAAAGGGGGGGACACACGGAGACCCCGAGCCCAGGCAGGAGCGGGAGATGGTGCTGGAGCCGGCACAGCCCCTCCATGGGGGGTTTGTTTTTCCCTGGCTTTTGCCAAAAGCTTTGGGCACAGAAATGCCCTGAGTGGCCCCTCTTCCCATCAGAGCCAGCCCCGGGGTGGGAGCCCAGCCCCGGAGCTCTGCAGCCCGCTTCCAGGGGTGCCCAGACAGCGGTGGGCTCTGGGGAGGCTCCCGCGGGCTCGGTGCTGCAGCCTGGGAAGGTCAGTGCTGCCCTGAGAGCCGGAGGGACGACAGCTTCATCCCTCTCCTCCTTCTCGGCTCTCTGTTCATTAGTCTAATTGGTACATTGAGATTTGTGATAAAGACGGAGCCCACCGGGCAGCGGCAAGCCCCGCAGCTGCCTGGGGCTCAGGCGCTGCAGTTGCTGCGTTTATTATTGCTCGAGTTAAAGAGTTTCCCAGGGAGGAATGGCTGATGTCACCCAGGGATGAGGAGGGAGGAGGCAGCCACAGCCGCTCCTGCCCCGGCAAACCGACCCGAGGAGGCAGGGGGAGGAGAGGGAGGTGCTTGACGAGGGGAGAGTCTCCTCTTGGCGCACAAATATCTAAAAACTATTAATTTCGGGCAGCAGCGAGGAAGAAATACATGAAAGGGAAATTGATTTCTATTTAAATGGTATGTTTTCATCACCTTTTTTCAGAGCGCGAACATTCATCTTTGAGTACCTGTGCTAATTGATTTCAAATGCAATTCAACACAATCGCTGTGGAATAATAAATCTAGGGGGGAAGAAGTGCAAGGAGGGACAGCAGCAGGGCTGGAAGAGGCGGCTGGGAGGAGGGCGAGCTGCGGCACGGTGGTTTATAGCTAATACGAAGGGTCCTGCTAATCCACGTAAATTCTCGGAGGGAGGAGATGACAAGGGAGATGGGGCACAGGACCGAAACTAGGGAACGGAGCCTGTGCCCGGGCTGTGGGCTGCGGAGAGCTGAGCATCCCTGGGTACCACGGCCACCGACCTGGGGAGAGCTGGGCATCCCTGGGTACCACGGCCACCGACCTGGGGAGAGCTGGGCATCCCTGGGTGCCATGGCCACCGACCTGGGGAGAGCTGAGCATCCCTGGGTACCACGGCCACCGACCTGGGGAGAGCTGGGCATCCCTGGGTACCACGGCCACCGACCTGGGGAGAGCTGGGCATCCCTGGGTACCACGGCCACCGACCTGGGGAGAGCTGGGCATCCCTGGGTGCCATGGCCACCGACCTGGGGAGAGCTGAGCATCCCTGGGTACCACGGCCACCGACCTGGGGAGAGCTGGGCATCCCTGGGTACCACGGCCACCGACCTGGGGAGAGCTGGGCATCCCTGGGTACCACGGCCACCGACGTGGGCTGCACTCCCCAGCCAAACCCCTCCACGAGGCCGGGGCAGCGGGGCACAGGGAAGAAGGGATTGCCAGAGCTGGGAGAGGGCCTGGCTTTGAGGAGAGGCAAAGGGGACTGGCAGGTGACAGAGAGGGCTGAACTGCTGCCAGCTCCTGCACGTGTTCTTTCTTTTATTAAGGGTTCTGTGTGCTGTCGCTCCGTGTCACGCTGGGATGTAAAATGCCACGACGCGAGCTGCTGCCAAATGGAGAGAGTCAAAAGAAGCCCTTTAAGCACTCGCAGTGTGAGCCACTCCTCTCAGGAGCACTGTTAGTCCTCACAAGCGCCTGAATTAAATTTACTGCCGGGGATATTGGCTACAGTGCCTCCCCGCGCAGGAGAAAAAGTAAATAAAATTTCCTTCAGGCACATCGATCTTCACCACGAGCCGTGTGATGGTTACGGAGGAGGTGAGAAATGAAAAGAGGTGAGCAGGTGAGACGGTGACCGTGGGGACAGGGGCAGGGCTCTGCCCACCCAGCGGCTCCCAGCCTGCTCCACCGGCAAGAGGAAGAGCAGGGGGAGAGCTGGGGAGCTGGGAGGGAAACAATAAGACGTGAAGATGGAAATAAGCCATTAAACACGTACGAAGTGCCCCAGCAGCAGGCGTGCGGGGTGCCTGGCACGGCCCCGGGGCTCTGTGGTCCCGGTCGCTCCTGCCCATCGCAGGCAGGACGGGCAGGACTGGCAGGATGAAGCCACAGTGGGCTGTCGGCAGGGTCACCCGGACCCACATCGCCTCCTGCAAAGGACGGGAACAGGAGAGTGCCACAGAGGAGACCACTCCGGGGAGCAACGGCTCTGAAAAACGTCTGGCTTTTGGGTGTTTATCCTCAAATGGAACGTGATACCAGAAAGCTGCTGTGGGAAAATGGGCTAATGGAAGCCCTGGCTAAATGTGAACACAGTGGGGGAGAAGGAGGTGAGCTGCTCCTGTCTCAGCGTGAGGCGCTCGTAGACAGATAGTGCAGTGCTACAGCCTGTTGTGGTCCTTACATCTCAAAAGGATGTTGAGAAATTGGGGAGGGAACAGAAAATACCCGTAAATATCACTTGCAAGCCAAAAATACCCCGTGCAAAAAACAGCTAAAAGAGCCTGACATGTAGAGCTGGTCAAGGAGAGAGTGAAAGATGCCCTGACTGCAGAAGATGGAGCCGGGGCTGGCTGGTGCTTCCAGAAACGAGGAACCACGGTGAGTCAGGATGAAGCTCGGGGAGCGCATCCCTCCCTCTCTGTCTTCTGTTACCTCCTTCTCCCTAGATGGAGGACCTGTACCTTGCCAGGGAGAGGGTTAGAGCTTTAAAAAAACCCCAAACCACCCCAATCACTGCTACCACGACTAAACCCAGAAACACCTGGAGTGTTTATACTGATGCAGCTGGGATCATACGCAAAATAAAACCACTAAAATAATGGCCAGTGGACAGTGGGAGAGCGTGGGGAGTCTATTGATGGCAACAGGGTCTCTCTTCTGTAGAGCAGAGTGATCTCGGAGAGCGGAGAGAGATCACCCCCTCCCCAGGGGACAGCGGCACCCTCGCCAGGGTCTGCGTGCCAAACTGCCCCATAAAACCCTCATCAAATGGTCAGCGAATTAAAGCCACCGAGGCACGGAGGAGCAGGGAAGGGCTGTTGGGAAGGGGCAGGCAGGGCAGGCTTTGCACCGGCCCCCTCCCGCCTCTTGGCTAACAAAGAGGTTTCACGGCGAGTTCAGAGGTTGGGAATTTGATAAACTGTCTCATATTTTTAAATGAAAAAATGATGCTTCATCTTTCTAATGACAGCAGGCTCGGAGATGGTTTACAGTAATATATGCCTTTTTTAATACACGGCTGGCAATCTTGGGCCGGCGGCGGTGTGAAGGATGGAGTAGCAGGCAAAAGGTTAATAGAGCATTGGTTCTTTTTTAATTGAAAAAATGACTGAGGGACCATGTAGCAGCCCGAGCAGTAATATTATTACAGGCTGTAAGTACTGTTGCAGAGACTTACTGTTCATCTGGGAGCGGAGCAACGAGCGCCGGGCTGTGGCTCCGGCCTCGGCAGGAATGCGGGCTCAGGACCAGCTCACCTTCAGACATGGAGATTATTTCATAGGTGTTTGTCTGCCTTTGCAAACAACGGGTGATCCCGAGCACAAACCCAGGCTGGGCAGAGAGGGGATCGAGAGCAGCCCTGAGGAGAAGGATTTGGGGTGATGGGTGGCGAGAAGCTCACCATGAGCCGGCAACGTGCGCTGGCAGCACAGAAAGCCACCCGTGTCCTGGGCTGCATCCCCAGCAGCGTGGCCAGCAGGGCGAGGGAGGGGATTCTGGCACGGTGCTGGTGGCTGTGGCACAGTGCTGGTGGCGGTGGCATGGTTCTGGTGGCTGTGGCACTGTGCTGGTGACCGTGGCACGGTGCTGGTGGCCGTGGCACGGTGCTAGCAGCCGTGGCACGGTGCTGGCGGTTGTGGCACGGTGCTGGTGGCTGTGGCACGGTGCTGGTGGCTGTGGCATGGTGCTGGTGGCTGTGGCATGGTGCTGGTGGCTCTGCCATGGTGCTGGTGGCTCTGCCATGGTTCTGGTGGCTGTGGCATGGTGCTGGCAGCTGTGGCACGGTGCTGGCAGCTGTGGCACTGTGCTGGTGGCTGTGGCACTGTGCTGGTGGCTGTAGCATGGTGCTGGTGGCTCTGCCATGGTTCTGGTGGCTGTGGCACAGTGCTGGTGGCTGTGGCATGGTTCTGGTGGCTGTGGCACTGTGCTGGTGGCCGTGGCACGGTGCTGGCAGCCGTGGCACGGTGCTGGCAGCTGTGGCACAGTGCTGGCGGCCGTGGCACAGTGCTGGCAGCTGTGGCACGGTGCTGGTGGCTGTGGCATGGTGATGGTGGCCGTGGCACGGTGCTGGTGGCTGTGGCACGGTGCTGGCGGCCGTGGCACAGTGCTGGCAGCTGTGGCACGGTGCTGGTGGCAGGGTTGTGGCCGTCCTTCGGGCTGGGGAGGATTTATGCTGTGGAGGAGCAGCTCTATCCATCATCTGTGAAAAGCCTCATTTGCAGAGAGGCGCCGTGAGGAAAGGCAATCAGCTCGGGACCTGCTAAGCTGGGGATTTATAACGGCCCTGCGAGGGAGAGCTCGTCCCTCTGCTCAGCAGGAGCCGCGGGGACCCAGGGGCACGGTCCCACCGGGGCTCCCCGTGCCCCAGCAGGCCCCCACAAAGGAGCTCTGGGTCTGCAGAGTCAAAGAGGCGATGGCCTGCCCAGGCAGCCATCCGTGGGAGCAGCTGGGACCACCGCTGCTGGGGATCACCACCAACACTGGTGACACATCAGACATTGGAAGGGGCTGCCCAGGGAGGTGGTGGAGTCCCCATCTCTGGAGGGGTTTAAGAAAAGCCTGGACATGGCACTTAGTGCCCTGGTCTAGTTGCCATGGTGGTGTCAGGGCAATGGTTGGGCTCGATGATCCCTGAGGGCTCTTCCAATCTCAGTGATTCTGTGATTCTGTGACACAGCACAGACCACCACCAACGCTACTGTGCCCTGTGCCATATCTGACAACAAATATGACTTTTGGTGTCATGCAGCAGGTGTTTAATTAGTGGAGACGTGGGCTCAATGGTATTCGTGTCACAGGAGGGACCGGTACGGGTGTATCTCGGCTCGAGGAGAATGAAACCCTTCAAAACCCCCTCTCCTGGTCACAGGGACTTTTACAAAAGTGGCTAAATGAATCAGATGCAAACAAGGTCTGCTTTATTCATCTGATCAATAGATCTAGAAGAAACAATGCCAAATATCTTGAGTTATCGTGCGGCACTGATGGCTGTCAGGACACAAAGACAAATACACACCTTTTCCTCCGTTATTACTTTAAGCCTTTTATTATCATTATTATGGGTGATTAAAAAGCCCATTAATCAGATGCTAAACAGATTAAGCTCTATGAATTAATTTTCTGGAAATAACTAAGACAAACATTCTGTGCAGAGCTCATTTAATGAAATAGAAGCTGTTTATCTGCAAAATTAGAGCTCGCACATATCTGAGCTTCAGCTGGAACGATCCAGCGCGGTGTGGGCGCGGGCTGGAGACGCTGCCTATTTTTTACCCATTCTAAGTAAAAGAAAGATCTTGCTCTAAGTAATTTATGATTCATTACACAAAGAGCTCATTAGCTGGGGCTAGAAAATAAAATTACAGTCATTTAAGGAATAATCCCTTGATTTAGTGTTTAAGAAAAGGATGCTGCAGGAGGGAGGAAGGTCCGACGGGGACCGCGGAGCTCTGTGCAGGGAGGGGGCTCGGTGCAGGGGCTGGGTGCTGGGCACAGCCGTGCCTCGTCCAGCCTCGTGCAGCCCTGACACAGCCCACAGAAGGGAGAACGGAGCCACCAGCTCGCCCAGCTCAGCCCCACGGTCACCTCATCCCTGCCCAGCGGGATGCCACTCGCCAATCCCAGAGCTGGCGCCGGTTGCCACTCCTGGCCCTGTCTGCCATGCAGCCATGGTAATGTCCTCCTCCTGACACCATCCAGTTACTCCTTGCTGTTGTCCCCATCCCTGGGAACAATCCCAGTCTCAAAGGCATTCCTCTGGTTCCTTTTGTGTTACAAAGGAAGCGCTGAAGGAGCTTTTAAATCCAGTGCCATGGTCTAGTTGCCATGGTGGTGTCAGGGCAATGGTTGGACTCGATGAGCCCAGAGGGCTCCTCCAACCTGATTGATTCTGTGATCAGAGACAAGTGGACCTTCTGTGTGCATTCATTTATAGCCTTCTCCAGAACTTGCCTATCAAGTTACTGTGCTCATTTAAATGAACAGGCGTATTCGTTATTGCTGTTGGAGGTTCCACGTTTGGCCTTTTTAAGTCATTTGGTTAGGAAGCAGAGAGAGTATCTGAGCAGCAAAGAAGGCACTGACAATCAGCACTAGGAGGAATAATCCAATTTTCTTTGCGAGGAAGGGCAAGGGTCCTCCTAGGAGGTCAAAGCTCCCTTAGCACAATTAGAACTTTAATTAATGAAATTGGCTGAGCCTCTGCCAGCGGAGGCAGCGCATTTGTCCCTGCTCAGCAGAGATGTAGGAGGGGAGACACGAGCTCCCTGCCCAAAGGCAGCTGGACCATTTCCTCTCAAGATGCGTCTTTGGGGCTCTTGGTTCAACATCAAGAGCAACGTTGCCCTTCTTCAGCGGCTTTGTGATGGTATGTCGTGCTGTTCAGACATGCTGTCTGCAATTACCATTGCATAACGGCCTCCTGATTCCTAAATTATGTATTTCTCCTTCTCGGCATCGTGTGTTTTTGTCCAGGGTTAATTATTTTCCATCGTTCCGCCTTTAGCAACAGTTGTCTTAATTAAGGGGGCCAAGTTCCGCTCTCGTTTCTTCCTGGCGGATCCTAATGAAATCAGTGGAGCCTCACGGTGTAAATGGGAGAGGAGCGGTGGCTGGCTACATAAAAATAAAATGTTCCCTCTCTTGTTGATTAATGTGTAAAATTAAACCGAGGCTTAATCTCCAACTTCTGACTAAATACCACTGAGTAAATTACTGCCAATCCCTGCTCAGGGTGTGTGGTTCAGATCTTCCTCGTTCCCCTCCGGCTGCCCTGGACCACCGGGGAGGGGGACCGAGCTGAGCCGGGATGCCCAGACCAAACCCTGCCTCTGGGGCAGCCGGCAGCGGCTCTGCCATCGCACCGGCGGGTGCTGGACCTCGTGCCTTTGCTTTGGGGGATTAAAAATGATTGGAGAAGTTTGAGACTTTGAGGTCACCGTCACTTCTCCCTCCCCTATCCCACTCCCTGCCTGCCCGTGGGAGCTGTCGGACCCCCGGCCCCTGGAGCTGGGCACCCACCCACGCCAACACCCCCCATCCCTGTGCTGTGCCGCGGCTCCAGGCAGGACCGCACTGGTGGTCCCCAGCCCCCTGCCCAAGGCTCTGCCAGCTGGCAGCCCCCCCAGCCCCGTGTGCTGCCTGCGCAGGCTCCAGTAAGTGGATCCACATGCAATATTCATGGCCCACTTCGGAACAGGCACCGATCCATCACGCTTGGCAGCGGGGCGGCGAGCGCTCCTCACGCTGGGCTTAAGCACCGTTTTGAACCGGAGCCCCGAGGAGTTTGAACCGGAGCTCTCCCCTGCCAAAGCCCCCTGCCCACTCTGTAGCCCCCATCGAAACCTCCACAGAGACCCTGGAAAGCCCTTCAGAAGCCTGGGGGGCTACAGGGCATCCCCGACCCGCCCTGCGAAGCCATTTCTCTGTGGCACCTGGCTGAAGCATCAGATAAGCCGGGGAGCCCGGCTGGACCTTAATTCCCTCGCACTGGGCAAGGGCTGTTTACCAGCCACTCAAATGCCTGGCCAGCACCACGCTGCAGCTCCAAACCCGACCTCATCCCCCAGGATTAATTTTGACACAATCATTCCAGAGTCTGTGATAATCACTCCATAAAAAAACATGAAGAGATTTGGGATTTTTTTTTCAACGCAGAGGATTAGGTCTAAATACAAGTAATCTGCAGGAAGCCCAGCTGCATGCACACCACCAACCGCTCCCTTCCTCTTCCCAGCTTTAGCCCTTCCCTTGGCATTTCCCAGGGCAGCGTGTTTGTCCTCGGTGAGGTCAGGCTGGCACGGACGGTCAGACACGTCCCCGAGGGCCACGGCCATGTGCCAGCCCATGGGGGTTTGCCCCAGGAGGCAGAGGAGCAGCTTGGGTGAGAGGCAGTGCTGTGCATCCCCGTGCATCCCCGCAGCCCCGTGCATCCCTGCAGCGAGCAGCAGAGCAGGGCCAGGGGCACGGCTGGGCTCGCTGCATCTTCCTCCACTCCAGAGAGGAGCTTCTGGTGTGGGACCAGTCGCACTCTTCCCTCTGGGATCTTCCCAGTTCGCTTTGGGAGGGAGCTGCCATAATTAGCATGGGAAACATCTAATGCGGCGCCACAAAGCAGCTTGAGGGACCTTTTTAAAACATAGTAAGCTATTAGGAGAGATGACTAGCTTAAATCCTGAAGCCGTTAGTAAATTCCTGGTGGTTTAACGAGGTGCCCCATCACAGGGCTGTCCCTGCTGCCCAACTCTCACGTGCCAGCCTCGCAAAGCCCCGCTTAACCAACCCTTGGCTTGCCCCTACAGCAGCAGCGAGCGGAGGTAGCTGCACGCTCACCGCTCCCTCCCCGCTGGCACACCAGGATTATTCCTGGGTTTTGATGTTGTTTCCTGTTGAGACACGGGGCTGAATTCCTGCACGGTCCCAGTGGGACACGAGCAACACGTGGGTTGGGGTGGGGATGGGCAGCGAGGGCTCAAACACTGAAAGAAAATCCTGTACGTTGTAAAGTCAGAGAGAGATACGTGCCCTTTATGTCCAGCAAGCGTTTTTGCAAATATAATTAAAATAAATACATATCTGGGACTGGTCTGACCACAGGTATAAGGCTGCAGTGCCAGATTTTTAAAACAAAATAACTTAAGCACTTAGACAAGGACTCGAGCAGCCTTTGGGTACTTATGTTCAAAATAATTGCCCCAGGAAACCCAATTCAGCAGGCACCCAGGCTGAAAGCACTTAGGCACACTCGGGCAGGCGTTCAACAAAGCATTTAGCTGCCCCGGCGCTGCATCAGCAGGAACCTCGGGGCCTTCGCTCGGGAGAGTGACTCAGGGAAAGCGCGGGGGCTGCGTGCTGAGGCGGCCAGGGTCCTGCTGGGGTCCCACTGGGGTCCTGCTGTGTCCCACCTGGGTCCCACCTGGGTACGGCTGGGGTCCCACCGCGGTGCCATCCCGTGCTGCCCTGTTTGCAGCTGGCTCCTGCCTCTGTTGGCTGCTGCAACGTCTATCAGATGTGGGGAGAGGGTTGTTAGCTCGGCAGGGTGATGGAGCCGCAGGTGCCTCGCTCCTCGCCGCCTTCCCCAGGGAACGTGCTCTCGGTACGAGCAGAGAAGCTGCAAACCAGCAGCCGTGGCTGCGAAACGCGGCTGAGGAGGGTAATGCTTCTGGTAATAAATTCATAGATCTTCACACACCAGCAGGCTGACAAGCACCTGGTTTTAAAGAGACTTTAAAACTATTTTGGGTGCAGTCTGTCAGACCAAGACCCTCCTTGTGCTTGGAGACCCTAAACACCAGCTTCAAAGAGGGAGGGAAACCACAAGGATAGCCCAGAAAAGGCTGATTTCAGTGGGGGCAAATCTTCAAAGCACAACTTTACTGTAGAATTAAAAAGACCACGTCCCATATCCATGAATAAGTCAGCAAGTGGGAACCTCTCCTAAGCACAGAGACGACTCAACGGGTGCTTCCTCGGTCGGGCTTGAAAGCGAATCGATGCGCCCAGTGATTTTTATGCGGTGTAGCTGCATCTCCTCTGCGCCGGCTGGTTGAACACTTGTCCCTGTTTCAGACACATTTGTTCCCTAGCACGGGTAAAAGTCCCATCAGGGGCATCTGCTGGAGGTTGTGTCCCTAAAGCCCTGCTGCCCGCAGCACGGCACTGGTTGTGGCTCCATCCCTCATTGCCACCAGGAGCCACAGTGCTGTGCCGGCAGTGCCAGCCCTGCGGGCTGCTCTCCTCCCGCAGGAGCCGGGAGGGAAGTCATGGGAGAATTGTGTTCTCCTGCAGCAGATTTGATTTTTTCATTACTTGTAAGAGGTCTGGAGGAATGCTGCACCCGGGCGTGCATCATCTGCGGGGAAACCCAGCGCCTCCTCATGTCAGAGCCTCTGGAAAGAGTGCTCGCCCCTTTCTGCGAGTCGCTCCGGGCCGGTGGTGACATCTTTCAGAAATGCCCTCCCAGGGTGTCCATCGAGCACCCAGGAGCAGGGTCTGTCCCACCGCCTGTGCTGGGGGCAGAGAGGTTTCATACAGAAGGCACCTTCCTCCTCGGAGACCCTCAAACCTGAACAGCAATTCCTACAGGTCCCCTGCTGTGTGACATTGGTGTGGTTCCTAGCAAACGGACAGGTATTTATCCCCCACCAAGGACTCGGCATAACTGGCCCGCCGTGGCTCTCATGGCTGCTGCAGGGGTAGTGGGAAGATGCCGGGACACGTCCTTCCCTGCCCCTTGGCTCCAGCACAGCTTACAAAACCCCCCGTGAACAGCGGAGATGCTGGCTCACCACCCCACCGCCTCTTTCACAGCTTCACGCCGCAGACAGGCCGCGGAGCGGAGGAGGAACGTGCCTGGGCTGCGGGGCAGGGAGCGCTGCACCTGGGCTCCCGCCCCTCTCGCCCGCAGCCTCCGGCGAGCCCAGCTCCTGTGTCAATTACAGGAAAATCGATGGAGATGCTGCTCAGGACTCCTTCTCACCATTCAGCGCGGATGATATCCTTCACTTTCTAGCACTGATTCATTTATTTTCGGCCTCTCCAGGGGCTCCTGACATATTGCTATCTCTGAAGCATCTGAAGCAAGAACTGCCTTTGTTTCCACTGCAACTTGTTGGCGTGCGCAGGCTCCGGGGACGGCGCCGCGGGGCCGGGGCTCGCAGCAGGGTCAGCAGGAGAGCGGTGGCGGCACACGGCAGGGCTTCAAACATTTCTCACCAGAGCACCTCTCGGAGCTCATTTGCACAGAGAGATTGGGCAGGATCAGAGGGCAGACCGTGTCCAAGCCGGGGCTGGTGTGCCATCGAGCTCCTTCCTCCAGCTCCGCGCTCTTCTGGCTGAGCTGTCCCCAGCAGCGGTGACACTGCTGCTCGTCCCGCTGGGCTGCTGTTGCCAACACACCCCTCTCCCAGCACCAAAGCTCTGCCTGAGGAGTGCCAGGCAAGTGGAGAGGGGTACACGAGGGCTGTACGCTCTTACTCTGGGGTTTAAAGGTATGTCCTGGGACGCCTGGGTGGACATGCTGAAGCTGGGGACACCATGTTCTGGGTGGACGGCAACAGAAACCATGGAAAGAGTCATGTAAAAAACCTCTCATCTCCTGTATCAGAGCAGTGTTATTTCCTACATTTCCATCCTTTTCCCTCTCCACCAAAGCCACAAGTATCCCACAGGAAAGGGACATGGACCGTACAGAGGCTGAACTCCCACCGAAGGCCAAAGAACCACCCCATGACGTAAAACCCAACCCTGCAAGCTCCTCGTGTTCCTCCTCTTCAAAGAGACCTTCATGTATGGAGAGCTTGTAGGATATAGCCTAGAGCAAGGATGGTGCTACAAAGATAGTGTTTATTATTTATAAGGCCCTTCCATGAACCCAGGGCTCAGAGGCAGGGCAGTCTGTGGGGGCGAGCTTTACAAGGGAAGAAAGGTAGCCTGAAGAAACACTGGAGTGTGCAGAAGTCATGTTGATAACGGACGTTCCTCAGACTGCAGAAGTCGGGTTCTCTTGGAGCTCACATGGAATTTGCTGTGAGATTTGTGGGGCAGTTTAATCCTTGTAGGGTTCTTTTACGTGCAGATGTGGGGGAGCAGGGGGGCCTCGTGCACCCACCAGACACTGGTCCCCCAGCCCAGGCACCAGGCCCTGAGCAGCCCACGGTTCCCGTGGCTCAGCCAGTGGCGTGGCTTGCAGCCATGCTCAGCCCTGGCATGCACCCACGGGGCTCAGGGGGTCACTGCAGCACTGGGGCTGTTGGGGGGTCACTGTGGCTGCCAGACTGGGCCACCCCGGGTGTTTGGGGGGACACTGGAGGGCACCCCAAGGCTGGCAGGAAGGGCACTCTGGGCACCTCGGGGTTGTCAGAGGGACCCCAGGGGTGTCGCGGTGGGCACACTTGGGATACCAGGTCGTGTACCCGGCGCTGCTGGGGAGGAACCCCGGGGCTGTCGGGGAGGAAACCTGGGGCTGTCAAGGGGGTACCGGGCCTGTCGGGGTGGTCCCGGGGCTGTTGGGGTGGCACGGGAGTTGTTCGAGGTGCTCCGGGGCTGTCGGGGGGGTACCAGGGCTGTCGGGGGTGGGTACCGGGGCTGTCGGGGGGGTACCAGGACTGTTCGGGGGGTACCAGGGCTGTCGGGGGCGGGCACCGGGGCTGTCGGCGTGGCGCAGGAGCCGGCCGGGGTGCTCCGGGGCTGCCGGGGAGCTCCGTGGGTGCCGGTGCGTGCGCCGGGGCAGCCGGGAGGGGCACGTCGGGGCGGCGGGGGGCACGGCGGGGCCGCCGGGGCCGGGACGCGGGGCGGCCGCTCCCGGCTGCCATTTCATCGCGCCGCCGCTCGGTCCCTCCATTTTCTCTGCGGCTGCCGGCGGTGCCGGCCCCGGCCCCGTCCCCGCCGCCGTCCCGCGCCCGCCGCCCCCCATGTAGCCCCGCGGCAGCCGCCCCCCCCCCCGCACACGCCCAGCCGCGGGGCCGCCTCCCGGCATGAGGAGCTGCAAGATGGTGCGGGTGGCCAGCGTGCTGGGGCTGGTGATGCTGAGCATCGCGCTGCTCATCCTCTCGCTCATCAGCTACGTCTCGCTCAAGAAGGACAACATCTTCGGCGCGCCCCGCGCCGCCGGCCCGGGGGGGCCCCGCATGTACATGTTCCACGCGGGATTCAGGTGAGGGCCCGGCCCGGCGCGGCTCGGAACGGCGCGGCCCGGGGACGGGGGTCCGCCCGGCCCACCCCTGCCCTTCCTTCCGCCCGCCCGGAGAGCCCCGTCTCGGCGGGCGGGCCCCGCGGCCCCGGCCCCAGCGCAGCCCCTCGCCCGCAGAGGGGATGCGGCTCCCCCCGCGCCCACCCCCGGCCGTGCTCCGCGCCCCGCCGAGGTGCCCCGGGGCCTGCGAGGAGCGGGAGGGGCCCCCCCGGGGGACCGAGGAACCGGGGAGGGCCCGGGCCGGGCGTGGGAACCGCAATGTCCCGCGGGTGCTCAAAGGTGGGGGGCAGCCCGACACCAGCCTGCCCGGCCCGGCACGGTCCGGTGCGGCCCGCTAGAGACCGGCGCGGCCCGGTACAGGCCGGCATGGCACGGTACGGCCCGGTATGGGCCAGTAGAGTCCGGCACGGCCCGGTACAGGCCGGCATGGCACGGTACGAGCCGGTATGGGCCAGTAGAGCCCGGCGCGGCCCGGTACAGCCCGGCATGGCACGGTACGAGCCGGTATGGGCCAGTAGAGCCCGGCACGGCCCGGTACAGGCCGGCATGGCACGGTACGACCCGGTAGAGCCCGGCACAGCCCGGTACAGGCCGGCATGGCCCGGTAGAGCGGGGCGGCGCGGCGGGGAGCGGCGCGGCGCGGCCGGCGCTGTCCGCGGTGCTGAAGTCGACCGGCACCGGGGGCGGGTCGGGCACGGCCGGTAACGGGCTGCGGGTCTGTGCGTGGGGGTGTGTGTGTCTGCGTGGGTCTGTGCGTGCGTGTGCGGCTCTGTGGGCTCGTGCGTGGGTGTGTGTCCGCCTGCGTGGGGCTGCACGCTCGTTTCCAGGTCCCAGTTCGCGCTGAAGTTCCTGGACCCCTCGTTCGTCCCCATCACCAACTCCCTGACCCACGAGCTGCAGGACAAGCCCTCCAAGTGGGCCTTCAACCGGACTGCCTTCGCACATCAGAGGTGAGTGGCCAGGCGCTGCGCCCGCGTGGGCCCTTCTCACCCTCCCCTAGTTGTCCCCTTCCCCCCCAGGATTTAAGAAAATACAATCAAGGGCTGCTAAATACTGTGAGCTCTGAGTAATTTGCCAGCGGTGAGAGACAAAGGCTGAATCAGGGCATTTCCCCAGATGGTTACAGCTATCTTGGAGGAATTGATTATTTCAGAGCAGGACACCAGGCTGCAACACACATTATTTCACCAAACGGAACGTGACCCAGTTTCCTGGAGTGCAAGTGAAATTGTCATTACTTCGAGATAAATGGCTGGGTTTTAAAACTCGAAACAAATCGGACTATAACAGCCATGAAATGCCGTGTTCATGAAGGCCAAAGCACGCCCAGCTAAACTGCCCAGCTAACAGCAAGGCTGAGCAAGTGCAGTGCTGTGCTGCCTTTGAGCAGAGGATCTGGAGGCCTTTGAGACCAGATCCACTGGAGACACTCTCCTTCTGCATCGCCTTCTGCCTCCTGTCCGCACTGCCTTCCCTGCTGGGTGGCAATGGAAAGGGTTTCTTGGCTCCTTCAGCTTCCTCAAAGCCACCCTGTACTTAATGGGCAGTGAAACGTGCTGTCATTTTTCTCACTGTGATGTGAACTTGGTGATGCCTGGCCAGCCTCTTTTATTTATTGGTTTTACTGAGAGAGAAATACATATATGTATCACTAAATATATACTTTATATACTTTTTATGTGTATATATATTTACTGAGAGAGATATATATATATATATGTATATTTTTTAAATCTGTAAAAGAAAAGAAAAACATGAGCCATTTAAGATAGGTGTTACCATCTTGGACTGTGATTTTGTCCTGACAAATGCCTGAGACTCCACTCACACAGCCCACCTGATGAGCAGGAGCCCAGGCCCTCGGCTCTGCACCCAGGCAGCCGGCAGGGTCAGGACGGGGCCGCCGCACCCCTCCTTGCTGGCGGGCAGGGCTTGGGCTTCTCTCCTCCCTTCTGGTCACCCTCCTTCTGTGCCACCACTCCGGTGATTTTAGCTAATGCCTCGGGATCTGCCTTTGCGCTTGTCCGTTAGCCATAACCCATAATTAGGGCACCCAGTGGGACTCCATTAATGCTTAGACATTGGAGGATGTGAGCTGGAAGAAAGGTTGTTTGTTTTCCATAAACATGAGCAAATAAAGTGGTATTGGTTTTCTAATTTTATGCCCTGCGAGGGAAATTCCTGAGCAGAGTTGGTTTTGTTTGGTCTTTAAGTATCTCTAATAACCCTTGTAAAAATGCCGGCGTGCTTGCCCAAAGAAGACATTAAGGAATTGTGTTTACATAAATGGAGACAGCGGCAGTCGCTTGTTTTTGTGATTCAAAGCTCCTTAATGAGAACACAAAAAATATATGTATTTTAAAATCGGCTACTGTTTATTCAACTGAATACCCTGGACTGCTTGGGTTTGCTTCCCATGCCTTGAGACCGCCCAGTAAAGCCGAGCGGAGCACTAGGTAAGGAGCCAGCTCCATCATTCCTGTCTATTTATATTAATTTAAAAACCATCACACCACATTGCTCAGGAAACTGCTTTACTAGATTTAAAAAAAAAAAAGAAAAATGTAAGTCTGACGGGAAAGAAAGTCTCTCCACCACAGAAAGAGGGGAAATATAACTCCATGTCTTCTTTTCTGTTTTATTTCAGGCAAGAAATCCTTCAGCATGTCGATGTCATAAAAAATTTTTCTCTGACCAAGAGTAGCGTTCGGATCGGACAGCTGATGCATTACGATTATTCCAGCCATAAGTATGTTTTCTCTATCAGCAATAACTTCAGATCGCTGCTTCCCGACGTGTCGCCGATCCTGAACAAGCATTACAACATCTGCGCCGTGGTTGGGAACAGCGGGATCCTGACTGGGAGTCAGTGTGGCCAAGAAATAGATAAATCCGATTTTGTTTTTCGTTGCAATTTTGCTCCAACTGAGGCTTTCCAAAAAGATGTTGGAAGGAAAACCAATCTCACAACCTTCAACCCCAGCATCCTGGAGAAGTATTACAACAATCTTCTGACCATTCAGGATCGCAACAACTTCTTTTTAAGTTTGAAAAAGCTTGATGGGGCCATTCTTTGGATCCCCGCTTTCTTCTTCCACACGTCAGCGACGGTCACGAGAACACTCGTTGACTTCTTTGTTGAGCACAGGGGGCAGCTAAAGGTCCAGTTGGCTTGGCCAGGAAACATAATGCAGCATGTTAACAGGTGTGTGGTTTTGCCTGGCTTTTAACTTGCCACAATACATCTCTCTCTACAAATACAACTATTTGTTATTCTTTTTATGCTATGGAAGAGCTCGCTCTTCTCAGCTAGCACTTAGGGGTGCTGACAGACACCTGTGGGGCGGGCCAAGGACAACTGTGATAAATCAGAGCAGGATAACGTTGCCCCCTGGTTTTTCTTAGAGCAAACCTGCAGCACTACTTGCACCCCAGACTAACACGCCTTTATTTTTTCCCCAGATACTGGAAGAACAAACACTTGTCACCCAAGCGGCTGAGCACAGGTATTCTCATGTATACCCTTGCCTCTGCCATATGTGAAGAGATCCACCTGTATGGATTCTGGCCCTTTGGGTTCGACCCCAACACGAGGGAGGACCTCCCGTACCACTACTATGATAAGAAGGGAACAAAGTTCACGACCAAGTGGCAGGAGTCCCACCAGCTGCCTGCAGAGTTCCAGCTGCTCTACAGGATGCACGGTGAAGGACTGGCCAAACTCACCCTGTCGCGTTGTGCCTAAGAACCGAAATCTTGAAGTGCCAAATGATTGTCTAAAAAAGTGCCCAAAACTGAATTAAACATTCTTCAGATAGAATTCTTAAAAAAAAAAACACCCTAAAATATTTTCCATACTATAAAGATGCTTTTTAGTCACCCTTGTCACTGCTCATCAGCGGGTTTTAGTGTATTTAGCAGTGCAGAAGCACTTGTCAAATTCTGTGGATGCTCTTCATGCAGCAGCAAAGTTGAAATATTTTGCATTTATCGATATGCTTAAGTATGTTTTAAGGTATTTCCATATTTTAGCATTCCACTAAATGCCCTAAATCTCTTGACTTTGTTGTCCCTTCCCAATTAGAATTAGAAATGCTGATTTTTAAGAGGTTTTGCTTCTCTTGTATATGTTGCTATCGATAGCTCAACAGACATGTATTGCCATGGCCGATTGAGAGAGCCACTTGGAACTGCAGTTCCTTGTCACTTGCAAGTTCTTCAGTGTGGATCCTGATTTCCACAGCTTGCATATTTTCGTATTTACTGAATTTTACATTTTTTTAAGAATAACGTGAAGAAGGTGGTCACGAGATGGCTCCTGCGCTAGCTAGGTGTTTGTATTGCTCTCAGAATACTGCAGCATTTTCATTGAATTTGGGCCAAATCCTCATCCAGTTTAGCCAGGCTGAAACATGGTCATTCCCATCCCTGTGAGACTGTTTGGTCTTTTCATTTTAAAGTTAAACCACCACGACAAGCAGTGTTAGGTTTCTCTGGAGATGTGTTGGGTGAGAAGAGCCCCAAACCCCATCATTGGCGCACCTCCCTCTGCGCCTGCTCTCTGCACCCTCCGATGACAAGGGGTCCACTGGGGGACAGGGGACAACTGAATTAGTGGTCCTGTTTTCTGGCTCCCAACAGCCGTCCAAGGCAGCCAGGGGCAGACACGGCTTCCTCAGCACCGCTGAGCACCAGGCTGGTTGTAGGGAGGACAAACCTTAGGGTCGCCTAGGGATTGAAAATGCTGGTCATTGTGTCTCAGGATAGGGGAGCCTGTAAAAGAACTGGGTTTCTTATTACAACCAGTATATCATAGAATCATAGAATGGTTTGGGTTCAAGGGACCTTAAAGATCACCTAGGATGCTTCCAAGTGTTTTAATAGTTTTCTGCTCTTCCGTACGATGCTGAGAACTGACTATATGCTGAAAGAAGATGCAAAATCCAGTTTAAAATGGCACATTTCAATTTCTTCAGCCTTTTTGCCTCCAAGCAGATGTAGGAGGTGAGGAAGGAGATCTCGAGTACACCACCAAACCTGAGCAGCCCAGAGCATCTCCCGGTGCCCGCCACCACCCCGCCACGGCACCGCAGCTCTGGCCCCAACACCACGCCCCCCTCTTCCCCACGCCCTGGGTGGAGGAGGAGCTGGAGGCTTTCTTCCCCGTTTATAATTATCCCACGTTCTCTGGCTTTTGCTTTTTCAAAGGCTGCTTAGGGCTGGGGCACGCCGATATGCCAGATATCAAGAGGCAGGTTATCAATTTCATGTAGGGAGCGATCATTTTTATTGAGCAAATGAAAGAAATGTGAACTATCATCATCTGCTTGGACGCGGAGGCCAACGTGCTCTCCCCAGTTTTCATCTGGGGGCTCCCAGCGGGAAGGTGCACTGGCAGCTCTCGCTTGGCTGCTGCACACGTTTATGTGACATAACTGCTTTAAATTAGATGTAGTCGCAAGCCAACGCTCGTTAGCCTAAACAAACATTAGCTCTGCACCCCCGGAGAGGGACGGGACCCCCCGTCGGTCCCAGGGCATTGCCCTGGCAGCACAGCTGGAACTTTCCAGAGGCACAAAGAGCGCAGAGAAAGAAGCGTTGAAAACCACTGCAAATATTCGGAAATGGGAATACGGAAAAATTATTGACAGAGCGCCATATTATATCATTGATTTTTAAGCAAAACTCCCCATCGATTTTTCAGAACCGCATTGAACATTTCAGAATCATTGATTTTAATGGGGAGCTCTGCCCCGAAATCAATGGCGCGACACAGCCCAAAGTAAATTGCTTCTGAGTATCAATATTTTTTTCGTCCGAGCTGTAGCAATGTGGAAAACCATCTTAAAACGTGCGTCTTTTGTTTGGCCTCTTTGCTCAGATGCTCTTTGAATTCTGCTTTTACAGAGAGACCAGAGGGGAAGGGGCAGGGGCGTGCAGAGGGGATGTACATAGGGGTGGGAATGTGTGCGTTACCTTCTATACATCTTGGGTTTGTATTTTCGTTGCTTGCATCTTTTCAGTGAACAGTAGCAAGATACGTTAAAACAAAGTCATTTTGGCTACTGGTTTTGGTTGTGGAGTATACCAAAAAGCAAGCGTTTGTGAGATACAACTAACTGCGAATGGAGGTTGCAAAAAAAAAAAGCAGATTGTTTAGGAAAAAAGCAGGTTTTCTGTAAATGAATGTGTCTTTATTCTAATGGCTATACAGTTCAATGCCTGATGGAGACGTTTTCAATAAAAAAAAATATAAATATTTTTAAAAAAGAAAAAAAAATGCCATAATTGTAATAAAGGATTCATTATTTAACAGCCATAGGAAAGGCATTATTTATTTTTAAGTGGCTGACGTCCACAAAGGGCCAGGGCACGGTCTCGGGTGAGCAGCGAAGCCGCGTGTGGTGTGAAGCACGTTGAGAGCAGCGCTGGCGTTCTCCCAGCCTTGGTCCCACCGGGGTCGGGCCCGCTGGGTGACGTGCTTTGGAGCAGCCGTGGCCCCAGCCCCGAGCCCTGCGTGGAGCATCGTGCCCGTGAGCGGCCCCGGCTCCTCTCATGACGAGAGCACCGCGACGACGCGCTCGGGACCGCTCGGCAATGTGACTCGTTGGTGTGAATGTGCCTGCGCCATCGACCCCTGTGCCAAAACACAACATTGAGTGCATTGTTTTTAAATAAAATGTTTTATCGTGCATTGACAGTCTGTAAAACTCCGCTGTGTCTGCTTCTTCCTTCGCCTTCTTCCCTGTCAATGGCAATGGCCGGCTGCGCTGGGAGGGTTCCCGCGCCGTAGGCACGCTCTGCTGAGCACCAAAATTCAAAAGCCTTCCCTATTTTGAAGGATAGGCTGGAAATGTGCTCAAATTGTATCAAAGCTCCACGCTAGCAAAACCTGAGCACGGCCCCATGCACTCTCGTCACCAAAACGTATTTAAACCCCACACTTGCACATAAACTGGACGGCTCACTGTCCCGGTGCACCTGGGGGGGTGTTTCCAGAGTTGGGCTAATGGTTTGGGCAACCAGTGATTAATCTTCAAAAAACGCTGGAGTAGGGAATGTTTAGTGCAATATAAATGAAAAAGGATTATCTGACCACGCTGCTTGCATGCTCCCCATCACTAATAGCTGATATATCTGATATATTTATCCTTGAAACAATCACGGGAGAGGGGCAGGTGCCACCGTCTCTGTCAGAGAGGCAGGACACTGTGCAGAGCGTGGGAGGGGAGCAGCCACGTCCTCACTGCGGGGTGCACTGTTGGTGTGGGTCCCTCCCCTGGGTTTTCACCCCGTCCTGCCCGCATCGCCAGCACCGCCGCATCCCCTGCTCACCGCGCCGGGACCCCGTCCCCCCGCGGGGGCCAGCCCTGCCGGGGCTCTGCACACCCACGTCACCATTTCCCAACGCTTCCCACTAACCAAACAAGCCAAGGCCCTCCTGCTCCCAAGATAAATATTGCAAACTAGATCCAGTTTTAATGGTTAACCGTGGCCCTCGCCAGCCAAGTGTGCCATCAGCCACGCCGGCACGGCCCCGCTGCCCCTCTTCACTGAGAAGACATCACAGGGGGCTGGAGCTGGCCCCTCTGCAGAGAAGAAAGGACTTGTGAGAGCGATTTCAAAACACCAAAAGAAAACACTTGCAATATTTGTTTAAAAGCAGGTGAAAACTATGCGTGCCATCGCTGGTCAGCTTGTGCTGGCTACAGCTGCGCCGTGGGCTGGTATTTACGTGTTGGTGGGATGATTACCAGGAAGATTTTTGACATCAGTTTGGCAAGATGTCAGAATTAGACGCTACCACGTGTAATGTAACATAATCACGGGATGCAATAATCAGGCATGGCTTTAAAAAAGGTGGAAGTCAGGCCTTACCTCCTGAATTTTGAAAATATCATTTTGTCAGAAAAAAAAAATCAATTTCTCATCTTAAAGATGGGGAAGGCTTAGGTTCAGAAAGCCAGGAGTGACAGTCCCCAGCACCAAGCAACATGTTCATTTGTTGTAATAAACCACCGTATCAGCCCCAAATCCCACTGCTCCTGCTGGGTTACGGAAGTTCCAAGGCTCATGCCCACCGGCACAGACCCCACGAAAGCCAAGTACAACCCCAACAAGCGAAAAGGGGGGCGAGGTGCCTACTGAGGTACCTTCCAACCTCAGCTCTTCTGGGAAAGGGGACGGGGAAGGGAAAGGAAGGGGAGGAAAAGGACACCAGCACATCTGCAGCACCCGGCTCCCACCGCCCTCCCACCTGCCCGCCGCAGACCTCCGCCTCCGGAGGGCTGCACTTGCCTCTCTTTTCCCCAAATCAACTGCAACTTTTGCCTTCCTTTAGGAAGGACAAAAAGATTTCACGCATAACTTGCCCTGAACAAAGGCACCTCACGCCAGGGCTTTTTTCGCTTCTTCCTTCCTTTCTTCTTCTCCACCACATGCTGCCAATGGCAGGGGTAGCTGAGGTGGGGGGAGCTTCGTTTCATAACCCACTTGGGTAGTGCCAAAAAGCAGCTTGGAAAATACTGTGAGCTCCAGAGAGGCACAAGGACAGCAGCGTGGAGAGAAACGGATCGTTAGCCTTTGGGATCCATAGTGGCCATCTCTAGGGGAACTGGATGCTCTCGTACGCAGCCTGTAAAGAGGCTCCTGGGGAGAGCCCTGGGAACACACGGTGTCTTACCCCGGAAGAACATGAAATACAGCCATTTTTGGACTGGACTCAGCCATTGTCACTCACCAGCTGCATTTCTGCATGTCCCAAAGCAGAGGGATGCCCAGCACCCATCCCTGCTGGTACCCAGGCCCAGGCGGGCTGGCTCAGCATGCTGCCCACCCCACCCTGCCCACGGCTCCCCGCCACGCTGCCCTGCACACCTCTCCCCCTTGGCCCTTTGCAGAATTCTACTCCCCAGTGTCCAACGCAGGCTGAGCTCTCGCTGATCCTATCAATAAGGTGACATTTCTGCCTATTTTCCCCCATTTTGTTAGCGGAAAGACACAGTGGGGGTGGGACCTCTACAGACGCAGAGATGGTTATCAGGGCCCGAGATAAGGGTGACATAAACACGAGTCTCTTCGTTACTGATTAAAGTGGAGAGGGAGAGCGGAGGCATCAAAGGGAACCACACGGCTGGGAGCAGCTGCATGGCCTGGCACAGCATGACATGGCACACTCCGGCACATCCTGGCACGGGGCGGCACAGTCCAGCACGGCCCAGCCTGGGAGGGCAGGAGCCAGCCCGGCTGACATGGGAGCCCAGCAGCGGGGTGTGCAGATGGCACAGGGCCTGGCCAGAGCAGGCAGGTCCCC
Organism: Nyctibius grandis; assembly: GCF_013368605.1. Lineage (NCBI taxonomy): Eukaryota > Metazoa > Chordata > Aves > Nyctibiiformes > Nyctibiidae > Nyctibius > Nyctibius grandis. Next base: position 6,391,016 of record NW_027167473.1, read on the forward strand.
ACTTGCCAGCTCTGTGCTGGGTCTACCACGGGCTCTGCTCCCATTGGGACCCTCTGCTCACCTGCTGCCTGCACAGCTGCCTGCCTGCACAGCTGCCTGCACAGGGAAGGGATGCTCGAGGGCTCCGGAGCTGTGAGATGGGCACAACCCAGCGCGAAGCTGGCTGCCAAAGCATTGGATTGGCACCGGGGCTCGCAGCTCCGAGTCGCTGGCCCTGCAGTCGCACACCAGACGGTTTTGGCACGGGCAAACATAAAACGGTTCAAACCCGCTCGCTGTGATCACGCTGGTCAGTGCCTCTTGGCTCGGCTGCAGGGGGACCGGGGCGGCACCGGCAGCGGCACCGGCAGCGGCGGGCCGAGCGGCACTGCTGCCTGCCGGGACCCGGAGCGGCCCCTTTCGGGGAGAGGGTCCGAGGGGAGTGCGGCGGCTGGAGCGGGGCTGAGGCACCCGAGGGGACTCGAGGGGCTGAGGCACCCGGCGTGGCTTGAGGCACCCGAGGAGCTGGCGGGAGCTGCGGGGCCCGGGCCGGGCCGGCTCCCAGGAGTGCCGGGATGCCGTGGCCGCGGGTCCCCGGCGCGGCGGTGCGTGAGGAGCCCCGCCGCCCCGCCGGCGAGACACCCCCCGCGCCGCTACAAAGGGCCGCGGCACCTTTAAGGGCGCGGCGGCTCCCGGCCCGCCCCGCACCGCCCCGCGCCGCCATTGGCAGGTCCGCACAGCCCCGCACCGCCCCGCGCTGGGGCCCGCCCGCTCGCTCGCACAGCCCGTCAGCGGCGCAGGCCCGGCCCCGCGGGCGCGGCCACGGTGCGCGCAGCGCGCCCCGGACAGCTCCCGCCGCCCGCAGACGGCGGCGGCGGCGGCGAGGCGAGGACATGGCGCGGGGCCGGCGCGGGCCCGGCTGAGCGGCCGCTGCCCGCTGCCCGCGGGGCCGGCGGAGCGGGCGGCCTCGGCCCGCCGCCCCGGCGAGGCCGCCGCCCCCATGAGTGACTGAGGAGCGGCCGCGGCGGCCGTCGATGCCTCGCCGGGGAGCCGGGTGCCTGCGCCATGAACCCCGAGATGGCGATGGAGCCGCTGGGCAGCCTGCACGGGGCGGCCGGCCATGAGCCCGAGCTGATGGGCAGCCCCAGCCCGCACCACGGCGGCCGCGGCGCCGGGCCGCTCCGGGTGCCCCCGCCGCCGCCGCCGCCGCCGCCGCCGCACCAGGAGCTGGCCCCCGCCGCCGCCCGGCCGGCCATGGTGTCCAGCATGGCCTCGCTGCTGGACGGCGCCGCCGAGTACCGCCCCGAGCTCTCCATCCCGCTGCACCACGCCATGAGCATGCCCTGCGAGTCCTCGCCGCCCGGCATGGGCATGAGCAGCACCTACACCACCCTGACGCCACTCCAGCCCCTGCCGCCCATCTCCACCGTCTCCGACAAGTTCCACCACCCGCACGCCCACCCGCACGCCCACCACCACCACCACCACCAGCGCCTCTCGGGCAACGTCAGCGGCAGCTTCGCCCTCATGCGGGACGAGCGCGGGCTGCCCGCCGTCAACAACCTCTACGGGCCCTACAAGGAGATGCCCGGCATGGGGCAGAGCCTCTCGCCGCTGGGCAACGGGCTGGGCCCCCTCCACAACGCCCAGCAGGGCCTCCACGGCTACGGGCCGCCCGGCCACGACAAGATGCTGAGCCCCAACTTCGACGCCCACGCGGCCATGCTGGCGCGGGGGGACCAGCACCTCTCGCGGGGGCTGGGGACGCCCCCCGCCATGATGCCCCACCTGAACGGCATGCACCACCCCGCGCACCCGGGCCACCCGCCGCCCCACGGGCCCGCGCTGCCCGCCGGCCGGGAGCGGCCGCCCTCCTCCTCCTCCGGCTCGCAGGTGAGCGGCTCGGGGCAGCTGGAGGAGATCAACACCAAAGAAGTGGCACAAAGGATCACGGCGGAGCTGAAGCGCTACAGCATCCCGCAGGCCATCTTCGCCCAGCGGGTGCTGTGCCGCTCTCAGGGGACCCTCTCGGACTTGCTGCGGAACCCTAAGCCTTGGAGTAAACTCAAGTCCGGCCGGGAGACCTTCCGGAGGATGTGGAAGTGGCTGCAGGAGCCGGAGTTCCAAAGGATGTCGGCCCTGCGGCTGGCAGGTAGGTGCGGGCCGGCACCCCGCGGGAGGCCGGCGGGGAGCGGGGAGCGACCCCCCGGGAGCCGAGCGCCTCCCGGCCGGCTCCGCAGGGCTCTCCCCGCCGGCACCGGCCCGCCTCGGCGGCCTCCCCTTTCCGCGCTCCGCTCTCAGCGGCCGGGCGCGGGGCCGCGGGCTCGGGGCTGGCCTGTCCCCCGCCTCCCCCGGCCCGCAGCCCGCGGGGCTCGGCGGGGCCCCGGGCTGGCGGAGGAGCGCTGCCCGCTGCCGGCGCCGGGCGGCCGGGCCGGCCTGGAGCCCCCGCGGGCGCTGCGGGGCCGGGGCAGCTGTCCGCGGCCGGGTGCTGAAGGGCGCCCTACGCGCCCCGCTCGCTCCGAGCGTCCCTCATGCCGCTCCCGACCGCATCCCCGGGGCAGGCGGGGCCGGGTGGAGCGGCCGGGGGGCCGGCAGCCCCCCGCAGCCTCCCGCAGCCCCCCGCAGCCCCCCGCGGCCCGGCCGCATTGTCCCGCGGAGGGCGCGCGGGCGCCCCCTGGCGCGGTCGCGGGGCGCCGCAGCCCCCATTGTTCTGTGGGCGCGGGGGCGGGGGGGGGCAGCGGGGGAAGACCCGCTCGCTTCTCCGTGCGGTGCCACGGTAACGCGGGACCTCGGGCAGGGCCACCGGGCGCCTGTTGCGGCACACGGCCTATCACGCGTCTGCCTTCCCCTCCGCGGAAATTGCTCGTCCGGTGGATGGGCGGGCTGTGGCACGGGCAGTCACGCGTGGGCAGCGCGCAGACCGCAGGCGCGGCGGCGTGTGCCTGTGTCCGCCTCGGCTCTCCGCTGTGACAACGGCATGTCCACACGAGCGCGGTTTAGAAACTCGGGGATGTTTGTTCCGACGGGTCCGTCGTTCTTTTATTCCGATTGATTCCAACCCGGACAGATTAATCCTCGCGCGTTATTGATTAGCAGTGGGGCAGGCACAAGAGGGCTTTCCCGAAGGCCGCCCCGCAGCCCTTCGCAACACCCCCAGGTCCGTATTTTCAGCCGAAGGTTTGCCTGAAACGGGAGCACCAGAGGAACAGAGAGGGTTCGGGTGGTTGTTCTTTGCCGGAGCGCGCGGTGCTGTCGCCTCCTCAAACAAACGCGTTATCTAGAGGGAAATCGATGCAGATAATGTTTAGAAGATTAAAAGAGCATTAATGCTGGCAACGGGAGCATAAACGCGTGGACCCCAGTTTTCATTGATCTGGAACCTGAGCCGGCTCATTTCCAGTAATGCTGCTGGTGCTTTTCCTTCCCAGCACCGGTCCCGGGTGGGGGGTTCCCCATGGAGCCACACATATAGGGCAGGAAAATCAAAAAAATCACATCTACTGTCGCCCGGCGTGTGCGTAGATGCGATTTCTGATTTTCTGCTGTACACATGGAAATACGCACATATAATTCTGGATGTCCACTTTCCCAGTTCCCCCTGAACGCCTTTGCATCCGAGAGTGAAGTTTGGAGAGAGCTGGGCACGGGTTTTCCGTGGAGTGGGAGCCGGAGCAGGAAAGACCTTTGCGAATTACTGTCCCCTTCGGGAAATCGATTATTTTTCTTTTTATTACCACGTGTGAATATGCAGCCGCATTGCCTCCGTGCTTCCTTCTTCCCTTTACTCTCCTGCTTAAATCCCTCTGAGCAATTGGAATAAGCTGAAAAGTATTTCAGATTTCTGAAAACCGGCCAATTTGCCCAGTACTCCTGTTAAGTTCTCCCAAACGGGACGAAAATCTGCTGTCCTTTGAGGGAAATCTGCCCGCTCCCCGTGGGAGCCGTAGCAGTGGGGTGTGCTTATTATTTCTTCTTAATTAGTTAAGAAGATATTTATTAATTAATATTTTATTCTGGTTTATTCTATTATATTTTCTTATTATTTCTGTGCTTATTATCTCTTCTTGAGAGTCTTTAAAAGACTCCTAAGCCGGCGGATGGTGCTGAGGCGTTTCTGTGCTGGAAGACCACTGCTGCTTGGAGCAGTCCGGGCAGGGAGGGCTGGCTGCGGGCAGAACCGGCAGCCCGGGCAGTGGTGCGGGCAGCTCACGGTGTGAACGGGCAGTTCGGTGCGTGCTTTGGAGATCCGAAGACAAAACAGCGTTTTGGGGTGACCGCGCGAGCGGTGCTGCGGTTGCAGCCGGGGGACGCGGCGAGTGCCCTCCCGGGGCCATCGGGCTCCCCCGGGGCAGCTGGAGCCGGGACGGGGCTTCTGGGGAGCTGCGCTGGGCTCCGGACAAACGCTTCGTCCGCACAGCAAAGCGAAACGCGAGAAACCCCGCGGGTCCCCTCGTTCTCGGTCTGCCTCGACGGCGGCATCACCCCCAGGACCTCGGGGCATCATCACCGCCTCCCTGCTGGGCAAGCACAGGGAGAATGCAGTTAAACTAACTCCGTGCCGTGCTCTCCCGCACGCCGCCGGGCTCGGGCGGGTGCTGAGACGCCGGGTGAAGACCCTGCGGTGCAGGCAGCGTGTGTCCGAGTGCGCGGCGGTCGTGCTGGCGTCCCCGGCCCGCGGGGCAGCCGCGGCGGCTCGGCCGTGGGCTCCGACGGGGGCACAGCGGAGCGTTTGCTCGCCCGCTCCCTTGGTGTAACCCCGCCGAAGACGTGGGCGACAGCTCGCCCCGGGGTCCGTGAGCCCGTACCCCGCAGGGGCCTGGGCCGGTTTTTGGGGCCGGTCAGCAAAACGCTCGCGCTGCTTGTTTACATTTCCCGATTGCTGAATCACGTTATTGATGATTAAACGTTTTCGCACCAAAACACCACCGATGATTCATTTGCGCAGGACGGGCGCGCTGGCCCCGCCGTGTTTACCCCCCCTCGGCCGCAGCGCGGTCCGCGGGGGGCGGCTGCCTCAGCCCTGCCTTACCCGCCTGCCCTCGGCCGAGGGGCAGCGGTCGGGGGTCTCTCTCTCGCTCCCCTCTCCGCATCCCCGTGGTGGGCAGCGGGGAGCAGCAGCCGGGCCGTGCCCCTCCGCGGGCTGCGCAGGGGACGGGGCACCCCGCAAACCGCCCGGGCGCGGTGCGGGAGCGGCGGCGGCACCGTCAGCACCACGGACAGCGGCGGGGAGCGGAGCGGCGGAGGGTGGGGGGGAGAGGGGTGGGATGGGGGGAACAGGAGTGGGATGGAGGGGAGCGGGATGGGGAGAAGGGCAAAGGAGGGGCGAGGGGACCAGGAGCGGGGCGAGGCACCCGGGCCCGGCGGTGCCTGCGGGCTCTCCCTGTCCCAGGCCCCGCAGAGCCGGGGGGTCCAAGACAGAGGAGTGGGGGGCGCCAGCAAGGCCCCCGCCGCCCCCTCCAGCCCCCCGGGGCTGTGGCTGATGGCGAGGGGTGGGTTCTGTACGGGCTGTCGTTGTCCGTCTGTCCTCTGCCTCTTTGTGCCCTACCTAACCCTTCTTTCGCTGGGTTTTGAGGCTGTTTTGTCAGTACAGCTAAACATTAAGGCATAATAACATCAGTATCAAGCGCATTATCTATATATAAAACTATTTCTTGGCGTTGAGCTAAATATACAGGTACATAAAGATTCTTTGAAAGGTGCTTAGTGGCTTGAAATATTAGTACTCACTTCAGATATAGATTAGTGGTTATGTCTGAACAATCCATGCAGTAAATTGTGGGCCGGGTGATAAATTAAATTTCTCATGTACCAACTTTCTGAAATAATATCCTGCCCTATCTTTTTGTTTCACATTATTTCTGAAGACATTTCTGCCCTGCAGAAATTTGAATACCATTTTCGTTAAGCAACCAGTTTTTATCAGTTTCTTCATTGGTTGATAAAGATAAATCTGACCAGATTTATCATTAGATGCATTTCTATTTTTTTTCCTCTGCTGTTTTTAAGAAACAATTGGTCTACCAACATGTGTTACTCTGAGCTTTTCCAATCTGTTCTTCACTATTTCCTTATTAGATTTTTCCCAGCATCTCATTTTTTCCTAGTATCTCTCAGCCATCACCACTTGCACTGAAATACCCCAAACTCAAACATTCCTCTGCATCTGAAAACTGCCCGAGTTTATCTGTGGTGAGGAACACATGAAGGAGAGAACATTTTTGCCAAAAGGATTATTTTGCAGTAACTGATGCTGTTTCTTCCCTCTCTCTTTGTAGGGGCGTTTTGACTCAAAGTTTGTGCTGCTTTTTTCTGCCCCGTGGCCCCAGTTGCTCATCCTGAGCCCTCCTCCCTTGTATTACTCGCAAAATCTGGCCCTAGGTGTTCCTGCCATCCACCAGTTGCAAGTGGCTGTTTCATCCCTTCCAATTAGGCGTTACTCAGAGATGACAAGCTTCTTGCCAGTAACCCAACACGTCTATTCTGAGTCTCCGAGCACTAAAAGTAGCAGGCTCCTCACATCAGAGGAGCTCCCCCGTGGCTGCCTTCAGATTGGAAACAGGGCTCTGCAGGTGTACGGAGAATTAATCTCACAGGGAAAGCAAGGCTGAAAAGGACTTGAGACATCACTTGTCCTGACAGTCTGCCCCCTTCTTCAAGAATCTCCAGTGATGGGGATTTCTCAGGCTACCTAGGCAATCTCTTCCAGGGCTTACAGGTACAAAAAAACCCTTAATGACTAGCCTTAATCTCCCTTTTTGTCTTTTAAATCCTTTGCTTCTCTTCTTATCCCTGCTAGACACAGCAAAAAAAATGACTCCCTTTCTTCTGATAGCAATCTGTTTGTATTTAAGACTCCTGTCTTGTCCCTGTCTCCTCTGGAGAAAAAGCCCCATCATACTTTGGAGGTGAATATGCAGAGAAAGCATTATGTCCAATGGGACTGATGATGATACATCTCTTTTTCCAAGGTAAAAGATTTTGTATCCAGCTCTATCAATCTTGCAGGCTTTTGCATAAAAGGCTCTCTGATTTATAGAGGATTTTTGTACGCAGAAATCATACAAAATAAACCAATCTCAAATGGGTTCGGTGATAAGATCAACCAGACAACTCACTGATGGCAGATAGAAATGCAATCAAAAAAGAAATTGCAGTGTTTTGGGGTTGTTTGGGGTTTTTGAGCTATAAAATCAAACTACTCCATTGTGAAAAAAAAGGGGACTCAGACCACTGGTAAATGCTGCACAAAGGAATTATTAGCCAAGCGATAGAGGCTGGCAGCTTCCCAAAACGCAAATTGTCTCTGAGACCAAAATATCTCTAAGTAAGCAGGGAACATATTTATGAGGAGTGGTGATTTTCCAGCAGATCTCATCTTGTCATAATGGGCATTTAAGAACGGGGGCCTGTGCTGAGGCATTAAGCTTTGGCAAGCAGCGCACAGCTGAAGAAGATAAAGGAAGCGCCTGAGGAAGTCTTCCTCGGAGAGCTTCCCACACACCTTCTGCTCCGTTCTCCTCCTCCTCGGTGCTTATCCTGCCCGCTCATTCCCGCATCAGGTGAGGACACCGCTGCTTCCCTTGGTGACAAGCACAAGCATCTTTCTTCCAGCTATTCCTGGGACCAGTGGCACCATGTCAGCCCTGACCACAGGCTCCCGATGTGACGAGGCTCACACTAGGTATAAGGTCCCAAAGCTTTTCCCCTGTCCTTCTGGCGTCTTTAGTGCCACATTTCTCCTCCATCATGCCCGGATCCTGCCAGGGTGCAGCGTCTTGGCTCTTACCTCACATCCAGCCCTGATGGTGCACAGCAGAAGCGGTGTCCTGTGGGGCACGGCCGCACAGACCCGACGCTGGAGCCACGCTCGGTGTCAGCTCGCAGGAGCACCCCTTGATGCAGCCACTGGTGCTTGGGGAGGGAGGACGCTTACCTCTCCTGCTGAAGAGTGCCTTAGAGAGCCCCTGGGAAGAAGGGAATGGGAACCTGACTTTATGGCAGAGAACATCACTCCTCCCAGGCCTGCTCTTGCATTCTATATTCAGCAGTGGTTGTCCGAAGGGCAAGGAGAGCTGAGAGGGCCGGGAGAGCAACACAGGTCTGGCTGTCCCGGGTAAGTCAGCAGAGCTTTCTCCACGGGGAGAAGGTCACATCTGGATTGTGGTACTCGAGGGGATGTGCTGGCGCATCACTTGCAAATGCTGCTACAACAGGCAGGGCACTCGCTGTGGGGAAGGTCTGGTTTCAGCTCTGACGAGGGGAATATAAATCCTTGTTACAGAAAAGTGTTATAATTCAGCTGGAAACTGTTTGGGGATTCAAAAGGGAGAATCTCCCAAGCAAGAGGAAACATAAATCTCCCAGGCATTAGAAGTGAAGGACTCGCAGAGTGCAGTTTGAAGGATCTGACGTTCTGCTGTGACTGGGCAGAGCACCTGAGCAGCCTCGAGCTGCCAGAGCCGGCGGTGCCGGGCAGTGGTACATCACCGTCCCTGGAGGGGCTGCATCCCCATCCCCGGGGGGGTTTAAAAGCCACGTAGATGTGCTGAGGGACATGGGTTAGTGGTGGGCTTGGCAGTGCTGGGGTAACGGTTGGACCTGATGATCTCAAAGGTCCTTTCCAACCAAAACCATTCTGTGATTCTGTGAGCAGCGCTGCAGGGTGACACTGCTCCTCGCAGGCGGGTCGTGGCATTTAAATGCTGCCGCTTCTACAGTTTCTGTCAGCTCGTGCTTCTAGGACTCCAACCAGCACGAGGGGATTTTGGCACCCGGACGAGGTGGGTGCAGTTACGCAGGGTGTGTGTCTGTCTGTGTGTCTGTCTGTCCCTGCCGCCCCGCTGCTCCTCTCCGCACAGCCCCTGTGGGGTACCCAGGGCTGTCATTGCACCCAGGGCCGGAGGTCTCACGGGTAGCTGTGGGTGCTTGCACCCCTTGTTGTGAGACCAGGAGTCTGTGGGGAGGAGGAAGATCCCGTAAGTGCCTGCCCTGCGACAAGGCTACGGCACGAGCTCGCACCACGCTGGGTGGTGATCCCGAGCTTGTACATCCCCCAGCCCTAGGAGCTCACGATCAACTCTGAGACAGAAATCTGTGAGGAAGCGAGTCTGCTCCTTTTGCCGGTCGCAGAAAAGCTTGTTTGTAGAGAGGGCTGGATACTGGGTGTCAGGGGACGCTGGATACTGGGCGTCAGGCGACTGGGGGCTGCCCTGCAGCTGCTGCTCCAGTGCACGGTCAGGGCTGGCAGCCGCCCAGTGACACGGAGCACGTTGAGGCTGTCCTGTGTGCTCACCAAGCCGCCGCTCGTTCTCGCCCTGGAGTGCCATAAATTGGCCCTATCCCATCCATTATTTATCATTCTGTATTAATGATGGGAGTATATTACAATAGTACTTAGAGGCCCCTGTCAGAGATCCCACGCTGAGATGGGTGTTGCAGCGTTGCACGGGAGGAAGCAGCCCCTGCCCCGCAGGATTTACAGCCCAATTCCAGCCACCCAGCAGATTTACAAGAGATTTGGCACAAATAGCCTGAGAGCGGAAAGAAATATAAAAGAACCGAGTCCCCCAACTCGTTCATCTTTCCTTCTCAAAGAGCTGAAGGATGCAAGACCTAGGCAGAGGGACGCGGTCCCTCCATGACACGATTAAGGGAGAAAAATCAGGTTGAGTGCCAAGAAAACCTGTTTCTGGGGGGAAACAGCAAGGCTGTGCGCTTCTTGCAGGAGATACAGGAGCACCCGTGTCTCCAAACAGGAATCGTGGTGTAGGGACCACCTTGCTGGTACAGGAGGGTTGGTTTGGGCGAGCACAGAGGTCTCCAGTACCGGCGCATCTCCTCTGGAAGAGCAGGATTAACGCTTTGTGCTCCGCTTCTCGTTTGTGAGCGTGTTTCCTGGGTGAATGCCGTCAGAGGGCGTTCATCGGGGTTACAGAAACGGGGAGGGTTCCGTGTGTGCACAGCAGCTGGAAGGGAGCAGGGGAAGGCGCCCTGACAACGTGATTATTTGCATCTTCATTCAAATTGTTCCTCGTTACATAATGATTTTGTACACAGCGGAGTACTTAACCTAATTTGTATCGATCTCAATTGCTTTCGTTTGTGCATACTTAATTCAGAGAGGTAATCAAATTGATTTTTGAGGCCTAGGTTTTAAGGGGTTGTAGGAACACAGACATACAAGAGGTTGCTTTAAGTGAATCAGAGTGAAAGAGAAACATTTTAAACCTTCGGAAAACCTTTTGATGGTCATTTCATTGTGTTCAGCATTACCAGCATAATTAAATTTTCTTCACATTGAGTTCTCTCCGAAATCAAATTGAGGAACATTTTTTTAGTTCCATCAGACAGATAACGGGGTTTAGCTGACTTTGTGCTACACCCGCATGAAACCGCATACGGGAGATCAATATTCACGGCTTATCCTTATGAACGATAGAGAAATGACTTACTGCTGGATTGAGGGAAGGTTGTTCTCTGCTTGGCTCCTCCTTAATGTTTGCTGTTTGTTTCATAGTTCCAAAGTCACTTTTGCCATTAGAGTAAAAGCATCGTAAAACCGGTGGTGCTCTGAGGGTGTTAGTTCACTAGAGAAACTGCAGAGAACCGAATTTAGAGGAGATGAGGACAAAGGGAAGCTCAGAGGTGACCTTAGTGCAGCCTACAACTACCTGAAAGGAGGTTGTAGCGCAGTGGGAGTCGGCCTCTTCTCCCGGGCAACTAGCCATAGGACAAGAGGGCACAGCCTTAAGCTTGGCCAGGGGAGGTTCAGGTTGGACATTAGGAAGCATTTCTTGTCAGCAAGGGTCATTAGCCATTGGAAGGGGCTGCCCAAGGAGGTGGTGGAGTCCCCATCTCTGGAGGTGTTTAAGAAAAGCCTGGAGATGGCACTTAGTGCCCTGGTCTAGTTGCCATGGTGGTGTCAGGGCAATGGTTGGAGTCGATGAGCCCAGAGGGCTCTTCCAACCTGATTGATTGATTGATTTTTTCATGATGGTTTGTGATACTAAGGTCTGCTTGGCAAAGCCCCTCTGCCCCTAAGCATCACTGCCCCGGGCCTCCTTACGGCCCAGCTCCCGCATCCCCAGGGCGTCACACCGGGATGAGCCCCAGCATCCCTGCAGTCCTCAGCGCTAACAAGGTTCCTCTCCAAGAAGACAACAGCCATTCAGATGTTCAGCTGTAAATATGCAAGACACCCCATTGATTTTTCATCAGCGTGTTTGCACGCCTGAGGTTCAGCGCGTGCTGCAATGGTTTGCCAGGTCCTGGAGGCAACAAGTGAATCTGTGGGGCTCCACTTCAGTCAAAATCAGGCGAGGCAGCACTGAATCTATTTCTGAGCTCTCTCTATATTGTTTCTATGTAAAGTGTCTTTATTCCAGTGTAAAAGAAAAGAGAAGTTTATTTTTTTTCACAGTTATGGCTTTCAGTTCTTGCCAGTTGTCCGTTTTTTTCCATAGAATATGTGCAGCATTAACTGCAGTTGATAAATCCAATTGTTCTCAGAATCAAGATGGCCACCTCCCTCCCCTCTACTCTTAAAACGTTTCTCTTTCCGTAGGCAGGTTTCCTGGATAATAACTTTCTTTCATGAGAGTGCTCACTCCATTTTTCTCTTCTGATAAATGCACGTCAAGGAACAACATTTGCCTTCATGGTGCCTTTTGAAGAGCAAACTTAACGGTTCAGGGAAAGTATTTACTGAATGCATTGAAAAGCACATACCTTTGCATTATTTATTATAAGATACCAATAACTGTAAAACGCAGAGTATCTCTGGACATAAATTAGTGATGTTAGGAAACAGCAGACTCTTCCCAGTGTCCCGGAACCTATTAGAAACTGCAGCAAAGATGCAGGCGCTCGTCACGTCCCCGGTGCCAGGGGTACGGCCACATGGATTCCAGACACAAGGCGACCTAAAGCACCGAATGCACAAATCCAGCCTGAAATCTGCTTTTTCATCTCAGACAGGCAGTGAAACATTATCTGTGGAGTGTGTTAGAGGTGCAGCCAGAGAACCCACATTCTTCCCGCGTGGTGCCTTTGGGCTAGTCACGTCCGGAGACCCGAGTCCAGCCATGGGGACGCAGTGATGGGCTCACCCCGCAGCCCTGTGCTGGTGCCGCTGCCTCCAGGAGGGCCGTGGGATGCTCACCCGTAGCCTGTACGTCTGCGTTTGGGCCCAACGCTCCAGAACATCCTCCTCTTTATTAGATTTTATATCTGGCATGGGCCAGCCCCGACCTTCCTGCCAGAGGCAGCTCTGCTGCAGGCTCCAGAACTTGGCAGCTGAGAACAGATACAAGAGAGGGGTCAGGATCAGCGACTGCAACAAAATACTCCAGTTTCCTGCAGAAAAACCTGTGAAATACTGTCCCACACACAAATCTGAGCTGATCAGCGTCACCTTTCCCACCCCTGGCTGAGCCAGGCTCCCTGCGGTGCCATGCTCAGGCACAGGTAGGTGGGTACAGCCCTGACCTTGGGTTAATTACAGGCATTTCCACAGCCTGGGTTCTGCTTTTTGGGCCAGGTTCTCATTTCGCAGTCTAGACCTGCAGAATTATTTAACAGGGCTGCTTCAAAACCCGTCCGCTTATCAATTCCCTCCACTTATTTTGTCCCAGCACATTACCTAACCATGTCAACATATGGATTTTTTTTATCTTGCCGCCCTGTGTAGACAGCCTTATCAGGCTATTTTTAACTCTGGGGATGCTACGGCAGCGGTATTGGTTTCAGCACTTGATGTTCTCTCTGTGCTAATAAACACAGATCAGCTATTAATACTGATTTTTTTTAGGATCCATTAGCATGGCTCGGCGCAGCGATGGCCGGGCGCTGAGCGCTGACGGGCACTGCTGGCTGCTTCGCCCTTGGCCTTGGGAGATGCTCCGGGGAGAGGGAGGCTGAAGGCCAGGAGAGCAGAGGGTCGGGCTTTAAGGGGATGAGGATGATCTGAGGAGGAAGGGGAGATTTCTCAGGTGAAAGACATTTGCCTGTCTTAAAAGACATTTGCAGTCCAAGGTATTTTAGGCTATATTTTCCTCTTGGAAGGGGCTCCCAAATGCATGCTGTGAACCTGAGTGCAGATCAACTCCAGTGTTGGAGTTTCTAGACAGCTTTGTGCCCAGAGGTGCGATGGGCTGTGGCCACGGCCGTAAGGAAACGGTCTCACAGCAGAAGTCATGGGTTTGCCTCACAGCAGAAGTTGTGACTTTATCTCACAACAGATGTCCAAAGTTTTGGCAGCTTTTTTCAGACAGCAGCTGTTGCAGCAGTGGATAGAAACCACGAATAAATGGGTAAATGGTTAAAAAAGTGGCCACGGAGGTGCCCACGGTGACTGTTTCGAGGACGTGTTTGGAGTGGCGGATCAAAGCAAAAGCTTTCTGTCCCAAAGCAGGGATAGATTTATTGAACAGCGATTTCCAGCTGTATTTCCTCTGTCCTGTACGTTACCCAGGGGGTCGAGTTTACATTATGGTGTAGTGCCCTGCACAGGTTTGTTAAAAAACAGCGATCTGCAGCTGTCATATGCTGCGGCACGTGAATTTTCTGCAAAGAACTAATCTTTGTCTTAGCTATTGAGGGGAAAAAAAAAAGGATGTGCTTTGCATTTTCTGTCCGAGCCTGGCAGCAGATAAGTTTAATTGTCAATTCTAACGCTGCTGTAACAAAGAGCAGCGCGTTTCCCAGATGGTGGCTTTGTGACAAGGGTGGCAAGTCTCCACGCGCGTCCTGACGCTGGTTTTCTCTCTGTCTCTGCCCCAGCCTGCAAACGCAAGGAGCAAGAGCCCAACAAGGAGCGGAACAACTCCCAGAAGAAATCCCGCCTGGTTTTCACGGACCTCCAGCGCCGGACGCTGTTCGCCATCTTCAAGGAGAACAAGCGCCCCTCCAAGGAAATGCAGATCACCATCTCCCAGCAGCTGGGCCTGGAGCTCACCACCGTCAGCAACTTCTTCATGAACGCCCGGCGGCGCAGCCTGGAGAAGTGGCAGGATGACCTGAGCTCCGGGGGCTCCTCCTCGGCCCCCAGCACCTGCACCAAGGTGTGACGGGGAGCGGCACGGCACGGCACGGCACGGCGGAGAGGGCGGCTTCGCAGCAGGGCCCTTCACTGGTGACTTAAAGCACAATCCTCCTGGAAACGACCCTGTAACAGAGGACACTTCTCACGGCGTCCCGTCTGTCCAAAGCCAACCTCTCTCTGTACAACACTACGCTCAGGACAGGCGGAGCAGGTCTGGAACGCAGGGGAGTCATTCGTGAGGCGAGTTTCTCCAGAGCCCTGGCCGGCGGGGCCACCGCTGCGGTTGCCAGCAGGGCGCCGGTGCTGGCCACACCGCCCTGCGCCGACGCTCGCCGCCGTGCCGTGGCCACGCGAGAACGGAGCACAAAGTCTGACACGTCGACGCTGAAGAATCCGAGAACCTGTTTTTAAAACTCAGGCATGGTTTTGTTAAGTGTTTTAGGGGAGGAAAAGAAGATCAAATTTAAGTTTTTGTTTATTTTTTTTTAGTTTGTTTCATTTAATCAGCGGTATCAGAAAAATTCAGTTCACTTGAGCAAAAAGTATCAAGCACAAAGCAGTAGCTGTAGAAATAGGTACAACCCTGGGCTCCCTGCGAGGCGCAGCCCGACTCCCAGAGCCGGGGGAGCAGCTCCGCAGCCCCGCGAGCCTCCAACGAGGTCTGTGTTTGTACCTAAAGCAGATGCACACTCAGGAGGTCAGTTTAACCGTTACATGGAGCAAACATGACGTTTTGCAAGATCTAGATTTTTTTTTAGCTCATTAAAACGTCCTTTTTAGTTACCAGGAATCTAGTTTCTCCTCGACAGCGTCCTTGTTACTGAAACGTATTTAGTGTTCAATGTATTTTTGTTCATTTTTTTTTGTATTTTATGGTACTTCCAAGCAGGAAAAAAACAGAAAGAAGCCCTTCAGATGCCACTGACCGTTTTAGATGTGCCGCACATGGCTTCAACACGCCAACTATCGCATCCCTAAGTTCCTTTCCCCCTCCGGCTGCCCGCGCTGGTGGGAACACAGCACACCAAAGAGACAGGATTACTGCAAGCCAAAGATGATGTTTGTAACTCGCCATTTCCTTCCCGTCGTCGCTGGTGCGGGTGGTTGGTTGGCGCTGGGGAAGCCCCGCGAGCTCCAAGCCCTCTCTCCACCTTGGCCCCGACCCGCGCTGCTGAGCCCTCCCGGGGCGCCGGCAGCGAGCCCAGCGCGGTCATGGGCCTTTAGAGACACTTGAGACTTTTTTTATGTACTACTTAATCGAAACCAAAGAAACGTTTTCTGCACCTACTTCTTCTGCAACAAACTGTTCCATTTAAAAATAAAATAAAAATAAAATAATAATAATAAAAAAAAAAAAACAAGGAAGCACGTCAGGAAGCAAACGAGTAACACACTGTGTTTTGACAGACATCTTGGACATTTTAGGAAGCAGATCTCAAAGAAAGGGTTGACAAGAACGAGAACAAAGCAAAGCCAGTACAATTGCTGCTTCATTTGACAACTCAGTCATCTTAAAGTTGAAGATTGTCTTTAATTTGTGCCTATGCAGTTTTTTCAAAAGAACAAGGAACAGAGCAACCAAAACCTCAACAGCTACAATACCAAAGATGAGGATTCTCACTACTTTTGTTTCAGTTTGTTGTCTCCTCTTGCACGACTGAATGTGTATAGCACCATTGATCTGTGTCCAGGTAACCACTTCTGTTTCTTTGAGCAGCCACAGGGTGGGTTTATTTATGTTTTTCCTGTTTCTGCCTCACACGGGATCTCTCCAAGAGCTGCGTGGACTCCGAGTGCAAGATGTTGGGATACTACGCTGGTACGTCTCCTCTCTCCAGGGCCACATAGGAAAACCCGTGTCTGTTGGGTATGACTTGTTCTGTCGGGTAGAGTTGGTCTCCTGTATGGCTAGAGCTTTGAACACCCATCCTGCTGTATGTGAAATCGGTTGAGTAACCTACAGCCTTCTTTCTCTTCCCCAGGGATAAAACTTGCAATGTATGTACCAGTTAATGGCACCACCACAGCCTGGCTCGCTGAGATCAGAGCCCGATCTGGACCGAAATTAAGGTTTCAGCAGTTCACGTGGCAGTTCAGTAGGTCCTTTTGATGTAGACACTTTGTTGGCTGATCAAAGTCGTGATGATCCAAGTCATGACACGCTGACCTAGGTCCAAATTTATCTGCAGAGCTGGAGAGCTGTGGTACCATTTTGCCCCAGCTCTACATGTAAATGAAGGCTTCTTTTTAACTGCTTTACAAAACTGCTGCAGTCATCTTCCAATTTTTACATTTAAAAAAAAGAAAGAAAATCAAAAAGCCTTTCTGTTCAGGGTTCGTACCAATAGCTGTAACGAAGTGAGTCCAGATCAACTACTGGATCATCTTCAATGAAATCACTGATTTTATCCAAATTGCGGGAGATCTTGTTATGCAGTATTATGACTAAATTCTCACCTCGATCTTTTGGGTGTTGACCCACAGTCTCACCCCAGGAGCAGTGCAATCACTCGGGGTAGCGCAGAGGCTGACCTCACCACCCGCTCTGCGGCATTTGTTTAGCAAAACACGCGAGGCTTCTCCGCGCTGGGGTTGTGGGTGTATCAACGCCCATGGTTCCTCCATGTTGGTCAAAAACAATTTTCATCTGAACATCTAAGAATACCGCTGCATTTTTTATCCCTGCATCTTTCGTGGCCCTACGTTACGTCTTCCATTTCACTGTCCCCTCTTGTAGGCTTTTATGTAGCAGCTCTCTCAGAGGAGCAGTGTCGATAGCATACACCGTGGGTAGGTATGTTTGTATGTACATGTATGAGCAGAATGGGTGCTCTGTTCTGCCCATGCTAAAAACCAACTCAAATAGGTATGTTACATTTATATACCATATATTTACGTATCCGTAGAGCCGTGTAATGTAAACTTGTTCCTTTTATTTATACAAAAGACTAGTATGTACAGGTAGTATCCCAGCATCTTCCGCACCGTGTACTTGGAGTTACTACCATGGGCACATCCAAGATGAATTCAACTTTCAAGAAACCTTGGATATTGCTTAATCATCCGTGAAGGAACAAAGAATGTGCTTGATGACTTCGGTTGAATAGCTTTATTCTGGATCTCTCTTACCTAAAGCTGAACCCAAAGACCTGAGAAGGACTAAACCAGCAACCTACGCTCAAACCTGCATGAGGGAATAGAGTCGCCTCTTCCAAAGCGAGACACGGTAACGACATGGTACTGCAAAGAGTGTGCCAGCTTCGGACAAAAACCAGTGGGTTTCTTGCTTGTCACAATACCTGGGTATTTTTAGGACATGGGGAAACTTTGTACTTGGCCTCCTTTATATTTATTAAGCGGAATTTTTATTGTTTAAATTTTTTAAAAAGGCAAAGCTTAAAATGTTTTTATTTTTTTTCCAGGCACTTGTGGGTTTTAACCCAATATACTCTCTATCAATACTGTAATTTATTTAATTTAGTCTTAGACTAGGTCCTGAAATCTCTGTTCAGTCTAAAATCCCATTGAGTTTCATTTTAGCTTTAAAATTCAATGGGAGTTTTGCCTGAACACAGATTGCGGGATCAGGCTCCAATGTTAGTTATTTGTAACTATTTAATTCAATCATTTATGAATTAAATTGGGATTAATTTTGCTTATTTATGCATTTTGCTGTTGTAGTGCATCAGAGATGCGAAGCCTGTGTTAGTAAATACACTTAAGAGTTAGTATTGCTTCATAGAGCAGCCAGGTTCTGTTACAGACAGGAGACAAATAATGAGTTACATAAAACAGGAGTCTAGTTTTAATTTCTTCTTTTAATTGTTTAAATATCAAAGTTTAAATTATTTAAGTTACTCTCTTCCCATCTGATTAGGAAGTGCGACATACCTTTATTACGGCACATAAAGCCTTCATAATATAACTTATTTATTTAACTTATTCATCGTCACCTGAGGATGCCCTTGTACAGCTTTTATTTTTTATTTAGAATTACCTTGAAAGCACTACAGCTGATTTTCTGTGAGAACAACAGAGCGAATTTTGAGGACAAGCAATGAATATTCAACCTAAAACTGTGCATTCAGAAACAATAGGAAAAAAAAAAACAAAGACACTGGGATACTTTGCCTGAACTTTGTGGCTTCTTAAAGCTTAAGCTGGGGGAAAAAAATAATACATGCCAAGCAAAAGAGAAACCCTTAAACTAGCTGCTTCCAGGAATGAACTTCTGTGTGTGTGAAAAGCAGAAAAAAGAAAAAAAAAAGGAAAAAAGAAAAAAAAAAAGAAAAAAACCTTTGTATTTCTAGTGAGAACCAAAGAGGCTACCTCACTGACTTTTTCCATTTGTAATTTTAATCGTGTTGATGATACCAAAGATACCAAAGATTTCTTTCTCTGTGCGGTCTGCATCTTGCTCGTGCTCCGTTATAGCTTCAGCCCTTCTCTCCGACCCACAGTCACGTACAGCCGCGACCCAGCCACCCACGGAAACACTTCTGGGGACGCTGCCAGCTCTGGTGATGCCATTGTCTGTGTTTCCCTCGCACCTTCCCACCAGCCAAACGTGTTGGGGGCCGTTTCACGCCTTCCCCACGCCGGACCCCAGTGGACGGAGCAGTTGTGTTGAGCTGGGGACGAGCGCGGGCGCTGGCCACCAGCCGGTTCCTCGGGGACAGGGAGCTGTGCCGGAGGGCTTGTGGGTGCGTTTGCATCAGCAGCAGCAATTACCATCAGAAATTATTATTTTCAAGCAGTGCCACGCTTGACCGTAACGGGCTGGTGCGTGGGGCCCCGCGCCGAGAGCAGGGGGCTCTTCCCAACCTTGGCCATCCCGACCCCGAGCCCTTTGCTCTGCCCGGCCCACGGAGGCTGCTCCCTCCTGCTTACATTCTGCTGTCGTCGTTTGCAATTACAGTTTTTCATACGAAAACCAATTAATTATTTTTCTCGAGTTAGCAATGAAACAGAGCTGCATTAAGCTCCATTAGTATCGTGTTCCTAAGTGATCACCTCAAAGTTGGTGGCTTGTCCTTGAGGAATTAGCGGTGCCCTTTAGCGCTTGTTCCTTTCAGCCCGTTTTACCCTGTTTACACGACTGACCGCTCGGGCAGGTGACCCTCACCCCGGCACAGCGTCACCCGTGTCGGTGGGACCCCGGTCGGTGCGGAGCCCGCAGGAGCCACGTCCCGGGGAGGGACGGGGCCGTAAGCCGGCGTCCGCTGCGGGGACCGGAGCCTTTCCCCAAGAAACCTGCCTGAGCAACGCCCCTGGATTCATTCCCGGCGGCAGAGTACCGACAGCTCAACACAAAAGCTCCACTTTAATTAAGTGTTGCCTTTTATTTTGTATTTCTGTTTGGTTTTAAGTCTGTATTGGAAAAGATAGGGGCTTGCCAAGTGTGCTTTTTCTCTCTCTCTCTCTCTGTTCCTTCAATAAAAAGCTATAATAATTCTCAGGATGCCTTCTGGGCGTGGAGGGGACGATCTGGCCTCGTGCGGTGAAACCTTCCGCCGCCCCTCGCCACCCCCTGCCCGGCACGGACGGTGGCCGGCTGGACACAGACCATCCCCAGGGCTGGCAGGTCCTCTGCAGCAGTCGCCTTCCTTACCAGACTCATCCTTCACTTGCAAAGTGTGACATTACCACGGGACGAGTGCCTTGCTTGAACCAAAGCAACGATTTCGCCAGTCTAGACCTCTCTGTGCTTTTTTTTATTCTTCCTGTGAATACCTCAGCTTCAACTGGGCCGCCGAATCGTACCTGGTGGGCTTTTTGTACTGTGGTGCTTTGCAATGCAGCCCTGCAAAGAACTAAACTCCTAATGATACCAAAGGCTCCTCTCCTGCCTCCTCTCCTTCTCCTTCTCCTTCTCCTTCTCCTTCTCCTTCTCCTTCTCCTTCTCCTTCTCCTTCTCCTTCTCCTTCTCCTTCTCCTTCTCCTTCTCCTTCTCCTTCTCCTTCTCCTTCTCCTTCTCCTCTTCTCCTGCCTCCTCTCCTTCTCCTTCTGTTCTCCTTCTCCTTCTGTTCTCCTTCTCCCCCTTCTCCTTCTCCTTCTCCTTCTCCTGCCTCCTCTCCTTCTCCTTCTCTTCTCCTTCTCCTTCTGTTCTACTTCTCCTCCTTCCCTTCTCCTTCTCCTTCTCCTTCTCCTTCTCCTTCTCCTTCTCCTTCTCCTTCTCCTTCTCCTTCTCCTTCTCCTTCTCCTGCCTCCTCTCCTTCTCCTTCTGTTCTCCTTCTCCTTCTGTTCTCCTTCTCCCCCTTCTCCTTCTCCTTCTCCTTCTCCTTCTCCTTCTCCTTCTCCAGCCTCCTCTCCTTCTCCTTCTCTTCTCCTTCTCCTTCTGTTCTACTTCTCCTCCTTCCCTTCTCCTTCTCCTTCTCCTTCTCCTTCTCCTTCTCCTTCTCCTTCTCCTTCTCCTTCTCCTGCCTCCTCTCCTTCTCCTTCTGTTCTACTTCTCCTCCTTCCCTTCTCCTTCTCCTTCTCCTTCTCCTTCTCCTTCTCCTTCTCCTTCTCCTTCTCCTTCTCCTTCTCCTTCTCCTCCTTCTCCTCCTCCTTCTCCTTCTCCTTCTCCTTCTCCTTCTCCTTCTCCTTCTCCTTCTCCTTCTCCTTCTCCTTCTCCTCCTTCTCCTTCTCCTTCTCCTTCTCTTTTCCTCCTTCTCTTCTCCTCCTCCTTCCCTTCTCCTTCTTCTCTTCTCCTTCTCTTCTCCTCCTCCTTCCCTTCTCCTTCTCTTCTCCTTCTCCTTCTTATCTCCTTCTCCTTCTCTTCCTTCCCTTCTCCTTCTCTTCTCCTTGTCTTCCTTCTCCCTCTTCCTTCTTCCTCTCCTCTCCTCTCCTCTCCTCTCCTCTCCTCTCCTCTCCTCTCCTCTCCTCTCCTCTCCTCTCCTCTCCTCTCCATCCCTTCATGGTTCCAAAGCTTTAATATAAACCTGGGCACGTTGGCAGCGCAGACCGTGCAATCCCTTACCGAATTTTCTCAGATATACCTCATAGAGAATAGTTGTTTAGAGTAATGTTATTATAGCGTATGTAATAAATTATTCACTGTTTCTTTTTGGTAACTGTGATTTAAAAAAAAGAAAAAGCTTTATACGTTTTAGGTTGTGCTTTTGTAATAGACGGAAAAGGTGCGCTTAAAAATGTACGTCAGTCTTTCTTCCCCTTGGGGTTTTTTTTTTGTTTGTTACGGATTGGGGAAAAGTTGCAGAACGAGCCCAAAGTTTACAGTTTCATATTTTGCTGAAGAAACAATCTGTGTTAATTTGCTCTGTCGAAAAAAAAAAAAGGAAAAAAAAAAAAAAGATTATTTTCTACATTTGTGCTACTTGGTCTGAACAGCGAATTGTTCTGTGTGACGGTGTCGTACCCTAATTAGCAACTGCCAGTCAGCGCTACCGTTTCTATGCATGAGGCAAAACCTTAGCAGTGTGATGCATCGTGGTTCTTGATGGCAGCTTCTTGTTTTGGGTTTGGCAATAGGCCCTTTGGTTTGATGGTGTTTGTTTATGCATGGAGCCTGTTACCCGTTAGCGGCCGTGTACGCAGTTGGGCTGTGAGAACACGCAGTTTTGCCTCATACCGTCGAGTACCGATAAGGGCTGATATGTAGATCAGTTCTCACCTCTCCGTGTTTTAAACACAGACTCAAATTGAATTCCAGTTAAATTAAATTTTTATTTGAGGAGAAGTTTGGCCAACTGGCCCCAGCCCATTGGATCCGTAAGCCCGTCACTTGACCACACCAGCCTTGCTCAGAGCTGCGCGTCCCTCCCCGGGAGCAGGAGTTGGGCTTCATGGCAGACCCTTGGGCATGGCCATAAAGCCCAACCAGCTACCAGGGACACTTTACTCCCCGTAGCAGGGTGCCACGGGGGGAACAGGAGTACGGGAGCCGCAGCCTTCGAGCGAGGCAGCCGAAGTGACGTCCGTAGAGTGTTTATATTGTCTGTCATTAAGGATATATTAGAGATGTGCTTTCATTAGTGCACAGAAACATCTTCTCATTTGGCCTTACACAGTAGGTTGTGATAATGAAAGCTTTGTAATATAGTCTGTTTATTTTTCTTTCTTATTTATCTGCCAAAGACAGGAATGGATACCAGAATTTTAAACAGGTTTTTATTGTAAGACAGTTGATGATTGTAATAGTGTTTAATCTTCCAGAAAGCTTTATACGCTCTCCCGCAATAAGCAGATGATGTTGGTTTCGGCAGCCCCACCTCACGCTCGGTCCCAGGCACCGCTCAGGCGACACGCAGCCCTTGTAACACCCACCGCCGAGGCCACTGCGCTCTCAGTCCAAAGGCAACACGGGGGGGGTGAGATGATGACGATGGTCACTGCTGTGGCCAACAGGAGATGGTCCAGCTCGCTCAAATTTGCCAAGGTCCTTGTATTATGAAATTTAAGGTATATTTTATTATGTCATTTTATGTCATTTTTTAACTTTGTGGAAGGTGGTATGTTGAACTGAGTGTAAGCTGAGTTTTTCAGACAAATAAAGTAGCTAAAGAGTGAACGTTATTTTATCATTAAAGGGTTTTTACTCAATGATTTGTGCCAATAGATGTCCTTTATCTTACTGACCAGTATTACATTGCTTTCAAATTTTACTTTATAGCTATTGATGTAAAACCCCCCCACACATATTATTTGCCAAAGTTCAATAAAGGAGGAAAACAACGCTTCTGCTTCCTTGTGCGATGAGAAGTTCCTCTTCTTTTCCAGGTGCCTCTAGTGCCCAGCAGCTCAGCACAGCCTGGTCCTGCCCCACGGAGCAGAGCTTTGCCTCTCGGGGCACCGGCCCGGCCGCGGGCTGGTGCAGCTCCCGGGGGTGCAGCGGGGTACGGCCGAGCCACCCCCCTTCAGCCACCCACACCGTTCCCAGAGGGGCCAAACCGGCTGCAGGGGGGAGCAGCAAGGACAGAGGTCACCCACCTCTGCTTCTTTACCCTTTTCCTTCTCCAGTGGCCTCTGTTTTTCCCCCCAAAATCGGTTCAGCCGGTGGTAACTGTCTCCATGACAGCAGTGAAGATGCTTGTCAAAGAAGAAATCACCGTATATTTATGTAAATCATGGAATTACACGATGCAATGTAATTACCACAGAATTAAGTAAATTCTCACACTCCCGTTCCCGCAGCAGCACAACTGGAGGTGGCAGGAGGTTCCTGCAGCTGAAATTTCAGGGCAAGGAGGATGTAGCAGGTTTGCTTTCGTTCATTCATTTCACTCCAGGTAGGGGCAAGTCGTCTTTGTTTTCTCTCCTTGAGTAACCTCATCATAAGTAGATCAAATGCCAAACTAAATGAACAAGGAAAAGCCCTTTCCTATGTCCATGGGGGGTCGCCCATGGGAGCAGGCAGCGGTGGGGACCTACACACACACACAGAGGAGAAAAACCTAAGGTCAGCTCTGCCTGCCCTGAGGTACGCGCTGGAAAAATGCCTCTCAGCTTCCGCACATACAAAACCCCCGCGAGCGATTCCAGGGTCCCTCTCAGAGAGGCGTGATGGCAGGAAGCCATAATATATTAAACCAGTAGATTAAACCACATGAGAACACTTTGGGTCACGTTACACATCGCTTTCCTCACGCCTGACAGCAGCAGAACTCGCAGGCAGTAAAAGACCATCACAGACCACAACGGCCCAGTAACGCTGCGATAAAAGCGCTTGCGGGAGCTGGTGCGGAGCCAGCGCGGGATGCCGAGCACCCCGGAGATCACGGCCCCAGCGCTCCGGTACGGCTCCTGGCGAGCGCAGCTGCTCGCCTGAGAACCGTCATCGGGCCTCGATCGCAGGCGGCGTTCACATGTTATGGATCATCCTTAACGACGACAGGAAAAGCATCACCGAGGGCTCTGGATTCTGCGCTAGAGCTCCCGCTCCTTCACCCCAGAGAAAACCAGCCCTGGGCAGTGCACCCGCCCTGGGGGCCAGCACCGCAGAGAGGGAAGCACCCCAGCCTGGATGATGCTGTTCCACCCACCCTCTCCCCTCAGCTGATCCACCTGCTCTGCAGTTCCAGCTCTCTCGGAGCCTCCCGGTGCCCCCGCACGCCGGCCCGGCAGACGGTTTGGGGAGCGGTTGCTATCGATAACGGCCCTTCCTGGGCGCTGCAGCGGATGCCTCTCAGCGGTCGTGCTTTCAGCTCTGCCCGAGCATCTCCGCTCGCCGCCGCTGCGTCAGGTTTTCCTCGCCACGAGGGAGTGTAAATGTGCCTTCACGTGCGTTTCTGAGAGACCCCGGAAAACTCGCCGTACATCAGCGGGAGGTAACGCCCTCCTTAGCGCTCCCGGATAATGTATTTTGACATTGGGGTAATGAGACAGAGGTCAAGGGATGCAAATTAAATCACCTTTTCCTGGCGCTTACCGACGAGCACAAATTTAGCAGGAAAACAAAAGGCAGAGTTTAGACCCGGTCTGAATTTATGAATCCCTGTGCTCTGTGTGTGAGAGCAGAACTCACCCCTGAGGGCTTGAAAGTTATGAATTATGGATAAACCCCTTGCCCAGCGCACCACGGGGGGTATCACCAGAAGATACTTTTCCCACAGGGTGAAAGACACCGCACGGGACTGTGAAATGGCAAAGCTGCCGACCAAAACACCAGAGGGGAGGGAGGAACATCACCGCGCTCCATCGTGCTTCCCCTCTTCCACCCGTCCGCCTCTCCCCCACCTGAGTCCAGTAATGAGAGCCCGCTCATGGATCAGCTTAAGCACACAACAACCCTCATCACTGCTCCAGAAGATAATCAATCAAGCACTTAATTTTTAACATAAGGAATAAGCTGCCTAGAGACTGTCAATAGAGAACTGCATAAATTAACAATCACAGGTGGGATTCAAAACTCGGGCCAAGCTTTTACTCACCATCTTCTTGAGCCCGTTTTCACAGCAAGCAGAGTGACACCCAATCCCACTCCGTTTGCACAGCAAGCAGAGTGACACCCAATCCCACTCCGTTTGCACAGCAAGCAGAGCGACACCCAAACACCACCATAAAGGGCTCTTACTGAGGACACACAGCTCAGTGATTTCTTCCAAAAACTTTAATTGAGATTCCATCCTTATGGCAAATGATACACAGTAAGATCATACACAGTTTGCGTTACATTAAATGGAAGTCCTTGTTCAATCTGAAATATGTATGTTGGACTTAAAGCAAGTATTTGTACACATCTGGCATTAAAAAAATAAAAGGAACTTCTCTCTCTTGCATCTTACCCTTCATTTTGATTTCCAGCTCTCTGGGTGTGGCAGAAAGGGAAAACAGAGTGATCTTTTAGATATTCCCAGGGAAATCCCGGCCCCGCTGGGCTCAGCCCCACACCCTCCTCCCCTGGGGAGCGGGAGGCGAGCTCACCTACTGCCCGCACACCTCTTCCTATCCCAGCACCACTGCTGGAAGCCACCACGTTCTGGAAAATGCAGCCAGTTAACAAGGGGGGATTGTACAAACTCCAAAAGATTAAAACTTCAACTGAACAAAAAAAGAGAAACCCCAAACTGCAGAGTTAAATCCGGAGAATGAACAAACCCCACGAGATCCCTGTGCGAGGACTGGAGTCTCCCAGATGCTGACACCCCCGGACCTCCACCAACTCCCCCGGAGCAGGAAGCGCCCAGGATCTGACGAGACTGGGTCCTCAGCGAGTAGCACCAAAGGTTTAAAACCTGCCAGAGGGCCCAACCGGCTGCGTGACGGCGGGGCTCAGCCTGCACCCCCCCAACAGCAGCGGCCACGCGTCGCCGGCAGAGTGCTGCGGAAGGCACATGAGCGGGTGAACCTTGATTTCTATTAAAAATATGAAGCAGAGCTGACAGCTGACTTGCTCAGGTGGTTTTTCAACAGGCTGCACTAACACAAAACACTATGTTAAATAGCAGAACAGAGCGGTATCACACGATCTGCTCAGCAAAACGAAGCACCCCACCAGCTACGAGACGAGATCCGTCTGCTGAAAGCTAGAAAATTAAAAGTGATTTCTACATTATGTGGTCTAACAGCAGCAACAGGCTCAGTAATTATCTCACTTGCGGTCAGCACACTAAAAAGTGAATTTTAAATACCTTTTATTACTGGGGACAAACATGCCTCATCATTAGTGCTGGCTAATATTCTCAGTGCTCCCTCCAGTACGGAAACAAAAAGCCAACCTATATTTACAGCGTCGTAATGTTCAAGTGAACCCTCAGCTCCCAGGTCCAGCCACGCTTCCA
Organism: Nyctibius grandis; assembly: GCF_013368605.1. NCBI lineage: Eukaryota > Metazoa > Chordata > Aves > Nyctibiiformes > Nyctibiidae > Nyctibius > Nyctibius grandis. The sequence goes on from NW_027167473.1 coordinate 6,417,257, forward strand.
GCTGTGCTGGTCACCGCCTGGGGCTGAAGGTCAATACACCCTTCAGCTGGTAGGACAGAGGTGTAAGCAGGAAGATTTCACAAACCAGTCGGTTTTCCACTGACCTGTCAGTGTCAAGCAGAGAAATGGGAAGGGAGAAAAGAAGTTCTTTGTCCAGCGAGAAGAATAAGGCCAGTGTTCCCTTCCCACACATATTGCAGACTTTTTATTCTCCTGACATCGATTCAAAGCTTTTCCACACACATGACAACCGCCTGCTCCACCTGAGCAAGGGCAGGAATCAGCTCAGCGTCCCTTTTTCCTGCCAAGGCAGTGAGCAGAGACCCAGAACGGAGCAAGGAAGGGAAAACAGAAGCCCCGACTTCTGGCTCCCTGCCACCGAACCAGGCACAGGCATGGAGGGTCGAGGAAGACTTCTTTCTGCTGAAGCAGGAGAGACAGCAGTAACGCAGGAGGTTCTGGCACTGAAGGGTTTGAGTCTGTCACAATCACGCTCGGAAGATTCTGGCAGTGGAGACACTCCCAACTCAAGATGTATCAGGCCACAGGCCCCAGCGAGGCTGTGCAGCAGGATTTACAGCGCTCCATGGCAGTGCTTGGCCCGCTGGCTGATCAACAAGCACCCATTCATTTTAGTATCATTTAGTATCATTTTAGTATCCCATGTTTAATTCTTTCAACAGAAAACAGAACAAGATCAACCCCTGTTACACCAGCAGAGGCCGACTTTCTTTTTGAACAACCCTACCCTTGAAAGATCAGAGGTTCAAACTATTCACGCCCCATAATTACATAAGCAACTCAAACTGTCTGAGCAGCATGGCACCTGCTTCTCAAACATCACGGGCAGCTGGAGCACCAGTCTGCAGAGAACAACCTGCATTGCCAAACTCCTGGCGTTTCAGTGCTGATTATGTCAAGTAAACACGTGTACCCCTGAAGCTGACAGCTAGACTGATATACGTATGGCTCAGTCCCACAGAACGGTCACAGCTTTGCTCCTCCTCTGTCCCTCCCAGGAGGAGAGGTCCCCGTGCCAGAGGACCACTGAGGTGCTGCGGTTCTCCTGCCCTGAACCACTTCAAGCGCCAAGCTCGGCCATGCCGTGTGGTGACCAGCCTTCCAGCAAAGCCCCTCCTATCCCGAGACTAACCTGGACACCGGTCCCGGTGCTGACAGTGAGGGAATGCTGCCCTAAAAGTTTATCACTCTACAAAGCTCCCCCTCCTTAGGAGTGGACTCAGCAGCCCTGATGCACCCAAAATCCAACAGACAAAACCTGGCTTTTGACAAAGATGTGCATGAACACACGGCTGTCAGAGCGCAGGGCTGCCTGCTCTCAGGCACCTGCACCAGAAATCACTCCTGACTTACCACCTCATTTTTAAGTAACAACATCAATTAAGCTAGATCAATCGTACCTATGGATCTCCATAGGTGTCCCACAAAACCACAGCACTGTGGCACAGTAGAAAGCACAGAGCAGATCTATAAACCTTCTGGAGAGCAAGCCTGGCTTCCTAAACTCACCTAACCAGAGAAAGCCCTTTTTAATAATGATTTTAAAAAGCCATTTTGCTTAAAAGATAACCCAACATGTTTCAACACACGCTACTGACAGCTGAGAGATTTGAAACACACACAGTTTGTCTCAGCTGAGCATGTTCTGCAGCATCACCAAGCAGGCTTGCTCCGCTCACGCCACGCTCTCCAACGCACAGGCTTTCCTGCCGACATTGACAGTGTTTCTTCTAGAAAACGTAAACAAATCTTGTGTGTTCTACTAGCCCAGCTAAGCTTTTGCCAGAAGTTTCTGGCAGGAGAAAAACAACAAAACAAAACAAAGCCTTAACTTTATGTTCTAAAAAAACCATACACATTATTTTAAAAGCATTAGAAGCAACATGATCTTCAAACCCATCCGAGAAATCACTCGCAGAAGAGACCATCGGTGACTACGCTGGTTATGCTGTACCTTAAACAAACAAACCAAACAACTGTATGCTTGACCTGGAAAGCTGAAATTAATGCACTCACGACAAAACTGCATACCAATACATCCCTGCATAGGAAGTAGAAGCTAATTTTTCAGTTTTTCAGTGCATACTTATGGGCTCACGCTAAGTCCAGTCAGAATCAGATGAAACAAGACCTTTCCACACCTCACAGGACAAACCCCCTTACTTCCCTACTTTCTACAAACTCTTCTCAAACAACAAAAAAACATTAAAAAAAAATAAACCAAAGAAGTCAAGTTCTCCTCGCCTAACCATGAGGTTACCATCACAGACTACCAGCCTGTAGTGTGTAACAGGAGGGTCTGGTCGGGCGCTGCCTGGCTGGGGCAGTTTCCCTGCCCACCCCAGCGCGCCCGTCACAGCTGCTGGCTAGTGAAGAAGGCTTTAGTCTCCCTGCAGACAGGATTGATGCAGAGCGGGCAGCAGAGGGTTAACTGCCTGGAGCAGACTTCATTCGACTGGATGTGTGAACAGACCAGGTCTGCCAGAGCCTGAAAGACAGTTAATTAAAAATCAGAAGTGAGCAAAACTGATTTGCATGAAATAAAAAACGCTTCAACCCGTGTCACACAGACTAGGGAGGCTGCCAAACTGTGCATCCATCAGACTGTGCTTTTCAAGCACCACCCCCTTTACTTCAGCAGAAAATCCTGCTTTAAAACTGCATTGAGAAACATTTCATTAAAAGATTGCTACAAATGAGTACAAAACTGTTGTTCTTTTTTGTCAAACCAAACTTCTGAACTTTTTTTCTTTTTTTTAAAAATAAACCAAACCACAAACTGTGGTAGAAGAAAACACTTGTGGTATACAGATTAAGCACAAGGGTTTCCATTTTTGCTTTTAAACTCAAAATACACTAAAACTACAAGAAGACATCCATAATCTAGTAGGCAACACACAACTATCGCAACAAAGAGGGTACCTTGGAGAACAGTGGATTTCCATTGAGAGACTCTGCTCTTCTGATATTTTCAACTCCACACTGAATCAAAGATAAGGAGAAAAGAAGTTAAGCCTGCTAGATCCTTCACTAGTCAGCCTCCAAAATCCCCCTTTCTATTTCATTCAGAGGTTGCCCCAAAATGACAGAATTAAATGCAACACCGTGTTTTTCAATACAGCAAAAATAACTATGATGCAAAATTTCACTTTGCTGCCAAAAATCAATGATTCTTTTTTAGGAAGGACAGCAGTGGCTCAAAGAGGTAAACCTAGAAAGATAAACTCCCACCTGTTCTGTGTTGCTAAAAATTCATTTGAGTTAAGACAGGTCAGATTAATTTTCAATTTACAGAAAAATTAAATTTGCCCCAGATCATACTGCAAGAAGCGACTACAAAGCAATTTCAAAACAGGAGAAGTAATCTCAGATCACCACTATCCCAACAGCTACAAAAACTGTAAAACTTCACCTCATTTGCTAGCACTTGGGCGTACTCGATATCCAGCTCGTAAAGCGTTTCGATGTGGTCACTTGTAAATGCTATAGGGACCAGCAACATGTTCTTCTTCCCTCTTTCGCACAGTCCTTTGATGGTCTCATCTGTCTGTGGACCAAGCCAGGGCATTGGTCCAACCTGTAAGAAAAGGGGGAAGGTAATAACGAGAAAAGCCTCATTACATCATTCTTACAAAGAACACCCACGTTTTCTTAAGCAGGACGACACAGAACAGATTATGTTTAAGATGGAGGCAGTTTTGTATTCCCTTGCTTTTGATAGTACCTCTCACTTTCTCCATTAAATTCTTTATGAAGACACACTGTCCTGCCATTTAAACCCCAAAGGAACAGAACTGGGCTGGCCTAAATGAGACTCTCATTAAAGTAATTGAAAATCTAAATAAAGGTCTACTGGCTTCACTTCAACAAAACCCTGACCACTACTGCACAGGCTTTAAAGCCTTTTAAAGAAGTCAGCTTCTGGATGTAGCCAACTGTCCTTATCCCTTTCCTATCCACGAAGCTGACTCCAGCAAAATTGCTCAGAAATCCTCAAAAAGCAACACCTTAAAAATCCAGTGAGGGCTCAGTTCTTCCTTCTGACAGAGAAAGACAAATGCCAAAGCAGATGTTACGAGATCGTAGGTTTTCTAACGGACACATCAAATATCTACTTTAAAATGATGCAATATACAAAAAAGGCAAGAAACTGTGGACAGAGTATCTGGAAAGACTGATAGAGTAAAAGATGGGGATTCTGTTCCAGCAGAAATACTTGCTGAAAATGGGAAAAAGGCGCTGAGGTTATGACAAAGCTGGAAGACCACAAACTCCATCAGCTGAAGAGCTTCACAGGTGGCTTCCCTGCACACATACCTTGGACTGCCACACAAGCCTGTAAGGGTTGGAGTAGTTCAGCTTCTCCATGACTCTCTGGACAGTAGCTCCCACTTCTTGAGGATACGGATCACCACGGTTCACTACCTTCAACACAGAAACACCAGACCTTTCTCCAGGGGACATGCTGGGGCAAAGACCACCTACAGCCCGGGGAAGGCGAGCACTCTGGGTGTGACGTGGCTGTGCCCAGGATGGGACGTATCAAGTGCCTGGCTCCCTCCTCCTCCTTCCCAGGATAAAAGATAAATTCTTCTGCCATCATACACAGGTATGGTTACCTTTTGGTAACAGCGCTGCCTTTTTGACAAACGACCCAAGAGCCAATTTACTGCGGTTGCTGGTTGTTGACAGAGGATCAAGTCATTTATCACAACCTTGCAAAGATTTTACTTTCATTCCTCCAGGGAAAGCACTATTACTGCTTTCCAGAGGTGAGAAAATAACCGAGTTTTCCCTCCATCACCACCCAGGTTTGAGCTGGCAGGTTCAACAGGCCATGGAAGCAGCTGCACCAAGCCTGACCTAACCTAGTGCCCCATCCCTGCCGACGGCGAGAAGCGCAGATCTGAGTGAGCGTGCGGAGACGCTCACATGCCTCACCTTCAGCTCCACAGCAGGCTGCCACCTCCAGCTCATAACTCACCTTCGTATTTCTCTTTTTATTTGCCTGGCAGTCCCACAGCCACAGCCCTGCCCCGCAGAGGGGTGAGCCGCGTACCCTTCCGTTAGCCCAGCGTGACTCTGGTCTAACAACGACAGAAACGACCTGACGGAACTCACAGACATGGGCAGCGAGTGAGCCGAGAAGAGGATGACGACATCTTTCCTTTTGTCGGGTGGAAACAGGTTCAGTTCCTTCTGTATGTGATCGGTGAAGCACTGTTCAGAAAAAAAAAAAAGGGCTGAATGAGAAACACTGAGAAGCACCATGTGCTCTCCAGTAACCCAAGACAGGCAGCTCCTACGTTCCAGGCTGCCTTAAGAACTTCAGAATTCCCCCTTCTGGGACATGCATCACGTCCCAGGGACAGCATCTGCCCAAGCAGCTTGCCAAGGGAACAGTCCCACCTTGCCTGCCTTCAGTTATTGTTATCATCTGCTCAGCACACCACAAAATTGCAAAACCCAAACGAGGGGAGAAGCTCCCCAACAAAGATAAAAACGTCACTGTCTCTGGAAAGGAAGGAGCAAGGTTGCCCTTAACTGCTCCTGCCACAGCCAGTGCTGTGCCCAGAATTACCTCTGTGCTGCTGGGTGAGAACCTGACAAACGGACACCATCTGTACGTGTGTCGACCACAGACCTGCTCTGAGCAGGAATGGGGACTGTTGACCTCCAGAGGCCCCTTCCAGCCAACACTGTTATGATAATATGACTATGCTTTTAAACCAAGAAGCATTCCTATTATTCTTCTCCAGTATTTCTTTTTTTTTTAAAGAAAATACATAAACACAGCCTAAATCAGCAAATAGGTTCATCTTCTTTTAGCACATTCCACAGCTAAAAATCTTGTAAGCTTTGTTAGAAGTTAAGACTCGATCTAAGTGAAGTGTTTCCTCAGAATGGTTCTGTCACTTAACATTATACTGTGGTTTTACTGGTAGCAAATATTTCTGAAAAGGAAACTCAAGAAACATCTGTACTTACTTAGTTCTTTGTTGTTTTAAAGTCAGCTGGCAATGCAAAGATCCCAAGTTTCTCCTGCATCAACCAATCTAAGAAAACCCCAGGGAATTTCCATTTGATACCACATCAGACCTGCTCAGTTCCCACCTCTCGCTCTGCCTGCCAGCTTCATACCTGAATGAGAAGGGGGTGTGTGGGCCACCGGTCAATGATACTCCACTTCATCTTCGGCTTCTCCCCTTTTTTATTATAGTAGCGATAAATGGCATTCAAACTGCTCCCTGAAATACACAGAATTAAGAACACAAGTTCAGCCCAGGCATTAGCAACCTGCAGTTTTGTAGCAAGGTATTATAATATTTTAAAATGCTACATATTTAAAATGCAACTGTAAATCAGAACTAAGAGCCTCAAATGGGAACTATTGTATCAAAGTAGATATAAGGTACCAATTATATCAAAGTTCATACAACGTACAAGCCAAGACCAATTTGTAAACCATTCTTTAAGGGAAGAACAATTATTATTCTAGTTTCCATGAAGAAAGCTTACTCGGTCGTGCTCCTGAGCCTTCAGTTTATGTTGTCTCATACACAATGGTAACATAAAGCTATCCTTAGTTTAAAAGCTTCTACCTAAAATTCAGAATTTCAGTAAATACAGAAGACCTCGAGCTGGCAATGAAGCCAAGGGAAGGGGCACTCTGAGCCCCCTTGCTCTGCTCACCTGTGGTAGAGCAGCTGTACTGGGGGTACTGGGTGAAAGCGATAGCCCTTTCGATGCCGTCCTTCTCCATCTCTTCGATGGCTTCTTCCGTCAGGGGATGGACGTACCGGAAGCCGATGTAGTATTTGTGAGGCGCTGCCAGCCAGAGCACAGGGAAAGGAGCACTCTCAATAACACATCCTTAATAAGTGCAAAGTACAGAACCAGACTGAAACTGTGAAATACGCTTGTTGATGATTTTCTGGCTACTTTTCTAAACCACTGTCATACAAACACATCGTTCTCTGGCCAAGTATTCTTCTGGTAACTCACTTTGCTGTTATCAGAATTTAAAAGTGATTTACACTGTTGTTCGTTTCTGCAGGGAGCATCAACCTTCTGGTTTTACCTCGTTCAGCAGAGGTGTGGTTTCCAGACCATTCAGAGCTCTGACATTTGACTGGGCGAGTTCTGATGTAAAGGATGTCTTGGTAAAAAGGTGTCCCTACAAGACGCTAACTGAACACTGCTGTGCCCTAGCACAGACCACAGTTACAGATGTGCTACGGGCTTCCCAACAGCACAGCTCAACTCACCCACTGAAATCAGAAGTCGGATGTTTTAAGCACACCAGTGTAATTAAAATGCCAAACCCTTAGGAGAGACAAGGCTTTCTTCATTCTGCCATACGAAAGGAAATGCATTGCAGTTGGCACATTCCAGGAAATTTTACTTACCCAGACTTTCAAATACAATTGGGCTGCAATTTTGTCCGGTATTCTGCTCCACAGGGATCAGTTTCAAACAGGAAAAGGCCCTGCACCTGACAGACACGAGCTGCCTATGAGGCATTCCAAGAAAATCAGACATTTTGTCCCTTTCATGCCCCAGGTGCCAACAGAGAAGTCACCAAACCAGGATGCCTTCGGTGCGTGAAGGATTCACGTGCCCTTGCTGGATCAGGCCCTCAGTCCCAGCACTGCAGGGGCGTCCAGGCAGAGCTCCCGGGTACCAACCGCTTGCTCCTCGTGCCCTCCACCCCTATTTCAGCTCCAGCACCTCGCTCCCTTGCACTTCCCTCTCCTACGTTATCTTTGCCTCCATCATTTTATGCATACGTAATTCTCCTTCACTTTCCACTTCCTTGCCTCCGGTTAACCACATTAAAAAACAAAGCCAAAAACAAGACAGGGTGGAACCCCTGTCTGATGCAACCGCCCTGGTCACCACCCTGGCGAGGGCCAGTCTGCTCCGTTTGCACACACACCCCGAGGACGGGGACACTATTGTCTGGGGCACTGAATAAGGGACACACGTTCCTTCATTCTGGGTTCTGGGTGTTTCTCATAGAAATCTTCATGCCTTTAAACGCTTTATTTTGGAGGCAATATTATTCTCTCTAAGGACAACATTTGAGGTTTTTCCATTTTCTCCAGCCTTTTGGGTGTCAGCTTTGAGGTTTGGGGAATATGGTTTGGTCAGGGGCAGGGAGGGAGAGGAGGGCTGCTGCTTTATTTTGGTTTTTTTTTAAGAGGTTCTTAGAAGAACAAAAGCAACGTTTCTTTTTCAGGGTTTCCGGGTCACTAGCTCTGAAATAACATTTAACAGGTTTCTGAAGGAAGCAGATGTCCCGTGCTTGGTCACCGCTCCACACATTTATGCAGGATTCAGAAAACAGGTTTAGTCAGCCCCAGTTCTCTGCAGGAGGCAAGAGAGCTCCCAGCTGGGAGCAGGAGCAAATAATGACCCGACTTCGGGAGCCCCGGGAGCCAGCAACCTCATTAACATTTTTAAATGGCATTAAAAACAAAAGTCTGACTAACCAGAGCAAAGACAGTAGAGTTTAACCTGGGAAAGGACTTACTGGGAGAAAACAGCCAACCTGGGAGCTTCTTGCAGTACTCTTGCAGTATTATGCTTGGCCTGAAGCACAGGCAGCAAAGGAAAGATTTTAATGTCCATATACACATCCATGTGTTTGGATGTTTGAAGAAACAACGTGGCCCCCTCATCCTGTGAGCTTTCATTCTGCTGACAAGGGAATCTCAGCCAAAATACAGCTTGGAAGAAATACTAAGAACTGTTATAATCAAAAACAATAAAAAAAGCAAGATGTGCCTTCTTACAACATAATTACCATTGCAAGACATCAGCCTGTTTGATGCCAACACCAGAAAAACAACCCCAAGAATAGAAATGGATTTTCCTATCATCATGTTTGTGTGATTTATTCTTACAGACTACTGAGCCTCCCCAACCCAGGAAGGAAGAGCTCCCGTTCATTTTCAGACAGCTGCCTGTAACAATAAAGCTTCATTTTAAAGTTATACTGTTCCCAGATGACATGGGTGAGACTGTTTATTTACTGCTTTATGTTAGCCCCACTGCTGAAATGTAACATGTCAAATGTATACTACCAGTCAGTAAATCAGTAGATTAATTTACGCAGGAGGGAATTCCACAGGTGGTTATTGATACTGTCTAACATGAGCTCTTCAACACCCATAAATACACAGCAACTACAAACTCTACGCCCCAAAAGTCCAGATCGAGGTAAAATGAACACACATCACGTGTTTCAAGTCTTGACACCACAACCTGCGAGTTACTCATTAACAGGGCTCAGCCTCCCCAAGCACTGCCTGCGAGCACACGATATTCCCACACGTGCAGCTCAGTCTGGGAGCACATCCCGCTGGTCCACGCTATCCTGAAGCAACACAGTACTTGGTGACGCTGCAAGGTTACTCTAAATGCTTAAGGAAATGGTTAGCACTCAACTCAACTGTTAGCAATGGTTAGCACGTTGGATTTTTAAAGCTGCAGCTGCTGTCAGGTAAAAAAGGAGGTCTCTAAACGACTTATCAGGTGTAAGAACAGCACAGCCTTCACAAAAAAGTGGTCACCAAAGACAAGCAAGTGGGAGTGGTACACTGAGAAAAGCAGATAAACTTTCTAAGCTTTATCTTCAGAGCCTGTTGCAAGCCTGACCCTGCAGGGGCTCCTGCTGCTGAAACGCCCCTGCCTTGGGTGCCACAGCAGGGTGTGGTTTTGGCTTCAGGCTTGACTACACTTGCAGGGACCACAGCTGGAATTAGGCTAGAGCAGCATCTGTGGAGAAAAGGATGGAACATCACCCAAATGAAGGTATCAGTGACACGCTACACGCTGAATGAATGAAATAGATTTGGTTCTAGCCTTCCAAGAGCGTCACTTTTCACCTTCCAGACCCTTTTACCAGTCCGTTTCCCATCACACTAGTGCTACCAGGTAGCCTGGCACAGGGTAATCCAGACAAGCCACAGCTCCTTGCTGCGAGGGAGCAAGGTTCAGAGAGATTCTGTGATCCGGAGAGAGGGGAGGGAGGTTGTATTCACCTTTCAAGTTTTCTGGTCATCAAGGAAGAACAGGCAAAGACAGCATCTGCTCCACCCAAGCCAAACTGTTAGGCCTTATCTCCTGCTCGTGTGCTGGGTGGGGCTCACTGCTATCACTCAACCAGGCCCTGCAATGTTCAGCTATGAAACCTTGTCTTTTCTTCCAGCTGACCTCCTCTTCAGTCCTGTGTTCAGGCCTAATCGGTGGGCGTGCTTTTATCCATTATTAATAGTCTCAGATTCAGAGAAAGTTTCAAAAGCTCTGGATACATCCAAGCAATAACCGCAGAGGGACATTTCAGAGGAACAAAAGACACCTGCAGCTTTGCAGAACAGTGAGACTCCCGACACCCTCCCACACAGTCACCTATTCTTTAGGCTCAGGCTGGCACAACAAAGGCACATACAAAAGATTTTATAGCATTAAGTTCTGGCCTCAGAGCTGCTCTACATCAGACAGTCCCTGTACAGCATCCTGGCCAAGCTGGCCCTGAACAGGGAAGGGAATTGGAAGAAGAAGCAGGAGCAGAGAAGGCTGCACTGTCTCCTGAGCCCTAACTGCTGGCTGCTGCGAGCGAGCGGCAGCCCGACACCGTCCTGCAGTTGGCTACAAGGAGCAGCCAGGGGACAGTGGCCGTGTGTTTTAGAGCAGGAGATCCCACCCCATGAAACTCAGCAGCACCAGTGTGCAGAACGCGAACGTCCAGCAAACCCTAGATCAACACCTGGCACAACCCAAGAGGATCGTCACTCTCCCGCTCCACCTCTTCATAAAAGATATGAAAATTACATGAGATTATAATGCCACTGCCAATGGTCACAAATCTCATTTATGCTAGCGAGAATGCCACTCTGAACACGCTTCTCCCATGCCTGCCTTATTTGTTCACATGAAATACATTCACTTTTCTTATCATCGAAGGCTCAACCACTTGTCCTCAGTGTAGACTTCTTCAAGCTCAAGCAGAACTTACAGGGCAAGGTAAGACACCTTGCAGTCACACACACCACGGGAGACCCCCCTCACCTAGCTTTAGCCATCTGAAAATAAGACACTTTATCATAGTCATCTAGATTTCTTCCCACAATCAAAGGACAGAGATAACTCTGTCTCTAGAGGGTGAGCCTGCCTTTTCATAATGGCCTCAGGACAAACTGAATCACTCTCCAAGCCCTACTCTCTCTCAATGAAAGAGGGAGCAGAGACCACCAGCTTAGGCCAGATGCCCAACTTCTGATGGCTGAAGTTAGGCAAGACAAAACGTGCCAAAAGCATCTAAGGGTGGACTTACCCACCTTGGGCACGGACAGAGGTGACAGCTGGACCACAGCACTACTGGATCCAGCCTGAGAAGGTGGGTGACTGGTTGGTTGTTGGCTTTTGGCGCTACACTGTGTTACTGCAGGCTGAAGGAGTACTGACAGTACTCCCCAACATCAAAGCCATTCTGCAATGCAGAGCACACCACAAAAATATACTTGCATGTGTGGGAAACCCCAGGCTTTTGCATATGCTGAGTTTTTAACGAACAAGAACTTCTGCAATACCTTTGCCATGACTTCCTGAGAACACTGTTCACACTCACAACAAAAACTGAGAAGCAAAAGCTGCTTTACGAGCACATACTTTCAACACACGAAGCAGAAGAAACTTTTAATGAGCACAGTAGAGCAAAGAAGTACCGGTGCGAGGAGACATGCTGTCCAGGAGCTTCACCATGCCTTCTCCCTGCATCGCCGTCCACTTCTTGATTGGAGACCCACCTCCAATCCTGCTGTACTGCTCCTGGATTTTCGGTGTGCGGCGTTTGGCAATGAATGGTGCTAATTTACTAAAGCATTCAGAAGGTACACGTGTTAATACCATAACCCAGATCACCACCCCCTTCCCCAAACCTCTCTGCTGCAGTGGGTTTTCAGTGGCAATCTCCCCAGATTATAGCAAACCAGCTATATTGCACGGTTTGTTTAATGTTACATTCCACCACCCTTCCCAACCTTACTAGTTGACAGGAAACCACAATTTGCAATTAGAAAGGAATTATCTTGGCACGCCTATTTCCAGAGATTTATAACACCGTTTCTTGCACTGACTGGTCCCCGAGATGAAACAGTCTTAAGAAACGCTGATATACACAGAAGATTAAATGTATATAATTTACAGCTACGACAGCAACACCCAACCCTGGCTGTAACACAGGAGCTCACAGCGTTCCTCACTTTTGAGCTGGAAGCGTCATTAGATCTCTGTCCAGGAAGAGACGAAGTAAGAAATCGTGCACATCATCCAGCCGTTCTGGGCCTCCCATGTTCAACATCAGGATTCCTGTTTTAGGTTTCCTATGGAAGCAAGAGAGATTTCAAATCCTAGTGACCTACTGCCTTTTTTTTAATTATTATTATTACAAAACAATCAGCTTACCCTTCTGCATGTGTCTTTTGCAAAAGCAGCACCCTATTTAGAAGCTCATCCTGCTTATGTAAAAATATGAACTACAAGTAGGAATAGCCAGAGAACGAGTATTTACATGATCTTTACTTCTTTTAAAAAGAGTAATCACTTCGCAACACAGAGTTTAACTGGAAATATACTGAGAAAATGGTCTCGCAGCTGAAGGCTGTAAGGGAGGTTATCAAACAGGGTCTAGGAACCATCTCAGCTGAACGCCAGCTGTAGACCCCAAGCAAACGAAGCAGAAAACAGATGAGCTCCCCACGCAGGCCTTTGTCTTCATTACTTTGCAGACACATCTCATCTCCCAGAGCAGTGAAAGCAGCAAAGAGCCATTCTACACATCAAATAAATGCAAGATTGGTTCTGTTTGGGTGGTTGGGTTTTTTTTCCACTACAATGGGTTTTCTCTCCAGGCGCAGGTCCAGCACTCTGTTCTAAAGATAACGTCCCTCTATCTAAAGATAACGGGGACCTCCGTTTCCGTTCCCCTCCTCCTGGAGTGGCTATCAGAAGGGTGCTGAATAAAACCCAGGAAGCAGGAACCAGAACCTCAGATCACACTAATATCCTACTGTTTGCTCTTCTATTGCTCCTGCAGTGCCTCAGGCCTTACCGTGGGCCACCACCTCACCACACTGCAGAGAGCAAGGCAGGTGGTCCTCGCCCCACTGAACTGGGGAAACGAGAGGCTCGGTGAACACAGCCAGCCAGATAAAAGCAATCACACATGCACAAAAAGGCTAGACCAAGCCCCGTGCCTGCCCGTTGTACCACACCACCAGCAGCACACCGTATCAGACAGAGGCAGGGCGCTGGGAGCGGTCACACCCGCGCAGAGCCCGCCGCACACTCACCGCACCGCTGGCTGGATCTGAGGCTTTGTGCTCTCCGTCACCGCGGCTGCCGTGGCCTGACCCCTCCATCGCACCGGGACCCTCAGGTGGCCGCTGCTTTTTACAACTGCAAGAGAGATAACAGCACATTGACAACTTTGCGCCGGGCTGAGGGGCCTCCCCACCGGACAGGCGCTGATCCCTCAGCAGTCACATGAACACACGGCAGTGTTACGCTGCTCGGCGTCTTCTCCCTTAGGCTCCACGTCCTGGAATCAAACACAGTCAGGAAATTGCAAGCTTCTGCCTTTCTTTGAGCACTCTGTGTACTAACAGCTTTTCAGACACCAGGCAGTAACCCAAACCGAAACAAAAGCCTCACTGATCTTTAAGCCCCAATCCTCCGTCCAAAATAACTGGTGACCACACAAGAGACTCTGTGCAGGGCTGACACACTAAGGCAGCAACCGTGTCAAGCTACGAACCTCCTCATGGTACAGACACACCTGGGCTAACTCTAGGCAAGCAAAGTATTTCCACACCACCTCTACAACGTAGGTTAGACATTTGTTAACTTAGGGTCCCTAAGTCAGCACCTGCAAGCCATAAGCACACAGCTCCTCGGTTTGACCCCGTGCCGGGTACACTGAGCAGCAATTTCAGAATCCTTCTTTCTCACTACCCAGCTAGGCGACTTCTATTATTCCTGGATTTCAGTATCAGCCAAAATCTGGCCCAAAAGCAGGATAATTTACTTCCTACACGCTGCTTAGTCTGCTTTTTCAAAAGCACGCTTTGTGTTCCTCAGGAGTTCATAGTCATTATATGGCATTTTTTAGTGCAACAATAGTGTGAATTGCCCATGATGAAAAAAATTGTTCAATGCTGCATCCCCGGCTCTCCAGCAATTGTTTGGCGGCGACACTTGTCAGACTGCAGGGGTTCAGCAGCCATTGAGCCCCAACAGCACAGACCTCCCCAGCAGCCGACCCACCTGCTGAGAAGAGCATCCATGGTTCACAGTTCCCTAATAACATCCCGAACAGATGCTGAACGCCCTCAAAACCTGCCGAAATCAGTGACAGCGAAAAGCATCTTGCAAATCCCGCTTCTCACTCAGGATTAAGAGTGTGGAGAGGCAGCTGCCTGTGTCAGCAGCCGTATAAAAAGGCTACAGACTAAAGAACTTCAATTCAAGCATTGCTGATGCCTGAAAGACTCCGTTCAAATATTTACATTCTTCTTCCAGTTCTTAGGTTATTACTGTTTGAAGCACTAACACTATATGTAAATTACACAGAACAATAAAAAGAAGTTTCAACAGCCGTATTGATCCTTCTGCGCTGTTGGAAAGCATTTGTTTTACTTAGGGTGAGGTCTGTGTGCGTTTCGACCTGCACCGTGACGCAGAACGCGCAGGGTGTGTGACGGTGATGATCCCAGCTTGATGGAACACTGGTAAATGTTCTTTTTGTACGTTTTAGAAACGGCACAATCGTACCAGCCTCGGGAGCCAAGGCCTGATAAAAGTGGTCCCCAGTGCATGCCCACACTTCCACCGGTCGCAGGGTAAGACGCCGGTGCCTCTCGGTAGGCGCGTGAAGTTACTCCGGCGTTACAGCAGTAGTTACGCCAACAAGGAGTAAGGACGAGAGCTCCTGCTGATCCGAAAGGTCCTTCCCAACCACACCGATTCTGTTTTATGAAGGAGCACCCAAAGCTGTACAGCCTGCAATGCGTACGCATGTGTAGCCCGTGTATCTACCAGCCGCTGGCAGCACCAGGAAGGCTGCGGAACTGACCAGTAACTGTCTCTGTTATCTGCACCTCCTGGGACTTAATTTGAAAACGCAACCTGTGAACTGTGAAACAAGGATGGTTTTTACACAAACACTTTATAAGAAGGACAGCGCCTCATTTAAAATCCCAATCACAAATTGCAATCCCAAGCACAAACACAGGCTGGGCGGAGAATGGATTAAGAGCTGCCCTGAGGAGAAGGACTTGAGGGTGATGGGTGACGAGAAGCTCACCATGAGCCGGCAACGTGCGCTTGCAGCCCAGAAAGCCAGCCGTGTCCTGGGCTGCATCCCCAGCAGCATGGCCAGCAGGGCGAGGGAGGGGATTCTGCCCCTCTGCTCCGCTCTCGGGAGACCCCCCCTGCAGTGCTGCGTCCAGCTCTGGGGCCCCCAACACAAGAAGGACATGGAGATGTTGGAGCGAGTCCAGAGGAGGCCACGGAGATGCTCAGAGGGCTGGAGCCCCTCTGCTCTGGAGACAGGCTGAGAGAGCTGGGGCTGTTCAGCCTGGAGAAGAGAAGGCTCCGGGGAGACCTTCTAGCACCTGAAGGGGCTACAGGAAAGCGGGAGAGGGGCTTTTTACAAGGGCATGGAGTGATAGGACGAGGGGGAACGGTTTTACACCGAAAGAGGGGAGATTGAGATGAGATATTGGGAAGAAATTCTTTGCTGTGAGGGTGGTGAGAGTCTGGCCCAGGTTGCCCAGAGAAGCTGTGGCTGCCCCCTCCCTGGCAGGGTTCAAGGCCAGGTTGGATGGGGCTTGGAGCAACCTGGTCTGGTGGAAGGTGTCCCTGCCCATGGCAGGGGGTTGGAACTGGATGGGCTTTAAGGTCCCTTCCAGCCCAAACCAGTCTGTGATTCTGTGAAAATTAAACTCCTGAGGCGGGGGGGAACAAACCACCAAGCAATGAAAAACAGCGTGCCGATACCAGCAAACCACAAATTCAGATGAACAAAAAATCCCGAGCGTCCCCGCGCTCGGTTTAGAGGAAAAATCATCACCAGGCTGCCGGCGGTGCCCAGGCGCGCCGGTAACTCAGCCGGGCGTTCTCCCGGGTCTCCGCAGCGCAGTCACCGGAGCGAGGCGACGCGACCCCCGGCGCAGCGGCAGCCGCTCAGCTCTGGCGCGGGGGCTCGGAGGCCCCGGCTCTACCGGCAGCGTTACGCAAAGGCGCTCGCCGCGCGTTGTATAACACCGTCCCGGCGCTCCCGCGGGCTCTCCCGGCCCCCGCGGCGGGGCCGCCGGCCCTCAGCGCCCCCGTCAGCCCTCAGCCCCCCGCTCCCGCCGACGGCGCCCACAGACTCACCCTGACGCGCCGCCCGCCCGGCGGCGGCAGCAGCGCCCGCACCAGCGGCGGCCATCTTGGCGCCGGCCGCCTGCATTCCCTCAGACGGCCCCGCTGCCGCCCCTCTGCCTCCACCGCCCCGTCGCCGCCGCCGCCGCCCCCCGGCACCGCCCCCGCTGCCGTACGGCAGCGGGGGCGGTGCCGGGGGGCGGCGGCGGCGGCGACGGGGCCGAGCCGGGTGTCCCTCAGGCAGCTCTGCCCCGGCTATTCCCCACAGTCCCTGCGTGACCGTTACCAGAGGGCTCAGAAATAACGAGATCAAGCACTCCATGCTCCACACAAAGCCCCCAATCTAACTTTTTGACGCTAAACCAATAACGGCATCTCTGGCGTTACACCAGTGCTAAATTTTAAAGGTTTTCTGCGCCAAGCAGGCGTGCTAAAATAAAAAGCACTCAGGAGCGCAAAGGCGTGTGTCAGTCAGCCCAGCGCACCGGGAAAAAAAACACGTAAATCATTATTTACTGCTCTGCAGACTGAAATCTTCACTAATAGAAATAGGCTTTTCAAAGGTGGAATTCTGCCCCTGCCAGGGCGCAGCGGGAAAGCTGTGCGATAGGCACACGCGCCGTGTTTGCGGCGTGCATCATTTATGAGGAGATTTCCTCGGCGTGCTGGGAGGAACAGCGTTCCTCGGCTGGAGGCAGAGATCCGCAGGCCTGGATTTACCACCGGCAGCACCGCCGTCACAAACTGTGACTCTGCGTCCCAGGACGGTCTGCGGATGCTCAGGAATCAAAGTGGGCTGTTTGGGCGGCAGGAGGGGTCGGACAGGGAGGTGCTGCCGGCCCTACTGCTGACTTGCTCCAGGAGCTCTGGGGCTCGCGCTGCTGGCCCCAACGCCGCAGTGCTTGCCCCTCTCTGCCACGTTATACATTTAGACAGCAGCGTGGCCAGGAAGAGCTCCAGCCTGGGTGGAACAAGGACTAATGGCAGCACACAGACAGGGCTGCGGTGGAACAGCCCTGCACCGGGACAGGGCCTGACTCCTGCGTTGGGGCTCCTCGCTCGTCCGACATATCGGAGCAGGAGCGCAAAGCTTGCCTCGTAACCTCCATTCCTGGTAGAAACACAAAGAAACACGTACCAGAACTGTTATCCTGCACACGAACGTTTGGTTTGCATCCCACATCTTCTCAGCAGCAGTTTCAGTCGCTCCATGGACAGCTCGTGGAAGCTGGGAAGAGGCAAAGGCAGAGCCAGCTCTGGCCGCCCAAGGCCTGGCAGCACCACGCTTCTCCTCGCCCCTCCAGCAAGGGGTGGCTGTTTCGGTCCCGGCTGCCAAGGGATGGCAAGGGATGAAAGCTACGGAGGAATTCGTGATGGAGCCCCGAGGAAACTGCTGCTCCCTCTAGCCCCTGGAGTCCTAACGGCCGGTGAGACCAACGAGCTGCTTCGAGCTGCTTCGTCTCCCCCGGTATTGCCCACACACACAAAGTACTTGTATTAGTAAGGAGAACTTACTACCGTGAAACTCGGATGGGAAGGCCCTGGGAGCACTGCTAGCCCAAAGAACATGGATAGCAGCAAATGGGATTACATCAGCCCTGAATAAGAACTTACAATCAAAAAGCTTTACTGCCGGAGAGCTTGGAAACGAGCTTTCTGGAGAGCTGCCAGAACCTCCCAGGATCATCATCAGTTTTAAATCACTCAAGACATCATCAAACTCAGCAAATTTGTAAGAACACAATAAAAAAAAGAAATAAGACACCATACAAAACCACAACTGATGGAACACAGAAATAAAACCAAGATACATCTATCATTTTTCAATCTCTAAAAGTAATTTTTTTTCTTAATGATCAAAAGCCTGAACTGATCCTCGATGATAAATCAGGAGCTACACCAATCCTATCTAACAGAGCCAAGGCTTGCTTTGCAGCAGCATTTCAACACTCCTGTCGGCTAGGTTTCAGCGGCTACCTAAGGAACTACTCCTCACGACTCCACCAGTAGATCTACACAGGCTTTTGCTTAATTCAGGGATCTTTCCTGCACAGGTGGTTTGCCCAGCACCAGCTCTGCGCCACGAGCACACTGCGGAACTGCACGGCGTTCAACTCGACAGCAACTTTCATCCCAGTCACCTTTTAAGCTCCTTATCTGATCTGCCTCTTCCACAAGCACCTCTTAAGTCCTCAGACCTTCCTCTAGTAGCTCTCCTGATGCGGAGGCTTTTAACCTTTACAAAGCAGCTCAGCCCTGCCAGTTTTAAGGCCAGAAAACTCACTGCCAACCAGGGATGTTTTTCTAGCAGTATCTTTTCCCAAGCCTTCTTCTCCCTTCCCATCACTTCACACATCTGAAGGAAGTTTTTTATAAAATGTCTTTATATGCTCAGAAATTCCTAAATATTCTGAATTACAGAAGCCTCTTGAGTAGGGCAAGTGTGAGAGAGCGCTGCAGCACATTACTGTACAAGGTTTTCTTCTATTGTGGCTACAAAAGGACTGGGAAAATAGGTGAAAAGGGTGACGACAAAGAGAGGTGGCTAAGACAGCAAGCCATCCTGGCAATGCTCGTTCCCCAGAGCATCTTTCATTCATCCTCACACAGCAATGCCACAGCGGTCCCCAACAAACCCCAGGACATTAGATCCAGATGTTTGAGCTCTGGAAATAACCTCACTTCTTCCAACCATATCAGCTGGTGAGACAGATGTTACCTCTGCTGACAAACCTGTCCTGACTTTGGGCAGCCCCAGCTACAAGCAGCCAGCAGTCACGGCCTGCTCCCCCCAGAGCTGCTGCCTCAGTAACTAGTTATTCAGCACCACATTTATTCTCATTTATCCTCTCTAGGATGTTTCAGCTGGGTAGCTGAGGTGGTCTATCCAAATTATGTGTTTACTGCACTTCAGAACTCACTTTCCCTGTGCTTTTGCCCACACAAGTATTGCCTATGCCAGGGCAGACGACAGTAAGCAAATACCCTATAGACTAAGGGAAAGGAACGGATGCTATAGGTCAAGAACTACTGGCTTGCACACCAACTTATGTTGCCATAATTTATTGGTTGCTGATTTAGACCAGTTTATACATGTAACATGCAAGATGAAGGAAACCAGTCATTACAAAAACACGGATATCGCACAGCTCAACAGTTCTTTGAAGGGCAAACCCAGATCACGTCTCAGTGCAGGTAGCAAGTGATGCACCTACCAATTTTTTTTCTCTCTAGTAAAAGGAACTGCTTTATTTATGACTGAAAAGCATACAGATGACTCAACACATTAAATATTGCCTTAATCCTACTTGATTACAGCCAGAGAATCTGCTCAGATGCAGTAGCACAAGAGAACACGGAGCCAGCCAAGAAACACGGAACTGCTCTACTATGCAGACCTGCTTTAGCACGACGTGGGAAAGCACTGCTTGAACTACAACTCGTCTAGAGAGGACAGCGATTCAGCCAGCATACAATGCTGAAATCCAAACGTATTCCAAAGTTACCAGTTTCTTTGCATCTTCAATCAGTCACTCCTGGTTTGAAACAGAGAGCAGAACCTGGATTTGGAAGGCACCACGAACACCCCAGTGTCCAGGAGCTAACAGTGCTCTGACAATGTGTCCCCTCCTACTGTAATTAGTGCAGTGCACGGACCCACCACAGCGCTTCATCCGCAGGGATCAGGAAGGAGTAGCAACGCCCACCTCACCACCAGCCTCAGCATTCCTAACCAATAAATAATTTGGGGGAAAAAAAACAAACCACATCGCTTGCAGGGAAATTTTGTGCTCAATACTACGTACCTTGCTACTGAATAAACTCCAACAGAACTTCCATTAAAAACAGGAGGAGCTAAAAAAGTGCAGCACTTAATACAGTTATTCCCATTTTTATACTTTGTTGAGCTCTTCAGATGATGTCTCTTCATACCATTCTCAGAGGTCAGTATTTGGGAATTTAAAGAGCTTGAACTCTGGTTGGGCTTGATGATCTTAAAGGTCCTTTCCAACCACAATGATTCTATGATTCTAACTCCTGATTTCTCCAAGAAGAAGCCACAAGAGAAATTTAAAATTAAAGCAAATTAAAAAAAATAAAAATCAAATGCCCAGCATGTTTTCTTTTAAGTCACAGAAATTAAAAGCAGACACGTATCTTGGTTTTTAAAATGACAGCTTACCAGGATCTTTATGTTGACTTGAGAGCACAAATGCACCTAACAATTTTTTCTAAGGCTTCTTCCAGTTCATTAGTAGCATTTCCCTTTAAAAAAGGGTTTTGTTTATTTTCCTTTTCATGCCCTAAATTAATATTTGTATTAGCAACAGGTCGAAACACGTCTTGTTCTCAGACAGGCTGCAGTACAGCAGAGTGTATCGTTCTTTTCCAGGTATCAGGTGCTTGGCTTTCCAGGAGTTTATCAGAGGGAGGCTAAGGTTTGCAGCGCTGGACGAAGCGTGGGTACAGACAGACATCTCTGATATGGTGTCTGTTCAGAATCCACGTTAGGAACCGTTCTAATCCCAAACCATATCCACCATGAGGGCACGTACCATATTTTCTCTGTGAAATTAAAATCAGAGAGTAGATATTAAACATTTTCTTACTATTTATATTTTAATTGCACTAATACCACCAGAAAAAAACCCAAACCCTTCCAAGATTATTTTCCAAATGCTGAGGAAAACGGACTATGCTCTTTTCAGGCAAGATATTTGTGCTTAGTTGTCCTGAGTTTCCTGGGGCAGTGTAAGGACCAGAAGAGAAAAAAGGAAGGTGAAAAAGAAAGTCTTAATGATTCTTTTTCAGCCACCTCCTTTTCTCGTCCCCTTATAGTAGCTAGAGCTCAGCCAACCAGAGAAGACCAACCTCTCTCCATCTAACAACAAACATTGCAGAAGACGTTACAGGAGGAATACACCCGCACAGACCAGCCTAGAGAAGGTGACCTGGTGAGGGCTGCACAAACAGCCGCGATTTAACGGGATGGCAACTGTTAGCCATTGCGTTTTGCCAATGGTTAAACGATTGTCTACTTTGGGCCACCAAAAATACGTTTCCAATTTAGACTGCGTCACCTTAAAAGCAGTTTAAAAAAAATGAAATATCGTGTCTGACAAGCAGCACATCTAATCTGTTCACAAACCTGATCAGTGTACCAGTAGTACGGCGTGGGATCAATGCCCTCTCTCTTATAGCCTTCGAGCAGCTCGTCGCTGTCCCAGATACGCATAGAGCCGCCAACAATCTCACCAACATTAGGCATCAACACATCGACCTACAACACATAACGTGAGATCAAACTATTACAATTAAACTGCCTGCAGGAGGGGGAGGAAAAATAGCCCAAACTTAGAACTGACTTTGTGTAACACATTTTACCACGTAATTTTAACTCTCTGTGACAGGAAGGCAGGCAATTCCTTCCAGACCCAATTTACAGACAGAGTTAACTGACTAGGTTCTCCAACTTCATCTCTAATGCTCTTGGCCACACTGAACTGTAAAAAACACCCAACAAAACCCAAAACCAACACCCCAACACAAAACAAAACAAAAACCACACCACGAAACCACAAACCCAGCAGCATTCCTAGCAACCACCGCTCTTCCCAGCTGCCAGCCAGCCAGTGTTTAGCCAGTGCAGTCTCCAGGGAAGGACAGAAGTATTGGCAGTAGACTAGCACTTACCTGAGCTCACTATCATCTACCGACATTTTATTAGCAATTACAGAGATCAACAAGCCACCCCAAGAGACACCACAACAAACCCTGGTCAGAATTCCCCAAGATTTTCCTGTAGCACTTACTCATTTCATGCCCGCTCACACTAACACGTCTGCACCACTGTGTAAAATACCAACTCACAGACTCAGTAAGCCGGGAGTCATCGTGACAGCGCTGCATATAGAAAGACTTGATCTCTGCAGGAAATCGGCACAACAAGATTGGCTCGTTAATGGTGTCTGTCATCAGTCTCTCGGGAGCTTCAGGAATATCCTAAGATTAAAGAAGGCTTTATTAATATTTAAAACCAAAACCACTCCAATACCTTGAGTCCTACATGTATCAGGCATGAAACAAAGACAGTTTCAGACCACACATATCCACACATTCATCCTAATGTACCTAAATTTTTAACACAAACTTATCTTAGAAGAAACTATATTTATAGTTCACAAAGCAGGTAGCTCACAAAGCAGGTGTCAGCCCACAACGGGGGAGAGGAGGTAAGAATCCTTATTTCCCTCTGGAACCTTAAGTTCAGTGCAGTTTGAAGGCCTTTCCCTTCATCTCTATCATCTTTGATACAGATGGGAGAAGCTGTGACAGCAAAAAAACCCAACACACCTGATTTTGAGCTGCCAAGGTTCCCTCAGAGTATGCTGTGTAGACTTTGATGTTAACTATATCATCTCCTCCTAAAAAAATCTCATTTCTCTTAACCCACGCTTGCATTCTGCAGTACAACATTACTACACCTCCCAGCACAGTCTAGACAAAAATCCAGGCCTCACTCTAAACTCCCTTTAATGCAAACAGGACTAGAATTTCACTCCTTATTGTTACCATTCCAAACCAACCACAACAGATTCACACAGCGGCAGTAAGCCCAACAGCATCGTGGTCCAAACACACTGTTCTTCAAGGGACTCACACTCCCTGACTGCAAGGCAGTGGGATTTGGTTTGGTTTTAACTCCTAAAGAGCCTTGGAAAGACTTACTTCCCCAAACTCATAGTAAGTGCCATCTTCCTTCTTCACATCGTGTTCCTTTAACCACTCAATGGCTTCGGTGTAGTTCATTCGTCGGAAAGGACGTTTAGGGGGCTTGAAGCCCTGTAAGAGTAGACATAAAGATAGTCAGAAGAGCACCATTTCTAAAGAAGAATGCTTGTCTAGTTGATCAGCAAGTCCACGTCCAGACTTGAAGCACACACACTACTCTTCCCAGCTCATACAACAAATTACAAACAAATCAAGCTCAGTACTGAAAAGCTAGAACCAAACACAACCATCTCCCAAGCCCAGTAAAGCCTACAGAGCAGGTGCTGAAAAAGACAGCAGGAGAGAGGAGAGGGGAAGCATTTTCAAAGCTGTTTCCTTTTCTCTACGCGTTCATTGCACATGTAGGTGTTCCAAACTGAGCCGACAGCAGAGGTTCCATGGGCAAAGGCCACAAAAGACCATTTTTGCTTCCCTGCACACAGAACGGCTTCAGAACCCGCCTTTGTGACTGAGGTGGGTTGTGCTTCTGCTGCCCTCCACCTCCTGCCCCCTGCCTCAGCCCAAATTTAAAACTGAAACAGGTCAAAACAACAGGGATGGCTGAGTTTGTACGCGCTCTGAGAGAAAAGGCAGCGATGGAGATGAAGTTAGCAGTCTCTTAAAGCCATCTTTTTTGCAAAGGCAACAGAAGACAAAGGGTCTCTAACAAATTAAAATCGTTTTAGAGCTCACGTTCCAGGGTAGAAAGTAAAACACCAGTTGTTTCATTGCTCCCCTGTGCTCAATCTGCAAGTACCAGCCCATCAATATCACGAGCTCTGGGACAGAGGTTTTTATTCCACTGGTCCAGTACACATTGCAATACATCCCAGCACATTGCTGGCTCCTGGAACTTGCTAGCAGGAAACTTCTTCCCCACAGCCCCTTGCTTCTGGAAGAGTCATTACCAGCCTTCCAGCATTTTCATTCCTTTGATGTTATTTAATTATTATTATTAAGCAAGCAGAGCTCAATGCCATGCCCTGCCTTCCCCAGATAAACACGCTGATCAGGAAAGGTTAAAGATCATATTTTCTGGGCTATTCGTGACTGTTCCACACTGCTGCCTACCGGGTTTAGGTCATGCAGCAAGCCTGATGCAGGTGACTTCAAGACTCTGTCTACTACATCACAAACCAAGCTCTCCAGACGGTCCAACAAATCCTCAAAACTTATAAAAGGACATTCAGCTTCAATGTGAGTGTATCTGAAACACAAAGCCACACCGTTAGTGTGTGTAAAGTGTGTTACAAAGTACACTGCTTTGTAAGTTCACTTATACACAAACAGCAGAGGAGTGTACTCTCTCCATACTCTGCCAAGTGCCTGCGGGTCCTGGACTGCTCAGCTCTGTACGACTGAGCAACACAGAAAACATCTCCTAATGCTGGAATGCAGGTCTCCAGATAGAGCTGGGAGGACTGTGTCAAGTATGCCTCTTCACCAAAATAATCCAGTTTGAACAGGGTTGAGCCTCCTTCCACCTGCGTCTGGACTAAGGTTGGTGGTGTGACCTGTGAAAGAACAGGACTGTCATTACTTGAGTGAAGAATTAAGCACAAAGATGACAACACGTGAGAGCAGTGACGTTAAGGCACACTCTTCCAGAACACCATCCACAAAGCTTCTGTATGCACGCATACAAGTGCTGCAGTCTGATATCCTTCAGCTTGTTAAAAAGAGGTGTGCAGGCTGTTTGTGAATCACACTGTAACATACACACGCCTCAGAAGTGTCTACACACCTTTGAGAGCTGTCTGTGAAAGCAATCAAATAGTTTCCTAAGAAAGAGCTTTTCTTTTGCCTCTTTCAGGTCAATTAGAAAGTCTACAAGCCTTGTAGTCACTTGCTGATGAGGGAAAACACACTTACTTCGTAATATCCATTGGCAAAGAAATGATCCCTGAAGGCCTGCACTACCATGGAGCGCACCTTGAAGATTTTGGACATGTTCTCGCCTCGAATCATCATGTGCCTGTTGTTCAGTTGCACATCAACCTCCGAATCCTCATTGAGTAGATTGTCAGCCCCTCCTGCTGGGGCCAGACCAATAAGCTCCCAGTAATCACAGTTCAGCTCGTGGCCTCCCGGAGCCTGACAATTTGAAAAGAAACAAAAACGTCATAAGTCCACTTTTGGCCCCTCGGATGTCACCATCTGGCATCGTGGCAGAGATGTTAATCCAGTTTAAACCAAAGATGCTAAAATCCTAATTGCAGTATTTTCAAAGTGACTCCTTTGTAAGATTTAAACAGAACGTGGCCTGAGCTTGCTTGCTGTTTCTGCATGACAAGTTTTGCAACACAGACACAAGTTACTCTTGTCTTTCAGTCACCTCTTAATAACTAAGACAGAACTCTTACAATAATTTTCAATAAATATCCTGATATAGGCCTGCATGCCCTGATGAGTGCACTGAGTTGCTGTCACAGATAATGGTTCCTAAAAGCTTCTCTCCTGCCTTCAGTCTGAATCCTTTTTATGGGCCATCTTTCATGCATAGCTGCTTGACAGGGCTTTAGCCCTAACTCCAGACTCAATTTTCCAAACAGTAGCAGTGTGTAGACCCAGACTGGAATGAGAGGCACAAAGCATAAGCACCATCATATGTTGAGACATAACATCACACCTGCCCAGTCATTAGTCTGAGACCACCACTATAAACGAAGTTTTGCAAAGTAACTTATAGTAACTGCCTAGTTCATACACCTGCCAGGTTATGGGGGACAAATACAACGTGGTGAAGAGCCCACAAACCCATCTCAGTAAAAGAAGAGAGCTAATCCCAAATTCTTGGCCTCACAAAATAAAAACTGACTAAACCACTTGTTAAGGAAAATAAAGCTATGTTGTTTATTCAACATAGTCTTCCACTGTTATATTCTAGGAAATATCTATGGGATGTATCAGCAGAAAATGGTTTCAGGCAACAGCAGAACAGTCATATAGTTCACCTGTCACACACTGAACTGTGACAGCACCAGCTTTGGGAGGTTTGTTCCTTTCTCTAAACCAAATTCCCACCGAAATAATCTAACAGTTATTTCCAGCTCTGTTTCTCCTTCCACCGGGAAAACGATAAGCTGTTGTAGAGGAGGAGAACCCAAACACACTCACTGCCGTACCTGCTTGCCTTCAGGAACGAGGTTCAGCGTGCCGTACACTGCAACACTGCTCTCTGTAGAGAGGATCAGCCCGTTGTAACACTGACACTACAGAGAGGGAGACAAAGGCAGAGTTAAGGTAATTTCTTATTTTTAGTTCTCCTACGGCATCTACTGGAGTCATAGACAAGATTAACTCATAGTCACTTCTAAATAGTTCTCACATTGACAAAAAACCTCCAGGGGTAGGAGATAAAATTTAACAATACCACAACTTGATCAGTAGGTTTAGGAGAACTTCTAGGAGAACTTCCAGTCATCCATATAACAGAAAAACAGATGAGGTACGAACACTTCACTTATTTAATGACAGAACAGAATTCAATCATCACAACTTACCAGTTCATCTGAAAGGACACACTGAAGAAAACCTGTGCCATCTCTCAAAACGATGAACATCAAATTTTTTCCTAGTTAAAGAGAGAAGAAAAAAAACCCAGAGCCTCAGCTTTATTCACCGACCCATTTGAACAAACCCACTCCCAAGACACACTAATCAGTGACGTGCATATTATTAAAGGACTGTGATCACATTCTTCCATTTTAAAAACCAAAGACGCTCCAGGTAAGCACTGAGGCGTTAGCACAGTTACAGAAGCCTTTCACAGAGCTGGGGTTTGCATAACAAAGTTTCAACAGACATAAGAGCTAAGCGTGCTCCAACCTCAACAGGGCTGGGATTGCACCGCCACGCCACGACCTCCGATGTCCCTCTGCTCCTGAGGGACTACAAGTCTGTAGTAGGCTACTGGACTTGTTCCATCTCTCTGCACAGGTCAGTAACTTCTCAATGCTTGTGGTTTACCTTGCCTCCGTAATCTGTGAATCCAGCCAAAAATCTTCACTCTCTGGCCTCTGTAAGCCTCCAGAGCATCGATCTTTACCTGTAAAAGAGGGAATAAAAGCAAATAGAGAAATGATTCATTATTTAGATGGTGTTTCACCCAGGGCACAGGCACAGCTGTCCACCCTGCACCGCTGCTTAGTAAGTAGAGTATTTGGGCCAGGACAGGCAGTACATCAAGACAGCACTTCCAGACTTCATATCGAGTCCTCTCTATCTCACAGGCTTACTTTGCCACGTAAAACTATGGACTGTGACAGCTTTTAAAGCAGCTCACTCTGCGTCTGACCAACAGGAGAGGCGAGAACACGTAACGGCTCACACCTTAAGCCTCGAGTACTCGGGTACTCCTGGAAATCCAAGGTGCATTACATCACCAAAGAACCTGGAAAGGATGCCCCAGGCACATTTTCTGGCACTCTGATCATGCTCTGGAATAATTTCTAAAGACACTGAATGGATGAGTTCAGTTAGTAGCCAAAGCAGCGGAGGACCTGGGTCCAACAGAGGTACGTCCAGACACGTAGCTGAGGTGCTGACACTGCCATAGTCAGAACAATTAACCCAGCAGGCACCTCAAAATGGAGCACACCCCAGGCAGTGATGGACTGCTACAGTGCACACGACTAGAAGAGCCTGTGATTTCAGCACAGCTGGGCCTGGCTGCCCCTTTCCCAAAGAGCAGCCATGAGAGCTCAGGGCTCCAACCAAAACCACCTCCTACATGTGTAGGTAGAAACCTCTTCATCACAGAGCAACACGCATAACATCTGCTTACTGAGCTAAGGACTGCACCAAATCACCAAATCCAGCAGGACTCCTCACACAGCCAAAGAAGAACATGTCTCAACAACTTCTACATCCTCTCGCTCCCCACCACTACCATAATAAACAAAGCAAAACTAAGGAACTTTTTCAAACAGCAATATGGTCTCTACCAGCAGACAAACACAGACACAGAGGTCTGATGCATGAACTAAGAAGGTTCAGATACCCACCAAGTGCACGAGAAAGAACAAAGTCTATATCCTAGAGGACACGGATAACCAGAAAAACAAAGTTATGTTTATGGACAGCAAAAAGAGAGTGGCCTTCAAGAGCTGCCAGAGCCACAGCGCAGAGACAGACTCCATCTTTGTGCAGACAAGACACGACACAGGCCCTGTACCAAGCGCACCAGATCTTACTTACACATTTTGGCTCTGGAAGACTAGGATCATTCTTGATAACAACTTTCTTAGCTTCCTCCAGATTCTTCTCTCTTCTCAAGAGATCTTCTGCCTGGTGTGGAAAAAAAAAATATTAAATCCCTGTAACCAAGCTTTGTGTACTCCTCACAATTACTGGTGACCATAATGTAGGCTTACAGACACAGATGTCATAAAAAGCCTTGACGCTACCCTGCTGGGGCCTAAACCTGCCCTAATTCAAGGCCAGGATGAGAAACAATGCGTGGATGCATTGCAGATTGCAATTATTCAACTCACGCAGGTTAAGCCTTTTGCTTGTCCTAATCTGAAGGAAGGCAAGTTGTAAATAACATGTATATAAAACAATGACACGGATAAAGAACAAACTGAAGCTTTTTTGGAGGGGCAGGAACGAGAACGACACTGTTTAATGTTTTTAGAAAAGAAAGGTGGCATGCTCCCTCCAACCTGGCATCATCTGCACCTACCTCCTTCTTCTCCTTAGCTTCATTCTTCATCTGTTCCCTGTGCCACAGCTTTTTAACGTTTTTCATCTGCGACTTTGAAATAATGGCCCATCTCTAGATCAATCCAAGGAGAGAGCAGAAGATAAAAGATTACATTTGTGTCCCTTCACACAAAGAAGCATTAAAATAATTTCCACCAGGAAGCTCTAAAGCTACAGCACCTCGTTTTCTTTTTGTGAATCCACATAAACAGTAGGAAACGGTTCCTTCCCTGCTGTCATCAAAGCCTAAAAAGAGGGAGAAAACAACAGGATCAACAGCTCTGCAAGAAAGCTAAAGTCATTGTAAAGGGACCAAGCAGACATCCTACTTCTGATCCTGCTGGTCAGAGCTGCAAAAATTGGTATAAAATTTACATTTAGCAATACAAGGCCAACCACTCGTCCTAGAGCACACTCCTCAAAACGAACAGCAGACGCTTTCCATCGTTACCTTCAGAACAGTCTTGAATGGTTTCTTTTGGGTCCCATCACCAGTGGCATCATTGCCCTCTCGTTCAGAAACATACAGCTCTTCTGCAATGCATGACAAAGGCAATTACTCAACAGAAAAAAATTATCAGCTCTGGAAACGGTCAGGAAGAAACTGGACAAACATAAGGATATAAAATTTTCCCAGCTGTCAGCAGCGATAAACCTTCACAAACAACCAGTTAATGAGACAGGGTAAGAATTATTTAATATTTTCCATTCTAAAAATCAATCCGTGTGGTAAATGCGTTGGGCTAAAGCCTTACGGGCTCCTAAGTCACTGAACTGACAGTCACTGGCTGCCATCAGGACCCGAAAAGGAAGCAGCCTTTTACAGAACCAGCTTTTCCTCGGTAAGCAGGGAGGGAGCGAGGGGAAAGGTGAGAGCGCTCCGGTCAGCGCTTGGCTCACCCGCAGCCAAGAAATGAATCACAAGTTAAAAGCACAGACAACACTCCCTGCTCCTGCCCGGACAGCAGCCGGAGCCCCAGCGCGGGGTCCCTGCGCTCCGCAGCCCCCCAGCCCCACCGCCATGCCCTGCCCAGGCCCCCGGCCGCCAACGCCAGCCTCCCCGCTCCGCCCCAGCGGCCAGGGCTCGGGGCACGCACAGCCCGGGCCCGACGGCGAGGCCCCCGCGGGCCCGCACTCCCGCACGGCGCTCAGGCCGCCCCGCCGCTGCCGCCATCTTCTCCCTGCGGCGAGGGGCGCGGGCCGGGCCCAGCCGCACCGCGCAGCGCTGCCCCGCCGGGGCACGGCCGGGACAGGGCGCCGCAGCGGCCGCCCGGCCTCACCCAGGACGAGCGCCGCCGTCCGCCCCAGCACCTCCGCCGCCATGGCCGCAGCCCGCAGTGCAGCGGCGCCCGCCGGAAGTGCCGTCACCGCGCTTCCGCCGCGCCCAGCTGAGCCAACCCGCCGCCGCCTTGCATCAGCCGCCCCGCCCCGGGGGCGAGGCTCCGCCCCCGCGCGCTGACGCACGGCACGTACGGGGCGGGGCCGGAAACGCGCCACCGCGCGCAGAGATTGCGTCATGCGCGCGACAGCCCGGGCCCTACCCCCGCTCTCCTAAAGGCCCCGGGCCCGGTGCTTCCCCCCCGGGAAGAGCGCATCCCTCCGGCCGCGCAGGAACGAGCTCAAAGCCTGCTCGCTTTCAAGCTCCCTTCTCAGCTACTTCTTAAGTTCTTGGTCACCCTTCAAACAAACAAGCCTTAGCTAGAGCAAAGTCACGACTCGCTGAAGCCAAACAATCATTAGCTATTACAGATAGCTGTCTTTAGTAAGTCTCATTAGAAATAAAAGGACTGTCCCTCCCCAATTTACATATTTAATACTAAAACATTCCACCTGGTTTTAGAGTCCAACACATGGTAGTGGTTTGTTTTTTTTTTAAGACCAACCCCATCCATCTCAACGAGAGATTAGTTATCTCCATTTCCTACTTAAACTCCTCTCACACTTCTATTCTTACCCATATAGTTACTAGAAGAGAAGCTGTAAACTTCAGGATATTTATTTGCATTAAATTTTTGAAATGTACATTCCATTAAACAAGAGCTGTATATCATGATTTTTACTATAAAACCATTTCAGGAATCAACCTTAGTCAGGAGTCAGAAGGAGATAAAAGTGAAACATCCGTACATCTCAACTTGAAGAGTAAAAGTATGTGCAAATATAGAGAGACACTCAAAAACACTTTGTACATTGTAAGAAATGACCCACTAGTGAGTGAAATATGTTCCTTGTAGAAGTGACCGTTCCAGTTACCCATTACTGACTGCTGTGTCCAAACCTGAAATGACCAAACCTTGGGCAGCTCAAAGGGCAGCTTCCCAGAGATCTGTTTGCAAATATACTCTGTGAGTAGACACAAACGTATTCTAGAGTTGGAAGGAGAGACAGGCAGAGAGACAGAGAGCAAGTGAGAAAAAAACCTGTTAACTGTTGACTCGGATCTCTCTGTTGCAGGGGAAATCCAGGGACAGGCTAGGAAAGGAACAAAGGCCTGTCACTAAGAAGATGCAAAGAACGATCTCTCTCCATTTAGTGCAGCAAGTTGTAGTCAACTGTTGAAGAAAGGAACAGAAACCACACCTACGTATCAGCATTCCTAATAAAATCTGACACTGACTGAAGCTTATCACCAGATAAACCTTAATCTCAGCAGTACAAGCTCAGATGAGAGCATCTAGGGCCCGCTCAGAAGACTGACTGTCTGATTTGCCGTTATGACTGCGCGGTTGGAGGACGTGGCGCACCCAAGGTAACTGCTACTGAGCAGTTTGCTTTCCAAATATGAAATGTAGCTGCAGTTTTATACCAGCAGATTATTAAAATGTGAAAAAAGTTTGCAAATTCCAGGCATCACTAAAAAATAAAGATACACAGTGCTGGGTTTTCACACCCTAGCACACGCATCCTTCACTTTCACATTAAAAGAAAGCAGTTGCACAAGGAGTAGTAGCTCTGTAGAGAACTCTTGGCCTTTCTACGTTTCCAGTAGTCCAAAACCAGGAAGTTCTGTGCTAAAACATACAAATCTTCATATCCTTGTGCCATTTGTTTAAAAAAGTATCCTGAGTTTGTTTAAAGAACATTTTTCTTGTGCGATCAGTGGGATAAAAGGCTTCTCCCCAAAACGCAGTACATCAGCTAGTTTCTGGAAAACTCCTGACCTCCGTGGCGCTGCTGCCCAGGACAGCATCCAGAGGAGCCCGCTTCTTCCGAATGCTGCGCCCAGAAGCGATCAGATCAGCGTAGCCCCGCTGGTGGGAGAAGGCGTACGCAGAGCGACGGCCAGACACCCCGCGGCGAAACGCGCTCCGCCTTCGCTTCCACTGCTGCTCTTCTGCCAGGTACTGCTTGCGGTTCTTCTGAATCTTCGTGCATGCAAAGATAGATGAGTTCAGGGGTTACAAGGGAAAGCAGCTTGTTTGCGTTTAGTCTGGGGAAATAACCCGATACTTTTTTTACATCCCTAAACTGCTTAGCAGGAGGGGGCTCTTGTTTAAGTTTCATTTTGTTAGAAAGAAGAATACATGCAGTAACTCATCACTGTTTCAGGAAGGCTTCCTGTATTGTTTTGAACTTCCTTATTTTCATTTATCTTTAAACGTCTTTCATTGACTGGATTGAAGATACGTAATTAAAAGCTATTCCTGCGTTCTCACACCGACGCTTCTTTAATATCTTTTTAAACCACACGACTGCAATTTTAACTATTTCATACCCACGTGCTATTTGCCAGCTCAAGGCAGATCAGAAGCAAACACAAAACCACACACTACACTCCAACACACAACAACGGACTCCAACACAGCCCAAACAAAAACGAAAGCCAGGCCATCAGCAGCTTCAGAGCAGGTTTCTGTGGTTTTACAGAGTCAGGTGCTCAGCCAGGACAAACGATGGATTAGCCCACACTGAGCTCTGTGCTGAGCTTGTGCACGTACCTCTGCGTCCCACAGAAGCACACAAGGAAGATACTGGGAAATAAGAACACGTCAAAGTGACGCTCTGGACAGCAGAACGTCACAGCACCAGTGTCACCCAGCTAGAAGGCAGGCTCAGTCTGGCCTTTGGAAGCCCTGCTGCCACCCTCCCTGGCCACAGGACCTGGGCTTCAGTCTCGTGTAGTTCTCCGTATGCACAGTCACTTATTTGTCTCTGATATTAGCATCGATAGTGACTCCTGTAAGTAAATACATGCCAAATTAACAGAAATAATTAAGACTTCACTCACTCTATCACTCTCCGAAGGCCAGACTGTCATTGATAAGAAGCGCTGTGCCACTACAGGAAGTAAGCAAATAGCAATTGATAAAATCATGGTCAGCCAGAGGTACGGTTGTCTCAGAGCATTTGGAGCAGTTCCTAGGAATGAAAAGAGCAAAAATTAGTTTATGACATGGCCAAGTACACTAGTTATAAAACACAGATGAGATACTAAAAACCACAGCTTCCTTCCTGAGGACCAACATTCAGATATTCTGTTGTGTATCACAACATCAAGCTTTTATTCAGAGACTCTGCTATGAAGAGAGCGTAACAGGAGAGGATTTGATACAGCACTTCTATTACAACGCAGCCATGTTCATGTCAAAGCCCTTTGAGAGTTATGGGGGCTGCAAGGCAAACGCTTGGTGAGATGCATGGCTTCTGTCCTGCTTTAAAGCACGCAAAGCAAGAAAAAGCCCAAGGAGCTGCTGTCAGCACTTGGCTCTGTCTTACTTTGGGATTTAACCTTCCACTGATCAGTCAGAGCAGCCTGGCAAAATCATACCCTGCCAGATCATCACGCTCCCTTTAAGCTGCCCCACCAATTTTAACTTCGTTTTCATTTGCAAACTCCTGGGCAACATCAAGTTCCAGCTCATTTTCATGGAAAGAAAAGAAATACTCCATTAAAGCAACCTGGTCGCAAACATAAACAGAACCTTTCCTTGGAAGTGAACTAGTGTTTAACACCATCCTTTCACAGGCATCACATTCATGCCATGACATTTTGGCCACAGTCCTGCTCAAGTTACAAAGCTGCGTGAGACAGGAACAAGAAACACAAAACACAAGGACTGACCTGTGAACTGAAAGGCAGAAGGAAAGAGAACGTGGATTCCAGCACTGTGCAAGTCAAATGTGATACCAAAGTAAAGTGCAATACTCCCAAATACTGAAAAAGCATTCACAAAAGTCCAGTAAGACGTATCCAAGCCAATCTGAAAGCAAACAAAAGCTCCAAATGAGTTTATTAATTCAAGATAATGTCAACTACTCTGAAGACTGACAGCATTTTGGTCAAGTCATCTCTCATCCAGTTACATGTCAGTCAGAGAGAGAGCATCAACAGAGGAGAAGGCAAAAAAGGAAAGCTTTGTGCATATTGTTACGCTTTTAGCAGATAAATTTGGCAACGTGACCAGGAAGTGTTTTCAGAGCAACAGAGACCAGGAAGCTAAGCTTACTTGCCTGAAAATTGACGACAAATATAAGAGAAGATGCTGCTGTGACAGCAAATGACTGATAATCTGAAGGTGCTTCTCCGTCTTGTCCCATGGTTTTAAGGTAAGCTCCGTAGGGTATGAAGAAGATTATCAATGAAGTTACAGCTCCATGAAGCAAACTTAAAAAGAACTTCTTGTAGTTAAAAAGTAAATCTTTCTGTCCCAAAACATACAGTCCAGGGAACCGAAGACTCAATTTGTCGCTCACATCCTTAAAGGGGGAAAGAAAAAAAAAAGTTAGTGCAATTTCTTGTTCTCAGTGTGAGCTTTGAAGAGTAAGAAGCTCCACTATACAATATCCCCAGGGAAATGGCAGGTTTCCTTTTCAAACAGCAGTGTGGGCAGCAGCAGATGGGGGCTATCACTGCATATCCTGACTTTAAGTCTCTAATAAATACTCATGTGAGAGCTTAATTTGGTACTGAATGTATTAGCTTTTATCACCAAAGAAAGCAGACACATTGATTTGCCTAATCAGCAGGTAAGCAGTGTATGGCAACACCAGTGGAGAAGGCCAAAAGCAGTGGTCCCACTGGATTAAAACAGATGCTACACACCAAGACTTCCTGCCAAATACAGCCTTCGGAATTGTTCAGTCCTACATCTTCAGCTCAGAAGGGTGAGCACGGAATATCCTTTCCACAAAGCCACCCGTTACTGTGCTGTATGAATGATGTCACAGAATAGCAGGCACAGAAATATTTTTAACAAACTTTATTAACACTGAAGACCTCTGGCCCGATTAATTTTGGCTATTTCAATAACTCTCTACTTATTGTCTCTTGTTACCTCACACGCTGGGAAGAGGAACATATTTTTAAAAGCCAAAAAACTCGAACAAAACCCCCCAAACGCCTTGTACATAAACCAAAGCAACCAGTTTCAGTGTAATTAAAGACTTGATGTTAGATGCCTTTGGATTCATCTGTTAGTGACATGGAGAATACCTGGTCAAGCAAGCCAACTAGCAGAACCGGGAGACTGGAGTACAGTACGTTGTACAGCGTGATGAACCAGTCTTCATATGCTGTCTGCAAGAAGAGAAGGGATTTCAGGAGTTAATGATTTCTTTTTGATTGTACCTTCTCCTTCCAGTTCCTGAGAAGATTCACACACGCTCTACTATAGCATTAAATGACCCGTCTCAGTGTTTGCCTTGGCTCAAAGCTCTGCTGAAACTATTTTTAGCCTGTATTAAGCTGCCCCACTCCTTACAATCCATAGGTGTTACCTGACCTGAAACACGATCAGAACTGAACACCTCACAGTGTCAGTCTGGTTCACAGCTGCACTTGTGACTGTGATGAGCACTTGGCATCTCACACACACACACACATCTGGGAACCCTGATTTCTTTTCATGCTCTTTTTTTCCTCTGTCCTGGGCATCCACACTTCCCATCATAACAAACAGCATTAGCCTCAGGCAGGGCTGCTTGTCTGTGACTATGGCCCTGGCCCTCCATGCTGGTCCGTGCATGAGACTGACTTCGGTGTTCTGAAATCATAACAAGTGCTTAGCTTGTAACTAACTAGCTTAGTAGTTATCACCTATTCTCCTGCAGAAATTATTGATGGTAACGTCAGGTTCCCATCACTTCCCAGGTTAAGCCTTTGCTATTCTGCACTGACAAAAAAGGAAGGTCTGCTTGTTAGTGTTACATGTGAGCACACGTGTAATAACTTTCTTACCTGGGCAGAAAAGCCATTGAAGAATGAATACCAGATGTGGACTAGCGTAAAAGCAAAGTTTTTGTAGAAAAAGAATCTTAAAAACTTGCACATCCTGATGTAAGACCATCGTCCATGGACCAGCAGCAGCCTTTGGAGGTAGCGGAATTGCCCAAAAGAGTAGTCACTTGACAGGACAGCTTGCATCCCTTCTTGGCCACTGAGTCCAACTCCAATGTGGGCAGCTAAGTTAACGAAACAAACACCACACAATATATTGAACGAAGGCAGAGGAACAACATGACGCAGGGCAAATCTTCTGTCGGTGCCTATTCTCTGCTTCTGCCCCATTTTATTTCTGTATCCAGCACAAAGGCTGCGTTAAAGACTAATACAACAGTGCATGAGCCTGTCCTTGCCCTGTTATTTACTGCTCATGTCTCCACCATCACTTGGATTCTCAGTGCTTGTTCTGTCAGAAATGGAAATTTGACCAAGGGAGAACTAAGCAATGAGACAGAGCAAGCAAACCCTGAACCAACTGGCCAGTGTTACAAACACACTCCTAACATAAACCATATCCCAAAGTTTATTTCTCAGGGGGATTTCTCAGGAAGCGGTTCAAAGAGCATCACCGGTTGCAATACAGCACGGCTAATGCCTCCAAGCCAGGGGCTGCTAAGCTATTGCTTTGTCCTTTATATTACACTTTTGTAACCCACAACACGGTAGCAGATGTAATTCAAGTCCTGCTCAGGGAACATCTACAGAAAAAGCTAAAATAGCAGCAAAAACCACTAACCATTTCATAAAGGGCTTCCTCAGAAAGGGAAAGCGCAGGCACGGAAGCTAGCAAAGCCCACGGAACGTTAACGTGGGCAACGAGACAGATGGTAGAGTCTTCCGAACAGAGAGCGACAGCGAAGAGACTGCAGAAGAATGCCCAGAAGAGATCTTCCCTACTGAGAGAGGTTTTACAGCTGCCTTACTTTTAATCATGTTTACATCATTGGCACCGTCCCCGATAGCCAGAGTAATAGCTTTCTTGTACTTCTTCACCAGCTCCACCACCATGGCTTTCTGCTTCGGAGTCACTCGACAGCAGATCACAGCCCTGCATTCACAGGCCAGATCAACAAAGTTCTTCTGCTGCTGTTCCTTGTAAGCTTCAGCCCTTCTTCTCTTCTCGGTTTGTTGCTTCTCCTCTTCTGCTGTTCTGGGGAATTTCAGTTTAAGTTTCTTTTTCTTCTTTTTCTTCTCTAGCAGGATTTCATTCTGTGTAACAAAAATAATTTATGTTCCCTTCCGCACTATTTCAAATGGCACTCCAAGTACTGCCTGTACAACACATTTATTATGCTCCCATCATCCATTTATAGCATTTCAATAAAATGCTCATGCAGAGGAGAGAACAAAGAGCCACAGAAACAGTGAAAAGAATGTACTTGGTGAGATTAACAAAGGCAAAATGCTTGTACTTACTGTCACAGCACTTCCTGCAGAGTTTAAAGGACTATTTCTTCTGATGGGAGACAGAAAGCATTCTGGTAGCTAAACTTCTCTCTCTCCTATTTGCTCATCTCAAAGGAAGCACGACCATGCCCAACACACATGGAAGTGTCCTGTAAACACCCGCGCTGGCTCTGGGGCCGTTCAGCTGGAGTAGGGGGTAACAGAGACCTGCAATTTTATCTGATGCTCCTGCGAGGTTACCTTTAGGCATCCCCAGCCTGCTTCCTACACCTTATACGCGGCTGTACGTTTCTTTATTCAAATAAAGGTTTAGGGCTGGAACACCGAAACGTGGCAGATGGTCCTTAGCTGTTCACTGTTTCCCCTTTGCAGGTGTCTGTAAGAGCAGCCTGCCGACAGGGTGGTCGTAGTCACTGAATTACCACTAGTCCCCTCTCTGCTAAAAGCTCTTTTCTGCTTTCTAAGCTCCTGTGAGAGCACTACATTGCAGGACCGAGCAGGAAACCTGTCTGTTGTTTCTACCCCTTCATTTCCACCTCTCATTTCAAGCACGACTTCTGTGTCTATACTGAAGCCGTGCATCCTGTCGTGCTGGCAGTATCTCTCTCTCTCATTTTTTTTTCTATTAGACCAGAATCCCCATGAAGAATAAACACGTTGAAACACCAGACTGTGCTTTTGCAGGGGCTTGGCTTTACTTTGATGGCAGCTACCAGGGTGATGGGAAAGGCCCAAGACATTCCTTATTTTCTTGAGCACTATTTTCAACCTTCAAAACCAAGAATATTTCTGAACATAAAATCAAACAGAGGTGTTCAACTGACGGCACAATGGCAAAAGAATTTTCATTGATTTGTCCTCAGTGAAGGACACTGACTTGGTGGTACTCCCAAAATCTCAAATACAGAGGAGAGTATCTTTCATACATACCAGCCAGGAGCCGGTGATTATTAAAGCACGATCTCTACTGCCCTGGGAGGAGGGCTCGTTCATTCTTAGAGAGGAATGTGTACTCGATCCCGCTCTGTTCCTCTGGTTTTCCAGCCTCGTTTGAAGAAGAGCACTGGAACGAGAGGTGGATACTGTTACAGAAGAATCAAGGCGAAGCTTTAAGCTACATCAGTCCCAGACTGAAAACCTGCGTATAGGAGCACAGGACAGCGTGAAAGACCAGCTGGGTAATGCTGAGTTCAGGGACAGGCAGGAGAGCAAAACCTGGCAACTACTCAAGATCTGGACTAGGGAGAGACCTGCTTAGCCCACTCCAGGTGGGCTCCAGACTTGTCTGAACTACAGGACAGATTTAATGTCAACAGTTGTTGACCTAAAACATATAACCTCCTGCAAATAGGATATCACCACCTTTACCCACAATTAAGAGGTTGCCTGGTAAAATTACAATTCCATAAAAAGCAAAGAAACAGACAAGGTACAGCTGAACAACTGCCAAGCAATACTGTTCAGACATTGAAGAGTCACTGTGGGATAAACCAGCGTTACTGCTGGGTTAATTTTAAAAATTGAACATTTTTAATGCCCACAAAAGAAATCCTTTATGCTTTTCACTTGCCTGATATCTTCTCCATAGCAGATTGTTGTTTCATCTGTTAAGAGTTCACATGAAAATCCAATATTTTCAGCAGTTTCTACAATAAAAAAAAAACAAGAGAAAAGTATTTACTTAAAGTTCTGTCATCAGTAACTGTTGGGAGCAGCCAGAAGTACCTGAAGTCCTCTTCAGTAATTTTTAAAGTTATGTTTCAGTATGAGAAGCTCCCTTTCATTACCACAATGTGGATGAACAGGAAAAAAAATCACACACAGCCCAGAGAAGCTGGGGGAATACTTGTTAATTTGCTAGCTCTTTGGCTGTAAGTAAACCCACCTTTTTTATCACCAGTAAGCACCCAGATTTTAATGTCTGCTTTTGAAAGCCTGGAAATAGTTTCTGGAACTCCATCCTGGAGCTTGTCTTCAATAGCTGTCGCACCGAGCAGCTGGAAGATATTTGAAATACAGGTATGTAGTAGGATAAACACGTGTAGAAAACTGATTAATTTTCAGTAGAGAATGAAACTATTTTGGATATGTCTTCAAGCTAAGGTCCAGCTCAAGCTAAGAATTCAGTAAGGCAAACTCTTGCATATAGAAGTGACCACACTGAAATAACACATACTAAAATACATTTCCCTTCACTCTATTAACCTCTAAAGTAAAATACTAAAAAGACCTAAATCAAAATGTCCTAATAAACAAGGATAATTTATTTTCAAAAAGATGTGTTTCTTCTTATATAAGAAGAATAAAAGTGCACTGAAAATTTAAAGCTTGACTTACAATCAAGTTTTTTTCTATTTCCTCATATACTTTGTCCAGAGCTTCATCACGATTAGTTGTAGCCACACTGGCCTCCACAAACTTTTTATTCCATGCTTCAAATTCACCATGACTGATGTCTCTATAGCACAGGCAGAGTGTCCTAAGAGTTTCATTTGCAAAAATCTGAAAAATAATTAAAAAACCCACATCTCCACAAAAGGAAACTCTTCACTTGCAATCCAAACATAAGAGTTAAGGTCATAAGCATTCGGTAAGTCTGAGAGAACAAATCTGACTGCACAGTTAGCCCTGGGCATTTCAGAAATGCCAACAATTAAGCTATAGCTGACAAGGCAGTCTGAACTGAAAGACTAAAGAGGTGACAAATAAAACAGAGTGTAGTGGTCTGGAACACTGACAACTATGGAAAAAAATTGCATGTGGACAAAATTTAAGTTCACTTCTCATGAAAAGACAATGAAGGCATTTTTAAGAACTTGCATGAAAACTTTTATTGCTTTGGTTATCTCTGAGGCTTGGGATGACTCGTAGAACCAATTATAGGTCTGCATTTGTTTTAATAGCTTAGGAAAAGGAAATTAATAAAATTAGATTACAGTAAGCAATAAACAATTTTTAATTTAAAAACAGCATATGAAATACAAACGTACATCTAGTGCTTCTTCTGTAGCTTCTCTCTTTAGATTCCTTGGGTGCAACCGTTCGTAAATCACTGTATCAGCTCCCTTACAATACAGCCTTATATTTCCACCCGATTCTCTTACTGTGAAATAAAATACAAGAGGTGGGACAAAATGTTAGAGTACATTTAAATAAAATTATAGTTGCAGATTAGATTTTTCAGTCGACTGCTGTAAGTACCAGAACTACAAGATCATGTTTCTTCTTCATCATCTCTAATATTGCTCAATTAAGTAACTTGGTTGACAAGTGCATTTCTTCTTCTCTTTCATGACAGGAGAGGGTATTTAAAAACTTCCAAGGATTATGTTTTTATAGTGGTTCATATAGTATTAACATCTCACTTGCCCATAGGAGCTGGGCAGAGACATATGCTGGAGATATGGTGCACCATAATTATAGAGATCTGTTGTTTTTAAGGCTGATTCATGACCGACTTCTTTAAAGATAGTTAAAATCAAAGCTAAAGAGCTATTTATACCCCAGCCTGCATACCGAGTGTTCCAGTAGCTAGAGGAACATACAGCTTGTTTGTTCTCTGGCAAAAAGGGAATAAATCATCTTTGCAGCTTTTCTTCAAGCTTCTACTAAAGGGATCCAAGATTGTGTTCAGCAGAGGCCGCGTCTGAACACCAGGAGTGTCTAGTGGACACGTTTGCACCTAATTCCAAAGCCTCTTTTTTGCTGTCCAGAGCTACGTGGGTTAAAATCTATCACAGGACTGTGTGTTACACAGCCATAATTCTTGACTTCAAACCACTTCCCTTGCACTTGCTTTTTCACCTATGAAATTCCAAGTGACCCTTTCTATAAAGGTTGGTTGTACGCAGCTTACCGATGACAGACATCCGTTTTCTATCGCTGTTGAAATCCAAGATAGCGAGGACATCGTAAGTTCTTTCAATCCCCATTTCACTTATAGTGATGGTGTTTTGTGTGCGTGAAAGAAAAACGTAGCCAAAGTTTCTGGCTGCTGTAACCAGGGCCCCTTCATCTGGGGAAGCCGCTTGGTAGTTGAGCTGACCTGTATCGTGGGAACAGTGAAAAGGAGAGAAAGACAGGGTATGCCTGGGCATCACGGGGCACTCGGACACCACAGCTGAAATACACCCATTCTTTAGAGTAATCGAGCGCTGGACATGCAGAGTCCTTTCCCTGTCTGAAGTGGGGTCTAATACACTGCTGCAGCACCCGACAGCAGTGCACACAGAGAAGTACACCCACCCCCACACCCCCCCCCTGCTTTTTATTACGTGTACTTGCCAAATGGGATAAGCCACCGAACCCTCTTCCCTCCAGGTATAAAAGCAAAATCTGTAACTTCTCTGTCTTAAAACAAATAAAACTTAATTTCTCTAATACATCCAATTTAAGCATTTCCAAAGGAAGTTCCAAAAGACAAACCCTTGGCCACAGACACCAATATAACGTAGTGAAAACAACCCCAAAAACAATAGTAGGAAGAGCAAGAAAGGACAGGAGACTGCCGGTTCCACAGAGATCTCACAAGGATGGGAGTACAGCAATATCACTCTTCCATGTTTTAATTGAATCTTCCAACCTTATTTTTCACATTCACAAATAGCCATTCACCTCTAGATTTAGTTTCTGTCACATTTTTGTTGTTTATTTCAGTTATTTGCTGCCAATACTCTTAGGACAGACATACATGATTTGTGTACGTCTATGGGGCTGTGAGTCAAGGAGCAAGAGCATGAAGCCCTCGTGCTGAAAACACTTGTTTTTCCACACTGAAAACAAGCTTCCAAATGTGTTTGTACTTTGACCTGTGTATGTGGAACCAGAGACTATGGCAGCGTCATTATCATTTTATTTGAGGTTTATGCTTTTGAGATTTTAAAGACGTATTTGAACAAAAAGACCCGTAACATCAAAACACAAGACTCCTGTATAAACTGTTCCCCTGCCTTTCTAAACCTGCTGTTAAGGTGCACATTTGCCACAACTGTAACTGTCAAAGACAGTCCTCCTTCCATAAAGGGTCAGATAAATTCAGCACCAGCTCTTGCTTTTGTTTAATTTAACAGAGCAGCGTAACACTCGTCCTCACTTACGGGATCGGCAGTAGTTTTGGACCCCTCCCTTGTGCAATTGAATTTGAATTACTGTTTCCCTTACACAAGAAGAAAACCAAACGTACTCACCATCACAAGTGTCAACCATGACTGTGTGACAAATGGCGAGCAGAAAAAAGAACTTCTGGATTTCTGGCTCCTTCCCGGATTTTATCTGCTCTATCAGATAGTGATCATAGAACGAGAACTTTCCATCTGCGTACACGTTCCAGCTGAAATCCACCTGCTGCTTAGAAGACAAGAGAGTTTGAGTTATCTCATGTGCAGTTGCTTTGTGCCTACCTGCACCTCTTCACACTTCGGCACAGGAACGTTCCCTGTTCTACAGGCTGTAGGGACTTCAGCGCCACGTCGGGCCAACCTACCTCTGGGTGGCTCTGACGCTGCCCCGCTCCGTCCCGCCAGTC
Source organism: Nyctibius grandis (assembly GCF_013368605.1). Lineage (NCBI taxonomy): Eukaryota > Metazoa > Chordata > Aves > Nyctibiiformes > Nyctibiidae > Nyctibius > Nyctibius grandis. The sequence goes on from NW_027167473.1 coordinate 6,460,339, forward strand.
TCCTGCAACGCCAGCACCAGCAGTTAGAAGGCTCAGGGCAGAAGAATAAAGTTTTTACAACTCATTCACAACGTAAAAAATACATAGGATATCTACTGCACTAGAATAGCTCAGATTTTAGAAAAAGCAAGTTCTTTCACAGCTGCAGCACCTTTGTATACCAGCGACAGCAAAGCAAAGATAAGAAAAAAAAGCTCCTGTGCTAGCCATGGTTTTCACTACAGGGCGCAGCAGCGTGGCGCAGACTTACCGTATCTTTGGCCATTTATACAACATTTTTTAAACATCATGATGTTCTGGGTAAGCGTTCCTGTCTTATCAGAGAAGATGTAGTGGATCTGCCCCAGCTGCTCGTTCAGCGTGGTGGTTCTGGCCTTCGCGGCCGTGTCCTTCTCAGGGTAATACATTTGCAGGTCCCAGTTTATGAAATAACTTTGGCCCAAACGAATCACTTCGACGCTAAATGAGATAAAATGAATTTTCTCACTCCCAGCTGCATCTCATATTTCAAAGTCATTACATATTATCAGATCCAGGGCACACTGACTATCTTCCAGGACTCAAATTGCTTATATAGCCCAGCAGCTTACAAAACAATTACATTTATCAGCACATTACAGAGCACCATCACCCCACTGATGTCAGACCACACAGCTCAGCTTCGACACCACGCAGTAACTGGGGAAAAGCCTCTACTGCCGTATCAAGCCAGAAGTATCAGTGGTGCTGCTCCCCTAACAGACAGAAATCCCACTGGGGAATAGCATTTGAAGTACAATTTGGAGAAGAGCAGGTAGGAGGCTGGATGACTTCAAATATGTTACAGACAAGTTTGTCAAAGGTAAAATTACTCAGACTTCATGGAGCAGTAAGGCCTCTCTTTTGAAAATAAATCTGGAAAATATGATTTTTCCATTTTATTTTTTTTTTTCCAAGTACTTTCCTTCATGCACTGTGACTGCAGAATTAGACTGAGAAGTTAAATGCCAGTAGGATCAATTTTGTCAGAGATCACTGCATGGAAGAATTTTTTCCTTAGTCAGAGCATAGAGCAGATATGCTTAATACTGTATATATAAAAAAAGCTTGATATCTTTAAACTCTGAGTCAAAAGATCCTTGATCACCAGCTCAGCTATTAAAGGCCAAGGTATTACCTACCTCACATAGAGCGAAATGGGAACCATGGTGTTCAGAACAATGATATACCCCCAAAAGTTAAGAAAGCCACGATACGGAGGACTGAAGTCTTGTCCATCGTAGAGGTACCATGACGAGTTGCCGACCTGCTGCTCCCAGTAAGTGTGCCCGATGGCAAGGCCAGCCGACAGCAGGATGAGGACAACAAAGATCTACGTGTACACACAGAGGCTGGTGACACTTCAGAAACATTCCCTCAACTTACATCCCAAATCTCCATGTACAAAACAGAATATTACAGGTTTAGTGCAGACAAGCAGAAGCACCTGCAGCACTGGGTTTGAAGCATTTTTCTGCATCACGTAGGCTGCCCTACACCTGCAGTTTAGGTTGCAGATTTCACCAACAGCCAGCACCTTTTTAGATACCCTCCTACTTCATCACAACTCATCAGGTCAAAGCAAAGTGGAAACATACTTATTAGACCAAAAGGAAAAAAAGTTTCCTAAATTTGTATTCACTATTCACTTTAAAATGAACTCAAACATCTGAATTTTAAACAAAAAGGCTTACAGTATAAACCATGTAATTCATAAGGCAGTCAATTTTTGTCCTTTTAAATCTCGTCTTTCCACTATTCTTCATTATTTTTGTATCAGCACCTAAAAATAAAGAGAAAAAAAAAAAAGGAAAGATACAATATGCAAACAAGTGCTAGTATTACTGTTTCCCAAAACTGGGACATAAAACACAGCCGATGTTTCCAAGATGAAGATGTCATTTCACTCTACAGGGCATGCTTTGAGTTGGTAAATATTACACGTGTTCAATTCAGAAATACCTGCAAATATGACCACTCCGTGGCAGAAGTCTGTATTCCTGATTTTACATCCACGTAATAAAATCTTATCAGCATCCAGTGAATAACTTGTGTTTCTCCAGAATAATGTTCCTGCAAACTTATCCAGTCGGTTATTAGGTTCTTCACATTCAATCAGACCTAAAAAATTTGGAGGAGAATGTGTTAAGTATACAGCAGTTAAATAAGAGTATTGATTTGTACCCACCACAGAAGCAGTTTTACTTCATGAGGTTGTTCTTTTGAGAAAACGAGTGTTCTGAATAAACAATTTATTTGAAATGTATGGTGTACAAACAGTCCGTGCTGTATTGCTGGTATTTTAATATGGTATCTTAGGGTGGTATTTTGCTTTCCAGATTGAAATAGCAGAAAGAATTCATTTCTGCACCAAGACCGGCACACACAGCATTTACTGCCAAATAGGGCGCTTTTTTCACCAGGAACAGTCCCTACTTGGTTACTTCTCTGTGGCACTCTGTTTTAAGTGTTTTGTGTGGTTTTTTTTTTCCTTTTTTGGTTTTTTTTTTTGGGCATTTGCAATTTTAGGAGTGCTAAAAAAATTCAGCTTGAGATAAAACTGTCTCAGATCTCAGTAAGAGAAGGGATTCCTGCCCTTCAAGTCTCCATAACACGCACACAAAGCGGCTAGTTCATAATGATAAATATGAAAACGACAATAAAAGATATTTTCCAGACCCAATCCCAACAGCAAACAGTTTTTTCCACAGGAAACAGGCAGGCAAACACTAATACAGGGCTCCTCCATCTCTACTCAGTTTGCCATAGCTCATTCGTGGCAAAGGTCTCATCTTCAGACCGACTCTGCAACTTGCTTATGCTGCCTCCCGACAAAAGCCAGGGAGCCACTAACTCCCAAATAACAAGCACCACTGGCCACACTTCCCTCCCCACGCACGTTTTATTTACTTGTACTGAAAACTGCTTGAGCAACATTTGAATGGTTGTAAGAATGTAACTGTACAAACCATTGAAGTCTGCCATTGCGCTTTCTTCTTGAAGATATCTGTGTGTTACCTCGAGGGCCATCTTGAATTTTAAGTTGGTCTCACTAAGAAGAAAAGATAAAAAGGTCATTTCATTAAAAACATGATGCTGTAAGTCATTGTTTTTAAGATCACTAAAGGTTGAGTGAGGAATACACCACTCATTTGGAAAAACTAAGGTTTCTCCTCATTAGGTGAAGCCTGTATCATTACAGACTTCTCTAACAGAATCCAGCACTGGCTTTTTTGACAACATGAACTAAAACATATTTACAAAGCAACATGACAGAGACAGAAATATTTATGCTATCTAAGCAATTTCTATGAAAAACTTCCACAGAGAAATACGTATTTTTGTTTTCCCACTGACAGGGAACTAGAAAAGCTTAAAATCATAGAAAAGTCCAGGCTGGTAGAGACCTCTGGTAATCAACGGTCCTTACATAGAGCCTTACCCATCTAGTTCAGCTGTCTCTACATAGCAGAGACTGTTTGGTTCTGAGCTGGACAGCAGCAAAATGTCAGCCTAGAAAAACAAATAAATAAGCACCAAATAAATCCAACTCAAGATTCACACAGAACTCTCTAGAAACGTAAAACAAATATCTAAAGCACTTACAGGAACGAAAGTATTTTTCTTCAGACGAATGATATCACCAACTTTAATATATTTCCATTTTGTGTTTTTGAACCTAATATCAAGATAGTTTAATAATTATTACTATTTAATCTAGAACACTATGCACTCTATAAATCTTGAAATATTGAACTTTCCTTAGTACAAAAACATTGCATCTTGGTAAGGTGTGTTTTTTCTTTTTGGAAACTGCAATCTAGTTGGGGGTCTGGAACTTAGATGTCAACCTACCTCTTCTCTTCCCTCTTCACCTATATATGAATTTCTCTCCTTCTCCCAAAGGAGTTGCTCTTAGCACAGATTTAGTGCCACGGAATTAAGTTTAAATTACTCCCTTTGGCAATTTTCTTCCAGTTGGGTTTTCACATAGACATGTGGAACAGTAGAGAACAAAAAGCTGAACTTTCCCTGTCATCTATGGTTTAAGGTCTGTGATAAAACTTAGTAACAAGGCAACTAACATTGCTTACAAAGTCAAGAAGGGAACAGTACAAACCTTCCATCCCTGATGACTTCGCACGTCCTGTTATTAACCTCGTTGTCCATCCTGTGACGAGCCTGAAAACCAGGAGCAGAGAATGTACTCCCTACTGCACATCACAGCTAGAGAAATGAACAACACTGGGGGTTTTTGCTTTTAATATTAACAAAACATGTTTCTTACAATGTCATCCACTAGGTCTTTGACTGCAGTTATTCCCAGCACCAAGAGCAAGGGCACCAGTGTTGTATACCATGACAGGGTAGTTATTTGGGGAATCAACTACAAAAGACAAATAAAATCAGTTCAATACAGGACTATCAACCAAGCTCAGTTTGGAGACACTTAATAGTGATCTGACTATAAGATAAGAGAACCAACACATCAGAGAGAGTTTTCAGTCAGGTTGTGAAGATGAGCAAACTCTCAGGGGAGAGTTTGACATTGGCTGATCTTTAACAACTGTAGTTGCTTTTCTGTGGGAGCTTCTGATTCATGAGTGGAACTTAAAGCCATTACGTTTTACAGAGTAAAAGAAATATCTTTTCCCCACGAAATTCATGAACTCAGCAACTAGTTCATCCCAGCTAATACAAAACTAGTGTAGGTTTTTCCAGATTTCTGGTAAGATGGGCTTCGTTTCTGTAGTAGTTCAGATACGGTCTCTTACAAAGTACCCTGCAATTTCCTGACAGGACAGCACTGAATTGTGTCCCGAGTATTATTCAGGTCAGTAGATTAGCACCTCAAATTCACTTCACAGTTAGTATTCTCTCTGTCTTTCTTACCTGCAAAATGAAAAGAACGAGGAAATAGAAGTTGGCCACTCTTTTAAACTGTTCAAACAGATTCAGTGGTAAAAAAGTGATAGCGTTGTACTTGTATGTCTTAATTGCATTTCCCTGTTGAGGAAAACCAAATGTCATTGACAACAGCAGATTCTTCTTACATTACAAATGTACAATGCGTATTTTTAAGTGAAGTATTTTACTAGTCAAATCTTTCCTATGAACTTTGTTAGAGTTGTACCTTTCCTCAACAGTTTAACATGGGTCACAGTCTTAATGAAATGAGGCAAAAAAGGGCTGTTTCACTGACATTAACACACCCCAAAAAGCATCTCGGGCTGAAGCTTTAGCTATCCTGAGGACTACAGGGCATTGCACAGCCCCAGTGTGGGAAGGTTACAGCCTTTGCCCAGGTAAATGGCACCGTGCACGTGGCACTGCCAGACGAGCACAGAGAAGGGGAGGAAGCTTCAGCACTCTCCTCTTCCTAGGCAATCTTCTCTGTAATGCTCTCCCAGTCTAGCTTAATCAGGATATTGCTTAGTACTACACTGAGATTTCTTGTATGAAAGATGACACCTGTGCAGATGTTTGTAACAGCCACAGATAAAACAGTTGAGCAGATAAAACTCGGAATTTGGACCGAGGACACCTGGCTTCTGATTCTCTATCTCATCTTAAACAAGTCTCTTGATACCTTGATTTGCCATTCACAAACCCAAAACCAGTTATACTTCCCCACCTTTGATGGAAATCCTAAGTTAATTGTGGCTTTTACACTAACCAGCAGTGGCTGGAAAGATCTTACCAAGATTAAGGAAATATTCACCCTGAGAAGTACTATTAGCATATAAATGAGATAAAGAAAACTTACTGCATATTTGCTTTTTTTGAAGCACAGAAATATCGTTCTCTTAAAGCGGGGCTGTTCGTAGAAGTGTTCATCATTTGCTTTAACTTGCCAGCTGCAGTCTGGAACAGACAGGGCAAAACGAGTCAACACCTGACTGTTACAAACGAGAGAACAAATCCACCAGTTTCAGGTTCTCTCCCAAATGCCATCTTTAAAGGTACTTTCAATTGGAACAAGACTGGTACCTGCTTTTTAGAGACTTAAAAAAAGGTTTTCAAGACATTTCCAGGCTATTTGTCTTTATTATCAATTACAATATAATTTGAGGTAGGAAGAAGTGCTGATTAACAATTTGGAAGTTCTATGAGAAACTGAAAGCCTATCAGAGTAATATTTATTCATTCTAAATTCCCTTCTTTCCCCTCTTTTGGTTTGCTTTTGTTACACCTGGGAAGCACTAAGCACCCGAAACAGGGTTTCTCAGTCTAGAAATGAACAGGTTCACTCAACTTTTGAAAACAACTATTTCATATAACCATACTGTGCAACGGTTTTCATTTGCAACCATAAAAAACAGTAAAAATCTGAAGCGATCATTTTATCTCTTCAGCCATCAACTTTGTTTGATCGCTTGAAAACTCAGGAATATGAATTGCATTTTGCAGTGAACTGTAACAAAACTAAACAAGTAACGCCTGCAACAGCCTTCTGAAGGTTTGGAGCATAAGCTGATAAAATTGCTTGCAAAGCAGCCGAGCAATCTTGCCTCCTTCTGTCACCCTTTAGTATCTGGCATTTAAAACATGACTTGACATACAGCCTCCCTAAGGAAACAGTTTCTAGAAGACTTACTAACAAACCATCCATCTCCACCTTAAGGTCCCCATCGTTAATCTAAGCCCTACAAAGACCACCTCTAAGTGGGGTTCATCTAGCACATGCACCACTTTTGGCCGACCACGATTTACTGCCAGAATGACTCCTGCTGCCATCTTCCATGCCCCCTCTTTCCCTCCCAGATCCTTCAGATCCCTTTCCTGCCCTCCAGCCTGCATCACCCATAGCCCTATTAATCCTGCGACCCACACCCATGCCCACATCAAAGAAAACTCCCGCTGAACCCATTCAGCAAGTTTTTAAGCCAGCTCACGTGAGCGCTTTGCCTGCCCGGGAAGGACGAGGCAGACAGGATTTTGAAATCCAGCTTTCCTGACTCATCAGCCAAGTATCTCCCCCTTTTCTCCAACCCACAGTAATTGTCCTTAATGGGTGCTCTTTTTGGTTTCATGGTGCTGCCAGTCACAGGTTTGAGCTGCCTTATGTAAAATTTACCAAAAAATTACTGGAGAACTAAGTAATAAGCATTACTGAAGTGCATTATTATTAATGCTTATTAATAATAAGCATTAATACTGCGACTACGAAATAAAATATCTGGAGAAAAAAAAAGAAGGGGGAGAGAGGAAAGAGAGCAACAGTCATGATGAGAACTCAAGACTGACAGATGATGAGAGGCTAAGACAACTCTTTTATAGGCTATGTCACTTTGGTCATCGTAAAAAAACCCCAAACTAAACGTGTAATAGGAGGTTATAAAATGAAAACACGTACTAGGTGGTTATAAAATGAGAGGTGATCAACTGTTCCCTGTTGCCACACAAACAGGAAGAAATCTATATACATTAAACAGGCGGTGGTTAAATAAAAAGTACTCGCATTGCAACACTGAAAAAAAAAAGGTATGTAGGGGAGTTACAGACTCTCCTTGGGCAGGAGTTAAGAGCAGGTATGTCTAACCCATGCCAGAGGTTCCTCCCATTTCTGTTTCTACGCCGGCGGCAGCGCACAGGCTGCACTTGTCGGGTTTCTTTGAACTCCTCCTCCTCACCTGACCTCTCTGCGATTCTGGAGTACTGCAAACAAAGAAAACAGCAACGCTACAAAATAAGCAGCGGGGCTGAAAGCTAATCTGTGCAAGGCTTGGAAAGCAGAGGTACGTGCAAACCAACTGACTGAACACAGCAGGCTGGCGCATGCTGGTTCCAGTTTCCAGGTGATGGGGAGGACAGGTATGTGAAGCTCTGATCGAGCAGTTCCCAGACCACAGGCTGTACATCTAGGGCCTGCCTTCATTAAGATGAGGTCACCATGCAGCTCATCAGCTCTACGCAACAAGCAGCGGCACAGAACGCTGGTCGCAGATTGGAACGAAGCTGCTTCTCTTTCTGACATCTGTTAAACTGAATTGCCATCAATTGCTCCTCCACCGGTTCAGATAAACCATTCTAAATCCTACCTAAGTGTAAGCGCAGAAATCAAACTGATCCACGCATGGCTCAGCCTCTGTGTTCAGGATCACCTGCTACACAAACCAAGTTTCTGGCATGACGTTACCTTTTTTCAACGGCTCTCGGCTCTCCTCAGTGCGACTGTTGATTCGGTTTTGTCCCGGTTCAACCGCAGGCTGCTGACTGTCCAACTCGTCCTCCGTTTCATCGTCACTGTATGGCATCACCTCATCGTTAGGCTGGGAATCCTCATCGAAGGTGGTCTCCGAATCCCTTTCCAAGATCATGCTGCCAGCGCCCTGCAAGCATTTTATACAAGTTGGGGGAAGGAGTTAACATAGCAAGTGCTGGAAGCCACGTCTCTGTAATTTTACTCTGTTGATGCTGGTCACCAAAAACCACATTTGAAACCAGTTTCCCTGGCAGAGCGCAGAGCACGGGCTGGGTTTTCAAGCACAGACCAGAGTCATGAAGCAGTTATTTTCACAGCAAGTCCTTCATTAGCGTTCTGCTGTATGTAATTAACACGTGCTCACACAGCAGACCAAGGAACGCCCTGCGCTCGTGACGCAGCACACCTTGAGTGGGACGTAGGAATTGGGGAGCCCGCAAACACCCGACTCCCAGTGGCCCAGCTTGGCCACAGTGGGGCAAGGCACTGGGCCAGCACGAGCCACGCCATCAAGGGTTTGGGTCATGCAGCTGCTCCTCCATCCCGGTGTGCCCAGTCTCACCCAAACCAGCCCTCACTTCCTCTCCCCTCCCCGCAGGCTGAACGTCAGCATGTCCCATTGCAAGACCCCACATCTTGGGTGTCCAAATACCCGAGGAAGTTTATAACTCGTTTGTGGTTCGACACACGAGACCAGTCAGCTGAAGCTGTGATGTGCGTGTGCATCCCTCTGCCTGAAGCTTTTCAGAAAGCGCATGTGCTCCCTAACCCTTGAGCACCAGCATGTTATCTCCCAGACTGGAGTCTCCACTTTCCATAGAGTTGATTTAAACTATAGCTCTTGACCCTGGACCTGCCTCATCACCGTGGCACTGCCTTATGGCCTGGGCTCCGGTTGGACCTGGCCACCGTCTCAGGGTCTGTCCCGCTTGCTCTCCCATGGGGAGCAGCCCTGCTGCTGCTGCTCCCTGGCAATCCTAAATAAACTCAAGTTAAAGGATCACTGAAGCCAAGTAACAACGTGCACAGCAGCGAGCTACCAAGTGCCCGTCTGTTGACCCAGCTGGCAAAAAGCCCCTGTTCTTGTGAAGGAAGGGCAGTGCCACCCCATACCCTGTTGCTAACAAACCCAGCAATCGTTGGGGCTGACACCAAACCCTGTGATATCCACGTTAGTGTCTATTTTTGCAAAGCCGAATTGTCTCCTGTCCTTAATATCTCTTATAAGAGAGATATAAATATTACATGAGCACTTAATATGCTGCTCCAATGACACGACCGTTGGCTGGGAGCCCAAAGCACGCACCACCCGTGAGCTGCAGCACTGCAGCCCTGCCCAGCACGCAGGCTAATGTTTCAAGGCTGCCAGCTTACAGAACAAACCCAAACCACCAGCTATCACACGAACACAGAGTTTGATTCAATATGAAGTAATACAACTTCTCCCAGGAGCCACTCGAGCTGTTGGAGGCTGCTCACTGACGCCATTACCCAGGAATATGACAGCTGGGCACTAACACAGCTGTGGAACCCGAAAATTTTGTGAAAAGATCATTTGTTCTCCTAAATAGCCTTGGAGTTTAGGAATTCACCTCAAGACACAGGAGATTCAAGCTCAAACTCAGGCACCTGAATACCTCTCTGTGATATTTTGTTTTTTTTCTCCTCTTTTTACCCCTTTTGTGCTTCCTCAACTACCACCCCATCCCCATAAAATCTGATATTTCACCGGATATAGAAAGGAAGAAAAGTCTTAACCAGAAACCTGAACTAAAAATTTATCTCCAGAGCAACCTACTCGTTAACAACCTAAAACACAGACATCAACACAGCAAGCAGGGGCTTACAGACACTTAGATTTGCGTTGCACTCGATGTCTGTTCAGGCAGAAGAAATTCGTTATATTTTCAATCTCAAATTGCTTGAATATCAAAGTCCTTTTAGAGAAGGACGTAACACTCAATTCCTCTTTGAAATATATATAAAATATATGTGACTGCAAGAAGCCCGGCAGTAGTCAAGGGTTCTGCCCTGCTAATTCCTTACGTGGAGGGGAAGAGGTGAAGATCCTTACATGCACAGTCCTTAAAGCAACAAATACCACCAGATCTTTGAATTGCTCTCACTCTAAGACAAACAAAATAAGCTCTCTGGAACACAAGAGATTCAGCCTTTAGTCTATTAATCTTTACTGATTAACTGATTAATGATTAATGAACTAATTAATCATGCAAAGGGTCAGATGAGATGTCAAAAAAAACCCACTGCATTTAGCACAGCTAAATGGAAACACCCCACCTACAAGCAGAAGCAGCCTGCGATGCCAGCTGGGAACACCAGGGTGAGCGTTTGTTGGGGGGACGTTCAAATTAATTGTGTTCACTTCACCTCCTCAAATAACTGAACTGCCAACTGGCAAGCCCTGCTGACAGAGGAGAGCTCATTAACTGGTACCCCGCAGGCAGCACGACTCTGCCCACCGAGCTGCTCCGTGCCGCAGGCTGAGCCATCGCCACTTCTGCAGAAGGCAACGACGCCGCGCACCCATCGGTGACCTCAGGCAGCAGTTACTGACCCTGACATTGGGAAACGCAGCGGGCACGTCTCTGCGCCCAAAGGCGTCATCGCTGCCGTCCCTCCTGGGGAGCACCGCTGCCTGCCCGCGCTGTACGTGCCCTGCCCTCGAGGGACGGTGGTCCAGGAACGTCAGCGGGGCTGTCGGCGAGCGCGTGGCAGCGGAGGAGCCCGGGGCTGGCTCAGAGACCACAGAAAGGCACCCGCAGTCGGAGGAGAGCGGAGAGGTGTTGTAGGGCCGAGGGCAAAGGAGTCCTCCAGTGACAGGGCGACAAATCGGTTTAGAGTTAAGTTTCTTGACACCTAGTCTGCATGAAAAGGGCTAGTTGGGATGTCACAGCGATGTCAGAAGTTCAGAGGAAGGTGAAGAGCGATCACAAGGTGAAACAGGAGACAGGAGGAAGCGACAGCACGGAGCAGCAGAGATGCCAACTAACACTGAGCGAGCAGGGGACAGAGAGAGGAGAGTGCGCATCCACGGGCACCTGGGCGCTGGATGGACACAACAGAAACCAGAGGTGAACGTTTGTGTGCTATGTCCAGACTTGTGCTGAAATAACAATCGCTTACGAAACGGTCTTTCAAGTAAGGCAAAAAAAGGGTTTGGTCTGCTGGAGCTGGGGGTAAAACTGTTTCAAGCAAGATCCCACCTGCTTTTCCCTTTTCACAATAATGTAACCCAAAAGGAACACTGCTTTTATAGATCTTGCATTGAGTGGACTAATAAAAAAGCTACACATAAAGAGGCTTTAGAAATTTCTCTGAAGGCATCATCTCTCACATGAAGCTTAGATCCAATCAGTAATTAGTGATGTTTGAACATATGCACTGGTAAAGAAAAACAATCAGCAAAACAAAATTCCAACACAAGAAAAGCTGCACAGTTCCTCTCAGAGACAGAATGAGCATTTCATAAAACCAGATCGACCTGACTACATGTAATGCAAGCTACACATTTAAGCCCCAAAGGATCCTGCTGCCTGGGGATCAAGCTATGCATTTTCAAGGGCAGCAAACTCTATCCCACCAGCAGCGTTACACACAAGTAACCTTCCTAAATTCTGAATGAACTCCTAATGTTGCCAAAACTTACAAAGAGAGCTTTTGGTGCCCGTGGAAACAGTTCTTGGAGGGCCTCAGATGGAACAACACAGTTGTTACACGCTCCTTGATGAAAAGCTCAACACTTTTAGAAGTTGGTTCCTGGTTGTATGGTCCTCATTTTCTAGTTCCTGACTTGAAGACAGGGGCTTTCACTCCATTTCAGGTAAGCCACAAACGCAGAAGCCCTTACATCAAACAAAACTTCAGTCTAGAGAAAGCATTAGAAGAAATAAAGAGGCTTCCCCACCAGCTCAGCAGCCACTAACTCTGCAACCACCCATCAGTATCAGCCAGCCTCGGGGAGCGGGCACGCAGAGTACCCACAACTTCAGCTGCAGCTGCTTTAACCTCACCTGCAGTGAGACGGCCTGTGCCCCAACAAAGACAGTCTCCCCCGGCGAGGCTGGGGTCAGCTCTGAGCTTGGCACGCACCGATGGGGGCGGCCACGCTTCCTGGGCTGGTGGGAAGCAGTGGTTAGCTCCTGGCTCTGGCACAGCAGGCTAACAGTCTCCTTATCTTAGAAAATCAAGCTGATCCCACAACAGGCTTGATGCATGGGGAGGTAAAGGAGATTAAAATAGCATTAAACACAAGTTCAGTTATACCTGCCTGAGTTTATTTACTAAAAGGGCAGAAAACTCATGTGCAAATTCCACAGTGCTTCGGTCACTCAGGTTTTGTGTCTGCTCATGCCTCAGGGCAAGTACCAGCTAATTGGGAATAACTTAAAGCTTGTAAGAAAAAGCATTTACTGCATTTGTTTGAAGGCAGTAAAACAACAACCGAAAAAACCTTACTCTGAATTCTCCCCTGGAGAGTCACTGCATATGACACTGTTGTGAGAACTTGGGGTCACAGGGAGTGTAACTTTAATGCTGCAAATCAGACAGTCACTCAAAGTGGCCCTAAAAACGAAGTTACAGATCCATCTAGAACAAGGCATATGTATAGTAAAAGAATTAAAACACTACTAAATTTGTTATTTTTATTGTGGATATAAAAACCTACGATGTGAAGCAGAACAAGCCTAACATTCACACCCCTGTCAGTCATCAGTCCTTTCACGACACGTGCACACCATCGTCCCCTTCGCACGTTGTTCTGCACAACCGTCTCACAACGTCCATGCAGTGCCGGGTACAACAGTTTCTCAAATCTTGCTACACATTTTTTTATAACATAACATCAACATTTTAAGCAAGAGTCATAAACCAAACTCAAACAGTACAAAAAGCAAGCTCAGAGAGACTTTTGTGAGCTACTTTAGGTCTCGGAAGTTAAAATAGGACAAAACAGCTACCTCGAGATGTTTCGTTGCTATTTAAATATGTATTAAAAAAGTAAATAAATGAAAAGCCTGATCCTCAGATATTTCGGTTTTGTCTCGTAATCTTTCTAGAGTAAGAAATACAAGAGCCATCACTACAGATTTAAAAAAAAAAAAACCTAAAACTAAATGAAAGCAAAGCAAAACAAAGATAAATGCAAACAAGCTTCCTGCCTCAGTGCACCCCGAACAAAGTCTTTCTTGGGCACCTGTCGAGAGGATCCAAGAGGAAATCTGCACAGCAGCCGCCTAATCACTGCCTTGGCAGGCAGAAGGCAAATGCTGAAACACCCGTAGCTGCACCAGCTCAGTATTTACTGAGCCGTGATCACCTGCCGAGCCCGTAACAGCGTAATCCAAATACAAAGCTGTCAGGCTTCGTGTTGTTGTGAAACAAGGAAGCGCGTTTTGCCAGACCCACAGCGAAATGTCTCCTCCAGTAAGACAGCAAAACCATAGTTACAAAACGCAGTAACACCAATGGCCTGTTCAATAAAATAAGAACATATTTCAATCTCCCTTGGGAAACTCCAGCACGATTACTCCAGTTACATTTCCCCCTGAGACACAGAAGTAATTATTCTGCCATCTTCAGCTGTAACACACTGCTCATCTTGCCAGTCACTGAGATTTTAAGCTAAAAAGGGAGCAGGAAACAAAGACAGCCTGTTAGGTAAATAGAGCAACCGAACGGACACTTGCAGGACTGCAATCCAAACAACCAAACAAGAAATCAGAGCCCACAGAGCACTCTGATGGCTCTGCCAAAGCAGACACCAGTATGTGAGAGACCCAAGTCCATATCCTAGCTTATATCCCAACAGGTTTGAGTTTTCGTCAGTGGGCACGTGTTTAAAGACCAGCTCTAACAATGTTTGTAACTGAAAAGGCAGCTCATGATCCACTCTTGGGTAAGGTTGCAGGTTTGTTTCTTCTAAAATAACCTGGTCACCAATATCAAGTCCTGGGCAAGCAAAACAAAATGCAAGTTGTTTTTATACCATGAAACACAGAGGAAGGGGTAGTAAACCACACCAGGAGCCCAGCTCCTCACCTCAAAAATTCTCCCAGGGTTCTGTAAATATCAGGGAGGAAACAACATACTACTTGTTTTATTTGTAAAGCGAAATTCCTGCGGCCAAAAAAGTAGTTGCCACCTAACTTTCCACCAGCTGGTACGAACAACAAACGAGATAATAGCTGTAGGTGAGCACTTCAGGATCTCCAGAAGAACTGTCACCTCAGGACACTGCACAGCAGTCCATCTCCCAGCCCGACAATGTGGGTTCAGCTAATGGTTCTACAGTTCCTGCTCGCTATTTAATCCTCCCAAAGCAGCAGACAGAACCAAAGTCCTTCGATGATGGGATATTGCATTTCTGTTCTCACTTCAGTGGTCCCAGCCAAATGCTTTAATAGAGTATCGTCCTTCATTAAAAATGTATTAATCAACTAATCTACCTGTAACAAGAGCTTCTACAAGGGAACGGGCAAATAATAAAACTAGATTTGCTTCCAAAATGTGAGAGAGAGATCACATATTACTCAAAACAGATACGAAATTTTACAGGTAACAAGTGCTTGGACAGGCAGATAGAAGTATCTTCTGAACAACCCAAACCTTCTAGCTCATCTTTATGATGTTTTAAGGAAAAAAAAAAGTAGTAGTTACTTGAAATAGCATGAATCAGCACAAATGGGCCAAGGAAATAACCTTTCCAAACACTACTAAGCTTCAGTTAGATTGCCATGCAAATTACATGCTTTAAGCTCATCAATTTATACAGCTACTTCATACGTAACTGATCCTACACACCTTCTTCGTTGCACTCTGACCTTGAACAAAGTCCCCACCTTTAAGCTGCCAACACATGCCTAACACGAGGCGACTCGGAATTCCCACCAAAAAAGGTTAAAATCAAGTAATTAAAATATGGCTACAGATAAAATGCTCGTGGTGAGGTAGTGCACGTACAGATCCCAGAACACACGTCATACCTGATGAGTCTGAAATCTCCACCACACAAGATTCAAACAGCACTTTTGCAGACTCAGGCTATCACTGCAACACGAGAAATCTTTGGGGAATCTCTTCTGTAAGCAACAGGTCTCACAGGAGTCAGCTTGGCTGTATCACCTACTGCTGTCCTTCACCCAGCCCCACGTTTTACACACATATGCACGTATAAATACACACACAATTTTTAAATAGGAAGTATATATATTTTGGTTCACAATAGTACCTCATCTCACAGAAAACATTTATAAAAAAAAGTTGTTTCAGGCAATTTGTGACCACAAATTGTGCAGAGGCTACTTAGAATTTAGCCTGAATAGCAGAGGTTCATTTCACTTTCCACAAGCATTAGCATCGTAAAGTTAACATCTTGTTGTATCTATTGATTAGAAATAATGCATCTCACACAACCTGTGCACTAACAGAATGAGCAGTAACATCAGCATTAATATCCACCAGAGGAAGACGACCTGAAGACGGTTAAACTAGTGAATAATTGATTTCTCCTTATCACCCCTTACCACCAATTCTGAAAAAAGCACAGTCTCAGCAGAAGAAAACGAAAACATGGGGGACACCAGCTTCCAAATGCCTTCACTCCTAATGCTTCCCATCTCAGTTTTGCATGATTGCACCAACTGGAGAAAAGATCCTCATTTAAAAAACAAAACACCACACCTTCCTCATAGAGGAAGCACTAGAATTAAACTAGTGGCCATTGTGTACTCACCAATAGAGCTACCTATGAAAAGTTTAAGATTGCTATGTATGAAAATTAATATGAAGGACATTCCAAAATAAGTGAATTGATCACTACGAGCCAACAGGACTCTACACAAGGGAGAGATTAACTAGTCACCAACAATTTAACAGAAAATAATAACAACCAAGAGAGACACAGCCTACAGTCCAAGCTGCCTGAGGCTAAGCAAGGATGGTTGAAGATGGGCCACTTGGAGAAACAAAATAATAGTTTTACCCATTGTCTACCCCAGGATTTTTCATTAACAGATACACAGACTCTCCATCATTTAAAGTCCAAGTCAAGGCAAGTTATCTTTGCAAAGATAATAAAGTTGGTAACCTTTGTTCCAGCTGTAGGTTCGAGCGTACTCTGAAGGGGTTTCAACGTGCCTTTTACAGAGGTCATTACATTGCCTCTCAAGGTTCATGTTATAGAACAGCATATCTTTGTTTTGATAAAGGAAAAAAACACAATTATTTTTGTGCACACATAAACTGTATTGCTCGGCATGGAGGACTTCTGGAACTTTATAGAGTTATTTTCTTAGATATTACCCTCCTCCATCAAAACCAGCAGGTATTTTTAACTGTAAAAAATAAAGGTTACCTCCTGCTAACAAGGTTGGAGATTACACAGTAATACACCTTTTCTGTCAGCACCTAAAATAAAGATATTTTCCTAAACTGACCTTTATCCAACGCAGTTTGTGACTGAACCAAGAGGCTGCATCACAGACGCAGCGTGACACAGTTGCACCGTCGGCGCAGAGACCACCGGCCGCTCAGGAAGAACCCGCTGCATCCGACTTCAGCTTCGGCTCCATCTGCAACGAAACAATGTTAGAAAGTGGTTTCTCGGCTGACTTCCACCTCATGAGACTATGTGTGGGATGCAATAACAGAAGAAAATTTATTTTAGGCAAACAGTGACATTAACTTGCCTTGAAAAGTTTTCTTAGCAAAAAGAGAGATTTCTGGTTAGTTTTTCAAACCCTTTCATGCTACCTCCACTGAGGCAGAAAGTCACTTTGGCAAATGACCTCCTCCTTTCCTTGATTTGTTTCCTGTTTTCTCTATGCTGCTTATTCTTCCCCCTTCCTCTTTTTTTTTCCTTTTAAATGTTGCTTTTGTTTTACATCTCCCTGTGCATAACTGTACACCATTTAGTAAACAAAAGCATCCATGAACTTGCTGAAATTGTCCATCTCTACTGTCAAATTAGAAATATATTTCTAATTTCTATAAGAACACCTGAGGAAAAAAAAACCCCACACAGCACTAAACACACCACCTCACGTTACAGAATAAGTTTTCTGAGCTTGCCAAAAAGTGAAGTGCAGCAGCAGTGCTCTGTCACAGAGCACAGCATCTTCACAGCAGGGCTGAGAGCTCAGGCACTGTCAGTGTCCTAGGGGTATAATGAGAACCGTGTTCTTCAGCCCTGACAAGCACAGGAACACAGAGAGGTTAAGTGATTTGCCCAAGGCCACACGGTAAGCCACACACAGAGCCAGGGTTAGGTTTCAGAAGCTCCTGGCTAATAACCTGCATTCAATTACGTCTGCACAAAGCATCTCATTTAACAGAGGCCAAGGAACAGCCAAGGAAGAACATCAAACCCCCTCATAATTAAAATAAAAATCAGACCCCTCCCGATATTTAAACGGGGGTAGCACGTTACACTCAGGCCCAAAAGGATTATCTATGCCATCAAAATAAAAGCCACAACAACAAAAGAGAACGGAAAATAAATTCTAGCTAATTTAAATAGAGGGCTTCAATGCAAAGTGAGCGGGCAGCTTTTTGAATTCGCCATCACCAACTGCAAAGCAAGGGACTAGAACACTCACAGGCTGTCTCACAAGGGAAAACTAAATGAAGAGAACAGTTAGAAGTTACTGAAAATAATCTTTATGCTACCTACAAGTTAACAAAGAGACAAATACAGGTCTGGGAAAGACACAAAAGCAACCACGCTCTAATGTGAATGTCAGTAACAGCAATGCTGAAGCTAACAAGGGAGAACACAAAGTGACCAAATACCACTTGACCCCTGAACCAGATTTTGAAGAGAAAGACAAAAAAAACCAAGAACCAAACAGAAAGTTGTGAGCAAACCTGAGCCAGTACGGACACGTGCAGGGAGTTGAACCCAAGGGCTCCAGCAGTGGTTGCTGAGGATTGATGAAGAACCAGGTTAGCTCTAAGTCCTGGCACTCTGCAGTCATCCACATCCAGACCCCCACCCCACGCCCAAGACAAAAGGCTCATTACCACCCTTACTCATTACCAGAAGCCATGTATTGCCAGCAGCTCCCTGTACAGTACACGCCTTCAGTTCAAAACGCTTCTGCGGACATTCAAGCGGGGGTGAAACCCTTCACCAGCCGCTCCGTTTAACACGGTTAAATTCAGACTCTAAGAGAAGGGATGCTATTTAAGTTGTAGGCACAAAGCAGTAGGAAACATGATTCATACTGATTTTTGGGGGGGGTCAAAACATACTTTTACTCCCTCAAGTGAGCGACCAACCTCACAAGTAACTTTTCCAGTATTTTCTGGTTATGATGGTTCCTTAACACGGACACCCGTTACTGCTGTAAAGGCTGTGCAAGCGTTGCCTAACGAGCAACCACCCCACAAACATATTTTCCTCATTTTTAGACAAAGGGGTGGGAAAAAAAAAAGGAAAAAAACCCCAGAAGCAGAGCAAACAGCGCAAGGCCACAGAAGCGAGTCAGAACAAGCTCAGCCGCGCGTCCCCCGCGCCTCACCTCCCAGCCAGCGCTCATCCCCTCCTTGTCCCGTCCCGGGCTGGGAGGCTCCGCGGTGAGCGGGACGACGGCCCCCCGACGACGCCGCTCTGCTCGGAACGACTTTTAATTGTTTAAATATTCATCGCGCCGCCGGACCGCCCCGCTGCGATGGAAAAAGGGCTGCCTGGGGCCCAGCCCCGCCCGAGCGACAGCGGCTGCCCCGGGAGGCAGAGCCAGCGCCGCTGCGCGCCCCGAGCCCGGGCCCGGTGCGGGCGATCCAGCGTTGAAACCTCCCGACAGACAACCATCCGGCTTCGGACTGAGGTGCTATTTCGAGACACAACATCGTTTCGGGTCCGCCCTGTGCCAGCTCCGGGCTCTCCCGTGGCGGCGGGTGCGGGAGGTGGCGGGGCGGTGCGTGGCACGGCTCTGCCCCGGAGCCCCCGGCCCCCTCCGCCACCGAGAGCTTCTCGGTGTGTCAGTCCCGCCGGGCGAGGCCTCGGTGTGCGCCCCAGCCCGCCCAGCCGCTCCAGGGGCTCCCCCCGGCCCTCCCCGCCTGCGGTCCCGGCACGGCAGCCCGCCTCGCCGGACTCCGCCACCTGCGCGGCCGCGGACCCGCGCGGCGGCGGGAGAACCCGGGGCTGCCCCGCGGTACGGCTGGACACCGGCCCCGCTCCCCTCGCACCGAAGCGCCCGAGTTTCGGCAGCAGCCGCCCGCGGCTCGGCGGAGGCAGCGCCCCGCTCCCGGGAGCGCCGCGGCCCCAGCCCGCCCGCGGCAGCACCTGTGGGCGCGGGTCCCGGCGCCGCTCGCTCGCTCAGGGCCCTCTCATGCCGCCGCCGGCCCCGCTGCCGCCCGGGCTCCCCGCGGGAGCCGCCGTCAGACCGGACAAACGGGTTCCCCCAGCTCTCCGGGCTGGCCCCGCTGCGCAGGAGGAGGGGAGGGGCCGCGCCGGCCCCGGGCCTGTCCCTACGCCTGTCCCCGTCCCGACCAGGCGCGGCCGCCCCCGGCCCACGGTCAGGGAGGCGGCGGGACCCTCCCGCGCCGGGGCCGCGGCTCCGGTTGCAGGGCGGGGCGGCGCCGCCCCCGCCTGGCCGGGCGGCGGGGCTGATGCCGCGGCAGGTGAGGGGCGGGGACGCGGCCCCCTGCGGTCAGCGGGGCCGGGCCGGGACGTGAGGCGGCCCCACGGGCAGCGCTCCTGCTCCGCTGCGGAGCGGGGTGGGCGCCCGGGGCTGGAAGGCGGGGAGCTCAGTCGTGAGGGAAGGACGTGTTAGCGGTAATGAAGGACAAACAGGAATCACTACCCTAGAGAGGGGCTTCCTCTGCCCCTCCTCACGGTGGCCGTGTGGCCAGGCCGCCCCGGTCCGCCCCTCAGCCTGTATGGCGCTGCCATGATGTGCTGTGGGCCGTCGGTTGTCACCCAGGGGAGATGCTGCGAGTGCTTCGACCGTGGTGAAGTAACGCGGCGGGTGGTGCGGGGCAGCTCAGGCGGTGTTCTGGGCCCCATCGCCCCGAAGCCTGGGGAGCTGCGGACCCCCAGCCGGTGTGGGAGGAGGAGGACCAGCCCCAGGCCTCATCCCCATCAACAAATGGACTACTGGTTCCCAAGTCCTTTTAAGGAAGGACTGGAGAGTTGGAGGATGCTCAATCATGATATTGTTAACACTGATAGTTCTGCTTATTAATTAAGTAACAAATGAAGCAGTTGTTTAGGGTTGACGATAGTGCAATTCTGCTATATGCTGTATCTACTTGCAGTCCACTTCACTGTATTTTTCTTTTTTCAGGCTGCAGCAAAAGACACATAAATATCTCAGGAGCCTACTGGGAACTCGTCGAATGTGACAAGCTCTGACTGTAAGTTTTAAATCAATGAGTTTTCATAAGCCTCAGTATGTGATCCTGGATGCTGCTGTACTTGGCTACTAGTTCCCCTGACTTGAAATCTGGAGACTGAGAGGTTTTGCTAGTTTGTTTATATCCTGGGTTTGTTGATCAGGTCATCCTGTCTCAGACGCCTTCGTGCTATTGTTTTGGTGCTGCACACACAGACACGCACACACCATGTATTTGCATTCAGGTGGCAACCCTGGCAACCATCCTGGTTGCAGGAGGTGTCTGGGAGCAAACACCACCAACGGCCTCATCCTGCTGGCGCTTTAACCTCCACGTACACTGCACACAGAAGAGAGTCCCTCGCCCAGGAAAGTATTTAGAAATGGAGTTTAATGAGAATTCAGGACAGGCTGTGCTGATCCCCAGACCACCTGGATCGCTCCCTTCTCCCCCGTGGTTCCTCCTGTGACCATCCCGACCCCATCCCCACAGGCTTTGCCCTGCATCCCGTAAGGTGTCTCGTGCCCCCTAGGCAGTGGTCCCATCAGACTTTTATTCACAAACGATGCAGTTTACGGCAAGTGAAATGCAGATATATTTACTCATTTGATTAAATAGAAAAAATGGAAAATACTAGCTAACTCTTGAAGTGATGATGGGAACGGTTAACATAAGATAAATGCTCTAGTGTTTAATATGCTCTTTCTGCAATAATGCTTTCCATTTTTTGCACACTATAAGTTAAACATGTGCTTCTGTCATGTTTTCTTTCCAAACCAGCCCAGCTTCTTTATTTTCTTTTAAATGAAACATTTATTTTTTTTTATTTGACCTTATTTGTACAGGTGGAACCTCCAAAACTTCAGTGAAAATCATTTCCGTGCATTCTGTTCCTGGTTTTGTTTTGTTACCCCTGTCCTGGCAGCTCTGTTTTTGAAGCTGTGTCCGCTAATGCAAATTGAGCCTCACCTACCAGCATCCACAGTGCTGTGTCTTGTTAAAGACAGGGTAAAAGCTGCTTGTTATGGCATGCAATATCTGTGTGTGATGTTTGGATCCGTTCTTGGTATGGCTGTCTCTCTCTGCTGTGCTGTGTGTCACCACTGTTGATGTGTTCTGCAGCACCTACAGACTCTGTGAGAGCTCCGAGGCAGAGAACAGAGTCGTATCCCCAGGCGCCGTGACCAGATGGTTGTTTTGTCCTGCTAATGTGACCGGGAGGTTCGGGTGTGTACACAGGCTGAGGCTGCTGCTGCACAGAGTAGTTGTCTCCACTCTCACATCCCAGTTACACAGTGCCATCTCCTCACAGCGCCGTGCTGGTCAGCAGCGAAAGTCTTGTGCTGTCACAGTGAACTGCGTCAAGGGGATTAATGAGGCGGAAAAAATCACCTCGGTTTTTTTACTGGGTAGAATTTCACCAGGGCTGGTTCCCTCATCCAGGTTGTTCAGATTATCTGTGAACTCAAATGTTTGTGTTGCATGGAGCAGAGACTGGTACAGTGATGGAGGAAAACAGTTGGGGAAGGTACTCAAAATTGGAAAGAAGTGACATTGGGGCAGCAATACTGGTTTAAATGCACATCAGGTACGGCTTTGGGGTCTTTGCTATGTTGTCAGTTTGCATGGTTCGGGTTCATTTCTCCTCCAGAACTAGCTGCTGTGTTCCAACTCCACTCCTTACCCACAGAAGGTGGTGTCAAAGCTGCGACTAGTGCTTGCAAGAATTTCCAACGTTGTCATCCATTTTAAAACCAGCATCCACCTGCCTCTTAGGCTGAAACTTTCCATATGGATCAAACCTAAGTGGAATGAGTAGCTGTTGCAGAAATAGAATCTGCCCACTGGTAGATGCTGCTCTGTAATAAAAGTGATCTTTGTTTCGGACTGACAGGGATGTAAGAGATTGCTTGGTTTATTTTTCAGTCGCAACAATACTCAGTTTTCCTGTGACAGAAAAAGTCTTGTTCAAATAGACTTTTTTTTCCTCGATCTAAAATGAGATGCTGGATTCCAAAGTTGTGTCTTTCATCACCTTTCGCTTTTACTTCCTGCCTCAAATTCCTCTCACAGGAATAAAATCAAAGTTAATTAAAAATCATTAACATTTTGGGTTAACAAAGCAGCAGAGGTTTACTTATGCTTTTGACAATTCCATTTCTGTCCAGGAAGTTAATTCGTGTCCAGGGCTGAATGTTTGGTTTCTACACCAGCTTTCATTAGGTAGCTGTATGCACAGTATGGTTTGCATGACACCCTTTCAGGAGGAAGATTATTAGAGATAAAAAAGCCCCTTAAGAGTGATTAATTGCAGTCCAAATGTTACTTTTTACACGTAGCAAAGCCCTGGCCTGTGCTGGAGGGAAATGCAGCAGCATTCTGTAAGTGGCAGGCGTGATGGAGACACTTGCGCTGCTGCCGCTCACGGACCCTGAGCTTGGTCAGTCACAGCAAATATCTCCAAATTTCTCCTCTAATCCTATTCTGTTTCTGGGATTAGGATTAGGATATAGGATTTTTCTCCTATATAATTCCTTCCTCTCCCTTATTCCTCAATCTCATCTTTCACTTAGGTCCCATTGCCCCAAAACAGCAGCATGCTCCAGTCAAAACCACACTGTTTTCTGCCCTGTTTCTCCTCCTCTCTTTCCCTCCCTCTGCTCCTGTTTCTCCCCTTTTGTCAGTGTTTGGTTCTCGCCACATCAGATCTGAGATTTCCTGGGAAGACAGGAGCACTTGGGCAGCAGTGGTTCTTGCCTGGCCTCTCCTTGCTGCCAGCCCAGGCAAACACAGGCCCCAGCTCTGGTCATGTTTTGGATCTGCCAGGCAGGCTATTATTTTTCCCATCAATCTCCTACAGATTTCTGTACAACCCCCAAGGTGAATATAAAGCTGCGTGACCTGAGTTTGTTTGGTTCCATTGTATTCCTCACCACTAGGATGTTTTAGAACTTCAGACATTGTTTCTTTTTTGAGAAGTGGGAATTGTAGCCACATTTTGTGTAGGGGAAAAAAAAAAGGCAAGCACAGTTATTCCTCCCTCTGGCCCGTAGATGGAGAACCACACCGCTCAAACACTGCACGTTTGGTCCAAAGACAAGATTACACGATCATTTCAACAGACCATAAATCTGCAGCTTCCTCATGCAGGAGGTCACACTGTTGTTCCCACCAGCCTCTGCTAGCTCCTGCCCTTTCCTTTACCACGGCGGCAGTGTTGGTGCATCTGTGCGGTGAGCTGGGTCCACAAAAAGACCAGGCTGAAAACATATTTGATCATCCCAAGAAAAAAGCTTTGTCTTCAGCTGGATCAGTTGCCTAACATGGCATATCACAGGGCTGCCTGGAGGGTGGCCCCATCGTAAAGAGGTGAGGAATGAGCAGAGACAAGAAGAGAGAAGGTGGGACCACCCATTTTAGCAGCAGCTTGGATTTATGCAGAATAAAATGGATTTTTCTTGAATGAGTGGGTTGACTGAGAGATGATGTGTCAAAATGTGGTCCTCTGGCACTGGATTTGTAATATGATCCTATTGTTGTGTTAAGTAGCTTTGGAAAATAATTGTTACTTGCCTTGAAGGTTTTTATGAACTCCATTTTAAGACATTTGGAAGCAGCCAGACTTTTCAGGGGACAAGTGGTGAACCGCCTGGAGATTCAGTCTCACTAAGTACAGGCTCAAGTGAAATAACCTAAAACTCCAGACAGCTACCTTTGTTGCACACTTTTGGGAATCTTGACTGGGAAGTTTTAAAATAAAGCTTTTAAAGCATTAGATATATTTACTGTCACTTAGGATTAGTTGAGGAAGCAGAAGGGAATGGAAATCCTGCACAGTCTGGATAAATTTCAGACACACGTTCAGCTGTTGCAGCGCTCCGTGAGTTACTGAAGTCTGTGAAAATAGAAATGATGTTGGTTTCAGTGACAAATTCAGAATAGTAGAATATACTCACACTCTCACAGAAATATTTGGAAATGAAGGACTCTGGGATAAGATGAAGGAACTGAAAAGCGAGTGACCTGATTGGTGTGCCTGTTTTCATCATCTTTCCTTTCTGAACTGGTTGCCAGTGACCACCCGTAGGATTTGACTCTGTGACAGCACGCCAGGCGGGAGGATTGTGCAGAGAGAAAGAGAAGCAAAGCAGGGGCTGCTCCATGCACCAGCCAGCATTAAACTGCTCTGCAGAGAGGCAGTCAGCTGTTACTGCTGCACCTTGGTGGGACCCAGTTTGGACCTTGGTGGGACCCAGTTTGGACCTTTGTGGGTTTTGTCACGCAGGTTCGTAATTCAGCATCTAATAAAGTTTTCATGGATGGTAATTTCTTTTTCTTCTCCCCCCCGGCCTCCCGCCCCAGAGAGCTGAAATGATTTACTCCTGGAGCCGTGCAAGTGTTCAGGCACTTCGTTCCTCCCCAGGTTCCCGTTTGGTGTTTCAGTGGGGACTGAGCGTTGCTCACAGATCGGCCAGCCTTCGCCGTCGGTGTAACGCAGCGTGAGGCCCGTCCCACACGCGTGGGCTGCGTGGCCCCTGCTGTGGGCGAGTGCTGCTGGTTGTTCAGCTGGGTTAGAAAAGGAAAAGATGTGAATAGGGTAGTCTTGTGTCAGGGACTTCAGCTTTTACCTTAGGCCTCAGCTTTTCTTCCAGAACCCATCTCTGAACCCTTTTGAAAACTGGAATTTACCATCCGAGTACACGCAGGGACTCTGCCTTTTTGGGGGGTTTTACTGTAGAAGGATTTTTTCTATTTTTTTCTCCCCATGAGTCTGTGTTTCCACAACTCAAAACTCAGTATTTTCTGACTGTCACTTTTCTTTTCTGCAATCTGTACAGCAAGCTGTCTTTTGTGATTTTGATGCGTCGCTCCTGAAAGGAGCATTGTCCTTGTTCAGCTTACACGTAATGTATTTCATTGTTCATCTCTGAGCAATTGTTTTTATATATTATTGATTTGGTGACCTGCATTGTTGGATGCACAAAACCGTGCACATTTTAGGTAATTTGCTGCTTTCATACTCTCTGAGAGAAGCTAATGTGTGTTGGCTTGACTGAAGCAGCAATAAAACCCTGCTATTACGTTATGTAGCTTACAAAGGGGATCCGTCTTCTGCTTCCCTGCAGCTACTCTTGGAGGCACTTCTACGATCAGAAATTACTATAACATTATTCATGGAGTCCTTTGTGCAGGGTTTACTTAGGACTGTTATCCCAGATGGTATACATTGGTTATTAGGGTACTCCTGACCTGCTGGCCTGCTAGAAAGATGGGAGGAACTAGTCTGCCAGGCAATAATTCTATGAAAATTCACCGTAACAACGGAATCCCCCAGGAGAAAGAAAGGTATTAAAGCAATAATATTACTTACAAATTCAAACTATTGTACAAACATTAAGTAATTTTTAAAGCAATTCCAAGAGATATGTCCTAGTAAAGTAATTTCAGTGACTTAAATGCTACTGAACACTCCGGCAGGCATTGAATACGATTATGAAGAAGAAAGCAAGAATGCCAAGGACAACTCATTGTGGCTGCAGGCTATGCATCCAGATGCTCTTGATGGATTATTATGTCATGGGCTCGTACCCTACAATTGCTCTCTTGCCATGCGGTCTGGCATGTCTGGACAGGCTACCACAGCCTTAAGACATAAAAGTAGTAGTAGGTTATGTGGATTTCTTTTTTTCTGTTTCAAGAATAGTTTGTATGAGGACATCCAGCACTCTGTGATAAATCATATCTTCCCAGAGATTTCTAGCAAGGGCTCTCTGGACACCGAGGCCGTGGGCAGCAGGTAAGGAACCACTGCTGGGCTCGTGAGCAGCCTGGGTTGGTGCTGCCACAGGGCAGTTGTACCCGCACAGCCCAGCTCTGGCACTGGCTCTGCCGTTCTCTCCAGCATTCACAGTATTTATCCATCACGTAGCAGCATCTCGCTGTTTTACCAGAGACATGCCATGTGAAAGTGAGTCAGTTTGTTTGTTTTTAAGGGAAATTACTGCTTTTAGCAACCTCTCAAGAGTCATTTTATATAACATTTTCATGAGTGGGCTTATACCAACAGCCATGGCTATATATACTTTAGAGGCATTACAATAAAGTGGCCATATATAGTCTTTCTAAAAAACGTCAGGAAGTGCTGACGTGATGGACTAAACTTCATACACAGTGAAAATAAATTACTTATTTTGGTCTTTTTCCTCTTTCTGTGTGCCACATCTCTACAGAAAGGTGCTTTATGGAAGTTCAAATGCTGTTCCCTACAGACATGGCTTGAAGCCTGAGACTAAGGGGAAAGTATGCCGTAAAAGAAATCACACAGCAGAGCTCCCCGGGGGAAAGATATTGGTTTAAGACATACGGAGAGGAGGAAGAGGTTGTACCTGCCCTCCAGCTGTGCTAATAATAGTTGGGACCTTGGGGTGCTCTGCTCACCATTGTAACTCCTAGCCCATCCTTTTAGAACTAGAAGAACTTGGACTATAACATCTGGGCTCGTCCCCATTTTCATATGGGTGGAAGGTGCTGGAGCCGTTGTACACACTGCTGCAGCCTGGCATCTTCTGCAACGGGCTCCTTTTTATGTTCTCTCAGAACACTGGGATTTTTCAGGGTGCTCTTGAACTCCAAAGCAGACAGAATCACGTATTTAGTGCTGTAATAAATGAGAATTCGTTATTATCAGACATCTACACAGTAAAAATGTATCCGCCCCTTGATTTTTTATTTTAATAGGCATTTGGAGTAAATTCAAAGCTTAATATGCAGAGAAGCATGAGCTAACTAGATATTAATTCACTCATACTACTTTAAACCCCCATTACTTCTTAAAATGGCTGATTTATGATGTTAGATGTTGATAGCTTTCATTTGATTAAACTCCCAAAGTAAGCAAAGCAGAAATGCCTAAGCACTGGATTGCTGGTAAATGTGATTTATGCTTAATGTGTGGTGTTCTATGAAAATGTCAGCAATTTTAATGCAGACACACATCTGCATTAAATTTTTGCAGCTTCTCCAAAAGTGCTGCTGTCTGGACCAAAAAATATTCTGTAACAGATTTATATTATATGTGTGCACCCACATAAACATGCATTCTCTTTTCCTCTTTGTTAATTTGCTTAAATACAGTGTCTTGGAAATAGACCCTTTTGTTCCAAGTTTCACAGGAGGAAGCATGTAATTATTAGATTTGGTGAGCTAGCATCTATTGCCTTAGCGTGCTTCAAAGCAGGTTTATTTTAATTATTTCAGCTATTGCTGCTGCTGAGCTAAACCAGACTGTCTCTGGTATACAGCCCATCAGCTGGCTGCTTGCTGGGGGATGGCGTTCAGAAGTAACACGTTTAGGTCTGTCTTGAGTGTACTGGGGCTTTCAAACTGTAAAGATATGTCCATTAAAGTAAAAAATATGAGTGAGGAAAATAACTTAAGGAGCTAGAGAACCTAGAAGAGAGAGAGAGAAGTGGAAGGAGAACTGGGGAAATCTGGTGGGACAGAGAAATGAGGGGACGACTCAAGTGGAGAAGAAAAAACAGAAGGTAGAGAAGTGGAGAAGGAGAAGGCAGGTAGTTCTTGCTCTGGGACCGGGGGTCTGGGGGCAAAGGGGGTCTGTGGGTTTGGGGAACGCAGGCAAAGATTCATTTAAGGTTTTAAAGATGGATGAGGGTTTCTGGAAAATGGGGGGGAGGTGGTTTGCTTGCTTTGAAGCCAGAGAGCTTTTGCTGAGGTGCTTGTAATGGGTGGGTAAAACCACAGGTTTTTTAATCTTTTAATTTAAAAAAATATATTTTTATTTAAGATAATTAAAAAACCAGATCATATGACTGATCGGCTTTATGAGACAGAAAACCATAGATATACAATAAAGCTATGGCTGATTAAAAATCAGGCAGAACCACGCAGAAATCTGTGTTGACTGTGTGAAGATGTATAGCCATCTACAGGGTTACGCGTGCTTAAGTTTTTGACAACACAGAAGACTCAATGCTTTAACTAATGTCTTTTTTTCTCTCTCTGTTAATCCTCCTCCCACTCAGCAAGACAATTAACTGCGAAGGCTTACACAAATGTCACATTATAAGACTTATTCTAGAATAATTTAACACATCTCTGGAGAATTATCCCTGACTCTTGCTCGGGTAGGTTGAGAACCAGGCTCCCTGTGGAGTTCAACCTGTATCCTCAGATAAACAAGAAGTTTAGGCTCTGGTTGACACTGGCTGATTCACGTTGCCTGCAGATGGTGTTTGCCTAACAGAGTCCTCCCAGGCCCTGTGTTTCTTTCCCAGAAACTGGAGTTGTTGGTTAAGGCTCCACTTCCATAGCAGGTGACCCCATCATGCTGCTGGAAAGCCTCGGGGCTGCAAGTCACTGGAAAGAAAACGGTAAGAAAATAATGGCATAAACATTTCATGTGCATCTTGCTGTTTTCTGTTCTTTTGGCATCACGTAAATGGCAACCATCTTGCTCTCAGAATCTGCAGATTATTGTCTCGGCAGAGAAGCTCTGAAGAGCCTGACCTCAGTGGATTGAGATGTCCTGTCCCCAGCTTCCCTCTGCCAGATGCTCCCATCCCCGTGAGTGTCAGCAGAAAAGACTGTGTTCAGAATTTAAACAACAGACAAGCAAAAAATGTTTCTCTGGTACAGAAATGCAAACCTGCTGAACCTGAGGTAGCTTAAGACTTAGTATTTCTGATGGATTTGTAGGTCTTGCTTGCTGATGAAGGTTGATCTACAGATCTTTCAGTGTCAGAAGAGGAGTGTGCTCTTCTGAGGGTTGTTTGAGTCGAGGAGATACGTGATCCCCTCCCTGAAGAGCATGTCCTGCCACTGGCATTATCTGCTACCTGGAGGGTCTTCTGGCAAGAAGAGGTATCACTCACTGCATTCTTCTGGCTCTTCTTCCAAGCACACCAGATGGAGATGGGTATAGAAATGCCAGGGGAACAGTCTCCACGTGACATTTAGCCAGTCAGGACTGAATTTTATCCAGAAAGATCAACATCCCAAGTCAGGAACTCCTTTTCAAACAGAGCTGACACCCTGTCTCTTCTGCAGCGCACAATGTTTCATTTTTGAGGAGTTTACTCTTAGTTCTCCTGGGTTTATGGTTCTAGTGCATTAACATTTGCACCACAGGGAGTGCCAACAAGACTCAAGAATAGGAATTGAATAGCTGAGGATACAGTGCTGCTAATGCTTTGTCTTATTTCACAAGAACTGCTAACTTTGTTGTCCCAGCTGCGCTCAGCGTTTGCTTTTTCCTGTGCCCTTGGTGGTGAAAGCAAACAAAGGCTTTATCTCAGCTGTTAGCTGTGGTGGTGTTCAGAACAGACACCATACTCTGACCCCAGGCACTGGATCGGTTCATTTGTATTTTGTGTTATGTCTTACCAGCTCCCTGGATGGTGGATCCCAAGTGGCTGCACGAGTAAGCTAAAGTTCAGCTCCTCCTAGCAAAGCAATAAAAGCTGGGCTAAGCTTGTTTATCATTCTCCACGGCTTCCAATTGCATAATTAAGCTTCTCGCATATATCCCTAAACTCATATAGGTGATAATTCCATGTACTGATCCAGACCTTGTTCATTGGTGGATCCTTCGTTAGTGTTGCACCATCCTGCACAGATGTTTTGGTGTGCTGAATGTTGTATCTTTACATGTTCACTCACCTCTCTGCACACTTGTCTTCCTCCATGTGCACATCTGAGTGTTCTCTGTACGTACGGACACTTCCTAGGGAGACCAGAATTGAGGGGGAGCACTTCCTTTTATAATCATCTTTTGTTATACCTCACTATCCTGTACTTATTAATTGACTCTGTGGAGGAGAACAGGCCATTCAAATCCAGTCTGAAAATATTTACTTAAAATCCTGCAAGGCTTTCAGGGGAGTTCTGAGCTGCAGAAACATCTCCCCCGGTTTTCCACTGGAAATGTTATGTCCCAAGCTAGCAGCATAAATACCTAGAGCAGCATGAGTAAGTAAAAATTACTGGAGATGTTTTATCCATCAAAAGATACCTTCTAGTTTTGTTTTGGTTTGTTTCTGAACTAGCAGAAGACTCTCACGGAGGGAGCCCCAGTTACGGTTCTGTGTCTGGGAGCAGAGAGCTGGGCGGCGCAGTCCTTGAACGACATACCTCACTGCTCTGCCAAGAACTGATCGGGCAGAAAGCCCTGACTTGTCTCAAAGCCATTCCCAAATGTTTACGAAGAGAAGGACGAGGAGAGGGATTAGTCTGTGCAAGAGCTGCTCAGCAAGGTGTGATGGAGGTGGTTGGGTTTAGCCAAGCAGCCTGTCCGAAATCGCCCCTCGTGAGCTGTGCTTCTGCCACCTCTGCTCTCTTTCCTGGGAGCCACATCAAACGTGTGTGGCTTTGCAGCCCGTTCTTGGACTTGCTCAGGCACAGACCTGTCCTTTAGCTCTGCTCCTGCCCTCCCCGTCCCTTCCCCCAGCCCTTGCTGGTGTTGGGCCAGCAGCATCACCCTGCCTCTCGTTCCAGCTGCAGCTTTCGGACACTGCGTACCCCCGCGCTGCTGCGGACAGCCCTGCTTGTGGTACTGCAGGTTTGGTGACTGCCAAACTCTTGACTTCCTCACAACACCCCTGCAGCTACTGTATTTCTTTAAACATATAGCTTATTATTTTAGTGTGCTTGATTATAATCTCGGTTTTACTTCCAGCTAAAATAATGAATGTGCTCCAGTAACACTGAAGGAATACTTACCAGAAGATATTGGCAAGAATTTGCAGCATTGCTACTCTTGTCTCTGCAGGATGGATAAAATATTTCCCCTGCTGCATGCAGGCAGCCCGGAGTCAGCAGGGACACCATCTCCAGTGAACGAGGCCTGAGCAGAAGTCAGCTGCGAGGCATACAGGCTCAATCGATACAGCTAACGATGCTGCAACAGATGCTGCTGCTGCCACTGCCAGCAAAAAGCTACTGGTTTGGTGTTGCACATTGTCTCATCGAGGATTGAGTGGCCAACACAAGAGGCTTACAGGTTAGGAAAATTAATTCCAGTTTCAAAAGTCTTTCAGTCAGAGAAAGTGCTTAGTTATTAGTGAGTCCTCCGTGGTTCTGCAGCTCTGAAGAAGGATATTGGGAAAATATAAATATGGAATGAAATCCTGAATTACTTGGATTTCTATGGAGGCAATATTCTGAAACAAGAAGTTAAATACTCACTACAGCACCTAACAAAGGAAGTCAGATTTCTCTCTACCAAAAATCTGTATTGGTCTAAAAATTCAGTGATTTTCTTAGCAGCATAGAGGATGAGCAGCTTAGGAATGCTGGACTAGTCCCAGACTGTATTTAATACAGGATTGCATTTTGAAATGCTCTGGTTTGCAGAGCAGTGGTGGTCTGGGAGACCAGGGTTAGTTATAGGCAAATAGCCCTCAAACATGAAACATAAAAAGGGTAATTACAGATATGAGTCTTTGGTGGTCTAGGAAGAAAATTGAGTTGAATACTGTCCATGAGGCCAAGAAGTTTAGAAGATGCTGTAAAAAAGTGCAAACTTAGGGAAATAAATAGTAAGTGTAGATAAGGTTTTAAGTAAAGAGAAAACACCACAAGTTTCATATAATCTGGTTTTGGCCATTTTTTGTTTGCCAGGTTAAGTGTCTTACCTCCCTGTATGGTTGCTGAAGAAAGAAATGTCCACGGGTGTAATTCAGAGATTGGGTGGATTGAACTGATTCATCTTCAGAGCCTAAATCTGCTCCGTTTGTTGTGAGAAACTTGTTTTACAGTGGGCTGACATCCCACCCCAGCCCCATGGCCCTCCCTGGCCATCCTGGGCTGCATCTGTGTGCATGGCCCATTCTAAAAGAAAGCTCATTTCTATTATTCCCTGTTTTGCAGGCATGCTCAGGAGAAACACATCCCTGCTCCAAGGTACACAAATGCCAGACTACTGAGGAGGCAGAAACAAGTCCAGAGGAAAGTACTTCTATATTCTGGAGAGTTAAATGAAGCATTAGACCTGTGGGACAGTGGCAAGATCCTGAAAAACAAGACCTGTCTGGCACGTAAGTGTGTCCCGTGCAAATTCCTCCTTTTTCAGGGTGAGACTTTTCAAAATCATTTCGGTTTTTACATTTTGCACAATATTTAATCCCACTCTTCTCTTTATTGTATTTTGTGCACATTTTGAACCTCTGTAACCACTCAGACTCACATCCATGCATCAGCTATCATCTGACTCACTCTTTAAACATTACTTAACACAAAGATGAATATTGATTTTGCATAACATATCTCTGGCAGAGAGTGTTATTTGCAGAAGTTTTTGTGTGCATTAGAAGAATCCGGGATACCCTTTGTAGACTTGTTTCATGCTTCAGTGTTTGACTCACGACTCTGTAATCTGGTATCATCTTCATGGCTTTATGTACCTCTCACCCGCCTACGTCTCAGATTTATTTTCCTCCTACTCACCCTTTTGCTCACTACACTCCTCCCAGTTCTCCATTAACTAATCCCTTCACCTCATTTTCTTCTTCTCTGTTTTGTTCATTCCCTCTTCGTCTTCCCCCATCTCTGGTGCTCGGAGTGTCTAGCTGGTAGGATGCTTGGCCAAGGGTCCGATGTGGACTTCACAACCAAGGGTGAAGTGCCTTTCTGAGCTCCTTGAAAGACTTCCACTGAGTGCTTCCATGAGTATTTTGGTATATGGATTTTCTTAACTGTTACTCCTTATCCCACGCCAGAACTCTCTTGTAATGTTAATCCTAAGTAGCAAAACTTCTAGATGGCTTTTGTCTGCTTTATGGATACACTTACAGAACTGTGTAGGTAACAGTGGTTGTTATGGCAGCTACCACCAGATATCCCTGTGATACGTACTCCTGAAGTGCTCATTTCTCCTGTGCACAGAATGCTTGGGGTTGAGACAACCTGCTGTTAGGTGACATTGTTTGGAGATGGTCGTGCTTGGAAAAGGAGCTGGTGAGCAGTCAGGGAGGGGACCCGGGCGGGACGGCTGGCCCCACCACCCGAGGGATGTCCCGGACCACGCGGCAGCATGTACCTCCCATGGCAGCACACACACAGTCCTGTCTGCTGGCCCAGCTCCACGGTCATTCATACATATTTCTGGTGGAATCTCAGTCACAGGCAGACATCCAGACTGCATTTATGGCTGGTATTATTGGTAATGCACAAATGCATTTGCAGCTTTAGACAAACAGTGTGAGAAAACAGACGGAAAATACTTCAGACCTATTTTACACATCATTGATTTCATGGTATGCAGCCCAGTTTCCTCAGTCTGCAAATGTTTCTAAAGATAATTCAACTAACATACAGATGACTGATTAATTTTCATGCTGCAATCACATTAATGAAAATTCTATCGAAATACTTAAGTTTCTTTTACATTCTGAAATGTTATTGCTGCAGTATTCATTGCTGCAGTATTCATTGCTACAGTATTCCTGTGTTTTAAGATGCTTTGAGAAGTTCATTTAATAAATTGTGCTATTACAGTTTTCTTTGGTTGAACGCACCGAAGTTCTTAAAAGCAATACAAAACTAAATGGAACCCAACAGCTCATTAAACACTAATATCTAAATGCCTCCGCTTGAGCTGGTGGGATTTATGCCATATCCTGATGATCACTCCGTGGGGCTAGAGCCTTTCAGAGTGATGCTGTTATTTTCTGTGCCCAAGGACCTGCCAGGGTCTCCAGGCTAGCTTTCTGCAGCTGGACAATAGAGAAGGCAGGTGACTTGCTCCTTAGAAAACTTTGCTTTGCTATAACTAGGAGGCAACTAAACCCTTTGGCTTCACAAAAAAACCCCACACAACATAAGAATAATTGTGTTTCTTTTAGTGTAGCATGTTTTATTCAATAACAGGTATTTTCTGAAAGATTTTATTTGGGGACATTACCTGGAGGAAACCACACAAGGTCACCTTTTTCCAAATCTTCATAGCCCTGTATCAATATGCTTGAAACCTTGTTTGGGAAGGAGGTGTTTCCAGCAGAGCACACCTGGCCAATGTGGATTTGTCAGTGGTAGTGCTGCTTTTGCTGGAAGTGAGGTGCAGGATGCTGGCTTCCATGAGATTTCCTGGGCTGCTCCGAGCCTTAGCACCACTGGGAGGCAGAGCAGAAGGGCAGATAATGGCTTTGAGGGAAGAAACAACTGTATGAGTCCTTCATGTAAAGAAAGTAATCCTTTTACTGTTTGCTTGGACTTCAGTAAGTTTAGTTCCTGTTTACACCAATGTGTAATCTGAATGAAGTCCTCAGGCTTTCTCAGCTCAATGACTTCCCTACAGGCAGCAGCTAAACACACAAATCCAAGAAGGACTGTCAGAGGTGTGTCAGTCGGTCTGAGATGGCCGAGAGAGAAGACAGAGAAAAGGCTGGTTTCTCCACGAGGTAGAAAACCAAACATTAGAACTGCAGGGAGCACTAATAAAGATTTGCATTTCTGTTTCAGGCTTTTCACCTGAAGACCTCCATGTGCCTTGGAAACGCTCCAGAGCCTCTGTGAGTATTGTCTTAATTTACATATGCAAAATGAAGGCACAGAAATGGTAGAGCTCATTGCTACTGTTGAGAGAGGGAGATCAAACCTCTCTCTTTATGACAGGAAAAGATGGTGGGGCTGAAATTTCTTGACATCCCCCCTTGAAGTAGTTTGTGTGTTATTAACTGTATGTTTGTCACATTTTGAAGGGTCTAAATGGTCATGTTTTGGGGACCACTGCTGCTCCTCCTGAAACTTCAGGCATGGTGAGGTGGGGCTGTGACTCTGCTGTGAGAATCCAAAAGATTGTGGAAAAGATCCATTTTTACTGACCTGCCTTGAATTCTACTAGAAGCAAATCCCTGAGGTCTTCTGAATTTGAGGTAAGCAAATAAATTCTTCTTTATAAAAATGACATTTAAAAAGTAGGGATAGCCCTAATAACGTATCTGATTATTAATATAAACTGACATACACTAGGAAGAGGGTTGGATTATCGAATTAGCCTTGCCTAGCTTCCACTTTAATGATTTTCCCCATCAATCCCTACATTTCCCACAGAAGAAGCAGCAATATATTCTACATTTCTTAGCAGGCTGCCTGCGTTAACAAAGAGGGAAACAGCCCTTCTAATGGGTTAATGTAATGGTCTTAAAATGGAGTGTGTGTGTGAGCACGCACACGCCCGTGCATGCAAACTTCAGCTTGGTCAGAGGCAACTGTAAACAGTTCATCAAAGGAGTGGATGGAAATGGCTGTGGTATTTCTAATTACTGCATCTAGAACGGCTGCAACATAAGGAGAAAAATCAGATAAGGGTACGGAAGACTTGCAGAAAATCTGATGAGATAAATCAAGATATACATGACTCCCTGAATACTTACATTGACCTCACCTGAACTCTTCATAGAAGTAGTGGAGCTCAACATGAGCGAGCACAAAACCCAGTACCACATGAGTGAACAACACAGTCACTAGTGCTTGTGCACGATGGTTGCTTTGCCCTTCAGGCAGTGATTAGATACAAATCCTTTCAGCGAGTCCCTGTTTCACCACGAGGCTGTTTGTTTGCCTCGTGGCTGTTAACCAGGACTTCCCTTCTGCTGCTGTTTGCAGCAGTTTGATTGCAGCTCCCGCCTGACTTCACCATCGCGATGCAGATCCTGTCACTTTCTTGGCAGAGCGTGTGTAGTCGGCCGTTACTAACACGTGGAGGGTTGGATGCGCGTGCACGAGCTCTGTAATTACCGAGCACCGCTCTGTGCCACTTTGTATGAACGAGCTGGCGTGGCTACAGGCCACTCCTGTCATATCTGTGAGTGTCTGTGTGCACAGGTCCCTTACAACATCTCTTCGTTTGATGGTAGCAATAAACCGAACTACCTGGTAGTAAGGGGCAGTTGTGCTATGAAAACACTCTTAAAATCAAGAATTTCAGTGGTTGTAAATAGGTTGTAAAAGCCCATTGAATTGATTTTGGTAAAAAGAAGTCAGATACTAAAATATAGATATAACTCCTGAGTTATATCTAACTCATGCAACAGTACGAGTGTTTAGCTTTCACGTTGGTGTAGTTATAAAGTAGAATTTTAAGCGTCCCTCTTATTTGTGGTTTGCTCTTAATGCTGGTTTATTGTAACAAAATGCAAGAAGTAAGAAAGACAAACCAGATACATATGTGTGTAGTGCCTGGAAGAGTTTAGCAGCCGTGGCTCAGCGCTGTGGGTCTGGCCTTCTTTAAGAAGAACGTAGTCTGGGTGCGGTGGCGAGGAGCAGGGCGAGTAGTGTCCCTCACTACTGTGTGGCATCTTTCACCTCAGCGTAGTGGGCCTTTTTGAAATGGATGCAATATCGTTACTGATGGGGACGAGATAAAGGACTTCAGGAATAAGGCACAAGAGCAGAGGGTGTAGGGTTAATGTAAATACCACTGCCTGACACCTTAGTTTTGTGTTTATCACACAAGTGATTTAGAGTAGTGAAAAAGATGCCAGAAGATCTGTGTGGGATGGAGGCAAACCAAAGCAGGCCCTCCTAATACAGAGCAGCTGAACGGTGTGACCTGCGAGCCCACGGCGCAACAGTGAATCACCACCCTCCCTCTGCTGCCATGGCCAAGGCCAATCCAAAACAGCCCAGAGAGTTCAAAGCAAGTGCAGTTTGCTCACAAAAACATAGCTGGGAGCCATATCGGGGGAGAGGGCACTAAAGGCGATGTATTTCTTCATAATTCAACAGGTAAGAAACACAAGTTACTGACTCAGGATAATCTGTTCACGTTCTGTCATTGCATCCTGCTTACCTTTTAGATAACAAGCAATGCCACGTGCACAGGTGTACACTGAACTCCCATTCTTCCTCACTCCCTTTTTGCTCTTTGCAGTTCCTGTTATCGTCTCCAAGCTGAATTTTTCATGGAATTGTTATCACACCTCTCTGCTGTTTTGAAGAGTCCCTGTCCATGCTGACGAGTTAGTACCATAATTGTAGTTGGAGAGTGAAAAATAATGCAGTGTGTGGCCCTGTGATACTCATACAGACACATCCTATTCTACACTGTGAGTGTCCACACGCAAAGCAGTGACACCCTGGGCCAAATTAGCAACTGGTACAAACCACCATCGCTCTGTTTGCTCCAGTGGAACTGTTATTCTTCTGCTCTAGTTGTGTGTTTGTCCTAGGCCTGGTGTATTGCAGGAAAACCCCTCCAGCACAGGCACCCTTACTGGTTAGACAAGCCTGAGGGACCTGGGTGTGCACCACAGCCTGTCTCCCAGCTCCATGTCAAGACAAGACCCAAGCCCACACTGTCATCCGTGCTCAGGACCTGCGTGAGGAAGGATGCCCAAGGCCCTGGGACGAAAAGACGCTGCAGCACACATTGGCCTCGTCCCTTGGTCTGGATGGTGGTGGGAGAAAAAAACATGAGTACACTTGCTGTGCAGTCTAGTTACCAAAGCCTAGAAGCCAAAGAATGAATTACCCTAGAGAAAAAGCTGTCCTCCTGCTTCTAAAACCTCCCAGGAGTAGCAGAAGGACTTGTCCTAACTTGGATAAACCTCTCCAAAGGTACTGTGCTGCCACTTTGCTTTTAGGAGAAGCCATTCAGTACCCTACAGACACAGCAGGAGAGATAATTGACATCTGCAACACAAACACTGACGTTACGAAACCCAAACTACAGGGAGAGATCTCCACCCTACAATAAGTGATATGCATGCCTGGTTTGGAATTCAGATAGGACAGGTGGGGTGCTTTTGCTGATTACTGTTTGGGGCAGGAATGATAGAGGAGAGGCGATTTAGATAGGTTGTGCTCCCTCCCAGAGCTTCCCAGCTTGGACACAGCAGTGTCTCCTTCAAGAAAGGTCTAGAGAGAGGGATTTTAGATGGTGCTTCATGCGTCCCTCTTCCCATAGGCAGGTCTCCAGAACTCGAGCTGTCCCCTCTCTTGCTTCCTTCCTCCTTCCAGTTGGCCAGAGCCCAGAGCTGGTTGTGTTCAGCTGTACAAACGTTGTTTATTGTTGAATTCTCAACTGTGAAAGGCAACTTTCACTGCAGATAGTTTGTGTATATTGTCCCGAGGAAGCTACTGCTCAGCCTTTCTGCATTGGCAGAAGGATTGCTCAGGGGCATTGAGGTAAGCTGGAATTGCTGAAGTCTTACTCCCTCTGTTAATCAGACATGAGATGCCTCAGATTGAGAGCTGGAGGTTAGTGAACACTGAAAACGTTGGCTTGGGATTTTCCCTGTGGGTATGCCAGCCCAAAATACCATTGCAGTAGCCTGGGCTGGGAGTCCTACCCTCAGCAAACATCTTTCAAGTTATGCATTTGCCATAAAATGCAGGAGAGCAGCAGCGTTTTAAAATAAACACTGGCTTGAGCATGGTGTATTTTCAGCCTTTAGCCATGTGCTTGCCCACAGGGCTTTATCTAGCTCCATGCTGAACACGTTTGCCATCACTTGTGACTCAAGTGGCCAGAGCAGGCTTGCTGTTTCTTAGTGGTTGATCATAGTGAATGGGTCACCTGCCCCCGTGCTGCCCGCGGATGGAAAACAGAAGGAAATTGTGTACTTGGTGGGACGGGGTGTGCTACAGGTCTACAGCCTAGAAAGGAACTGAAAGAGGGGGTTATGAGCTTCTGGGGAAGCTGAACAGCTGCTAATTATTCCCTGTTAACCATAATATAAGAAACAGGAGAAATAAAATTAAATAGTTAAAATAACTGAGAAGCAAACAGAAGGAAGTAATTTTTCACGCACTACATTGGAATTTTTTATTCTAGGATAACGGCAAAAATTTACCTAGGTTCAAAAAGGATTGTGCCCAGTTCAGAGAAGAAAAGCATATCAAAGCCTACAAAACCCAAAGATACAGACTGTGGTTCAGGAAGCGTTCGAGCTGCAGGCTGCTGCCAGCGGGGAGGTTACGCCGCAGCGGTGTCACTGCGTGCCTGCCTTGTTGTTTGCTGCCGGCCACTGGCAGAGCCAAGGTACCGAACTAGACAAGCCTGAACATTAATTACCCCAGTGCTATGGGCTGGGGGTTTTTTTCCCCGCAGGGGTGGACAGTAGGTAGAGCATTAGTAAGGAGAGCTCAGGGTGAGGGCAGTGGGGCTGGGGTAGGATGCTGAACGGGCAGTAGCCCGGATGGGTGGCATGTGGTGTGGCACGTGCCCTGGGCGGTGGAACAGGAGAGACAGCATTGCTCTGCAGATGCCACGGAGATTAGAGGCTCTAGTCCTGACTCAGGCAGTGCTCCGGTGAGTGTCTGACTCATCTGAAACCACTGTAGTTCTCAGTGAATCTGTTAGAAGTTTCTGTGTCTATTATCAGATCTCAGCTCTTGTTGGACGCTCTCCCTCACCTACCGCCTGCCTACACCAGTGAGTGTCACGTGGAGATCAGACTCACACATTGCTGTGAGCCTCACAGGACGGGTACATTTGAGAAACTTTACTTTTCATCACTTCTCCATAAAGGTTTCAGCTTTCTTTCTTTTTTTCCTCCCCAGGGATGTCTGCCTGGGATTATCAGCACCACAGTCATCTGAACAAACCCAGGATTTACTAAACACAGGCAGAACGTGAAATCCAAGTGAAAGAAACAGTTTGCATAACAAATCTCGTGCTATTTACATTTCTCATAGACTAAGCAAGGTAAGACACTCTCAGCTTAATTACCGAGAAAGAAGAACAGCCTCTGCACCTATGACAACAATACTGTCTCTCTCATCAGCGTGGGGCCTGCTGCCAGCATGACACTGCTCTCTGGGGACGTGTATCCTCCGCTCACCCAACCTATCAATTACCCCACTGACTGGAGAACTGACACACCATGAAGGACAGCAAACTGTAAGGATTTCCTGTATTGTCCAAAACACAGGCCACGGACTACATCAAAGACCTTTAAGAATAATTAGCAGCCACTTTTCAAAGCCTTTGTGATACCACACCTCACAGATCAGGTCATACAATGCTATTAAGACTCTTCTTAAAATAATAATCCTGTTAAAGGAGGGGCGAGCTTCTTGCTCATGCCTTAAGTTTTATATTGTTACTGGAAAATGAGTGACAATTAACCCAGCCAAAAGTCAGGCCAGACCTTTCTACCACTGGAGACAGTCAGAAAAATTCCACTGACTTTAGAGACGGCAAAGCCTAGCGCAAAGGGAAGGTTAATCCACCCTTTGCGCTGAGTGGATAATGCTAATGAAACGGCTTGACTTGAGAAGGGGCCGCTCTGAAGCCTCAGCTTATGTTGTCTAAAGCTATTTCATACTTTAACGTGATCTGCCGACGACGTACAGCTACAGGAAATTTCAGTGTGGGGTTGGCACACAATGTTACGGGAATTAGAGGACACTCAGTCCAACCCCAGCAACAGGAAGGTTTCAGTCTTTTGAGGTGTTTACCTGGGTGTTTTTACCACAAACCTTTCAAAAGGATATCTTGATACAGGCCAGGGGATTACTGTTTAATCCTCATGAAATAATGAAACCAGAACTGAGAAAAATAACTTAGTAATAAAATATTAAAAGCTGTTCATGTTTTGTGGGAGTTTGATTCAACTTGGTTTATTGCTTTGATGAGTTTTCTATGACATTTTCAATAATACATTACAAAATATGACCATGTTCTTAAATAGTTAATCTTTTACGTGCAGAACCAGTTTTCTGTGTGCAGAACCTTATTCAGCCCCTAGACATTTTAATAATGCTTTAAGAAAGGTATATACTGAAAATACAGATGCAATGCTGTCATTCAAGCATAAACCTGATAAAATATTAAAATTTCTTATGAAACTTTTCCAGAAAAAAGGGAAAAATTATCACCGTTGACAAGCTCTATGGTGAGAAAAGCCTTTTTTTTTGAGCAAAAGATTGTTCAGGAACAACATTAAATATTGAGCTCACTCTGTTGAAGTGTGTCTGTAAACAGCCTTCTTTTGGCTCAGTGTGATGTAGGTTTATTTTCTCCTCTGTGGAAATAATGAAGTTCTATTTTTAAATAAGGACCGAAAAGACGGTAGGGTAAAATCTGTAACTTTCCATTCCTGCTTTTACGACTTGTTAAGCTCAGTGGAACTAGCGACACATCGTGAACAGAGCATTTTAAAAATCCCCTTCGAAATCACCCAAGTGCAATAATCATTTAAAAGACAAAGGAATTACAAACTCAACACGCAGCTCATACCCCGTCAAGTGAAACGTGGTCTGGGCTGCGTGGTTGTTAACTACTGTTGTGGCACACGACATCCAAAGACCTTAAAGCCGCAGGAGAGAACGCAGCGTGCCCCATTTTCACTCCAGACCGTTGGTGTTTCACAGCCACCAAGGCTGGTGGTCAATCAGTTGTCGCTCAATGCCTTGACCATAACAACGCTCGTTTAAAAACAGCCTGATTGCTGCTGTAATTAACGAGGTGCCAGTGCAGCTCAGGGGCTCACAGCCTGGGCAGCCGTGGCCACGGTGTGTGTGCTGACTCCCGCTGGGGACTTCGGCGCTATCGTTTCTTATTTCACTGCACTTGGTTAGAAATTGTTGCTGTGAAAACAATAGTGTGTCGTTTTGGATGGGCTCTGGCAGCAGTTTGTTATCCTGATGCTCTTTGGTAAGCCGGTGAAGCATCCATCTGATTTCCTAAAGAGCATTTTCTGCTTAGGTTGTGGCTCTATTAATCTGTCCAAGCCAATTCTATAAACCCCAAACCATCTGTATTTGTGAAGATCATGGTCTATTTAGATTTTCTTTGTGTCGACTGTCAGTGGATGATTAAAAGTACTAGGGATTTACAGTGTAAAGTCTATATATTGGCATGTTACAGTGACCTTCTCAGTAGCGTCTCCCAATATTGGAGTAACAGCTGGTACAGTTAAGTCCAGCAGGAAATCAAATAAAGGCTACAGGTAATGGAAATAGCAAAGCTTTCGCAGTGTATAATGGCTGCAAAGAGTGGAAACAGCAAAGCTTTCACAGCGTTTTTCAGCCTATTCACTAGGCTTTTGTTTTATTCGTAATTACTGATGTTTTCTTGTTAAATACACAGCAATCTTTAGCATTTTTGTATGAAGGATGCCTGGTATTTCTAAGAAAATTATGAAACAGTCACTAAAGATCTGTCCCAACAAGCTTGTTGAGCTTGTTGTCCCCAACAAGCATCTTCTCTACGCCCACTTATTAGGCAGTTGGTCCAGCAGTAAGATGTCCCCTGAGCCCTGCTCTCTCCTGGCTGAGCACATGTGGCTCTCAGCCCGCTGGTGTGCGCCAGCCCAGTATCATCTCAGCGGCCTTGGCTGAACTCGCTTCAGTACTCAGCTGGAGAGCCCAGTGTGGGCTGCACACAAACACACGTCGCCTGCGAATCCAAGCCATGGTGCTTGGTTTTCCTTCTGCATTCTTAGGAGAACGCTAGGAGGTGAAGGATGGGCTGAGGCAGGGGAGATGGTATCACACGGGTCGGGGTGTGGTGGGGCTGAGCGTAGTGACTCTGTCCGGAGAGGAGCTGCTGTGTGAGAGCCGACACAAGGAGCAGGGCAGCCAAGGAATGCACGGAGACAAACTCTTATGGCGTTATTTCCCTACTCTGCTTTCAGTGCTGCAGTGTTCTTGACTTGCCAACACACACTCTGGAAGCGCGAGCCAGAGGAAATGAGCTCTGCATCCCCACTTGGGTTATTTCTGCTGAGCACGGCTTCAGGACAAGCTCTTACAGCAAAGTAGCCTCCCAAAAGCTGGACATTTAAGGAATTTTTTTCCATATGACAGTGATGGTGACATTAAGGATTTGCTCAGGTGCTAACATACGTTTTCTAGGCATACTGGCAGCACAAGACAACTGGCAGACCTTGGAACATCTATTTAGTTCTTTTTGTGTTGTTCATCATAGTGAACCTGATTGGATTACTAATAGGAGATGTGTTGTTTTAAGTTCTTTTAACGTGCAATCGATACAGAATAGTTTGTGAAATATTCCCAGGTTAATGTAAAAATATAGAGGAGTTCATCTCAGGGGCCCTGACGCAGCGAGGAAATACAGCAAGTGCTTCATCTTAAGCACACGCTTCAATCCCTTTCTGTCCAGCGAAGCACGTAAGTGTTTGGCTGAACTGTGGCCAAGCAGTTTTGGCGACCGCTTCGTTCTGAGAGAAAGGTTTGCTGTCGAGTGCGTTTCCTTGGTGCCTGCCAACGTGACACAACCCACACGCCGAGAAACGGCCGCTGCCCGGCAGGCCCTGACAGCAGAACAGGGCTTTACACTCTGCCTCTCTTCTCTGCATGAACGGTTGTTCAGGAGCTAGATGGGTTCCTGCTCTACTTGTTAAGAAGTTGAGTTAAAATATTCCGTACTCCAGACTCAAATTTCAACAGATGAAGAAGGGAAACGCATTCTTAAGGGATGGCATTGAGTTTTTAAGAATTATGCAGATTGGGTGAGGTGAATCCAGGCCGGCTGTGCAGGACAAG
Organism: Nyctibius grandis; assembly: GCF_013368605.1. Taxonomy (NCBI): domain Eukaryota; kingdom Metazoa; phylum Chordata; class Aves; order Nyctibiiformes; family Nyctibiidae; genus Nyctibius; species Nyctibius grandis. The sequence continues at coordinate 6,504,392 of NW_027167473.1, forward strand.
CCCGTTCCCACCTGCAGCTGGACGCCTGGGACGGGGACGCCTTTATGGCAGCTCATTGCCTGGGGCTCTCTTACCGTCAAGAGAGAGACGGAGGCGCTTCCATGGTAACGTTCGTTTGACTTTTTTCAGATGTCTGCTTCAGGATGATGAGATGAATTGCATTTCAAGAGCTCCTGTTTCTCCCTGTTGGGGACAAAAGGATCCCAGAGCGACTAGGTCAGATGAATTCCACCGCTGTGTCCATAAAAATGGGGCTGTAGAAACAAGCAGTAATAAAACACCGAGCTGAAGTGATTGAGAAGTAAAATCTGCTTACTTCATTAGATTGGACACAACTATTTGAAAATCACAGAGTATGTATGTCATGAACCTCCCATAAATGTTTTCTCATTAATAAAAAACCTGAAAGCTAAAAAAGAGTTTATTTTAATTTTAATTATTGTAATTGGAAATAGTTCACTTCAAGCGGCTGTAAGCTTTCTCACACTGGAGGGGTTCATAGCTCCAAGTATCATCAATTCATTGTGGGAAAAATAGAAAAAGTACCTAGCGAGGGGTAAGACCAATGTTAGTACAAAAGTTAGAGTACAGTTTTATGTTTCAGTCGGAGCGAAAAATGACAAAAATATGTATCTGCTCTAAGCGAGTGTTGGTGGTGCAATGCAGTAAAAAAGTATATTACAAAACTTATAATATACAAGCACAGGACACGCCAGTCCCCGCTCCCCATAAAATGGTACTCTAAATGGATGAGACAGTAAACACGAGGCAGGCAGCCACAGAAGTAATTACTGCTCTCTGGTAGTGTCTGAGTGATGAGGGAGACCACGCTGCAAAACAGAATACCTACAAAGTGTACAGAGGGTGCATGTTATTTATTAGTAATTTAAATGAGTAAAAATCTCATCAGATAATACTAAATATGTCAAAGGTTTATACAACCTTGATATTCAGTCGCTATCAAGTTGGGGGCCTTCTTCTAAAACTAAATAAGGGAATGCTTCTTTAAGCAAAAAGCTACAAATTAGTGATATAGGAATTGTCTTTACTGCTGCCTCCCTGGTATTTCCACAAACGAGTGTGTTGGGGCTAGGGTGGATCTTAGGGAACGGTTACACACCTCACGAGAGTTTTCTTCTCCCTGTCTCTGCAGTTTGATACATGCTGGAGGACACGTGTTTTGAAGACACATGTGAATTCGTTTAGCCCATGGCTTTGAACTTGATGGACACCACCCAGCGTCGATGAGGAAGCTGCACAGCCAGGTTTGAGCAGCCAGGTGGTACTCAGACAAAAATCAGCGCTTGGGCTTGAAGCCTTTTGCTCAGCAGGGCTCTTAAACTCAGTGTGCCAACACCGTTTTTGAACTGAACTGGTTCGTGTGTGAACAGCCTGAATCAACTTTCATGTGTGTGCCCAGCAAAGCATCTTGTGCTCTTCCTCCTCTTCGAAAATCCGTGGTGTCTCTTCAGACCAACGTTGTCCTTTTTTCTTACACCTTAGACTGTTATGATAATGCCATGGTGATTTTCCTGATGCACGGGAAAAAACATGTTAGTAAAAGTAGTCCCTTGTATTTTTTCGTTCCACTGTCCTCCAAAGAGAACCGATTGGGGGCTAAAAATGGGCACGTGCTCAGGTATTGTTGTGACTTTTTTTTGCCATATGAGGGAATTAAAAGCCAGGCAGCGCAGCATCCTCATCGCTCCCGACTGCACCCATCTTATGCAGTTGTATGAAGCTTAATCTTTGAGAATTGCCATCCATAATATATATTTGATCTATTTTTTCTCTGAAAATTTTAAATAATTAATGGGCCTTTGTTATATAAAGAGGCCAGTTATAAATCACCTGAGCTGCACCTAGAGATTTTTGATGTCAGCGTTCTCAAATGAATTACATCTCTCCGGGGTCATCTATTATTCTAAACCAATTCTGAAGAGGAATTATGCATGTAATATTCACGAGCAAAGAAACAAGTCATCTCCATCACAGATTGGATACTAAAGCTTTACAGTCCAATAAGGTTGATGTGTTAGCGGCAGAGAGTACTAATTTTCGGCTCTGTCATCAGACCCTCTCATTCAGGTGATGTACACACACGTTTTTCCCTGGGGGAGAACCTGTTGATGGCAGTGCTATCATCTCATCGTACACAGATAGCAGTGTGGACGCTGCAACGTGGAGGCCAAACCCCATTGCTGCAGTCTGAGAGGCCCAGCAAGGGCCTGGCAGCGCACACGTGTCTAGAGCTCACCCTTTGTGATCACACGTTGCAGAAAGGATCTGGAGTCAGAGATTTCCATCAGTCACCAGCTTTGCCATATTTGTTTGGATTACAGTCCGATTACAGTCGCTGAATTACAGCCAGCTAGTTCCTTTTCATTCTACACTTCAGATGTAGAAATGTTGATGATAGTCCCTGCCAGGTTCCTAACAGTTTCCTGTTACAGCTCATGGTCTCAGCTGCTGGTCCCTGAAGACACAGCTCCTGCTCCGAGCTCTGAAGCTGTACACAAAGAGGTAAAGACAGAGGTAACTGAAGAGAAAGACCCTCGGGGGAGAGTCCTGGCTTTCCATGGCATCCATGGGATGCGAGGTGGTGGAGCTGCTTCTATTAAGGAATCAAACAAGGTGATTGAACAGCGTGGGGAAAAGCTAGATCCAGAGTGGAGAATGATCTGCTGAGCTCAGGAGAGAGAGTAATAAACCAGCATTTATCTTGCCGTTAGAAGTGCTGAATGAGCCCGGTGCCCAGGTGCTCCTTTGGACCTGGCCCTTCAAGGGGACGCCGCGACAGGTCCTCCAAGGCAGTGGAACTGAGGCAGCTTCAGCGTGTGGTGCTGGGGGAGACCCTGCCTAGACGTGGCAGTAATTAACTACATCATGTGTAGCTTATGACCAGGAGCCGTTCACGTGAGTACCGGGGCTGATCCCTTCACACGCAGCACCGTAACACCTTGCCGTTCTAGCTCCTGTGCTCTGTTGCCTGGGCAGCGGTCAAATCCCTCCTTCCCCAGAAGAACTTTTGTAAAGGCTGGAAAAAAACCTTTGTGGCTGACGGGCCGCTTGTGGAGCCTCTCCAGAAACAGGGATCTCTGATTTCCCTTTCCCCTGGGCTCCGTGGAGCCGTGTTGGGTGTTAGATGACACCCGTACAGAGGTTGCCCGGAGAGAAGAGATCGGAGATGAGGGATGAGGGATGAGCGCGTGGGGCAGGGAGGGGACGAGGCCAATTAAGGAAGGAGCAGGACTCAAATGAGGAAGTCGTTAGAGCTGAAGTGGGACCCGATTCTGCCCACGAGTGCCCTCGCTCCGCACACCCGGAATATTCCGTCTCCTTAAGGCACACGGCGCCGAGGGACGGAGGAACGATCGCCCCCGCCCGCGCGGGCTGCTGCTCCCGGGGCCCGCCTTGGCCTACACACCCCCAATCGCTGACTGCGGCCGCGGGGGCCGCCACCCCGCACTGCTGCAGCGGGGCCGCTGCGTCGGGGCCCCGCGTCGCCCCCGGGCTCCCGGGGCAGGCCCGCTCCCGCCACACAGGCCCGGTGGCGCCGCTCCCGCCCGCCGGGGGGCGCCCGCGCCGCGGCGGCCCGCGAGGGGCGGGGCGGGGCGGCGGCGCGCGAGGGGAGGGAGCGTGAGGGCGCCGCGCGTGAGGGCGCCGCCCCCGCTTTGTGCCGCTCCGCTCCCGCGCGGCGGCAGCGAATCAGCCCGGCCCGGCGGGGCTCCCCGCCCCCGGCCGCCGCCCCCGCGCCTGCCCGCCCGCCCCGCTGGGCCGCCGCCGGGGCTCCCCGCCGCGGGGAGGACGCGTTCCTGCGGCCGCGGTGAGCCTCAGCCGGCGGCGGCAGCGCGGGCGGGCCCAGGCGCCGCCCCCGAGCGGCGGCCCCGGGCAGCACCGCCCCCGGCCCCTTCCCGCCGGCGCTCGGCTCCCGGCGGCCGCCTTCCGCAGCCCGCGGGCGAGGAGCAGCAGCAGCGGCGGCGGCAGGAGGCGGCGGGCGGCTCACCTGGGCCGGGCGGGACGCCCCGCGCGGCGGCTCCATGGCGACCGCGGCGGTGGAGCCGGTCTACGGGCTCTCCGAGGATGAGGTGGGTCGGGGCGGGGGGCTGGGCCGCGGCCACCCGGGGCGGGACGGGGCCGTGGGCGGTGGCGTGGTGAGGGGGTGTGCGTGCCCGCGCGTGCCGGGGTGCGGGGCCGCGCCCGCCGCGGGGCCACCGGCGCCCTTCGCCCCATCGCCGTTCGCGGGGCGGCGGCGGGGAGCCGGCCCCGGCGGGCAGCCCCGCCGGCCGGGCGAAGGTCGAGGGTCGGTCCGGGAGGGCGCCCGGCGAGCCCGCCCCGCCCCGCGGCCGCCCCACGGGGCTCCGCGCCCCCGCCCGGCAGCTCCCGCGCGGGGAGACGTGGCGGCGGGTCCGCGGGCCGAGCGGGGCGTCCTGTCCCGGGGAGCGCCGGCAGGTGCGGCCGCCCGCCCCGCGCCCTCCCGCCTGCAAGCGGCCGGGCGGTGCCCCCGCTGCGGGGGGCGGCTGGAGCCCCCCGGCCGCCCCGTGTCCGCGGCCTGGCTGCCCGGGGGGGGACCTGGGCGCGGTGCCCGCGGGGGGCCCGGCGGCCGGTGCGCGGTCCCCGCCGCAGCTGTGCCCGGCTCCCCCGGCCGGATCCCCCCCGCGGGGCTCCTCAGACGGGGCTGGTGGCGAACAAAGAGCCGGGGCTGGCGATGGCGGTGCCCCAGCCGCTGCTGCTGCCCCGGCCCGGTGCCGGGGCTCTGGCCAGCGCCCGCGGCGCGGCCCCGCCGGTGCCCCCGGGAGAGGGCCGGGGCAGGCCGCCCTGCTTGAGGGGAGGGCGGCGGGCCGCGCCGTGCCGGGAGCCGGTGTCGAGCACAGCCTGGTGCCTGATGCAGATGGAGCTTGATAAACTAGGTAGGGCTCGTGATAACTAATCTCCGTGCTCTGGCTCTATCAGCCGATGTCTTCTGCAGAGCCATATGCGGTGCTAACACATTAAATATGCATAAGCAGAACAGTCCGCTTTATCTTACGTGAATGTTAAAATCGGTAGTTAATGCCCTTTTTATTTCATTGCCCTGGCGAGGTGCTCCTGTGTCTTAGTAGGCAGTGTAATAAAGGGACTGGCTGCGTTAATGTTCTGTGATTTCAGCATATCAGCTCTTAGCATCGGGCATGTTGCTTGCCCGGGTTGTATTTTTACAGGAGTGAATAATAATAATAATAATTATTATAACAATATTACATCCTGTTTTATGGGGCTGGACATGAAGAATCTGTCGGTCTTTTTGTGGTATGGAAGAAACTGGCATAAAAAAAAAAATCTTCTGGCTGTAGAAGCTGCCAGACAATTTTATTAGCTATTATATTTGAATGGCACCAAATCTAGATGTTTAATTCTAATTGGAAAGGAGGTTCTTTGGCTGGAGTGCTTGTTTTTATAAAGGGGGGTGGTTAGTTCTGCTTTTGTTGATTTATGAAGCCGTGGGCGCAGTCTGATTTAACATGCTCTGCATGTGTGTGAAGGTAGAGAAGAGGCCAGAGCGGCTTGCTGTCCCAGTGTGGGCACCCCAGAACACTGGATCGGTGGCGGTTACGTGCTTTCACGGATGGGAGTGTATTGGCAGTCGTGGTCTGTGAGGGCAAGGGGGACCTGTGAGCCACCCTGCCGTGTCCCGGGTAGGTGGCTGAGAACCTAACGCCGGAGCCTGGCTGCTGCTGGTTTTGTTGTGTGTGCGCTCGCCGATGTCTTTTGTCCCTGCCTCTTTCCTTGACATGTGCTGGTACTCGCACAGAATGTTAAAGAGAGACGAAGCCCTGGAGAAATGCGCCGGCCGGGGTGGCGGTGCTGCTGGGCACTGCTCTCGCCCTGGCGCCGGGGTGGAAGGGGGCTCGGGAGAGCAGGGGCTGTGGCTGCAGTGGTGCTCCCGTCCCCAGCTGGTACTGGCGACCTGGCCTGCTGAAGGGTGGCCATGGCGGTCCGGGGAAGGAGAGGCATGTGACGCTCACCTCCCGAGGTAAACCCACGCTGTTTGGAAACAACTGCTTGGAAAAGCAAGGCTTTGCCCTCTCCGCGGTGACCCACGGTGGTCCCACGTCAGGGGTGCAGTGACGGCTGCAGCCACCCTACCTGCGAGGAGCAGGGACGGGTTCTTTGTTTGCTGTAGATTGTGACGGGCACCTCACAGAACAGAGCAGTGATGGTCTAAAAATGCGCCAGGAGACCAGCTTTGGTGGTAACGACGTCCCATTGGCCTTGGCGTGGGCTCTTCACTTGTCTCTTTGTTTTAAAAGCAAAATCTCTTTGCTAGTCTGGAGAGGCTGAATCGTGTATGTGGACATATTGAGGCTCTTCCTCGTGCTTTGTTCCTGCCTCAGTTTGAAGCACAGTTTGCAGTTCACTCGTACGCTTTGTGTTTTGTGTCAAGCTCTGAGTAGGCCTTGTGTAGGCCTGCCTGCCCCAGCACACTCACTGATCAGAAAAGGTAGTTATTCAAGCATAAGCTAGGCTTGCTTAACAGCTTCCCATAAAAATGGCAGTATCTCTTACAAATAATTAAGCATAGGCTTCACTTCTGCTTGAGCAGTAGATGTACATGTCGGTGGGCCTGCTCTGTGTCTTAAATGAAGCGTGTGCGGAGTTTGTGCCTACATTAGCCCCTGCAAATAGCTGTAGTTCTCAGCGGGTACCTTCAGTGCGGACATCTGTGCTTATTTTGTTGGAGGGCTCTGACGGGCGTTGAGGCGCTCGGCAGCCGAGGGACGGACTGAGTCACGGCTGACAAGCCAGCCATCGCGCTCAGCCGCTGTCAGACTGCGTGCTTCAGATGCTGTCTTCATCAATCTGCCTCTTTGTAAATACGAGCTATAAACATTTCAGATTAACCCATTAGTTAAAGTTGTAAATCGATTTCACTTCCTGTGAGGTTTTCACTGAGAAGGGTGAGGCTAGCGCTGGCGCAGGTTGCCCAGAGAGGTGGTGGGTGCCCATCCTTGGAGCTGCTCAGAAGCCATCCCGAGATGGTCCTGGGCTCTCCTCGAGCGGGGACGTGGGCCAGGTGACCTCCAGAGGTTCCTGCCAACCTCAAGCACTCTGTGAGCCTGTGAAATGATGTTTACATAGTCTACTGGAAGCTTAGGTGCTCTCATGCCATCTTTAAATGCCAGTATATTTACAAACTGACACCCCTTCCTGGGCAGAGCACTCCTCTTTCCAGCTGAAGCTGTGTATCCGTTGCACACGCTTGGTTTGCGAGACAGGCGGTTGAATGCATCAGGACTGTTGATTTTTAGGAATTACTGGAATAGTCTCAAAATTAATTTGCTTTTTAGTCGGCTTTATTTTTTTTTCTGTAAGAAGAAAGGAAATAATATGTCCCTTAGAGAAGTACATCTCCCGTTCGTTTCAGTTTGGGTTTTCTTGAGAGGCAAGTGATTGAATGTGGCCCAAACAAAACAGATGTTTCCACAAGTATTCCCTTCCCCTTTCTCGGTGTGCTTGGGTGGAAGAAAAACTTGCAGCTTCTTGTGTCTCATTAGGTTGAATAAATGATGTTTCTTCAGAAAAAGATCCTTGAAGAAAGAGTATATTTTAAAACATAGTCAAAAAAGATTTTCTATGTGGAACTGCTCTCTCCAGTTCCAGCAGCCTTCTCTTTTCAAGTTCTATTCAACTTCCATGACTTGTGATTGAACAAACTGTAATTACAAGCTTCCTACTGAGATGACATTTTGTCGTGCATTAGAAATTGTCAGAAAGGAGCTTATGTTCATGAAAATATCTTGATGCGTGAGATACAATTTCACATGCCTTAAAATAAACAGTTCTTGATATAGTCACTGCGGCTTAACCTTTTTTCCTCATCTTAATTCTTGTGCACTGCACTGGGCGAAGCTCTGTGTGTGAGAGCCGAGTCCTGGAGGATTTCAAGACGTCGGGGGCCGCTCTGCTTTTCATGAGATGCTTTTGGTAACTACAAGCCAAGAGTTTCCAGGTCTGATGGAAATGGTACCTGCGGAGGGGATGAATTCCTGTAACGCACGGGCTTGTCTGTGCTTTGCCCAATGTCAGGGTAAAGAATAAACACAGGATTTACCCTCACGATGTCTGGTGAGGTGCGGCTTGGGCCGTGGGGTGGCAGGGGCAGAGCAGTGAGGGGCCAGCTTGCCCCCAGCCCCATCGCCCCGCGCTCTGGCTCGGCCCGCCGCCTACGTGGAGCGGGAGGCTTTTATGGAGGAAAAACCCCTCGAGTTTGGCGAAGGGCGCTGTGAAAAGAGAGGGCTGTTGTTTCTGCTCTGAATATGCCGGTTATATAAAAGCATAACTCTCTCATCAGAGCGTGAGCAGGGGCCTCCCTCGGCCGCAGCAGTGACACAGTGTCTTAGTAATCAGCGATTCAGAATAGCAACTTTTTTATTGACTTTTTAAATGGAAAAAAAAAAAATCTGGATTGGTTTTATAGATTCTAAGTGCATTGGGTTCCCAGGGATAGCACGTAAAACTTTAAATGAAGATTAAAAAGTCCAGATAAGGAAGCATTTAATAAATGAAAAGGCTTGCATATCTGCTTGTTGTGGCATAATAACGCAATTAATAGGCTGTGATTCTCAGTAGGTCAGTAGGCTTTTATAAAAGCTTGCATTTTAAACCTGCTTTTGATGAGTTACCAGCATATTTTGGCCACTGTTACTAAGTAAACCCTAGTTTTAATGTAAAATTGATGTAAAGACATTTAAGATGTTTTGTATTAAAATGTGTGTGTGAGGGAGTGAAGAAATTTTAGTTCTATGTCTGTGCCCACTCAGAGATGGCTCTGTCTCTCCTCCGCCCTCCTCTCTTCTCAAGTGAGCAGGTTATTTCGGAGTCCTGTGAGCGCAGGCGAGGGCTGGTGCTGCAGGTGTCTGACCATGGCTTGGCTGCTGCTGGGAAGGGACAATAAGCATCTGCTGGGCTGTGTGCTCAGGATCCATGGTGTGGGTGGCCATGGGAGGGCACTGTGTGATGGTAAATGGCAGCTCCAGGTTATCATCTCCTTCTGCACAGATACCCTTGTCCTGGGAAGCAAACGTGGACTGGAGCCCTGCGCCTGTGGAGCACAACCTTCTGCTGCCCCAGCGGCCTTCCCAAGGGCAGGGCGCAGCTTTTGCTGGGGGTTGTGTTTAATGAGGCTCTAACAGGGAGTTTTGTGTTTTGTTTTGAAAATACAACCAGGCATGCTATGAGGGCCAAATGATTTCACCTTTCAGAAGGGAATAAATAAATATCTTAGGATGTTATGGGAGGGAAGAGTGCACCGCTGCAGCTTCTGGGTTGGAGTTGTGTCTTCAGACAATGAGAGGTTCAAGGGGCTATAATATTTATCCTTTCCAAACCAAACACAGCTTGTTATGCAAGATGGACTATCTCCCCAGGTGCTGTGAGATCCAGAGGCCACATCAGAGGTGGTGGGCCTTGGTGCTATTATCTTGATTCATGTCGTACTTGTGGGTGATGCTGCATGAAGCCCAAACAAGGCATCTGCCGTGGGGGCTGTGCGAAGCAGCTGTGTGCCTGTGTCCAAGGTCTGATGCAGATGCAGCCTGTTTGGCAGCTAACTGGTTTCAGCTGAATCAGGCTAAACTGACAACCACTTAGTCCCAGGGGATTATATGGGGCCAAGACCTCTTGCTTAATTAAACTGTGGCACATGGAGCTGTTGGAGCGAGTCTAGAGGAGGCCACGAAGATGCTCAGAGGGCTGGAGCCCCTCTGCTATGGAGACAGGCTGAGAGAGCTGGGGCTGTTCAGCCTGGAGAAGAGAAGGGGCTACAGGAAAGCGTGAGAGGGGCTTTTTATAAGGGCAAGTAGTGACAGGATGAGGGGGAATGGTTTTAAACTGAAAAAGGGTAGATTTAGATGAGATATTAGGAGGAAATTCTTTGCTGTGAGGGTGGTGAGACCCTGGCCCAGGTTGCCCAGAGAGGTTGTGGCTGCCCCCTCCCTGGCAGTGTTCAAGGCCAGGTTGGATGGGGCTTGGAGCAACCTGGTCTGGTGGAACTAGGTGGGCTTTAAGGTCCCTTCCAACCCAAACCATTCCATGATTCTATGATATAAACTGGAACTCTTCTGAGGGAGCTGGAAACCCTTAGGTCTTTGAATAGCAGTGAGGGATGGATTCCCTAACAGCTTCAGTCAATAAAAGGTCGGAGGTGCTACGTCAATGTGCAGAAGTGGTTTGGTTTAGCTGTGTAAATTTTGGTGTCGGGGAACGGAGAAAATGTCACTAACTTTCATAAATTTCTTAATCTTCTGCTTTTGCTGCTACTTCCTCGTAAATGTTTGTTTTAATTGTCTTAAATTAGAGTGTTTTACTGTAGCAGTAAATAAGTGCTACTAGGAGCGCAGGGGCAGGTTGGGTGACCTGCGCACCGGGAGAGAGGAATGTGGTTTTACTGCTGTTGTGCTCAGCTCACCTGGGACTTGAGCTGCTGCCATTTCGTTATCAAACCTGCCAGGGGTTGTGCCTTCAGCCGGGACTGGAGCTGCAGCTTTCAGAAGCACTTAACCCGCTGCCATGCCAACGTTTCCCAGCACGCGGCTCTCGAACTGCGAGTTCCTAATGCTGGAGCACTCCTTCCCCTGTTCCTTCCGTCTTTTCCTCTCCCCTCCCATAAAGAAGGAAGAAAAACAAAACCTTAGGAAAGGGATTGTTTTCGGCAAAGCAGCAGCAGTTAATTCGTAATTTGTTTTAAAAGAAGAGATGTGGTTAAATTGCCCAGACCTGGAAGCTAACTGCAGGTAAAATAGTTTAAAAAAAAAACCACCAAAACAACCCAAAGTCCCAACAAAACAAATCAAAAAAACTTGATTCTTGAAATGTATTATGAACTGTCTGTCTGCCAGGTGATATCTTGACTGGGCAACAAACTCAATGTGTGTATTTGTAATTGTTCGGGTTTTCCTCCCTCTGTTCTTTTAACCTTAATTCCTGTGCACTGGCAGGATGTAGATGTTTGTCAGAATCCTGATTTCTAGGAATTAGGAGCTTTGCCTGTAATCAGAAGAAATAGCTGCAGTTCTGAGAACACTGGCGGGATATGAGGAGTAACTCCATGAATGAGCTGTGCTTTGCACTTAAGCTGTAGTACCTTATTTTTGTGCCTGACCACGTGGGTTAGTGCTGGTTTGCTGGTGCCATGCCAGCTCCAGTCAGGTTTTCTTTTTTTATTGTCGTTTATCTGCTGGAGAAGAGCATCGCAGCTCAGACGGTGCTCTGCTCTTCCCTTCCCCTGCGCGGAGGGTTGTGCTGGTGTCGAAGGTCTCTGGAGGATGAGGAAGCGTTTTATCTTCCAAGAATGAGGTGATCTGCACAATAAACAACAGCAAGGAAGAAGTTTTTTGGGAAACGTCGAAGGGAGGAGAGCCAAAGGAATTTGTCTGGGTTTGTGCTCTGCTTGCAGTCCTCCGCCTCTATTTATCCAGTTTCTCTGATGAGAGAGAGAATATCAAGTCGTCTTCATGCCGCAGAGTGACTTACGTAAACTGTCATCAACTTTTGAAATAAGTCAACAAAAGTATTTAACTTTTTAATCATTGAGAAATTACAATAGAGACATTGCTTCACATTCTCAGTATTTTATTTTTTTCTGCTGAACACCAGCCAGGCTTCTTTTCTTCCTGGATTTTGGTGTGTCTGTAAGAAATCTTGCTTCATTTCTTCTGCTAAATGAAAGCAGAGACATTTCACTCCAACTTTTTTGTCTGTTTGAACAAACCTAATAAATGACCATTTATTTTTTTTCAAAAAAACCCCAAAAACTTCTTGGCTGACTTGATAAGTTTTCGCCACCCCTCCTTATGGCCAGCTAGTGATAAGGTATCTGGCCAGCGTGTAATGGAAACCAGAGTCTTGCAGTCATCAGATCCTGATTCCAAAAAGAAATAATAGTAATGAAAAAAAACCTGAATGGAAATGAGAGAGTGACTTTCTGTTATAAACAGATTGCTTCACTTTCTTGGGCTTGAGTTCAGAGATACAGATTTGATCTCTGAAAGGTCCATGAGCGTTCAGTCCCTGGGAGCGGTGAGAGGGACACACGGTGTGTGGACAGACCCTTGTGTCTGCGTTCTGCTGCTGATGCAGCCGTGCTAACAAAGCAACAATCGCTGCCTTTGAAAGCTGGTTCGGTAGGATGGGGAGTGGGGGTTGAGGAGCTGAGCCCCCGAGGTGTGTGTGCTGGGAACTGTTGGGGTGGTTTTTGAATTATTTATAATTTTTCTTATTGGAATGCCAAAAATAAGTATTGTGTGTGTATTTTTAAGAAGTACATCACTACGTTGCGTTGTACTGAGTAGGGAATTTTACCATTTTTAATGGCTGCGGGTATATTCAAACCAGGCACAAACAGTCTAGGCTTTGTGGAGTTACTTATTTAAACTGGTGGAAACGTCTTGAATCTTATCAAGTTACTGACCGAATGGTATCATTTTCCTTATGGTTGGGAGATGTTGACCAGCTATGACAAAAATGGTTGCTGTCAAGATGTGATTTATTTTTTGTACATCAGAGGAGCTAAATGAACATGTTGTTGAGCTGAAGTGGGGAGGATGGATGGCTTTGCTTTCCTGTTACCCTTCCTTGGCTCCAGCTGTGATCCCTCCCTGCCGTTTGTGCTGGCACTCTTCTGGTATGGAGGTAAATTGATACTGTTTAGCCAAAAGGCATTAAAAATAAATCACAGTTTAGGACAGGTTGGCTTTCAGCTGTTCCAGTGAGTTAAATTTACCTGCTGTGCAGTCACAGTCCTGCAGTTGTCTCAGGTAAGTGGTGGAGGTGTGTGGTTGGATGGGCAGGAGAAAGACCTTTATCTTCATCCTTGCTCTTTGTTTTGTTTCAGTTCCATCTGGTCAAGTCTTGTCACTTAATATTTTGTTCCTCATTTCCAGCATCTATAGAAAAAAGCTAACTCCTGGAGGTGCAGTAGGGAACACAAACATAATGCTGGAGATTCCCGTGCAGGTTCAGCCGGGATGTTGGGTGAATGACGCCTGCTCCCGCAGCCTTGGCCCGAGGAGGCACTTCTTGTGCCCGTTTCTCGTGCGGAGGAGCTCTGCGGGGTTGTTTTCCCTTGCAGGCCAGGCTGGTCTCAACAACACTGTGACACAGCTGTGTCCTGGCAGTGTCCTTCACGGTGACTCACCGGTACTCGTTGTTTGAGCAGAGGCTCATTAGATAGCACAGTAGGTGGGATGAGTCTTGTTTCGTGCCTTCTCCGTTGGTAGTACCTCGTGGTCTTGCCCAGCAGGAGGGCTTTCTCCTACTGTATTGTCATCTCCTTGGCTAGATCTTGTGCTGGTTCTCGCCCACAGTTCTGGTACTAATCCTCTTCTAACAGTAATGGTTGATAAGACGCTTGTAGGAGATGAGTCCAAGAGCATTCTCATTAAAAACTAGATACTCTCAAGCTGCTGATACCCTAGGAATACCACAGGTGTTTCTCCTTCCTCACAAGCTTGTTTTTGGTTGTGACCATAACCAGCTGTTTAACTAGCAGTAGTCTTTGCTGTACTGTGTCAGTGTCGCTTCACTGAAGTCTTGATGACTAAGAGTTGCAACATCTTTGTGCAGCAATTTATTTTCAACTCATCAAAGAAATACACTGTTAACGTCATGCGGTGCTACCTGTAGTAAGCCCAGAATGTTCTACCTGCTGCGTACCTCTGTGTGCCTGTTCCTCAGTTTGTAGTACTGTTGTAGTACCGCTCAGCCCTGGGGCAGGGAGGTTGAGGGGTCACTTTTGAAGACCCAGCTGGATGGAGCCCTGAGCCAGCTGGTCTCAAGTCAGTGCTGACCCTGTGGGAGCTGGAGCTTTGCCTAGAGACATCCCTTCCAATCCAAGTTATTCCATGACACTGAAGTCTCCAGGGCTGCTGAAGTACTCTAACAGATGTATAGCTTCTCAGAGCATGGGTTTTTACACTTCTCAGAGTTTATTGTATTCTAGATTTATGGTCTGTGCCTCGGTTTATCCTACTGCTTAGGAGGCGGCTTTGGGCTGACTAACCAGTTGATTATTTTTTTGAGTGCTTTTCTGACAGTAACAGCAGTCAAAGCCAAGTTTAAAGAGCCTTCTCCTTTGCCCAGTGACCATTTGCTGAAGGAACCAGTGGAGGCTTTTGTTGGGTTTGGGCTTCCTTGTCTGGCTGGCTGTGTACCCGCACGAGTGAGCCCGCGGAGCACCAGTGGCATGTCAGGACTTGGGTTGTGCTGCGCCGATGCTCCCTAGTGCCACGGCAACTTGGGAGGGGGGCAGAAACAGAAATGGGCATAACCTGGCCACCAGTGAGGCTGGGATAAAGGTTTGAAGGCTGGACATAACCGTGGGGGCCAGTAGTGCTGTCCTGACGGTGCTGTCCTGTTGCCCCTTTTACCCAGAAGGTACCTTCTCCTCCTGTGGTCTCATCAGCATGATAAAGGAGCTCGTGCATTTTTCTCCTCTGGTTTGAGGATGTGATTTCATCTGTACCCAATCCAGTGTAAGGCCGGGCTGCACCCACGGGGTGGTGGCTGTGCTTTTCGTGAGCCCGGGGAGGGGCAGAGCTGGGTGCAGCGAGGGCCGTCCAGCAGCCCCCCTTGTCCCGCGGGTGCTGGGCGTGCCAGGTCCGGCCGGGCTGGGGACGAGGTGAGCGCTCTCCTTTCCAGGGACGTCCTGCAGTCGTAGCGGAGCTCCTGCGAAGTGAAGCCGCTCAGGCAGGTTTGTTTTTCTCTCGCTAGTTTCTGTTGTAGTTTGAAAGTCAAACGTTGTAAAACAGACTGCTGCTAAGTGGTTACAAGCTGGTGTGGATTACCTACGGGGTCATTTGTCACTGTGCCTGCGTGCTCTTCGTGCAGGATCCTGGGAGAGCCCCTTCTGGAAGCTGTCAAAGCCACGGGTCCTTCATAACCGTGCACGAGCAGCCTCAAAGTCCTCAGAGTTAAGATGGTAAAGTTTGTAGCTAATGTGTTTTCAAGTGTTGTGGAGATCCCCAATATCCTGTGCCTACCTGAGTTCCTTTTTTCCTCATTGTCCAAAACCTGCGTTGGAACTGGTGCATATTTTAAAGCGTTTCAGTCATGACTTCGGTCGCTGTGTTTTGATTGACGTTGTTATTAAAGAAACGCCTCTGACACTGCCTTGAATTGATCTAGCAAAAACTTGTGGTGTTCTCTTGTCCTGCTGGCACTATGAAAATTTACCTTTCATCTGTTGTGCTGCTGCCACGGAGTCTGATTTTAAGTCCGATCGGTTCAGTTCTGAACTCCTTGTAACTGCGTTTGTTTTTCTTCATCTCACTCCCGTGAGGGATGACTGGAGGTGATCCAGCGCAGGTAGCCCCAACCCGCGCGAGTGTTCTGCGCCGCTGCCAGCGAGCTGGCTTGGCTGCCGCGCTCTGCGTGCCCTCGCTTGTCCCTGCCCAACAACGGATGGAGTTTTTGTTTCAAATTCCTGAAACTTGCACAAGCAGCGAAGCCATTAACCCGTGCAGCAAACCCCGTGTGAGAGGGAGCTCGAAGGAGGGTGGTGGAATGGCTGTTGCATCCTGTAGCGGTGACCACCTTTGGGGTTCTGCCAGCTTAGGCTCTGTGCAGGCGTTGGGAAATGGAATTGGGGTCCTCAAAGCGGTGTGCTCCAGCTTGCCGAGTTACCCGTGCGGGCAGCGCTCGATAGCGCAGGAATGCGCTGCAGGAGCACGGTGTGTCATCGCTGGCGTTGCTGTGGAAACGTGAGGTTCAGCCCCAGCTGGTTTCGGTGTGTTTAACGCTCGGCATCCCGATGTTTATCGCAGAGGTGAGGCAGCGTTGCAGCTCATGTCCACCAGCCCTGGTGTGCGATTCCAGGCTGGTGGACGTCGGGGCTGTCACGCCGCTGCCGCCCGGCACCGCGCTGGTGCCGCTGGATGTCTGGCCCGAGGTAGCTCCGGTCAGGAGGTCAGACGGTCTTCAGGTGTGTCCTGGGGCTGGCTGTGCTCCCCAGGGCACCCTGTGCTAGCTTACCTCGGGGGGTGGTTGGGGAGCACGTGGGCAGGCCGGGGCTGTGCCGCGGCACAGAGCTCGCCGGGAGCCCCTTGCCTCGGCAGAGCACCCTCTGCGGCAGCAGCCCTGGCTGCTTCGGCGGGGACAGGTCGTGTGGGGAAGAGCCCCTTATCAGGAACACGCGTTGTGTGGTTTTTTGTGTTCCTGTAAGTGGGATATCTCTGAAAATCTGGGACCTCTGTGGAAAAAGCCATCCGCAGCTCTTATCTGGGCTTCCTGAATTTTTCTTGCTCTGGCGTTCATGTCAGTCACGCGTTTGCCTAGAAACAGCTTTTTTGAGTCACTTTCTGGTTTTCTTCCTGCTGGGTATCATGATCTCACTTCTGATACCTGTGAAACCAGACGGTTGTGCTCTTCTGCTCCACGTCACTGGTGCCGGTGTTAAATGCCGCGTTACGAACAAAGGCGTGAAGAGTGAGCTGCCTGGTCTCTGCTGTGAAGGACTGGTGCGGGAGGATGGGTGCAGTTCTTGACCTTTGGCTGTCAGCTCTGGTCTCTGGTTGCGGTCTGTGCTCTTTGTCTTCTCAGATAAAGGCGGTATTCACGGCACTTGTCAGAAGAGGTTTAAGCCGTTCTCCCCTGTTGAACTGGCCGTTGATCTTGTGTAAGTCCCTAGTCTGGTGTAGCTTAGACTGAAACGTACTTGCTGTTTCACTGACACCGAAGAGATTTTTCTTTTTGAACAAGAGTCTTCCAGTCAAATGGAAAGGTGTGGTTATAGGTAAGTGGAAGCAGAGAATGATCTGCACTACGTGGTCATATCTGTTCTTCAGATGGAATATTCCACAATATTCCATAAATGCTTTAAACACATGAAGGGTGAATTAAAGGCAGGGCGTGTATGAGAGCGCAGGAGAGGTGGTATATTGACTTACTATTACCTTTTATAGTTTTCTGACCTCACTTGTAGGTTTTAGGGAAGGCTGGATGAGGAAAGAATATTGTGGCCATATCACTATGTGAGAGCTAAAAGTGTTGTGAGGAGAAAACGCTTTACTGCTGATGGATGCAGAAATACTTAGATATTCCCATTAGAAAATAGTAGCAAATTAAGTAGTAGGCTTTGCGTGCCAGCGAAGCGGATGGGGTGGCCAGCACGCTTAAAGAACGTTAACTAAAAATTACCCTTTGGCATTCAAGCAGTGACTTGGGGAAAGACTACCTGTGAGATTCTCCCATTTATTTCAGCTGACTTACAGTTTAGTGGTAGTTCTTCTGGCCGTGCTGCTGCTGGGATGCAACATGGTCTAGCTGGAAAATTACTGAGCTGAAAAGCTGCCGTGCTTCTTCCTCTGAGATGATCGGAATGAAACAAGACAAAGTTGTTGCAAAAGGTTGAAGGCTTAGTGATTAATTTCTTCTCTCATTACTGCCTTGCATCTTTGGCAACCTCCCTATTGTGCTGTGACTCTGTGCTGGTTTAGTCATCTTCCCATCCCTCGTACTCGGTACATGGGAGGAACTTGTACTTTTCCTCTAGCACTGTTTCTCCAGCCTGCTCGTTCTGTCGCTCCCTGCAGCATCACTCGGGGTTCACCAGCCCAACTGGGTATCCAAGCTTTGCAGTGTGTGTGGGTTTTCCCTTTTTTCCCCCTGCCGTGAAAATGCTTAGGAATGGAGAATAAATACCTCCGAACGATACCTGCTTCACAGAGCTGTTATTCGGCAGTCTGTCTCTCTAGGCCAGGGATTTTCAGATTCCCCCAGTAGCGAAGCCTCCCTCGATGACACGGGCTGTGATTTGTGCCACACAAGCTGCTGCCTTTTCCCTGCCCAGGACTGGCACTGTTCCTGTTCTCTCTGCAGCCTCTGTTGGAAAGCAGGTCACTCTGATTTTAGATGTCTTCACCAGCCCCTCTGTATTGCTTTAGCAAGTTCGTCTGTGGGACTCTCTTGTGGTTGAACACACAGGGTAAAATTCTGTGTCTTTTCTTGTCCTTAGTGTTTGAAGTTAATTTGTCTTTTGAGATGTTGCCTGCAAAACACAACTTCAGCTGAATTTCTTCACGATGCTTTGGGGGGGGTTTATGAAAAAGCCAAAAGTTTGACAAAGTGTTCCGATACTTCCCCTGACTGAACTTTCTTGGCGGTTGCTTGCGAGTTGCACGTGTTGTTTATCAGAGATCTTGCGTGCAGAGAGAACGTGTTTTCAAGTGCGTCCTCGGCACTCACTACTGCTCCCTGCGAGACTTAGGAGAGGAGAGGAGAGCCCAGCAGACTTCGTTAGAGCCTTCGGCTTAGTGCAGCTCGTGTGTGCTGGGCTGGCTCTCCCTGCTAAATCCCCTCTGAACCTGGGAGGATGCTGTTGCTTTGGGGATGGCTTTTGTTGTCTGGCTGGTCTTCAGCTGGGAGGGGGAAGCTACCTGGATCGTGTAGCAGTTCTGGGAAGTTTGGTTTTTTCCCTTTTTGCACCAAACTTTCTGCTTGCCAAATGAATCTCAGCATAGCCACCTTCGTTCTTGTTTGGTGGTTGAACACGGACAAACTGGCTCGCCCTGGTGCTGCACACTGGCACCGCCTGAGCATTGTCTTAGGAAGTTTTTTCTTTGTAGTCCTTGGTGGTGGCATCTCTGAACATGCTGGAGCTGCGTTCCCTTACTGACGGCTCTGGTTCTGATCTAGGGCTGTGGCAATGTGGTTTTGTGGGTCACTTGTGCATTTCCCAAGCTTTGGGGTTCCTTTGGGCAACAACTTTGAACAAGTGTGATGGGGGGACACGAGATCAAGAAGGGATGGTTTTATTTTGTGTGCCTGTCAGCTTCACTTGACTCTTTGCTGGCTGGTTTAGCACTTCCCTCAGTGTCCCAAGTTCCTTACCAGCCGTTGCATTTTCTGGAGCCGCTCCTGATCTTCTGGGCAGG
This sequence comes from Nyctibius grandis, assembly GCF_013368605.1. Lineage (NCBI taxonomy): Eukaryota > Metazoa > Chordata > Aves > Nyctibiiformes > Nyctibiidae > Nyctibius > Nyctibius grandis. Next base: position 6,523,300 of record NW_027167473.1, read on the forward strand.
TTTTGCTGTATTCAATATAAGCAACTGCAATATGAGATTGTGTACGGGCCAAATAACATTACATAAAATGCCTCAGGTCATTTTGAAACTCCCAGCGTGCACAGAAGGGGCAGCCTGTTAAAGGGGGCGATTCTGCGTGCGCTCGGATGTCGGTATCTCTGCAGCAGCTCCGAGCTGTTTTTCTCCCCTCGCTTTGTGCAGCCACAGTAATAACTCAGAAGCAAAGCTGGCCCTTCTGGAGATCCCTTTGTTATTTCTGACAGGGGCATAACTTCATTTAAACCTGCCTGGAGGAAACTGACTTTGTTCTTCAGAATTCTTCTGTTAATTTGTGTTATCCCGAGAGCTTTTTGCCACTGTACTTCATTTACCATAATATTCATTTGTTGTCTGGGAAATAAATATCCTGTCCTTGATTCTCGCTGTTCTTGGCTGAGCTCTCTACAAGTGGAAGACTCGGCGGTGTTAGAAGCACATCCCTGCAAACAGCTCTGTATTGCAGCTCTCTGTGCTGCTTCACTGGGGAGCTGCTGTTCTAGGGAGACGTGTCTGATGCTGCAGGACTGAGCTCAAGGTTAATCTGGAACCCTTGTGTCCAAAATGATGAGCTAAGATGTTACTGGTAACGAAAATGGCTTACGTTTGTGATCACAGGCTGCTGAGTTACGTAGAGCCAAGGGAACTAACGGGAAGCTCTGAATCTTGAAAACTTCATAGCAGTTGTGTAATTTGGGGAGTGCAGCCAGTTGTGGTGAAGGAACTATTGCTCCTACTGCTTGTTGCTGACCCTGTATCGCATTGCTGACACCCCAGAAGATGAGGCAGGAGCTGTGCAGTTGCTTGTAACTTGGCTAAGGAACCGTGCACTGCCGTGCCCTCTGCTCCCTTCTGTTGCTGTTTGTTGCATGAACACGCATCTGCGCCGCTCTGGGACGCGGTCCTGCTCGAGATGGTGAATGGCTGACCTTACTGCAGATCTTCTGCCATACATCGGTTCTGAATGCGGCTTTTGTTCGGTGCATCGAGCCACAGTCTGCATCCAGAATGCCTGGCAGAACACAGAGTCCATCCTGTGTTTGGATAATGAGTGCTGAATATTTTAATGAGCATTTCGTAGTCTAGTCAGTGTCAAGTACCATTTTGGGAACAAGTGACTGAGCTAACCTCTGAGCTTTGTCCAGCAACAATCCATTTATTTATAGGGTTTCACAAATCCTTAAGGAGTTCCCTATGAGCAATTAATGCAATTAAAAAAAAACCCCAAACAAGCAAACAGCACAGCAAACCCTCAAAACAAACAAACGAAACCCCCAGCCTTCCGCCCTCAATATGTGTGCAGAAATTATTTATAAAGAACAAACAAAAAAGTTCTCAGTATTACTGTATTTTTTTTTAATATAGGTCTCTTTTTTTACAAGATGAGCATCCTTCATTAAAGGAAAAAAATGCCTTGGGTATTACCAGCATTCCCATGGTACAAATCCAGCTCCCCGTGCGCTGTGGCTGCCCCCGCAGCCACTGTTTAACAAGTTCACTGTTTAACAAGTATCTTTCCTCCAAGTAGAAGTAATGTATTTTTTTACCCAATCCCACTGATTTGCTAGTGATGAACTTGCTGCAATTGATTATTTCGACTCCTGTATTAACTCAGGTGTACCCTTGTCCTTTAATTAAAAGACAGACAGTAACTACTTTTCCTCCTCCTGAAAAGCATCTTAAATGCATGTATGCATAGGAAATAACTCCTGTGACTAAATTACTTAATTTTAGCCTCCTGCATTGGTCATGTTCTTGTTAATAATTTTTTTTAAGCTACAGCTGACTTTCACAGTGCCTGACTTTTGTCCACGTCTTTGGCTGTTTATAACATATCCTCGTGCATCAGTGGACACACGGGGGAAGGAAACTGTTGGCTTCCTTGGTGGGATTTGCTGTCCTTCCATGCTCACTGGAATGACAAATACTCTTTGCAAACAGAAAACGTCAAGTCTTGTCAAAGGGCTGATGTGTTCCTAAAGCGAGTAGGGAAGAAAGGGGGAGAAAGAGGTGGAACATGGAGTGCAAGTGTGTTGGAAACGGCAGGAGTACAGCCAGGGTACAAACACCTTACAAATCTCCTTAGGTGTGGTTTGGGTAGCAGGTTTTTCCTCCTCCCCTAAGCTGGGCAGAGACTGTAACGGGAGCGATGGATCCCCCAAACCTAGAAGTCCTTGGGGAGCAGAGCTCACGGTCGGGTTTGCCTTAGGGGAGGAGAGGTACTGCTGGAGGATGTGACTTGGGGGGTCTTTGTAAAGAGGAACTTGATCAAGATGGAGAAGAGAGGCCAAAGGAGTGAGCTGCTGGGCTGACTGACAGCAGCACTCACTGAAATGTTGATGTCTTTGAAAGAGTTTCTTCACCAGGGAAGGCTGGAAACTCGTACAGTAACATTAATTATTCACTTCAGTTGAGAGCTGGAAGATCTAATTTCATTTCTGGTTGGATAACAGGATGATTCATGCAAGAAAACAAATTGTGTCAGAAAATTGAGTCTTTCTCTGAAAACTGACACTCCTGATTTCTGCTCCGAGCTGAAGTTTACTGCAGGTGAGCTGTTACAGTAGTTAAATAACAGCTAACGACCAGGTGAGCAGTCGAGGTGAGCAGACATCAGGCTCTCAGTGTCTCTGAGTGTCTGGGCTCTGCCCTTGGCCTCCAGCTCTGTATCTCCGTGTTTACGCCGTGGGCTGGTTTGCCCCCAGGCCGGGCAGACGGATGAGCCCTGCACCTCGCTGCATCGCCAGGGAAACCGAGGCATGAAGTGGGGAAGTGACCTGCCAGCATCCCCTGGCCCCGCAGGCCATAGCGCTAGGGCTGCAACGCTGCTGTCCCCAGTCTGCCGGGCACTTGCCTCTCTCTCATGCTCCAGCCGTAGAACACCAAAGAAATGGTGAAGCTCTCCCAAATGCATGAATCCAGCCCCCGATCAGATTCTGGGATTATAGCCTGTATTTCATCCTTTTGACTTTTACAGGTTATCAGGCTTGCTGTGAACCAAGTTTCAAACAAGGTCTTTTTGTAGTAAATGAATACACTGAGCACTGAAATTGTAGATTAAGGTTTAGTGCCAGCAACGTTCACTAATCTTTCTAAAATTGCTTTCAGGTATGTATTTTGGATCTGTTAGCTGTGCATATTGCTTTTTAAGATCTCTGCTTGCTTTTCCTTCACAGCTCAAACCAGGATGGGCAGGAATACATCACATTTCACCTAACAATTTACTGTAATGTTAGTTAAGTTATCTTCTATGGTCCTGTTCTCTTAGCATGCTTAAAGCTGCCACTGCTAAGTGCATTGCGATGAATTACAGTAAATGTAATAATCCAGGATTAATGCTTTCTGACTGGAAGGTGTAATTATTGATGTTACAATCATACTTGATCTCTGGTTTGAACAGAAGAGAAAAATCAAGCTATTTAAAAAAAAACCTTGGAAGTTTCTTTCCATTTTGCTCTTTTCCAAATTTTGTTCAGATTTCAAGAGCATTTTCCCTTCTCTTGATGCAAACTGTGTGTGGAATCAGTCAAGCTCATGTATAACCTCTGCAGTACTTTATGCATTGCCACAAAATCTTTTGAAAACAAGAGTTTTAATTTATGCATTCCAGTGAACCAAGGTAAAGTACGCCTTGCCCTCTGCCAAAGCAGTGTCAGATCTTTGGTGCCCAGACCCTAAAGGTGACTAATACCTATTCACATGCTGAAAGTGTGCTCGGCACACTGTTTTCTGGACATTCCTTGGCCTGTTCCTCTCCTGCCCTGCAGGTCGTTCTCAGGGAGGCAGCCAGGGGTGCAGCCGTGGTCTGTGGGTGGACGCTGTTAAAGCCACCGCTGAGGTTATCGGGGTGAAAACCAAGCCTCCAGTCATGGTTTATTGTCGGGTTCTGTTTTTATTGAATGTGTGCTGTGTCATTAAACAGTGCAGCCGTATAAAGCTGACTGTTTATGGTCTAAAATCATTAAATATCTAACGAGAATATAGATCGTGGTTACATAAACATGCTTGTGTGATCAACTGGCAACTAATTGGGCTACTGGGATGAAGTACGACTAAACCTCCCCCTTTTGGTAAGGGATCATCTTTTGTACATTTTGTATGCATAAGCAGCCTTTCCAAAAGGGTAAGAAGTTTAGTAGGTATTTGAGATTTAAAAAAAAAAAAAAAGAAAAAATAAAATCTTAGCTGATGACCAGTCCCATACTTGTGAATGTCCGTTTTCTGTGCATAGAGCTCGAGCCCCACTTTTCATGAAATGTTGGCATCTCCAGCACTGGTTGTGACTCGCAGCTGGGTGTGTGAGGAGATGCTCTCCCTCTGTGCTCTGAAGGACAGCATTTCATCCCTTCCTGCCAGGAAACGCACGCTTCCCACCAGCCGATACTCCACGACACATCTGCCTGCCAGTTTTAATTCTGCTGCGTCCAATCAATTAATTAATTGCTGCTGAATTTAGGGGGGTGTGCATCGGTTGTAGCAGGGTTGTATCGCCTCTACAGAAATGTAGGTGAGTTCAAGTTTTATTCTACCGAACATCTTCCGTCTTTTCCAGAAGAGGAACAAGAGATCATCAGAAAGTGGCTTTATTTCCTCTCCGAGGGAAGAGCATCTTTTAGAGACTCTTCTCATGCTGCCGCTCCACTGTGAAAAACTATATAAAAGCCTTTTCTTATGAGCTGCTGAAATACAAGATCATGATCTTCAGACCAAGTGATGTGGGGAAAAAAAACAAACCCAAAAAAAACCCCAAACAACAACAAACCAAACTGAAAACCCTACAAACCAAACCAAAACCCACCTCTAAGCGTCTCACAAAATTTTAACACATTTCATAAGCACATCAGTGATCTTCTTTTGTTGTTGTCATGTTTGTTCTGCAAACAAAGTGCACAAGTCTTAAGTCTGGTCAAATGCCAAAAATAATTAAAATTTTGGTAGCGGAAAACAAGATAGCGATGTGTAAACGTAGGTGTGTGTGTAATTCCTTGGGGTTTTGTATATATGGTTTGTTCCTGTATGCGTAGCAAACTCCCACCTCTTACAGCTGATGGTTGTTGGGTGCATACATGATTACAAGTAGCAGTCATGGCCTGTGTGTGTGCTCGTAAATTCAAACCTGTGCTGTTCCGCTGGGGCCCAGAAGGATCTGTGTGTGTGCTGTCCAAGCACGCTGGCCACGCGCAGGCTGGGTTGGGCACGGTCCCCATCTGATGCTGCCTCCCAAACCCTGCTCGGACTGTTCCTGGGGGGTAACGGGGCGGACAGCAGAGCCTGGGACCATTTTCTGGCACTGCTCGGTCTGCAGGTTCTAGTTAATCTGAGGACCTGAGGGCTTGTGATCATGCAGTGCTGTGAGGGCATCCCCCCGGCTCTGCCCTGTGAGCAGCGGGTTCGTAACACTCGCTCAGTCTGGCCTTATTTAAAGTAGTCCTAAGCTGCACCAGGAGTTTCTGTTGTTGGGTTACGTCCCCAGACAGTCATTCCAGTGTATAATAGCCAGTTTCAGAAGAACCATGCTAAGATTCCCCTCCACCCCAGACATAAATGCTGTGATATTTGTGAAGGTTTAAACAGACCTTATCTTAGGGGGTGGTTTTCCCTGGATGGTTTGCAATAAATAAACCTTCCCAAATTCACCAGTTTGGTGAACTTCACCAATTTTGATTCTCAAAACAGTAGTAGTGATGTGATGATATTGTGAATATTAAAATTCAGTTTAAACACTTAACCGTAGAGTTACTAGGAAGTACTTTGGCCCTGGTGCCGTTGTGGGTGATGCTGAACGCTGTTGCAAACCACAAGGCATGACAAAGCCCAGGTACAGCCCGCCAGGCGCCCAGCAGTACGTTGCTGCCTGGCAGTGGCAGGAGCTGTCCTTCTTCAGAACAGCTTTCGACTGCATGCAAATACAAGTTGCCCTTTGTCCAGTAGCCCAGCGTATATCTCCTTGGAGCCTTGCACATGGCACTGCCTACAAATAAAACCTGAGCTTAATGTTTTCCTACCTGCCTGATTCTTAACCACAGGTGTTTTAAACCTGTTCTCCTACCTGCCTGATTCCTTCAGGAATCAACCACAACTGTTTTGAAGCTGGTTTTCTGGGAATTCTCTTTTTATCTGTTTCCAAGTCATCTCTGACTTGGCGACCAGCGGGTTCCTGGGCTGCACGAGGCCAGGCGTTGCCGGCAGGGATGGTGGAGTGTCCCTCTGTGGAGATGTGCAGAGGTTGATCCAACCTTATCCCTTCTGTGAGGCCATACGTACTGCTTACTCATGGAGGCTTTCTGACAGATCGGTGGATTTTTATGAGCAGTGGTAGTCTAGAATACAGAGTTACACCGGGTTTGTGTGATGCTTTGCGTAGCAAAAATTAGTAGGATTGTGTTGTGTGTAATTCATAATTTTTCACTTCAAAAAGGTTTGAATTTTACTGGCATGGATTTCATCATATCAAAAACACCACTTCAAGATGTTTCATGTTGGGAAAAAAAATTAACTGTTTCAGAGGTTGGCTTAGTGAAAGGTGAAAACCTAGTTGTGCTAGAAAAGGTGCCTTGAAAACAAGTCTGCTGCATCCTTCTGTGACTTCTCACTGCCGGCTCTTAACTGGGAGCCTAGACCGTTCCTTGTTACTGGGCAAAACTGTTAGGCATTCACTGGGGAATTGGATTTTTTGTGTCTCTCTTGACTAATAAGTTTTGAAGTACTGCTCTGTTCTGTGTGCTGGAAAGTAATAGATCTGTCCAGACATTGACCCGAGGATAATGAATATCTGAAATTAAACCAGCTGGCCTTGTCTCACTCTCCGGTTGGCAAAGCTTTTATGAGTGTCAGGGCCAGTGTAATGGAATCATCCTACATGTAAAAACATCGTTCCTTTATTTTATGGTAGTTCCGACTTGAAGGGCTATTTCTGCATGCCAGGGAGCTAGATGCTTGTTTAAATATAAGCTCGAGGTTTCAATGAATCAGCTGAGTTTCTGTATCCCCTAAGGGAAGGAAAAGAAGTTACTGTCAGACTTCCCTTTGTGAATTTTCTGTTTAAACTTGCAGTAAGTTTTCAGTTTGGAGGCAGATGGTCTTGGTGCTGATCTTGGGTGCAAGATCGGGGTTGGGGGGTTTTCGGTTCTTTTCCTTCTCAAACTAAGTGGATACAGGAGAGTCACTGTCAGGTCCCAGACTCCTGCAAACGCACCAGTACCTCCTAGTCGAAGCTTTGTTCGTGTTTTTAGTAGCAACATGTAACAAATGCTTTTCCTGTTTCTTTGCTACTACCAAAGATTAAATCCTTCTCTTGTCCAGAGAAAAGCAGACTGAGCTTTCCTTCAGAAAGAGAATTTCCTATACCATGGATTTACGATGTATCCAGATGATTCAGCAAACATACCCTCCTTTCTCGTACAACACTGGGTTTCTTTCCTTTGGGATACTTGCCGCAGAGTGATGCTACATTAAGCAGACATGAGTGATCGTTGTGCTTTTTATGGCAAACTTGTTGCTGCTGCAGGCTTCTCGGGGGTGTCCTTTGTGTAGTGCGAACGACAGGAGTGGGTATTTAGAGCAGTGTGCCTGTTTGGGTGGCAGAGCCCCGAAGATGGAAACCCAAGCGACCACCGCGTCTGAGCCCAGAACGGGAGCAAGCGAAGGGGAACCAGTGAGTAGCCGCAGCCCCTTTGGTAGGGGTTGTGTCTGCTCCGCAGCCACCGCTCGGAGTGCTCAGGAGCTCGAAGCTGTCCGAGGGAGTGAGTCTGATGAAACTAACCTGCCTTACTTGGATTGCCATGGGCTCCACTGTCAGCTGGAGATGCTGGTAACCTCGGGCAGTGTTAAAAACCAGGAAGAAAGCTCTTGGGTAAGAAATGTTTTCTTTCTGGCACAGCTGGGTCTAGAAGACATCTGTGCACAGCCTGCACGAGGCTACTGAGAGTTTAGTGAATTAGGTTGTGCAGAAAGCAATGTGTCGGTTAAATTAATTCCTTTAGCGAGCGATATAAATAGGTTTAAACGTTAAATAAGGAGAATAAAGTCTTGTGCAGTACAGCAAGTCCCTTAATTTAAAGTTCTTTTGCGTTCTCTTAGGTATTTCTAAAGACCACAGGTGACCTGGTTCAACTGCTTGCTAGAACTGGTCAAGTATATCTGGCTACATGGAGTTCAACTGATTTTTATAAAAACAGATCACAATTCACCTAGAACACTTTTTTTTTTCCGAACATGCGGTAGAAATGCCTTGTAAGCAGGTTTTCACGAGGCCAGTACAGTGATTTGAGCCTGTTTCTTAATGTGCTTTCAACATTGGACCAGGAGTTTTGAGTGCTGGTTCCTAACCCTGTTTCTGGTGTGCGCGTACTTTGACCTCCATGCACTGCTCCTCATGGGTGTGTTTTTAATGTGCTCGCTTCAGTTGTGTGCGCTGGTTTGTCCACGTGCAAGAGCAGCGTCGTGGTACTGTCCCTCTAAGACAAACTCGTGCCTTTCTGAAATTTTGCCTGCTGGTTTTGCCCCCGTGCTGCGTCAGTCTAACCAAGGGAAACGTGAATGTGATGCCTCTTCCTACAGGGCTTAAGTCCTAGAAGTAGGACTTGAGTTGTTATTGTCAAACATTTAATATTTTTCTGTTGTATGAGGTTAAGATTCCCACAGTTCTTCAAACTCTGCGGTTCTTTTGGTCCTTACTGGTGTTTGATCTGTTTAATGTGTTGATGTGGTGGTTCTGGTGCGTGTTAGTAAGATATTTGGTAAAATGTAATTTTACAGAGCTGGTGCTCTGTAACTGACCATCTCCGTGTAGCCAGGAGGGAATTTAATACTTTCTGATCCCATACATAGCGTTCTTTCCTCCAGAAGTTTCTAGGCTTAATTGCTCCAATTTTGAGATCTGCTTTGGACAAAATATGGGGTTTTTAAATATGTTGCATCATGCATCTAGGGTTGAGAATTCTGTAGGGAAGAAAAGGCACAATGTGTTCTAGTCTCGGACTTCATAAGGGGGAATGTGATCAACACTTGAAGGGAGGAAGATCTGAGCTGGGTTCCCAGGCTGCTCGTGGTGGAGCTACGTGAAATGAGATTTTAGTTGCCATGCTTCAGCCAGGTGAGTAGGTGCCTGTCACCCAGTGACCTTTCCTCTGAGTTTGTTCTGTGCTGGACTTCACGGAGGAGAGCAGAGCTGTGGTTCGTACCCTTGGTGCCTGTTTTTGTTTCCATTGCAGAACCGAGATTTTATCGAAGATTGTTTGCCAAATGGCCACTGGCAGATTTCAAGATTATTAAGCTGTTCCTCAGCTTGCTCGGTGCACGGGCGCTGGCTTCACCCCGGGGTTCTCCCTCGTGGGCTGCCCTCGCCTTGTCTGGTGCTGGGTGGGTGGCTGTGTGTCAGAGAGCGGATAAGGTGACTCGGTGATGTTCCGGCTGAGGTGTTGGTGTGGAATAGCTTCCTAGAGCACGGTTTTTCTCACTCAGCTGTAACGTGGGTTGGTTTAATCCACCACCAAATCAAAGTAAGAATCAGCATGGCTGTTCTGCAAACTAACTTGTCGTCTGCGTTTTCAGTTGCTAAAAGATTTAGGAGTGGTGTTAAGCTTGCTGTAGAGAACACTTCCACTCTTTCTTTAAGTAGATGATAAATATTCTGTTTTCTTTTGAGACTGCAAATCCTAATTGATTTTTCACAGCAATGGGGAGAATTGAAGAGCAGTTTGGGCGACCACATGTTGTGATGTCCAGCACCCCAGGGGCTCAGTGTGTGTTGTCATTCAGGATAACAAAAGTTCCAACAGCTCAAACATTGGGTTAAAGGTTTGTTGTCTTTTCCCTCTGATGTATTTTGCAACCAAAACAATGAGTTAAAGATCTGTTGTCTTTTCTGTTTTGTTATATTTTGCAAACTTTCAGGTATAATAAAAATAGAGAGGAGGTGCTCAGTGGCTGAAGCCAGATTCGCAGAGTCTGGGTGTGCAGGTAACTTTCCAGCGGGATCTGGTTTCTCTCCTTCCCGTCAGTGGAAATTTACCTCGCTGACTCCTATCTTGGTTTGAAATCAGGAATGCCTCTACACGGAGAGAAGAAAAAAAACCAAAGCAAAACCAACCCGGCGCTCCCCCGCCACGGTTCAGGTTAAGCTTTCTTCAGGTGAAATCCTAGCTTGCTGTCCTCCGCCCCGTCGCCTTGGTGATGGGCGTTCATTGCCTCCCGCAGCCAGACTCCCGCCCCGGCTGGGGCTGTGCCTGCCCGGGCCCTCGGAGTGGAGGCCGGGCCTCGCGGCGCTCCTGGTGACACGGCCTGGGGGTCCTGGTGACACGGCCTGCTGCCAGCGTGGGGGTCCTGGTGCCACGGCCTGGGGGTCCTGGTGCCACGGCCTGCTGCTGACATGTGGATCTTGTGCCCAAGCAGCCGGGCAGCGCTTGGTAAGTTCGGCTTGTGGGGTGGCATGAAGACCACGGTGTGACGTCTGGGTGTGCCCCAGCTGCTCGGGTGACAGCCTGGGCCTGGCGTCCCCGACACAGGCGTGACAGAGGCTGGCTGGGGTTTTGTGCGACTCAGAAGATATGAAGGGAAATTTGTCCGGCTTGAGGGATTCGACTTACAGGTGGTTGTGGAAGGACATGTGAAGTGTTTAAGCTTCTCTGGTCTGCACGGCGTCTGTTCAGATATTGGTTTGCATTGATCCAAACGTTGTGCCTTTCACACTTGCTTGTTCATTTAAAGAAGCCAAGCTTCTAATTTTATACCCCTATCGATTCTTAGGTCAGTGCTGTTCTCTTAAAGCATAACCTAAAAGTACCAAGGGGTTTTCTGTCCTATAGGCAGCTGACATCTACAGCTTTCTGTCTTACACTGGACTGGGATGGCTGTGGATTCCTTTTTATGCATATTTAGCACATATGGATGCGTATTCCAGCACTTGTTCAGGTTGGGTTTTGTAGCACATCCATTCTGGTTTAGCTGGTGCGGACTAAGCTGCCTCTCCTGGATTACAGACTAAGCTGCCTCTCCTGGATTATTCTTTGGAGGGACGAAGCTGCGGGGTAGCGTCACGTCCTCGCCGGCGGGGAAGAAGTGCACAGCTCAGGGCACAGCGTTTTGCCCGCATTCTTTCCCTGTTGTTGCCATAACTCTTCCCTAAACTTCACAGCTCCCAGATATTTTATTAACCTGAGGGCAGGAGGACTTTTAAATAAGTTTTCTTTATGTGAGTGCTTTAACCGGTGTTAGAAATGACTCTGCTTTTCAGAGCATCTGGAGAAAGCGAATGTGTTGTTCATTAAAAAATGTGAATCATACAGATACACACAAAAGTCTCATAAACCTGTAAATGCATCTGCATTCCCTGATGTGTTTTCTGAGGTGAATTGGGGTTTGTTGTCGATGAAATCTGGGTTTTGCTGCATAATTGGCTTTCAGCTTCATAGCTGGATTCCACCTAAATCGGCTGTGTCTTCTGAAATGGCAATGTGAATTACAGATGAGAAAACACAATCGGTATAAAGGTTATCCTTCAGCAAAGAGGAAAACTATGTAACCTCTGACATTTTTCAGGGAGGCAAGAATATATAAACTTCATGTTAATGATTGGACAAAGCAGAAGTACGTATGAGTGTGGGTAACGGTGGAACCAACATTAATGCCTAACCAAGCGCTTTATGGCACCCCTGCTGCGGTGGGTGAGGCGGGCCGGGGTTAGAGGGGAAAGGACAGGAGAATTCCTCTGTGGAGTGGGCGTAACTTCTCGTTCAGACAGTGAATTTCACAAAGCAGCGTAGGATAGATTATTGTCAAAGCGAATGGGAGTCAGTGGAATACAAAAATTGGAGTTAGATGTCCGTCTTGCCTAGCTTGCCATTTGTCAGTGGCTAATACTGGTTGTTTCAGACAGTGCAGGAATTGTTTCCATCAGTCAGCCGGTTAAGAACTTTCTAATGCAGCAGCTCTCTTGAGATGGGGCATTTCATTGTCATCGATGAATGAATGGGTAATGTCTGACCCATTTTGTAACAGTTTATTTTTTATCTTCCAGAACTTCCAGTGTTCGTGAGGAATTTAGATGAATTTAAATAGAAAATCTCTTCTTTTTGTCTTTTTTTTTAAACTGGTAATTTTCTGGCGTATGTGTTTTCGAAGTTGTATGTAATAATGTATGGCAAACTGTTGTATGTACTGTATGTACACACGTCCTTCATCTCAACAACCGTAAGTGGTGCTTAACTAAAGATTAGCTCAGGCTCAAAGCTGCAAAGGGATCACTTTATTTGAGCTTTGAGTCCTGGGTCTTCTCACTCAGAACTTTTCCACGTTTAGCGATCTTGTCTTGGCTACTCCCTGTCATTGTGCCCTGAATTTACAAGAAAAACAAACCAAAATCCTGATTTTCTTTTCTTGTCTAGTCTTTTCAGAGAAGGGTGGGTAGAAACCTGTGTCAGGTAATTGATGCTCGGTGTTCCAAGTCTCTGGCTGGGCCCAGCCAAGTAATCCTGTATGTGATTTTTTGGTGGACAGTGAGGTGAGATTACCTCTCTCTCGCTGTGAAAATGTAACTCCTTTCTTTTCCTAGACACAGCATACTTGGAGAGAAGTGAAGAGATTGGGACACAAAGAATGAGCATAGGAACATGGATAACTTATTTCTTTCTGCCCCTCAGCCTTGCTGGTCCCCCCCGGCAGCGTTCCCGGCTCAGGAGGGGGATCGGAGGAACACAAATGTGAGGTGTCAGCCTGGGCACAGCCTGGGAAGCTGGGGGCTGTGCTGGCTCCACTGCTGCCCGTGGCGGTGCTCGAGCAAGCCGAGTTTGGGCACCTCCATCGATACTGTTGGAGGTTTTGTGCAGTCACAGGAGCTGGAATATTCTTTTATTGTGCTTTTTGTGCATATATGTGCACATGAATGCACCTGTGGTGGTGTGCTGCTTTTGGGAGTGCTTTTAGACAAAACGATACAGATAAGAAAAGTTCGGTGCGTTACGAGAGAATTATTTTACAGACAAGCTGTCTGAACAGCTACTCGTGTGGTTCAGAGTGCTGGGTATCAAGTGTCAAGTTCTGCAGAAGATTTTCCATCACCCAAAATTCACCTTGCTCCTTGTATACAGTGGATGTTACCAAAGTAAGTGTCTTACTGACTGAAGGAAAAAATTTGAGGGTAGATAAGTGAGGCCTTGTTACTAACAGAGGTGGTTTAATTGTTTTTTAAAATATTGCATATATTTCATGCCTATGAAAATCTGAACAAGCATTTGCAAAAGCGCTGTTTCTGCTTGGTAAAATGGATTATTTAGCAGAGGCTGAGACCTGCAGGGAGGGCACAGGGTCATGTCCTCTGGTGTACTTGAAGTATGAAGTGAAACTTCAGGTATGGTTTTGAGAATCTATTCAGAGAGTCTGGAGAATCATCTTTTGTGTCTTGCAGAACCTGAATTAGGGATCCTGCTATAGCTGGACTTAATCCTGCTCTGTTGGTTTTTATAAATATGGTTTTTTTGGTTCAGTTAATACACAGAGATGATTTTAGTGTAGAAATGAGATGCCACTTCAGCAAAGTTGATGTTGGACTTTGTGGGAGGAAATCTGAGTGGCATTGGTGATGTAGCCGCTGTCAGAAATCCCTCTTTCTGTCCCTCTCTACTCAGTATTACAACTTCTTATCCTGTGGTTCTCCTTCAGTAAGGTCAGCATAGTCTCCATTTCTGACTGCTTTTTTTCTATGCTGTCTTAATGAAGGAATTTTCCTGATCACAATTTGCAAGTTCATTGCCTTTTGTCTATTAAAAACACTCTAGAAGCCCAAGTGTATTGTATCGACATTAACAGACTGAAGAAAGTTAACGTATGAAAAAAAAAATTCAATATCCACTAACATAAGTCCACTGACTTGTTCCTTTGCACGTGCTGTTCTGTTCACCTCTCTGGTAAGCTTTAGGCCCTTCTGGGAAGGGAACCTGTTCTTAATTAGAACCTTCTCTGGGCAGAGTTAAGTGCTGCTGGAAGGAATAGTGAGGATTTAAAGCCTCAAGCTTCTGTTTTAATGCAGCACAATTACTACGGCAGGATGCGTGTCAGGATGAAACTCGCCCTACAGACAGGTTCAGTGAGACTTTTGTTTTTCTTTCTCTGAAGCAATCTGTTTCTGACTCCTTGTAGTATTACCCTGGACAGGCATGGCTTTGCTCTGGGGTGGTTCTGACCTTCCTAATAATTTCAGAAATCGCAGATACAGCCAACAAATCTGTGTCTCGCTTTTAGCTATCTAAAGCAAACAGAGCAGGTGTAGTGTGGTCATGCCAGGATAAACCTGTGGGAAAATGTTATTGTTTTCTGAACAAGCTTCAGGGAACAGAGTCTCAAGTTACCGTAACTGAATCTTGTATCTTGCAGCTGGGGAAGGCTTATCAGGGGAGAACGAGGTATAACTGATACGGGTGACTGCAGAACCTGTTTCTGTAGGATCCTTGCCAGAGTTCATTGTGGTGGCCTCTGTGCAGCAAACATAAACAGGTCAGACAGGGTGGGGGAAAAAAAGGTAAAAAATACCATTTATAGCAAAGGTCCTGAGGAGCTTGACATAATGAAATGATAAACTGAGCATCAGGTCGATGTCCTAGTGATAAGCAAACCTCCAGAAATTGCCGTGTGTCATCGAAAGTTGGTTTAGAGCTCTCTGTATACCGAGGTGTTGAGACAGGTTTAAACAATGTAATTGTAAGGATTTAGTTTTATTTTGCATCCTTTTTTTTTTAAACCGCCGACATCTCTCTGACCACGAGGTATTAACGTTATTGGAGAGAAATGTTATGAGTGTTTTCCCTTGTGTTTGAAGAGACAGCTTTAGAGTCTAAGCAGAATGGATTTCTGTGGAACGTGGAACATTTAGGATTTGAATGGCCCTGCTCAGCAAATTGTCTTCTACTTTTATTACTATTATTGTTATATTATTATTACTATGATGTTATTACTGTTACCTACTCTTACTCTGCTTTTATATAAATCTTAACAGCTCTGACTGGAGTTGGATGCTCTTTGTGTTTGGATTTGGGCTGTTCTTTAGCAGATGAAGTGTACACCTCCTTCCAAGAGGGTTTTCTTTTCGAAATCCTACCTAGGAAAGACTCCAGCTCTCTAAAGGCTGAGAGTTCATTCACAGCTTAACCTCTTGGAAAATATTGATCTTCAAAATGAATTACAGAATAAACATTAAACCTGTTTTCTTTTTTATTGGCAGGAGGAGTCTCGTGTCCTCAGGGTAAAGGTGGTTTCTGGCATTGATCTAGCGAAAAAAGACATCTTTGGAGCCAGGTGGGTGTTCTGCATTGCCTATTTTATGCTTTTAACAGAATAAACTTAGCAGAGCGAGGGCACTTTATAACTGATTGCTCATAAATGTGCTGAGGGATCCTATTACTTGATTACAACCAGTTCGAATTATGGACTGGGTGTTGGCAAGAAAGCCATTAATCCCAGCAGGGGCTGTTCATGCCCTCTCCCACCACGGGACGCCGCTCCCCGGTTCACCCTCTGCCTTAGCTCTGCAGCACGCGAGGAGCTGCGTGAACTGTGGCGGTATTTGGCAATACTAAAATGGCTCCCAGCTATCTCCCCATGTGCCCCACGTAATGCAAGAAGGACCAAGAGCCAGCAGGACCCTCTGCCTTACTGAGAAGACATTCTGCTTTCCCTGCTGGCTTTCAGTGCCAGGCGTCAAGTCTGACTTGGTAGCCAGGCTGTGAGTTGTCTTGGTCTCAGCTGTATCCAGGTGCCACTGTTGTGGTTCCTCAGGGTGGTACCTTCGAATCATAGAATATCTTCATTTGGAAGGGACCCACAAGGATCACTGAGTCCACCTTTTAGAGAGAAAGGCAATAAAGGCGTTTTCTCCTGTTCAGCCTATGCCCCAAGAAGGCCAGCAGTGAGTACTCCTGTAGAGCAGAGTTCAGAGAACTGTACTGACTCAGTGCTTTTCTGCTGGGCTGTGCCAAGTCCAGGTTCTAATTCCAGTGGAGCCTTGAATCACCTTGAGTTTTAAACTGGGGACTTGAGAGGGAAGAGAGGTTTTTGGAGCACATAAGGCAGTCTTCATATGATTGCTTCCCTGGTCATGTGTCTGCCAGAAGATGGGGTGAACAGACTGTAGTTTGCACTGGGTTTTGGCCAAAATAACAATTATCGAACAAGAAAACTGGTTTTAAATGGTCCAATGGAGAGGTACAGATAGGGTCGCTTTGTATGCTCTCAAGTATTTTGTTTTGAAATAATTATTCACAGATATAGGAATAGCTTTTCTCCAAGTCTAGACTTGCTGTGCAATGACTTAAAGGATCAAATCAGGTAGTAACTGGGGGAGAAGCTGGTTCTGACGCCAAAATGAACCGGAAAGCATTAATTCTTTTTTCCAAAGGTTAATTCAGGTTTGGCGTTCTTGCTTTCTCAAGCCCTAAGTATGAGGAAATTCTTTGCTGCAAATGCTCCAATCTACTTAGGAGTTTTTTATCAGTTTGAAATTAGTGGTATCCAATTTAGCTGCTATTGAAATGACTAATTTCTTAATGTACAAATGAACCTCCCTGTGGATTTTCCTGTATTTCTTTAATGATGCTTATAAATTGTTCATTAGCTTGCATATCTAGCTTGGAACTACGTGAAAGTAGCAATTAGAAGTTTAATCAACTTTAACTTTTTCGTGAAATTTGCAACACACATTCCTTTGACAGCCGTGTGCAGAATATGGTAAGAGAAAGCTTTTTATTTCCCTTCCCCAAATTTGCTCTTTTGAAGAACAGCTTTTGGTGTCCATAAGCAGCAAAAGCAGCAGCTCATCTGTCGATGTAGTGGGACGCGTGGTCTCGCTGAGGAGATCCAAGGCGGTGCTGTTAGTCGTGTCGCTGGGTTCTGCTGCTGGCTCCCCACATCAGCATCTCCCTCAGACTCCTGCAGCCGGCGTTGAGGTGCTGCAGCAGCGAAATAAAAGAGAGGAGGAGCAAATTCTACAAAGAGATGGGACTAAGGCACAGAGAAAACAGGATTTCTGTTGCAAATACTAACCCTGGAATTGCCATATTTATGTGCTCACTTTACTTGTTCTAGATCTCATTTAATTTGGCCTTTTCATATGATTACAGATTTTTCGTTTACTTGATATATTTAATTGGCTGGATTTTATTTCTGCATTATTTCCAGAGCTTTAAATTTTACTACTTCTTTTGAAAAAAGCTAAGCTAGTGGTTGGAATATTGAATCTGCTTATTAAGAGGAACTTTATATAAATACTGACATGCTGTGGCAAATTCACAGTGTTAATCTGAGAGAAGTGGGAATCTTTTTAGTGTTCGTGGGATTCGTTAAAGGATACGTTGGAAACTTTACAGCTGAATCCCCAGCATTGCAGTATCTCCTTTGGCCATACTTCTCTCAGAACTTTTGTAAATATTTAAGGTGTCGTGTTCAAAAGAACTCCTCTAAAATTTGCTTAGGAATTGATAAATTGTAAAAATATCTTTTATCTTTCCAATTGGATTAAGTTAAAACTAAGTGAAATTTGAACGGAGTTCTGTTGATGTGGCCCTTAAATATTTAAGCAAATTGGTCTCAAGTCAGTAGGATTTCCATAAAATCAGAGTTAGAAACGTATTGCCAAAACACTTTGTTGCAAGCAGCTCTTGAGTAGAAGCTGAGACTAACAGCATCATATATTATAGTGTTAGTGAGATGCTTGTATTGCTGTGTTGGCAAGCTTTCAGAAAGTGTTCTTTTTTGGCTGAAGTCCCAGTTTAATTTTTCTGTTTATTTTAGGGGCCTTGCATACCTTGCTGAGACAGCAATATTTCATGCTGCTTGGATCTTAACTGTGATTTAAGTTGCTACAGATAGTATCGTTCTAACGTAGCTGTTGAGAGTGCGTTGTATAATAACTGTCCCGTTAAAGCTCTGTTGAGGATCAGTGTGGAGTAGAGGATTAAATGCTCATTTGGGGCAGTGGAGGAGAAACATGTAGTGTTTGACCTAAGCAAGAGGATAAGGAAAATCTGCGGGTGTTAGAACTGTACTCATCGTTTTTGACTGTGCCGTGTATGTTCAGGATCCCTAAACAACAGCAATAACTAATCCTGTCTGTGTTCTGCTCTCGGCGTAGACCCCGACACCCCAGCCCCCCGAAGGCAGGCAGGAGGCTGCGGTGGGGCAGGCAGCGGGCTCGGGGCTGGCCCTCCCTCGGGTGGTCTCTGCCCGTGTGCCCGGGGGACGCGCGGGCACTGTGCTGCGGCCCTTGTCGTGAAACGTCAGGGTTTCTGCAGGTCCTTCCTAACCGGCACTGCTGGGTGATGGACAAACACGGATTGTTTGGTCTCTTTTCAGAAATTAAATCGGGCGTTGAGGACAAATTCCTGATCTTTGTAATGGCCTTTTGGGGAGAAAGGAGGTCAAGTGACTGCTGAATGTTTTAGATGGTTACACACTTTATAATGAGTTAATCTAAAGTCATGTGAAAACACGCTGGAATTGCAAAGCTACGGCCCCAGTCTGATGTGCCTCTTCATGGTAGAGTCATGCAGGGCTTAGTGCTGGCGAGGAACAGTGAGTTACCATGTAACTGTGAAAAATTAACTACAAGGCATACATTGTGTTTGCATCTCAGTGGGGTTTCCTTACCGTTTTTAATCGACTTCACCGTTATAAAGCACTGCCTGCAGCCTTGCAGAGTCTGAAAGCCATTTCTTGCCTGATTAAATCCAAGGAAAGTCTCCCACCAGTGCAGAGCACAGAAGAAACTAGTATTTTTCTTCTGAAGACTGTAACAATAAAGAAAACTCAGTGCTTTTGATACTGCTTTTTTGAAGTTCTTTTTGGCTTATGAAATCATTTCGATAGTAAGTAATGATATATGAGAGTTCAGAAATTCGTTAAGTAATGCAAATTATAATTAATTAATCTCAGTTGTAAAACATACTGAACAATTATTATTATTTATTATTATTTTGGTTTTACTCCTGTATTAGGAATGATGCTATGAGTCTAGTATTAGGAATGATGCTATAGGAATGATGCTATGAGTCTCATCATGGCTGAGGCCACTCTCTGCAAGTCACTGCACGCAAATATAAATATGAATATAAAATGAACCGTCCTCTCCTGAATATCTTTACGTGTCACTGAGATCTAAGCAGAAGTCCTTGCTGGTGACCTGCTCTGTTTGCTGAGCACAGTCTGCCGCAGGGGACAAGCTTGTGTCTTTCCCTGAAGGTATGTCCAGTGTGGACTTGGGGTTTTTGATAGGTTTTTTTTCCACCTTTAAAAAACATAAGTAAGTAAAATACAGCGGTTCTGAAGGTGGCACTGGGGTGGCTCTGGGGTTGTTTGGCACAGGGGTGACACGCTGCTTATAAATACAGTTTCTGCAGGTACACACAAGTGTACTCACGAGTAATAAAGGTGAATGCTTGTGTATAAACAAGAAGAAAATGTCTTCTGGTTATTGGTTGTGTGAAATAAGACACTGGTGTGGATGTTCTTATGAAACTAACAGTTTTGGAAGGAAAGAGGATTGTGTGTGCTGTAAATAGGCATCTCTGGCAGAATTTCTTCGTGCTGCTTCTACCTTCTAAATAATGAAGTAAGTGGAAATCGTGGGCGACTGGAAGTTGAAAAAGGTAAAGTGCTTTTCATTTAAAATTACCAATGTTTTTCATTAACAGGCAGCTACACTTCTAATGACGTGATAGCTTATTATGGGCTGCCTCTGGGTTTATTGCTTTTACCTGCTCTTCCCTGCAAAGCCTGCAGCCTGAAGGGCGCAGCCGAGATGTGAGCCCGTGTTCTGTGCTGCCTTCCTGTGCCATCAGGGACTCGGCCGTAGCGGTGTTAGTGCTGGGACACGCGGGATCCAGCCTTCTGGTGGTGGTTAGATCGTGCCGTGTACCCCGGTGGGGAGCAAGGCTGCTTGAAATGGGGCTGAATTGTGCAGTGCGTGTGGGCTCTGTTACTGGGGATGGGCAATGGAAGGAGAGCACGTGTGACTGGGAACATGCCTTGCAGATAACAGAGACAGCACATGTTTACTTCAGCTATTCTAAGTCCACTTTTACTTTTTCTAGTCCAGTTCGAGTTACAGTATGTTTTACCTAATGTTAAAACATAGTTTTATTATGTTATGTGTTGTGTTATGTGTTGTGTTATGTGTTGTGTTATGTGTTGTCTTATGTGTTGTCTTATGTGTTGTGTTATGTGTTGTGTTATGTGTTGTGTTATGTGTTATATATGTTAAAACACAGTTAAAACAGAAGGAGCCCTAGGCTGCCAAGCGTGGGCATCAGGCGTGTCGGTGTACCCCTGAAATGGGGGCAGGGAGGCGTTGGCAGGTGGGTGTGCAGTGTGCGGTGCCAGGGCCAGCTCGGCCCTGGGCGCTGGCACCAGAGGGCACCAGAGGATTTCCTCAGCTCTCCCCACGAGCTGCTCCTCGGCAGCCTGCACAGAAACTAGGCTGTTTGTCACCAAACTCAGCAGGGTTTTATCCATTTGTACATGCTGTGCTCTTCAGGGTGCCCTGGGTATATATTTCGGTAGCTGGAAATGGAGAAATACTGCTTGTTCGAGTGTGCGGTCTTGGTAACGAGTAAGAGGACTCAGTAATAATTCCTGGAGCTTATAATGTCATAGTGAAAAATAATTTTCATTGGATAATCGCTCAGTAGAAAAGTTTCTGTGTACAGATACAAACATTTAAAATGTTTCTCATTGTTTGAAAAAGATATGCCTGTATTTGGCCACTGAATTTTCCACCTGCCTGCTATCTATTGGGATCTACTAGATTCACCTGAAGGCGATAGCCTTAGAAGAAAAAGGGGCATGTGGACAAAATCTTCCAAGGAAAACTTTTTGGTCTCAAATATTTGCTTGATTATGAGCGCTTGTCTCATAACCATACGCTGCTCTGTGGGGCTGAGTAAAAGGAAGGCGGAAATTATTGCCTTAAAAGAAGAAAATACTAAAGTGTCTTGTGAGGGAAAACCTTGACATCTTACGTTACAAAACAGTTGCTCAATCATTAACTTTTAGTTTGGCTTAAGCCTTGCCATTAAACACTCAGCTTACTGAAGCCAAATGTTATTCGTAACAGAACGTGTATCTTAGGGTGCTCAGTGCCTCTCCCTGAGGTACCTCAGAACACCGTGAACAGAACCAGGAAGGTGAGATGCCGAGTGGCTGTGGAGGGTCCGCAGCTCCTGCCACCACACGGACGGGTGTTAGGAGGGCTCTTGTGCCGCCCCAGACAGGACTCTTTTCCTCCAGCTTTACCTTTTGTCCCAACTGCTTCCTAGCCCCTCTCGCAGTTGTCCAAATCTTCACCTAGCTGGTAAAAATAAATACAGAATTTATGGTTAAGAATATGCTCCAAGTTTTCTGGAAGGTGAGACCGGTGAAGCGGGAAATGCAGGTGCTGCAGAGAATGCTTTTTGCCCTGAGAAAATCTGGAAGAGTGTTTTGCACAGCTTGGTAGCACAACAGTTATTTTTTATTGATGTGAGATGTGAGGAGGTTCTGATATTACATAACCATGTCAAAACTAAGGAAGCTGCTAGAAGCATTCCTCATGAAAGCCAGCCCTCCCTGCAGCAGTTCAGTGTCGCCGTTGAGTTGGACCAGCCAGGTGTGCGTGTGTGGTCAGTGCTAGGATAACGAGTTCCAAACAGTAATTGCTGGTGAGCAGCACATGTTGATGCAATTAAACAGTGATTCCTGTCACTTGGGGAGGGCTGGCTCTTGCACCACTAGGTGCAAACTCGTGGCAGTTTAAGCTGACTTAAGCAGGGGCTGCTGTGCTCCCCTTTCCCACTCACCATGCCCTCGTGGCGTGGAGCTGCTTGCTCGCAGGAGGGCGAGCAGTGCTGCACGTCGGTTCGGGGAGGGGGTTTGGCTGGACGTGAAGCTGTGGTTAAAGCCGCTTGGTAGCTCCTGGCTGTGGCACATCGCCTGGCTGCAGTGGGAAGGCCAGGAGGACCACGGCTGCCCGGCGTCGGGGACCCTCTCCATCGGCTGGGTGCGGTGACTGGTGCAGCGGTAGCTGTGCGTGGAAAGGTGAGCTGATCCCGGTTAGTGGGAGCCAGGGTCTCAAGGTGTGTTCCTCAAAGGGTCACTGCCAGCCCGTCTGCGATGCCCTGCTGGCTTGTCAGAAAGTGGCCCTCGGAGAGGCAGCCCTTCCTGGCCCGTGGCCGCTCTGTGGGGGCTCGAAGCACCCTGCCTGCGCCGAGGGGCGAGTGCCTGCTCCCCAGCTCTGGAGTCAGGAGGGCAGCCAGCCCCTGGGGGGACGGTTTGGCTGGAGGCTGTGACTGCAGCGAAGGTATGGGAGCTGCCGAGGTGGAGAGCTGGAGAGAGCGATGGGCGGCATGAGCCATTGCAGCGTAGGCAAATGTGGAGAGAAGAAAGTGGAGAGGAATGCAGACACTTCCAAAAATAACTGCTTTAGCACTAGCGTGTTTTTCCCAACTTCTCTGTGAGTAACTGGAGCAGGTATAACTTGGTGGTTAGTTTTTGTTCCATTTATTTATTATTTTTGCTGCTGGCCAGTATAGTTTCTATTGCTGTAAGTGCTTCTGATGTGCATTAAAAGACAACAAATTCTACATGCATTTGTCATTGTCAGTGAACTAGGGAACTGAGTTGTTTCTCTCCTCGCTTACCCTGATGAAAGTCCTGATGCAGGTTTAATATTTGCAGAGGATAGATTTCAAGTAAGATGAGTTTATCCAGAAAGTTTCCTGTATCCCAGTTACTCTTTCTGGGCATAAAAAGCAGGATATAAATGCATCTCAGCCTGTCATAACTTGTGAGCTCCATTTTTGAAATAATTTTAAACATAGTATCTCAAGGAGCTTGAATATAGTGTCATACAATGTATTGCTTCATGCCTGCCAGCGCTACCTTAGAGAAGGAAAAGCATCCCCCCAGCTACCTCTGTCCATGTTTTAGGAGGTAATAAATTGTGGATTAGCCCTCTAAATTGATTTTTTTTGTGCAAATTTAACCAGGATGCTGCAACTCCTCATTTCTCTGTCTCGGAAGCCCGCTGGGCTGGCAGCTGTGGTGTTGGGGTGCACAAGCCAGCCCTTAGCTTGCCCTCTCTGCCCGGAGGGGCATTGGGGTGTCGAGGGTAGAGCGGCAGGCGTACTGGGGGGGGAAGGTAGCTGCCCTCCTTCGCAAAGAGCCCCGCTGAGGAGCAGGTTCACTGCTCCAGGCCCTCGTAGGACCAGGCTTGCTGCTGGGTCCCCAGCGCTGTTCTGGGTGAGCCCCGGCCCCAGTCCTCGGCTGGCCGCAGTAACCACGCTCTGGTTCCCCGTGTCGGGGAGCCTGCGTGGTTGTTGCCCGTGTGACTGCGCAGCTGCAGCTCCATCTTGTCTTAAACCCTCTTTGGGGTTTTCTCCTCCCTAGGGCAATCATGTGTTATTACTACATAAATACTGTTCCGCTACTAGGGGGAGGAAAGCGATGTGCACTCTCAGCCCGAAGCTTTATTTTGGACACACTGCCAAGAAACAGTCTTTCTGTGTTGTTAGGGCTTTGCTATGAAATCCTCGTCGGGTGAGTTAGGGACAGGGTGGCAGACGAAACTTTCGGTTCCCTTTTTTAGTAGACGACTTAGAACCACAAGGAGTGTGCAAGTGTGTGCTTGCATGTACCCCTCGTGACTGGGTATAACAGGCATGTACCTAAGGAGGGGCTGAGGCAAAATTACGGGAAAAATCCACTGTTTCCTTTTCTCTGCCCTAGCTGAAGTAAAGCTCTCCTGGGTTTGGTGTTGATTACGTTTCTATGCAGCAGCAGTTCTGGTTTTTGGGCTACAGAAAAGCAAGATGCTGGTGTTCTTCTTCTGAGAAGTAAATAAAATAACGTCCTTACGCTGTTTTACAAATAGAAGGTAAATTACAAGATATTTCAATAATACCTGTCAGGAAACGTAGTGCTAAATTTTAAACTGAGCAGCAAAAGACCCTGGGTGGGTGTCCTGGTTTCATGGGATAAAGTTAATCAAATCCCTGTTCTGTCCCATGCTGTTTCAGTGTGTGCCCAGCTGTGGGCTGGTGATGGAGGCCATGGGCAGTTAAACCTAGGGCAGCTGCCCCAGGCTGGCCCCAGGTGTGTTCTATAACATTAACCTCAGGGTCACTGCAAATGGGAAAGCTGCTGGGGGTGGGGGCTCTGTGCTCTGCTCTCTTCTCCCCTCCCTCTTTCTCCTCCTCCTCCTCTTCCCAATGGTTGTGATCCCTGGAGGAACTTGCCACCACTCTCTGGGCTAAGTATAATTTTGTGTCTTTTGTATTTTTTGTCTTTAGCATTGAAATTGGTTCTCTTATTTTATTAAATCTTCTCAGCAAGGGTCATTAGCCATTGGAAGGGGCTGCCCAGGGAGGTGGTGGAGTCCCCATCTCTGGAGGGGTTTAAGAAAAGCCTGGCCATGGCACTTAGTGCCCTGGTCTAGTTGCCATGGTGGTGTCAGGGCAATGGTTGGACTCAATGATCCCAGAGGGCTCTTCCAACCTCATTGATTCTGGGATTCTGTAAATCTGTTTAAATTTCACCCCACAAGTCTCCCTCCTTTTCCCAGTTCCCTTTCTCAGCTGGGGAGGGGTCTTGGGTGGTAGAACAACTGGTTGTTTAGCCCTGGGTGTGGGCTAAACAGAGACAGTGGGTGACTGAGGTTTGGCTCTCCATTTCTGTTCCTTACTCTTCCAAACAGCACGAAGAGGATTGCAATTTTGGGCCTCTTTGTAAAGAGTTTGGGGTAGATATAAGGAAGTGCTGCTCTAGAACTATTGTTTTGTGAATAAATATATAATACTGTATTTTAATTGAAAATGAATGTGAATAAGCTGATGCAGAAATAGATCAATAAATAGTATAATGCAATTAAACATAGCGTTTTTTAAGCCTGTGACGGTATTGAAGTGTATTTTGAGTATTGAACTTGTATTTTGAGGTCATTGAGCAGACGGGGTAGTCCGAGGTATTTCTATAGAGACACTAAGTTTGATTGCATTGCAGCTGGCTTAGAGTGACAGGGCTGCGTTCTCCTCTTTCTGCCTCGCACTTTGGATGTTCACTTGTACCTTTTGTTGGTGCAATTAACATGCTGCTCAGTCACTTATTTCTATACCCAGTGGCCATGATTAACACAGCAAACTGCGACTTTTAGCATGCTGTGTTGCATGTGAATGTTTTATAAATTTATACAAATTTTATAAGTATCTACAGAGAGTAGAAATAAAATGAAGAACGGGGCTCATTCAGGAGTCCTGTATTTGAGAGATAGTGTTGACCTATGTGACCAGAGTTGGAAAACGAACCATTTAAAAAGATCCCTTCTTAGTTTTAGCAGTCAGTTGTATGTATGAGGAGATGTGTAAGTATTTACTGAGTGGGACACTGTAGACTGGTGTGAAACCGTCCTGTGGGGATATCACTCATCTTAGTCTTGCCGCTGTCTTCCCCGGTGCCGTCTTTGCCAGAAGGAGCAGTTTGTTCAGATGGAAAGTGTGGTGGTGAATCTCATCAAAACCTCATTGCAACAATGAGTAATAGCACACTAGAACAAAACTGAACTCCCCCTCTCAGCGGTTTTTGATGACTGTTCTTGAGGCTGTTCTCTTTGGTAATTCATGTCTGCAGCCTCCCTTTGCCTTATTTGAAAGCAGCTGCCTTCTCTTTTACAGATGTAGCTGCAGAGCTTTGACAGAAAACCACTAACCCCCGTACACACAAGCTTTTCTTAAATCTGTCTTAATAAACACATTCTTATGAGAAATAGCCATCTTTGTAACTAAGAACTTAGTCTTAGGTGATGACTCACGGCAAATTTCCTACCATCTCTAAAATAAGGAAGAATTTTCTTGGCTTGATTTGTTTTTCCCTCCTGTTCTGGCATACAAAACGTTGCTGTTAACTGTATTTCTGTTACTAAAGGTGGTATTTCTGTTACTAAAGGTGCCGTGAGTGTTCAAGATTTCCCTCAGTTCATCCTATAACTGCCTTCCTAAAGCAGCCGTGGAGAATGGGTATTTTGAGTGCCGTTAGCTCTCCCTCTTGGGAACAGCCCGGGTCTCTGCCCGCCCTCCATCTTGGGAACAGCCTGAGCTTCTGCCTGCTCTCCATCTCGGGAAAGTGGGCTGCCTTCTCTTCGGGTGGCAAATGGGGGAGAAAACCATGTTTTATTGAGTTTAGTTGACCGAGCCAGCTCATGGTATTGTCTGAGAAGCATCAGAGCTGACATGAACTATGGTTCATGTCTGTATGGCCTGGAGTGCAGAAACAGCTTCCAGCCGCCTGCCAAAGCGACATTAATATAGTCATAAAATGCTGTGGAATATTAAGTGCTCTTCAAAAACTGGATTTTAGGTGTGTCGACAATGTTGGGTGTCCATGTGCAGGTGCTGGCCGCTGCGGGGACCTCTGTGAGGGGAGCCCAGGGCTGGTTCTGGCTGGTTCCGGACGGTTCCGGCTGGTTCCCGCCGTTTCTGGCTGGTTCCCGCCGGTTCCGCAGCCCCCTCAGCGCAGGGCGCTGCTGGGCCTGTCAGTGCGGCTGGAGGCTCCTCTGAAGCGCGTGTTTAAGTGAGGGGGCAAAACCAGCGTACAGGCAGAGGAGTGAGGGGAAAAAGGAGAGAAACAGCCCCGTGAACAGCAAGGTCAGAGAAGCGGCACAGAAAATCACCCTGTGGGGTTTTGTTTGGGGGGTTTTGTTTGCTTTTCGGTGTCTGGGATGGCTAGTTGTTAAATGTGGAAAAATGGAAAAATGCCAGCCCTCATTTGGTCTTCAGAACAAGGCTAAACTGAATAAAATAACCTGGGATGGAATAAAAAACGTGGGCAAATGTTGCATGCAAAGGCGCAGAAGTTGCAGCTGTGGGAGGCGAAAGCGTGTGTGACTGTATTTGCAGAAGGTTGCACGGTCAGTTTAGCCCTCCTTTTAACTGCGTTGTGAACGTAATAACACATTTAATATAGTTTTTGATGCATTTTTATAGTAAAAGGCAAAGGGTTGTGGTTAAAACAGAAGGTCTCGGGAGCTCTGGTGTGCCAGAGGCGGTTGTGTGGGTGAGGTGGGAGCAGCGGCGGTGTGGGGCGTCCTGCCGGGCAGGGCTCCGGGCCGGGCCTCGCAGCACAAGGGCGGCTGGAGGCTGAACCCGTCACTCGTCTGCGTGAGGAATTTCTGATTTCTATTTCTTAGGAGTAATAAACGAGATTTTGTTTCTGGGCAATCAGCACGTGATCTGCATCTCCTTTTCTGGTGGGTGGAGAATTTTACCTAGTTGTGTTGCCCTGTCCTTCAGTAGCATTAGACTGGCTTGCCAAGGGTAGTGGCTAAGAGAGCACACTGACCCTGGAGGGCACAACCTTTTCAATTTTCATGTAGGAAAGAAAATAATTAAATCAGGTATTTCAAGGAGAAACAAAGATAGACATTTACCTATCAGCCAGGGGGAAAAAGACTGATGTTTGTGTTGTCTAACAGTTTAGGCCTTCTCCCTACTAATGACTTTAAAGTTTAGTTTGTGGCCTTTGATCGCCCACGTGCCATTTAGATGTCGTGTGGCTGATGTGAATGGGGTTGGGCAGCACCAGCAGAGGATGTGGCTGCCGGTCACTGCCTAACCTGTAGGATGTCGGCGCCTGCTACTCGTTGGGAACAACAGAGGCCAGTTGACTTCTGTGAGGTGTTTGCATAACTTGCATTTTTCATTCAATTGTTGACACAGTAATCGCTGGGGAATTTAATTCATTAAACCCAACCCTGTTCCCCTCCTGTTGTAGAGGTCAATGGTTCAAGTCTCTTAATGGTAGTGCTTTTGTACAGAACTTGCTACCTTCTGTATTCGCAAGATAAATAGCAAGAAACTTCCTTCTGCTGCTTTCCTTAAAATTTAAACATAATAGAAATGTCATTTATTTAGTGAATTTTTTAGTCTATGTCTCCATCTGCGTCCTCTGTGGCTGTCGAAAGTCAAGCTTTAAAAGATGTTGTGTTGTATAGTGTAAATAATTAATTCTTCATTCTTTGCTGTATTCTTCTGTCATTTGTCCTAGTGTTCAGTGTGCTACACTTGATCATCTCTAACTTACTAGTAATTTGTCTCCATTGATTGTCTTGAGTGTTTTATCTTATTTCACATGCTAATGATTCAGCTGACACCATGCTAGACTCGATTCTATACAACCCTTCTGTGGCTGGTTATGACAAGACGTCACTTTCTCAAGTTGGTACTGCTAAAATACACATTTCTGGTTAGAAATTTACATTGACTTCTGAGACAATCAGTATGTGGAGTTACTTGGGATCTGCCATGTAAATTTCTAATGATAATTATGTTAGGTGAGGAGGTCTTCGTTCACCTGTTTCACGTGACTTTATCACCCACAAGAATGACTGTTTTGCGAGGCAGATATTTGTGTAAGAGAGACTATCAGCCCTCTCTCGTCTGGGGAGTCGGCAGAACTCCTCAGTTTCTGTCGCTTTTGAGGTGGGTGTTCACAGCGATCTCGGCTGTCCTGGAAAGCACTAGCCAGGACGTGAGCTCGAGCACAGCGCGCTGCCTGTCCCTTAGGTCTGCTCTAGCCGTGTGGAGTAGCTCAGCTGCCTTGTGAGGACAGATGCTTTGAGGAAGGAAGCTGGCAAATGTGTCTGGCCAGCAGTAGCCACATGACAACACTGAGCACTTTGAGACGTTACTGGGTACGGGGCAATCCGTGTCACTTTTACTTTTCTGGGCTGATTACAGCTTCCCGCTCCCACTAACACAGTGTGCTTTGGGGCATTTGCAAAATGGCTTTCTTCAGCAGCAAGCTCCATGATGTTTCATCTGCGCAGAGCAAAAGGCGTTCTCTCTGAAAGACGTAAATGAGGCTCGCCGACAGCAGCTGTGCGCACCCTTGAAATGGGGCTGGTAGAAGTAACATCCCAGGAATAAGTGATTTTCAGTGTTAGGTTTTCTTCTTTCTTGGTGCTCTTTAACCTATGATGTTGTTTCCCAGACTGTGGGGTGGGTTTGAATGGTGCTGAAAAAGAGGAGGAATCACCATGAAACCTGTTTGCTCTTGGTAAAGACTTTGTATGGGAAGGGGATGAAATAACTAGGAAAATAACCTTCCTCCCTGCCTGCGAGGGTAGTGTTTTCTCTCCTAGTGCGTGTTGCAGTATAAGGATCACTGAATATATTTAGATAAAAGATAGGCAGCTCCTTATTTTGCACTGAAAACTTCATACTTAGCAGACTATCCTAAATTCAGTTTCTCTTTGAGTCTGAACTCGGGATTTTTTAATCTGAGGTTGTTGGAAGTCTGGCCTTCACTGATCCCTACCAGCTAAGTCAGCCTATATTAGCAAGAAAAAAGGTGCTTCTCGTAAGTTTCAGTTTTACCTCAGTAACTAAAGATGAACATCAGACTTCAGGCAAGAGGATTCCCAAGTTTTTGATGTAATTAGCTGATTACTCTTATTATGCACATGACCAGCTTGGTCCCCTTTGAACCTGGCTAATTCCCTAACCACAGTGAATTCCACGGACTAATTATACGTTTCCTTTGCTTTCTGCCTTTTACTGTTGTCAAACATCATTCTGCTCCCGTGTCAGGATTCATGCGTCTGCCTGCAGCAGCGGAGGACACGGGGGCTCCTGTGGCCTACGGCTGGTGGCTGGGCTAACAGCCTCGGTGGTGAGCCACGCTTTCTGAGCATGAGAGGACAGCTTACGCCTGCTAAATCAGGACTGCCAGAGTCTTGCTCATGCTGCTCTGCCCTTTGCTGAGAAGAAAACTGGGCAAGAATAGCTAGCAGTCATCTCCACTTTGGTCCTGTGAAATGGCTCACCTTGTCCCGTCTGACACAAAAGGGGGTGGCAGCAGCGGGACTCTCCAGGGCAGCAGGGGGACACCAAAGCAGTTCTGTCCAAGAGCCTCACCAGACCTGCACAGTGCGTGGCGGGGACAAGTCCCGTCGTCCTCCGCGTTAGCTGCTCATTCCAGCTTCACCAACCCTTCTACAACCAGCACGAGCATTTACGAGGCTTTGCAGTGAGTTGGGTGAAGGACCTGGTCTGGGGTTATGATGGCCTGGACTGACGGACGGAAGGCTTAACCCAAGTTCAGTTCCCCATCTGTTTCGTCTCCGTTGTGTGAGGTACGTGCTTGTTGACGGAAGAGGGGGTAGCACAAGGACAAGAGCGAGTGGTGGGGTGAGCCAGCTTCTGGCAGCAGTGCTCAATTAGGCCGCCTGAAGTGTCTCTGAAATAGTGGCCTCTCTCGTCCGGCTGTGTAAAGCTGGATAAGCCTGTTCCTGCGCAGCCAGTGTGTGGTGTTCCCTGGCAGGGATGCTGCCTGGAATTCCTGCGTTGGACTTTTCTCTTCCAAAAGTCAGGTGCCATTGCGTTTTCTTTTTTTTTTTTTTTCTGCTGGATTTTAGAACTTGTTAAGATATTTTGGGAGTGTGAAACAGCATAGGAAGGATTCAGATCTAGGGGCTGATGTTATGCAGATTCTCTGTTAGAGCATTCATTTACCTTTGCCTTAAAGTCACAAAAAATGGCCTCAAGGAAAACGACAAACCCCATATGCTTACACTGCCATCTTTTCTGTGTGGTCAAAAGTGTCTTTTTTTTTTGAGACAGGTTTAGAAAACTGAGTTTTTCTTTATGCTCTGGGAGTTTTTTGGGTACAGGAAAAATGCAGAAGGAATCTGGTCTTGTTACTCTTTATTAGAACACAGCAGTTTAAAGGAACAGCCTAGGAAGGTGGAGACGCTGTAGGTGGAGTTTGATATGTAATTTTTAACTCCCTTTTTCACCCACAGGCGCTTCTTTGCAGCTGTCTGTGATGTGAGTCATTATCTCTAGCAGCTCTTTGAATAAAGCCTTGCTAAATTTCTTGTAGTGCCAGATGAGGTGCGAGCCTTTCCTTGGGAAATAAAAAACTAGAACAAAAATGTGAGGCCTTGAAAATGGCTCTGGGATTTAGTCGGGAGAGGTGAGATTTTAGGATGCTCAGACACAATGGATGGCAAGTTTGGCTTTTCAGTGAAGGATAAGGTAAGGGTTTCTCTTCTTGGAAGCATTTATTCTTTATTCTAGCGTGGTTAGTCGCTTCATGCTTTGCTTTAGTCACCACACATGAGACTTGTGTGAAGGTGAGAGCAAAATGTTATTTCTCTTTGAGAAAAACTTGAAATGGGTTTTATGTGGTACAGACAGGAAGATGAACCCCAGAAGGCTCATGCTAAAATAAAAAACAGTGGGGAAATGCAGGCGATATGCTCTGAAGCATCCCTTGTAGCTAATTTCTGTGTATTTTCATTGTACTTCTCCCTTCTCACAGTGGCAGGAGTGGGGAAATTCACCAGGGAAAGTGGTTATATTCTGCCTTATTGTTTTTACTAGTCTTCATAAAACTTTGCTAGAAGTATCTGATTATTATTCTAATCCTATTTAATGATGCATATTTTGGGCTTTGTTTCTGTCATCTCTTTGGATCTAAAAAGCACCAACCAAAACTGCGGGATTTTTAAAAATTATTGATCACTTTAAGCTCTACTAAGTGCATGCGCGCACAGAGCTGTCTCTGTGTTTAAATGGTTCTGTAAAATATTTTCAAGTTCAAGGAACTTCCTCTTGCCAAGTATAATTTTTTCAGCCCTGATGTTAATTGCTGTTCATGGGGCTCCCATAATTTTACAGAGACTCATGGAGATGAATATTTTTGAAGATGGTGTATTTTACTGACACGATCCTCATGTCCAGGCTGAGCCTCCCCTGGCGCAGCACTGAGCCATTCCCAGGCGTCCTGTCCCTGGATCCCCGGGAGAAGAGGTCAGCACCTCCCTCTCCATGTACCCTCCTCGGGAGGCTGCAGAGAGCCATGAGGTTCAGCCTCCTCCCAACTAGACAAACCCAGTCCTTAGCGTTCCCAGTTCCATGGAAAGAGGATGACCTGAGGTCTACAAACGTACTTGACGCAAATCTAAAGGTAGTGATTTTGGGGAATGTTAAAACATTCAACTTCATATTACTCAGGAACAGAGGGAGGCGTGTGCCTTAGGGGCTCAAGGGTTTCATTATATCCCCCCAGCCCTGGGCACTAAGGAGAGTGCAGGCAGGTTTGATGAGGTGAGTGGGAGGGAAAAGGTGTTGGATGCAGGTGGCCAATAGCCAGATAGAGCCCCTCAAGACCATGGGGAGAGTTGAATTTGGATGTCGCTTCAAGAAAAAGCCTTCTCTGCCTTCATGTTTGAGGGTGTTAGTGTTTCTCTAGACAGAATTACATGAGCTGTTGAGTTCCTTTCATGTGTGTGGAGCAGAGGCGGGCAAGGGCTAACACAAAGGGAGTGTGCCTACATTTCTTACAGAAGCAAAATTATTCTCTCATGCAAGACTTGTTTCCTTTGAAACAATGAGGCTATTTTGGCATGTGAAGTTTGCCATGGTGTGACAGGCTTGGCACGCATGCACTTGCATAACAAGGGAGAGTAAATTTTATACTTGGGGAGGTGGTTTCAGCTTTTAAAATAAAAATAGAGCAGCACAGGGCTTAGTAGTTTCATTGTTCTTTCACATACGCCTGTGCTCTCCACCCCCTTCTTTTGTGGCTTGAAATAAATAAATAATCAGTTGGGGCACTGGCAAAAGACGTTTTGAGACTTGCTTTCAGAGCTGTTTCAAGAGTATATGGCAAGTGCAATTCCCGACTCAAGTGAACAAATAGGAAACTATTCACAGGCCCCAGTTTCACAGTGCTCTGAAGTAACAGAGCCTTCAAAGGATGCTCATCTGTTTGGGTTTTTTAATTTTCAGAGATTTTAAGTCATCTGTGCTTTCTGTTGCCCTCCACAAGATGAAGAATGGAAGCTTGTCTTTTCAAGCAGAGGTTCAAATGAAAGATGATAATTCTGTATCTATAATTGCTTGAGCTTTAGGAACATACCAGATACTGAGAGTTGGCAAAACCATGGCAAGTGGATAATTCTGAATGTCTGAGCGATTTCAGAAGCTCAGGAAGAGGATTTCTTAAGACCTCACATTTTTTTTATGGCTTTGCTCTGCCAAACTCTTCACACTAACTTGTGATTATGATTAATGTCGCTTTTCTTTTAACATCATTTTTTTAGGATTCCAGTTTATCCTCCACAGAACTGTTATCAGCCTCAAAGTTCTGCTCATCGGAGCAGGCATTGACGTTCTCTTCAGGGTTAGGCAGATTGTGTCGGGGTAGATGAGATTATTGTTTTTAATCATTTGGTGGTTTTGTAAAGAGGAATATTATAGGTAGGTGTCCAAGGAATCAGCTCCCATTAGTCTCCAGTCACTACTGGGATTATGATGGGGCTCACTTCTCTTTACAAAAACCTGACTTTCAAGACCCTGCTCAGTCCTTTGAATGCCTGAATATATCCACCCACTTCTGATGTTAGTGGGTGATGACATTGTCAGGTATAAGAAATGTAAAGCATTAGGAACTGGAACCTTTCAGAGTGAGTATGGCTGTGCCTGTCTCCTTCCCTGCACCTGGAGGTTCCCCCCCTCCCCTTTTATTATGTTGTTGCATTTATTATGAGCGCACACGAAGTTGGCTTTTTGGGTGTAATTTCTGCAGCAGTATATGGAAAGCAGGAGCCCTATAGCGGGTAAAAGAAACTTCTACATACCTCACATCCCTCCCCACTAAATCTTCGTTATAAAAATATGTCAGAGAGATGATGTCATCTACATGAACTAAAGGGCTTCATTCTGCTCCTCAGGTGTGATGCTCTCAAACTCGGCCAGCGTTCTCTTTTAAAACCTGATGCAAACCAGCAGTGATCCAAGTCAGAGACTGACGCTCAGAGGGAACTGTGCAATGAGTTGCTTTATTTTCAACTTATTTTTAGAGCACAATGAAAGTATTCATACATCACTCGTAACTGTGGTTACCAGGAGTGCCATATGGGGTTTTTATAATGCTTTCTTCAAGAACGAATCTGTCTGCCTTAGAAAAGAAAACAATACTTCATTTTAATCCCCTGCCTCCCCTCCTTTTAATCCATCAATTTCAGGGTGAAAGTATCTGGCAAGTACAACTTCAGACTGATCTGGGTCTGCTTTCTGTGCTCAAAAGTTCCTTCTAACCTAGTTGGTTTGTTGTTTTTTCTGAGTACTCTCAGCAGGTGTCTCATTTATTACTGTCTTCTGTGATCTGGATCATCAGGATTTCCTCTCTTTAACGCTTCTACCAATACTGCCCTTAGGAATCTGGTATTTCCTCCTGGCGTCGTGTATGTTTCATTCCAGTTTGCTGATAATTTTTCCAGTGATTTTTGAACAGATCAGGTGCTGCATTTTGTTCTTCTGCAAATTTTCCTCAATTTTACTGATCTTCATGTTGTTGTCTAATAAATCTTCCGTGTCAGTACGAGTTTTACCTTGCAAAGATGCCGTGTTCATCTGGAATACTTTGGCTTGTGTTTGTTTGGTTTTGGCTTGTGTTTGTTTGGTTTTGGCTTGTGTTTGTTTGGTTTTGGCTTGTGTTTGTTTGGTTTTGGCTTGTGTTTGTTTGGGTTTTGTGGTTTTTAGCTAAATG
This sequence comes from Nyctibius grandis, assembly GCF_013368605.1. NCBI lineage: Eukaryota > Metazoa > Chordata > Aves > Nyctibiiformes > Nyctibiidae > Nyctibius > Nyctibius grandis. The sequence continues at coordinate 6,557,899 of NW_027167473.1, forward strand.
AACATCTGAGAGCAGGTGTTCTAGCGATGGATCCATATTACTGTGTTTTCCTGACTAGAGTAGTTGAATGTTTGCTTAGATTTTAATAGCAGTTAGTTTTCTAAAATAGGGACACGACGTTTGCAGTCACAGGCCTTTGAACACGCAGTGAATTCCCGTTGTTAGAAGGCTCCTACTCTCATGTATGTTTTCATTGTGGAGATGTTTCGGTGTCCTTGGGCTACCTGCATTTGTGGGTAATGCTGGAGTTCAAGGGGATGAGCCTTCATCTGTGATCAACAGGAGAAGTTTAGAGATGGCACGGCACCAGGGTGTAAGAGGAATGTCACAAAGGAACTGTAAAAACCAAACCAACCAACGAAACAAACAAACCCAGCCTTAATTATTGTAAACTTGACCTTTTCTTTAGCAGTACCTTCTCATGAAAAGGTCTTTGAGTTTATGAAGTCTTAAGTTCAAAGTGTCAGAGTATGTTCCTAGCCTAAAAAGTGATCGCTTATTTATTGTACAGTAATGCCCCCACTGTGGCAGTTCTTTAATGGCTCCTTCTCCTCCATTTGTCAGTTTTGTCTAGCAATCTTCTTGTAGGAATCAGGCAGGTGTTTTATGGGAGGGGAGTGAAATCCTCGTGGAAATGTAACATGGAATTTTAGCAGTATTTTGGAAAGAGATGTGATTGGAGAAGAGTTGCAGTAAATATTTGCTTTACCTTGATGCCATTTACCGAGTTTTTCCGGGATAATAATCAGAAATAATGGAGAGTATAATAATCCTGCTCTCTGCAGATTGCTTCTGTTACCTGGCGCTGTGTGGCAGGGGTCTGGTAATGTCTGAGCTTTCCCGTTGCCTGCCTCGCACGGGAGCTGTGCTGCTGTGCATGTCAGAGGACACAGGCACCTGGCTGAAGTGCCAGCTCTGATCCAGTGAATTTGGCATCGGCCCTTCTGGGCAGAGCTGGATTTTGCAGAGCCACCTGGAAGCATCTGCTTGCTTCTTCTTGGCATTTTCTTTGTCGGTGGGTTTGTTAGCTGAGTCACAACTATTCAAATGTTTGGAACTGGCTCAGTTCAGCATTGTGCTGAAACTAGTAAGTCTTCCTGAACTCGGGGAGGGCTAGATACTGCAGTAGAAAGACACCTGAGTCATCCCAATTTTAACATTTTTTTAAGATCTGCTGACTTAGAAACGATTTATTTTGCTATATTTCAATTTAATGTAGACATTAACTTCACTGAAATTAGTTGTGAAGGAACCCTGTCCCCAGAGGAGCTGGCTGAAACCTGTAAGCTCTAACAAACTGTCTTGTTTTCACTAAGACCCTCCTTTGAATTGACTAATGTAAACACAGCTTTCTCCAAACAAAGCTGTAGCTCAAGAGGATTGACCGAAATGCTTCCTTGAGCGTTTGGCTTCTGTAATATCTCTTAAACTAAGAATCAGTGTGTGTGGTGCTTGAAAATAAGTTTCAATCGGTGTTTTATCTGGACCCAGAAGATAGCCAGAGTCATGGTTTTGGAAGGATGTCTGGTCTTAGCCCTTGCCATGACTCAGTGTGATTACTGTGATACTACACCCTAATGAAGGAAAATCAGATTGTTTCCTGTAAACTTTTGCTGGGTTAGTTGGAACTATGTGGTGAGAGAAGCAACCAAATAGACTTCAGCGATGCTTCTTATTTACCACTAATTCCAAGTGGAGAAAAAAACTCTTACGAATACAATGTTCTGTTCTGTGGTGTCTGATGCTCCTGTCCACATGATGGTGTGGACAGAAGTGGTGTGTGTGGTGGTTATTCTGCAGATAACTAGATTCTTTTAGGAAGGTTTGGACTGGAAGCTACAATCTGTGAATGAGATGCTGTCTCTGCCACTGTTGCTAAATGAGTTCAGCTCTCTGATCCTCAGTTCCTAGAGCCTTCACATGAAGTTTCACAGCTCTTTAAGACAGACATGAGTTCAAAGCACAGAAAAAAATTACCATCAGATTTGTTTAGGCAGCTGCAGCTTCCAGAGTTGTGAATGAAATGCTGAATTTAGCAGTATGTAAAGCAGATAACGTGACTTAAACAACTTTTTCTATAAGCTGCCTCCAAATTACATCAGTCACAGCTTCTGGATAAGAAACTGTAGTGGTAAATCTCAGGTCTTGTTTCTTTTCCTCTTTACTTGTTTCCTTATGTTCTATTTAATAGTTTTTTCTTTTTAAATGCTCATTGCAGTTCAAAAAACTAAAACCAAAAAAAACCAAGCTGTCAGTGCATTTCACATGGCTTCAAGATGTCCTTAACAAGTGCTCTTTTCTATTTATTTGCAGTGTTTAATTTGTTGAAAGATTGAGTCAGATGGTAGCCTTGAGTAAACATTAAGGTGACATGGAGACTTTAATAAATAACTAAAAATGTCTGCTCCTTCCTGCCTCTGCTGGGCATCCTCTCTTACCCAGGACAGCAAGTGTTAGCACACTTTTAGAGTGGGCAGAGTCTGTTCAGTAAAGGCAAAATTTTCTTACTGAAATCTGTAATAAACTTAATTATTCTCTTTTTTTTTTTTTTTTAAACAGTATATTAAAAAAAAAAATCTGTTGCCACCTTCACAGTTCTTCATTTTCTGTAGACAGCAGATTCACCCAGGATATTTTAGGATTAAAAAATTCTAGTATTTCTAGGAGTTCATGCAAACAGCATTGCCCGAGTATGGACTGGTAACTTAAAACTGGGAGGGTGTTACTCCCACCTATTTGGCAGTAGAGTGAGGTTTTACAGTTGGCTTAAGCTAAGCTGAGTCTATGCCTCCACTGAAACTGAGGTCCTACGCTCCCCTTATCCCAGCTGTGCATTTCTTTTCCTCTCTGCCTTCCGGGAACTTTTATATCGGGAAACTTTTACTTTGTGATTATTACTGTTGCTATTTCTGTGGCGTTTTTCTCAGTCGCTTCAGCTGTGTGGTCTGACTGACCAGCAGTGATGCAGGAGTGTGTGGCCAAAGGTGAAGGAGAGGATGGGCTAACTTCTTTAGCAGCAGCAGACTTAGACCAGCGAAAACTGAAGGCAAAACTATGTTCTTAGACACGGACTTAAGTGTCTAAGCATTGAATTAAGACTTAAGGGCCAGACCGGCAGAAAAGCTTGAACAGGAGATCCACAAACATGCCTACACGCTTCTGTGGATTCAGATGTTAGCAGCCTTAGTTTCTCAATGTTGTGCAGTGCTGGCGTTAAGACTTTTCATTTCACAGCCCTGTAAGGTCCTTAATTTTGCCTTTTTGTGAGCAGAAGCTGTATGCAAGCAAGTTGTTCTTGTCCATAGCAGTGGAACAAAGCTACAAGTCACATTGTCTTTATTGCTGTGGTCGGTATTTAATTGAGCATATTCAAACACATATTAAATGTTTCAGTAGCTTATTACAGTTACTGGGTTTCATTGAAAACACTTTCACTAGAAGTATTTAGAGTTGCTATTGTTATCGAATTAAATGACAAATTTATACTGAAATTATGTTTGGCTGTAAAATTATATTCCCATTAAATATGACATCTTCTTTTGCAGTGACCCGTATGTGAAACTTTCCTTGTATGTAGCAGATGAGAACAGAGAACTTGCTCTTGTGCAGACAAAAACTATTAAAAAGGTATGTGTATACTCTTTTTTTATTGCATTGGTTTGGAAATATTAAGAATACTGGAACACAATTCTATAACATAGTACAACATACATGTATAGCAACTGAATGATGTATTTTTTCAAACCAAAATAAGAAGCGAAGCGCATGCATCTTCAGCGTGCATGGTCTGTTGACAGGGGGAAAAAAAAAGAGAGACAAAAAAATCCTAATATGTTGCATATTATTCTCTGAACCTTGGCTTATCAAATCTCTTTACATCATTCACTGTTTCTTTTATCAAAATCGTATTTTAGTGGAAGTCACAGCTGAAATAACGAACTAAGAAACTCTGCTTTAATTATAATATATTTGACTTTTAGCAAAAATGATAGTTCTGTAATGTTCCCTTTCAAAATTTCCATGGATCTTAGTGCTGCCCTAGGAAGGAAGAGACAAAGGACAATGTTTGCACAGCCCAACTGTGGACAGAGCACTGAGGATGAGATGATGATGATGTATTCCTGGGATTGCATCTGCCTTTTTTCACTGTTTCTTGTAACTGTCACTTAAAACATGGGCTTTCTCAGTCATTTCCATAATGGTGATATTAACTCATCTGTTGGAAAGGTCTCGTTAGTCATTTCTGTTCTGAACTGTTAAATTTCATCTCAAGACTGCTGCCCTCAAAGCAGTATTCTTCCTATGCAATTTTCAATCTCTATTTATTTCACAAATAGCAAACATCATTAGGTATCTTGATTTTGAGTTAAAATCATTAATGAAAAAAATACTGAGCATAGTCAGTCCCAGGAGTGATTCTGACAGACACTGCCAGTTATCTCCTTCAGCTCTGTAACTGTTCTTTGAATATGACAGTGTCCAGCCCTTCGCTAGTTTCTTATTTTTCTACTCCTTTTTGTCTTCCTCAGTTTACTGGTCACTTTCTGGGTGGCGCTGTCCTGCGGGGCGCCTTCAAGGGCAGACGGGACCGCAGTTCCCTTTCCATTCTCCTTCCACGTTACCTGTGCAGTTGTCTGACACGTATCCTGCTGCGCAGCCAGACCCACCCTTGTGAGGTGCTTCGTTACAGCCGAAGGGATTCAATGCACATTGTTCCCTTACTCTGAAAAAAATAAAGTTATCAGAAAAATTTCAGATTCGTGTGACGTGATCAAGCTGTGTTGAATTTCTGATGCTTTTTTTGTTTCGATTTACCTCCCTCCACACATTCAGTTATTCCAACTGTAAAAGCTGATTAATGCCTCGTGTTCCCTTTTGGAGCTGTGTTTTGAATGGCCTGTAGAAACGCTTTCTTCTTTCTGCAGTAGGAAAGGCTGGAGTTGCTGTTTGCTGTCTTAGGATCGTGTAAGATGCTTAGTGTGTTGTTTTTAAATTCCTGCTACTAGGCTTGTGATTTCCTGTGTCATTCTTTCAAAAGTCTGGATGAAGATTATCCAGTTCCTCAATTTGACTGTGCTGAGCTCTGAAGACTTTGCTTGTACATCAGCTGTGACAACTTCTATCTTTGTACCAATCCCTCCTAGTTATTTCACCTTTCCCATATGTAACATTAAACATAATTTCCCCTATCTAAATGTGCTTAGTCTCCCCACTGAGCTGCATTGCTTAGTAGCATCATTTCTTTCCGTGTTCTCATTTTATTTATACAGTTGAAAAACCTTCTTGGTGTTTGTTCTAATATCCTGTGGAAGATCTAACTCGGCTTGACTCTTGGCAGTTCTTTATCGGTACAGTACTTGCCCTTTTTAGGATGTTGCTCTTTTTGCTGCTGAGTCTTGTTGTTGTTGTTTCCCTGCTAATGTCCTTTCTGAAGTTATTCACGCATTTATTTCTGGAGCCTTTCTTTACAAGGGTTTTTCTCCTTTGCCAGGATTCTCGTGTTTGTACTTTCTGACGTGACCTGCTAATTGTTTGACTTGTAAAGGTGGAAGAATTTCTGCCGGTTACCAGGGCATTTACCAAAAATTGTACTGTCTAATACATCAAATATTGCCTGAAATTTGTGTTTGTGGTTAGGCAGCATTCAAAATTAATGCATTATTGATGGACAGTGGTGCCATCAAATTTAGTGCAGGACCATGCTTCGTTTGTTAAATTACATGGAAGCTCTCTTGCCAGTAACAGCCGCAGTTAATGAATACAAGGATTTAAAAAGCAACTTTTTTTTTCCTTATTACTTCATTTTTTTACTGAATACATTTCTGCTCCTTAAGGCAAAAACCTGAAGGAGTTTTAAACTTGGTTTTAAACTTGGTTTTAAACTTACCCCAGTTTGAGTTGCCCAAATTATTGATGTTTGTAGTTTTAATCAATTTATTATTTCGTGCTTGAGCTCCCTTCAGATTGCAACCTATATGCATATTTTATTCAGGTTATTAAAACAAAATTAAAATCCTTGATAGGCTTGGGGCAGATTTAGAGGCAATCGTGCCTGTTCAAAGGGGAAATAACCTTTCCTTTTGTTCTTTTTTTCTTTTTCTTTTAAATTTACAGTATAAATCTGTCCTTATTTTTGTAGCCCTGAAGTTGACCCTGTGTTTAAAAAATACATATTTTTTTTCATCTGGGTTTAAATGAATCTTGAGAATGAAACTTCTCCGTGTTTTATTTCTGTAGGTTCTCAGTGATTTGCCTTTTACTCATAGAATCCTATTTATACTTAGCATCTATTTTAGGATCATCTGACTCAAATATCCTCCCACGTTTGGTTTACTCAGTAGAGAATTGCTAAATAAATTGATGGCAATATTTTTTCCATTTTTTTAATGACATACTTTTTTCTCCTTTATTTTTTTTCCAGAAAATTGTCACTTGCATGCGCATTTTGGTGATTGCAAAATGGCAAACGTAAAGAAATTTTAGTATGTAAATATGTTTATTTCTTTTACAGACACTGAATCCAAAATGGAATGAAGAATTTTATTTTCGAGTAAGTTTCCCTTTCCTTGCAATCATTATTATAACACGTACAATTAATCACATGGCATTTTATGAGGTTAGGGAGAAGCTTGGGGTTTATTTGTTGTTTATATGTTTGCATTAAAAATGCTTGTCCTGATGTAATTGCTCTTCTGTGTCTGTAGTGATGGAACGATCAGTAGGAATTGGCTAAGGTTAATCTAGAAACGGACTGTTTCACAATTTGGTATTTTATTTAGATAAGGTTTGAGTTAATTCATCTGACAAAAAATCCTTTTTGCTTGAAAATGTATTTTTAGCAGAGCATGTTTGCTGTGGTTTTAAAATGTTAGTGCAGTGGCAAATAACCAGAGTTATTTCCAAGAGCTGTATGAAATTTCAGTTATCATGGCAAAAAATAATGAAATACAAATGTAGAGAAGGAAGATAGAAAAAGTAATTTCTCTTGGCCTTTATGTTACTTACCAAAAAGGTCAAAATATGCCTTTTTTTTTTTAGTTAATTTTCATCTTTCTAGAACTTGCTTAAAATGAAAACCAAATTATAGCTAAAACTGAGGGATTTTTATCAGCAAAACTAATTGTGAATATTTGAAAGCGGTAAAGGAGGAGTTAAAATAGTGATTCTCAAAACTAACACGATAGAAATGAGAAGGGCAATAACAACTTTGTTATTTAGTTGCTGAAAATATTTTTCCAAAGAATGACTTAATTTTAGTGCAGCTGTAGCTTTCACAAAAGGAGGTTAGGTAGAATTTCAGTGGGTTTTAAAATTTAATCTTAAACAGCTGCTTGAGGAAAAGATGTCATTGTGGATCGTTAAAAAGGGGTATCCTGTCGAACATGGTTTTGCAACTAGGTAATACATCTCTAAAATCATCTTTATCTAATCAAATATTTTGCTTTTTATAATGTACTCAGAGGGGAGAATATGGACTTACAATTTTTAGGTTATGCAGAGTCCATAGGAACTGTCTTGACCCCAAATTACGGCTGAGCCGAAGGTTTTCTGTTCTCATCACAGTGGTGTTTGATGCTTGCACATCTCATTACAGAGGTGGCTCTGTGGGATAACTTTAGCTACCTGCCTGTAAAAATGCAGAGGGATTTTAATACTGTAATTTCACCGGGAAGTCATTACCCCACTAGGGGAGCATTTAACAGTGAAGAGTTCAAGCGCCTTTGCCAGCATGTTTATGAGTTTTCTTAGTTAATCCTAAACAATAATGTGAATATATAAAGTAATGCATAGCCTTTGTGTGTCACAATTCTCTGATTTTCTCAAAACTGGCAAGTCCGTCGCCACCCACACAGAATTATCAGTCAGGTGTGGAATATTATTTCTAAATTTTCTTAATTAAACAAGTTGGACATAGTAACCTGGCTTACAAAGTTCTTCTGAAAGAATGTGTCAAGTGGATAAACTGCTGTAGAACTTTTTGCTTGTTTAACAGTGGCTGTTTGTCTTCCTGCCAGAGTTTGTTTGTTTGTTTGATTTTCCTTTTAAATGTTGGCAGTCTTTCTGTTTAAATTGACTTCAACGTAAATAATTTTCTGGAGGTATATTTGCTGTTTTCAAGTGCTGGAGAGCCTTCTGTTGGCTTTTCCACAGGCAGGTGTGATAAATGGGCTAGAAGTGGTGAGCGATGGACAGTTGGAAATAGGGGTGATTGTGCCAGTCTGAAAGCACTGATTTAATCACTGTATAAACCAGTACCCATATATTGTTATCATCAAGCTGATGAACCTAAAGTGACACTATTTGAATTTTTTCATAGGTAAACCCAACCAATCATCGTCTCCTGTTTGAAGTGTTTGATGAAAACAGATTGGTGAGTGCTTGTCTTGATTGTGTCTTACTAATTACAAGGCTCCGTGTAACACAGCTGATGAAAATACAGCACATCTTAAAGGTGTATTTTTGTGTGGTGTTAACTAAGTGTGCTAAGAAATGCAGATAGAAGCATGAAAAGCATCTGGTCTTGGGTCTAACAGTCAGAGCATTAAACACAGAAGTAGTACCCTGCTGGGTCAGACCAAAATTGTCCTCTTTATCTCAGTATTCTGACATGAAAACCTCATCATATTCTTCTTTAGTGCAAACTGATAAAGTCCCAACCTTTTTAGTCACTTACAAAGCAGCTGCTTCATCTTTGGATCATTTTAGTGTCTCTTTCCTGTACCTTCTGATATTTCTGCATCCTTTTTTGGGGTGTGGTTGCCAAAGCTGCGCCTTGTACTCAAGATGTGGGTGTATGAAGGTTTAAGGTAATGGCAAAATAATGCGCTCTGTTATGTTTTCAGTTCCCTGCCTCATAATGCCCAGCGTATTGTTAGTGGTTTTGGTCTTGAACTTCATTTGTCTTGATGCAGCAGTTCTTCTAGAGATGTCTTCCAACATCTTACTGCTTCTTGCTTGGTTATAAGTAGAAGTTGCTTTCACACAGCCATACGTGGCATGAGTGACCCTGTCACTGTGAATGTGCTGGGTTAAATATGCCAGTGCAGTGGATACTGGGTGAATGACTTTTTGGGGGGGTTTGTCCTTTGAAAATGGTAACACCGTCTGTGTTTATGAGATCAGGTATTACGTTTTCTTGGTTGGGTGCAGTACAATCTCTGGTAAACTTGTTTGCTTTGTGGAGATTAGGATCAGTGTTGTGAAGATCCTTTTGTTTAAAAAAACCAGTATGGAAACATCTGTCTTAAAAATATATGCTTTTCCTCTGTCGTCTTATTAAATGTAGAGCAAAGAAAAATAGACGAGCTGTAATCTTCTGAGGGGGAAAAAAGGACTTGGAGCCAAATGAGTATATCCTCCTTTAAGAGGAAGGAAATCTGTGTATTTAGAGTGGGCTGACTGTGAGCGTATTTATCGACATATAACGATCATAATGACCACTTGCACTGTTAGAACCGTACTGTACCTTTTGAACTTGAGGGGGATCATAGGCCAGTTCTTCCCAGTTTAAGGTCCTCTTCCATTGCCAGCTGACACAACGCTGAGCAGAAATCCTGTGCCCATCACTGCGAGGCAGAGTGTGTCAGCCTGGGCTCAGGGCTGCGCTGGCATTGCTGCGTGGCGCCCGTGTGTGGGGGGATAGTGGCAGTATGGTTGTGTTGGGGGGACGAAGCAGAACTCGTGGAAGAGGCTTCGCTCTGGCCTGCAGAGCACGGTGGCATGCATGGGGATGTCCGTGGGTGATGGTGACAGCTGAGAAATGACGGTTGTGGTGTACTCATTTCAGAGAGATTGCCTGAGATTTTCAAGTTTCTGTACACAGTTTCAGTGGCAGTTTCAGTACTGCTTTGTTGTGAGCCATCTTCTGTTTGTTCTGCCGGGGATCCTGCTTCTGTAGACAGTCTGCCCGTGGGCTCATCACCTCCTTGCAAGGGCAGCAGCCTGTGCTTTGGGAGCTGTTGCTTGCCTGTCAGAAGGTATCCGGACCTGTTGACCAAGCAAGTACACTGGGGGTTTGAGAGTAGCAGATTTCCATCAGGTTATGTTCACAGAACGAGGAGACCTTGACCTGATTATTTTGACTTTACTCTGAAATACGTATTGTCAATACTTGCATGGTTTTTATTGCAAGAACTTTGTTTCTCCTTCATGTTCCCAAGTTATCAAAGCACTTTCTGTGTTTGCAGTGCGTCCTTTCCTTTCTATCACCCCATCAAAATAGAGAATATATGATGCAAGCTTCATCTTTGGTGCACAGAGAGACACTGTCCTTGGATAATACATCTTATCTGAGAAATAAGATAAAATAATATCAACACTTGTGCTTCCACAAGGCAGCCTACAGTGCCGTTGCTGTGTAGAAGCTATTCATGTTTGTCTTCTTGTTGGCTCATAGTCCCCGTAAAACAATAAAGGATTGTGCTGTCTCTTGGCAGTTATGTAGTTTTAAGCTTCCATTTCTCTTGTGGTTGGTCATTTTCTGTCTTTTGAAAACAAGCTGCTTGCAAACAGAGGTCTAGAAGAAGTCTAGATGGAGTATTGACCCCCCACCTACAGATTTTGGGAGCTGTTGACAAAACTGACGCTTTCAAGGTCTCCTAGGAACGAATGTCCGTGTGTTGCAGTGAAGCCACGCTGCTTGCTAAGCAGGGTTTCTTTTCCTGTGTGTGCTAACAAGTGCAATTGTGAGCACACTTCAAGTGTGAGTATCCTCAGAGCACTGAGCTGCTGCGTTGTAACAGCGCTGATTTAGGGTGTTTGTTTCACGTTTTGGTGTGTCCTCTCTGTCTGTTCGTCTTCTGAGCTCTTTTGGCTCTCGGAGAGCGTAGCTGCATTCCGTGCTGGCACTCGCGGTAATATTGCTAACTTTCTCCCTGGAGGCTGGCCAGCAATGGGCAGAGTTTCTGTGCGGTGTTTAAGGCAAATCGGTACAAAACGACATGCAACACCCGCCTCCGGTTTTCACTCGTCTTTACTGCCTGGTAAAACTGAAAAAGAAACTTTATCTCCTGCCATCTCGCACGTTTCTGCTGTTCTTATTGCGTGAGAAATCTTTGCCATATGTACGAGTGCTTTGTTTGTTGTAATTGTTAATTATTAGAAGGGACTGCGCAGGGTAGTGTAGGTTATGGTGCGTTCGTGGGGACGGTGTAAAAGTTGTGGCTTTTTAGAGGCAAGAAGCTTGTTGCTTAATCATGTTGTGAGCACAGTTAAAATTGAAAGCGTAACCGTGCTATATTTATTCGTGTTCTGCCATGATAGCCTAATGCTGTAACACCAAAATGTTAAGCTTGAAATAATTTTTCTCATTTGCACGTGGAGTTGACTTAAACTTTTAACGCTGAATCGAGTGTGTTTGTTGTAGTTAAGTTTTTGAGCGTGTGCTTTATACAAGTGTGCCTTGTGAACATGCTGTGGTTTAGATTTATAGCAGTGCCGAGTGTGCTCGCTGCCCTAGTCAGCTGTGAGAGCTCTCCCGCTGGGGCTGCTCCTCTCTGATGGAAAAGGAGCAGCTGTGAAGGTGCTGTTTCAGGCTCTTGCTGGCATTAAAAAAAAAAAAAAGAAAAAAAACAAACCCCCCACCAGCTTACACGGGAGAGGGGGAGCCAGGCCACGTGACTGCCACCATCCTACCCTATGTCACGGTGTGTAGGAGCGCTGATTGCTCTTACCCAATCATGCCTGGAATGCCGCTTGCCACTTGGGCTATTTCTGCTATCTGTCGCTATCAGGGCTGCACTGCTAACAGTTTGGCAGATGGGACACTTTTTCGTGGAGTTTATGTCTTTGGTTTTTAACTTCTGGCAGTGCCTGAATTGTTGCTGTTCTCCCTCTCCTTTTCTTCTCTCTGTAAAACCATGGCCCATCGGCTGCGGTTTCATTTTGGCTCTGGGCGAAGCAACACGGCCCCCGAATCGGAGATCCTCGACCGCGAGAGAGAAGATGACTTTTTCATGGCATTCCACACTTTGCCAAGAAGAAGCGGTCCTCACGCTTTCTCCCGACACCGAGCAGACTACGGCAGCGGCGGCGATTTGCAAGAAGTGGGCTCCTTGAAAAGGAGTACATCCATGTTTATTCCCCAGCTGCTGAACAGTATCGACGTGCGTCCGACGAGAAGCTCGTCGATGCAGATCTCTCTCCAGCGCAAAGCTGCGAACGGCTGCGCCGACGAGTGCGCGGCCCTGGAGTCTCCTGAGGAGACGCTCCCCTGTAAATGCCCAGACTTCGGGGAGGATCACGCACCCCCTCTTGAAAACCGTCGTTCTTCTCCGAGCAGCCCAGAGGCGGCTCCTGAAGATCCTCCACCCAGGCCGACGGAAGAATTAGGGCAGCAGATTAATGGAACTATTTGCTGTAATCGTAGAATATTTTGTGCTGTTCCTTCTAATAACCAGAGCGAGGATGCTTCGTCAGCTACCCGAGAAGATGAGGCGAATGAAGCAGCTTCAGGTTTAAACATAAGTGGCGTGAGAATTCAGCATCGGGCTTCAAGTGCAGACGTGCCTCAGGTTACCCTACTACCCTTTGGTGCTGAGGCTCAGAATAATGCTCCCACCCCTGAACCCCGGCGCTGGTCCTTGCAACATGTGCCAGATATGTCAGCAAATTCAGGGAAAAAGTTCTTTGTTCTCCAGTTACAGCAGCCGCAGGCAAGCGGTACAGGTGCAGGAGGAGAGTACAGCTTTGGTTTCACTGGAACAAAAGGGGACAGACTGGTCAGGTATCCTCGGATACGGCTAGAGAGGAGCACTTCCTACCCTGTCCAGCCGCCAGCAGAAGAAACCAGCCCCGCAGATGACGGACTGAGTTCAGAACCGCGTGGAAACGGCAGGAACGGGTCAGAAATACCTAGAAGCAATTCGGTAGAGCGGATTCCTCAAGGGCAGGGATGCTTGTTTAAAATCCGACCAGATCAAAACACGAGACAGCAGCACTTCAGAATTCTTGTCACCCGTGGTCCTGAGGAACAAAATCAGGCTGCTGGTAAAGAGGGTCGTGGCACCCCTGGCCCTACGACAGCCAGCACCACAGTAAGTATGATGCTGAGTGTGCTATGCCGGTGTAATACAGAATTGCCATACAGAGGCTGCTAGACTGGAGGCAACTGGAGCACTTCCACTGTTAGTGCTAGAATGTTCTGCATTTCTCTGGAGCAAGGCACGAATCATCTCTTTTTAATCTAATGCAACTTTGCTCTCAGTTATGATTACATCCAGTGTAATATTTTGAGATCCTAATGTCACATGTTTCTTAATTCAGTGTTACATCAGCTGGAAAGATTTTTAAAAATCAAAACATTCAAATGGAAAATTAAGTGTTTGTGTTAATTTGTTTGGCTGAGACCTTGCTGCATGAAGAACTCTTCGTGCACTCTTCTTAAAAACAAATACTTTGACAGCTTCTAAGTATAATGTACACACGTGTGTACCTCTGCACGATTTTAAAATATGTATTTTAATGCAGTAGTAGCTAAGACTATAGAAATTTTATGATAATTCCAGTCAAGATATTGATTAGATACGGTACCAAGAAGTTAGGGAAAAACATTCTTTCTTATAGTAATGTTTTTGTCCTGTTTTTTGTGCGCCACAAGTCCTGATCAAACCACTGTACGAGTGGCTTGGCACAGCTCAGTAAACTCTCTTGTTGTTTGTATTTGCCTTGGTTTTGCTTTAAGATGACAAAATTAATCTTCTGGTTTTTCTTTGCTACAATGGGAGAGGATTGATGTTTTATCTTTTTTAAGCCACTTTTTAAGAAGCTGGAGTAGGAATGAAACTGAAGGGTTTAGATTAGTCATTTGCTTAAATTGCTGTCCTGTGCAATTTAACACTGCCCACTTGAGTTCCCGAGCTGGGTGACGCTGTGTATAGAACAGTAAGCGCTCTGTCTCCAGCTGTGAAAACAGATTCACTAGAGGAGATTTTGCTCTTCGTGGCTCGTGTGTTCTCGTTCCTCGGGGCTTTCGCTCGGTGAGTGTAGCACAAAGACAGCTGCTCGCCGCAGCGAGGCCATATGATGACTCTGCAGCTTTCCTGTGAAAAAGCGAAGAGTCTCCAAGTTACTCCGGCAGAGCCTTGTTTTTAGCTCTTCGGTAGGTGTCGTCAGCAGAAAATCCCAGTGTCCCTAAGCTTTTGTTTTAAAAAAGGAAAATACAAAAGAAAATCCCTTGCCAGTACAGGTTTCGTTTCGGCCTCCACAAGCTGGCAGTTTGTTAAGCAGGGTACAGGGTCTTTCCTGCCAGCCAGGGAACGTTTCAGCAGGAAAATGTGGAATGCAGAAACCTCACTGATTTTCTTCTTTGTTGGCTTTCACGCATGCAGCACAGTGTGCTAAGTGTTCTCATACTAAAATGGATCTAAATCTCAAACTAAAAATGAAATGGGAAAAAAACAGTCTGTCTGATTTTTCCCTTTCCTGTTTATTATCCCTTGTTCCTTTCCAATGATAGCTGTTTGTGGAGACCCACCGTAGCCGGTTATGTAAGTAGCTGTAGTGTGTCAAACGTAGGACCAAGGCATCCGAGGTTCACAGATCTGTGCGACCTGCAGAGATGTGCCCCGGTGCCTCATCTTCCTAAAGGATCTACCCCCCAAAGTCACTTTGATCTTCGCTGTAGTACTGGTACATACCAAAGACATACTTCAGTGTTTCCAGAGGAGAATTATGAAATGTGTTCCTGTGTGCTCGTAGTTTGAGTTACCATGTGAAATCAATTTAGTCAGCCATGAAGCATGGCAGTCACAGAGGCGCTCAGTCCAAATGGCACTTGCATTCTTCAGTGCAGAAAGTTTCAAAAATAAGGAATTAATTGAAACTTGAAACTTTTTTGTGGTGTTTTCTCATGTTTGTAGCAAGCCCAGAAATATTGTGGGTCGAGGTGATTGGCTAGGCAAAACGCCATGGGAAGTGTGGGGAGTGAAAGCATTTTGGTGAAGTTTTGCTTTATTTTGCCTCCATATAAAACATTCCTTGGTCAGGTGTCATTTTTAATCTATCCCACAGAAGGTTGTGGGGAGGACCGGTGATGCGAAGTAAGGGTGTGCCTGAAATGTGTGTTCTGTTAAGCTGAGGGGAAAAGTTGCCGTGTTTTATGGTTATTAGCATAAAAAAAAAGTTCTAGACTCTTCCAGTTCAACAAGTTTGTGTGTATTTGATTGATATAGGGCACGGGCCTGGGGCTGTGGGCAGCAGCTGCTACAGCCTGATTTATCTTGAGTGCAAACATTCAAGCGGGCGTCTGCAGTCCTGCTGCTACCAAGTGTTTATGACCTTTCAAATATCTTCTGTTTCAGGCAGGAGCGGTTTGGGCGAGCAGGATGTATTTCATTACAAGTCGTTATAAAATATTAAGTAAAGTACGAGCTTGTGTCCAATTGTGAAAAACTTTATTTGGAAGCCTTGTTACAAATTCTTTTGACTCCTGTGATATTTTATATGTAATGCCATAGGCTGCTGCTAAGCGTGTGTACACACTGTGGCGTATAACAAATACATTGTGTGTACCATGAGTGCATAGCTGTATTTGTGGGAAACACTTCAAAAATCTCATGGATTGGACAACTGTTTGAGAGACCTGACAAAGGCATCTTTGTTGTGACAAAAATACGAAGCGCCCTAACAAACTGTGGTAGTAGTAGCGTTGAATTATATTTAGTTAACAGAAATGGCAGCTCTGGACTCTACAAGTCGGCATTTCTCACAACTCAGCTTTTATTTTCCCTTCTTAGAAATAATTTTAGAATAAGTATTGTTGTGAAAGTACCGAGAATCTACTTGTGCTCCTAAGGTGTCGGCTGGGATTGGAGCACGTGCACCAGAAGAGCAAGCCAGGGTAAGCGCAGTTCAGCGGTCCCAAAGGCCAGCGTTCGGTGTGGTGCAGTGCCCGGCAGCCTTGAGGGTGGGCACCTAAGCCGTGTGCCTCACTCAGGCTGGTGCCACGTGGCAAACCAGCGATGATTGCCTCAGCTCTAGCTGAGACACTGGCTTTGGCAAAATTTCCTGGAGATGAGAGTGGAAGCAGGGCTGGGTGAACACGTGCAATGCACGTGATGGCTTTCATACGGACTCTGTGGGAAGGGGTTAAAAAATGCCTCTGAAGAGCGTGGAACTCGATGGACTCGAGGAGCTGGAACTGCTGCT
This sequence comes from Nyctibius grandis, assembly GCF_013368605.1. NCBI lineage: Eukaryota > Metazoa > Chordata > Aves > Nyctibiiformes > Nyctibiidae > Nyctibius > Nyctibius grandis. Next base: position 6,574,045 of record NW_027167473.1, read on the forward strand.
CCTCGGCTGCTGCCTCCCCAGGGCTGTAACATCCACTTCCCTGCCTTGCTCTGCCCTTTGTCGTAGGTAGGTCCTTCAAACCTTCAGGCTTCTGTTGATACCCTGGATTGTGGTGGGGCAGGGGATACCAGTTCCTTTGTTTTAATGGAAATGCTTTCATGGGAGACCTCGGGCAGTCATTCATGCAGTGGATTTCAGGTGTGTCAGTGGTGAGCTTTGGTCAGGAATAGTCTTTATCACCTAGAGCAGAGCCAACTGCTGTTAATGAAGCTGTGCAGGGGAAAGGCGGAGTTGTTTGCTGGAACCCTTCTACAAAATTGGTATTTAGCAACTGACAGTTACATGACTGCAATGCAGATGAGGAAAAATCTTAACTTCTCATTCAGAATCGTATAATAACTTTTTTTTCTGTATTATGACATATAGCACAATGGATTTTGACAGTTTAGTTTTTCTAGAGGCGATGAATGCTCCTCTTGGTTCTTTCATTCCACTTGCCATCCTTCTTAGCTTCAGTGATACCTCTTCAGCGTAAAAAGGTTGCTGGTAACCCCTTCTCCCCTTAGGGACTTCCTGGGATTTGCAGTAGATTTCTACGACGGCAAAACTTGGCGAAGGATAGGAATCCACGCAGAAAACTGCTGCTGCTAGGCAAGTTTAAAACCTTGAACATCCTCTTTATATCCCGTTAGGAGAGCTATGAGTCAAGTCTGTTTAATCATCCTGGGGATTTTTTATTTGTGGGTTTGACCTAAGAGAAAGCAGGTCAGTGAGATTGCTGATTGATTTAGAGCAATAGCTGATGAAAATTTTCTAGTGTTCAGCAGTGTTACTAAAATAGTATCTAATGCTAAATCACGTATATAAAAGATGCACATTTCTGCTCTGTCTAGGATTAGAAATGCACATCTAAAGAATTCAACCCTTCCATAGACCTTCCTTACACAAGATCAATCTTAATTTTCTCTTTCAACGTTGCTGCTCTTGCCCGCCCCTGTGGTCATTCACCAGCCTGTCACTGACACACTGTTCAGCACTTAATTTAACATCATTCATCATCTTTAACAAGCCCCCACGCTGATACTTTTTAGGGCTTGAGTTGGTATGGGAAATGGTGGTGCTTTTGAATGGGAAAAGAGGTTTAATTGCTTCTCTTATAATTTCTGAACCAAGTCTAAATGTCCAAGAACTCCAAAGAATAAATAGACAAAAATGGGACAAGTCCCGTTCCTAAGGAACTTATATATAACTTTATCTGCCTATCCTGTTTCCGTGTGGATGGTGAGGTATCTTAGAACCAGGAGTCACTCCATTGAGATCGAACATGCAGAGTGAAAACGTGCTTGGCGTTAGAGCCTTCCCTTGGGTCTGTCCCCCCATCCCCGCAGGGGTAGTGGCATTGCCCGCGGCGAAGGTTAAACGGGCTGCGTTCACACTGCCCAGCTCGGGGCGCGACGCTCACGGCTGAGCCACGCTGAGCTCTTTCTGCACCGTCCGTTGCAGAGCGATTACTGAGCGCGGTACAAACCAGCAAAAATCACCTTGTTAACGGTTTATTTGCTAGGGGCATATTCTTAAAAATTTAGAGGACTTCTAAAAGAGGCAAAAGCGAAGCTGGAAGCAAGTGTTTCTTCCCAAGTCTCTTCCAGGACAGCTGAACCGGTGCAGCGCACCTGCGCACGGGCACTGGTAGACAAACGGGGTGGGAAGTGTTCAGCGCCTTTAAAGTGCTGCTCCACGGGGCTAAAGCTGCACAACGATTTCATCTTCCATATTGCACACGTCTAAGTTTGGAGACCTGCTGCAGGGCTTGCTGTCTGGGCTCTAATAGGCATTTCTAGAACATAATTCACGGTGCCCTTAGCTGGATGTTTAAAATAGCTCCAGTGAACAGCGCTGTGAATCGCCCGTCTCCTCCCGCTGCACAAGGAGGGCAGAAGGCTGGCTGGAAAGCTCTGCGCTGTGCCGGTGAGGGCTTTGTTGACATCTGCAGGTACAGGTGATGAATTCCACCCCTCAAGCCTTTTCTGGTTTTCTGGCAAGGACAGAATCAGGTCTCCTTCCCTCCTCTCTCCTCAACAAACCCACCTCTAGGCTGTCCTGAAGGAAAGGCATCTCCCTGACCATGGTGGGCTGTGCCTGGAGATCACCATTCTGCTCCTCCTTTTCCGCTCAGGGATCTGCCGTAGCTTACAGCCCACTCCGGGCCTTTCCTTCATGTGTAACTCCCTCCCCCCCCCTTTATTTTTCCCCTCCAGAAATCAGCTGGACCCCTTAATTAGCCTTTCCATCAGCTTGCACATCTGTTCTATAAAGATCTTCCTGCCCTGGAAGGGGCAGGCTGTCATCTTCCAACACGTGCAGAGCAGAAGCTCGTTTTACAAGAAGGGAAGTACCAAGGAGCAGGCTGATTTTTTTCTTTTCTCCTTTTTTCCCTGTCCCCTTTTCCCCTTCCCCTTATGTGAGTGGAGGACAAACAGCACATTGCAAGTAGTGTAAATTAGCTTGCAGAATTAAGAAATCCATGCGTAATTTTTAGTCAGGTTTTGGGTTGAGAACTGGCAGTGCTGTCTTCACCCCGTCCCTACACGTTCTCTGAGCTCCCTGGGAAATGATTCTGAGCTTTATTAGACTTCATTGTTGGGTGTTTTTCTTTTCCTCCCTGAAAGCTGTATCTTTTGGTATTTCTCTGTGAAGAAACCAGCAGAAGAGCTGGAAATAACATCACTTTTTTTAATAGCAGTAATAAACTATTTGCTCCTGCATGGAAAAATTGTATGCGGCGTTTCAGCACGCAGTGATCTCTTTAGGGCTGAGTTTATACGGCCCTCAATTTATAATGGAAATGCTGACACAGCCTTAGCACTGAAGGTGGCAGCCAGAGCAGCTTTGGTGTAGATCTAGCCACAGAAAATTACAGATAATAAACCAGATAGGGAGTCTTGATTGCTTTTTGTACTATTCAGCTGGTTTCCTATTTGAGAAAAGCTGTCAAGTAATGAAGAATTTAGGAATGTGCATGTTTTATGACTGTTCTAGTTCCAAAAGCGATTCTAAATCCAAGTCTGTCCCGTTTACTTAGTTTCCAGACTAAATCTCATTGTAAAATACATTACTGTGTGGGAAAAGCTAATCGTAGAGGTGAAGGCCCAGGCACTGTCATGACCAACATACCATTCGGTTCCCAGGGCTGCCACGTGCTGCCTCCTCGGGCTTTGGGGACGAGGAGGGCACGCTGTGTTGGAAGGGAAAGTCAAAAGAAACGTTTGTTTCTGATAAGTTGTGCGAGTAAAATCCAGACTGCGCTGTGCACTGTGGTGTGAATCCGGAGCTGTCGAGTGCTTTGGTAGGAAGCTCCGTGCTCCGTTTCAGCCCAGGCTGACAAGGACGCCCTCCCGCGTGACCGGCGTTTCCAGGCTGGCTTTGTGTGTCTAGAAAAGAACAAGAGAATATGAACTTTGTTATAAGGTGGATTTTCTATCTTCAGTAACAGAGAGATTCAGATAGAAATTTCTGTGCCCTGGCTGCCGCTTTCTCAGTTACTTGAAGTCTTATATTCTTAATCCTACTAAGTTTTACCTCAAGTGAGTGTTTAAAACAGTTCATGGTTTGTTTTGTTGGGGAGGGGGGAAAGTTTTCTGCTTTTAAAATTATTTCCTCTCCACATTCTGTAACTAAAAACCACAGCGTATCAGGGTGTGGGAATTAGCAATATTATTTAAGAGATTATGTTAAATCACAATTATTTAAAATATTTATGTTGCTAAATAAAATTTAAAGCATTGTTAATAAAAGGCTAAGAATTATATCCATTACATCTTGCATGTATCATCCTGGATAGTGAAAAACTCCTCTAATTTCTAGCAGTAATACATTTCTCTTTTAGTACTCTATTGCAGTAAAGACTTTAAGTTACAAATATGCTACCCCTTTAGGTGTTGGGCACCTGCTCCAAGCCTGGTTTTATAGTCACAGAATCATATTACCACAAGACACTTATTTGCTTCAACTCCCATGAAAGTGGAACTAAAATTTATTGTTGAACAGTTGAGCAGAATCTCCTCCAGCACACACACACGGAGCCTCGTGCTCTCCCTCAGGGGTTCGACAGTGGAGGCTGCTGGAGTTGCTGGATTGCTAACACTCCATTATTTTTAGAAACTCTATCAGACGGTGCTTGCCAGCACACTGAATTATTATAAACACAGTGAACTCTACTTGTTGGGAGAGGAGTGCGGGCTGTCTGGGGGTGCAGCTCGCAGTGTGTAGCCGTGTGTTTACTCGCATTCAGCTTTTCAGAGGTCAGTAATCCATAATGTGGGTTCCTGGCCCTGGACACGTTCGTGAGGGGTCTCCTTAATATTTGACCTTTTAAGGTATAGGATTGCAAGAGCGACTCTACAAGGCACGCTAACCAAGCCGCGGAGTAACTCTGAAAGATTTTGTTTATTTATATAGTTTACAGGACTTGTGACATTATCAGCTTTCCCGATTCACTTCCAGTCTTGCGAAAGGTCCTTCCTGATGCCGGAGCGCTCTGTGCTGCGGAGTGAGTCAGAGGAACGGGCTCCTGTTCCTGCAGGCTGAGATAAAACCCACCAAATATAAACGAGAAACTAGCTGGGGGAAAAAGAGCGGTAGGAGTTGCTTCCTGTAAAGAACTAATCGTAACCACTGTAAACTGCAGATAGCAAAGGTGTCTGTGCCTGATCTTGTGGGAGGCCCAGCTCACCCAGGTTTGTCACGCACACGGGTTGAAGATTCAGGCAGCAATATAAGGTTTGGGCTGGTTTGCACGAGCTGCAGGTATGTGGCTCAGTCCTGACCACGTGAAGTTGATAGGAATTCTGGCACTGACTTCAGTGTGATTGAAGCTGCGCTCACCAACTTCCTTTTACTGCTCTGTTCTTGCGTTTAGCCTCAGTAATTCCAAAGGCTTCAGCTTAATAGCTCTTCTGAGGTAAACGGAGGCTGCTCATCCTGGCTACTCAGAGGTCATTTTCACTATAGGTACGGTCCACGCTTAGATGTTACTCTACGTGTAAACAGGGATCTGCTAGAGTATGGGACAGACCCCAAACCGTAATGGCAGTGCAGCAGTTCCAGCCCAAGTCCTGCTCGAGGCGGAGCAGCAAACAACGAACCCTTTTGAACAGGACGAGGGGAGATGGACAATTTGGGACAGATACGAGCTTTGCTGCAACAATACACCTTCAAAGCACAGTACTGTCTGGTTGCCCCTCGGAGAGCTTGCCAGTCAACACACCTACGCTGCAGACTGTACCTGCTCAGCAACAGCTCCGTGGGGCTCCCTTTGCTGTGTATTTCAGTCTGTTCTCTGCTGACAGGTGAGCGTGCAGAAACGTCTAACGTCTTCAAAAGTGGTGGCAGGCCTTCCAGTCCTCAGGACTATGTCTGCCAGCTTCTGTGATTATCAATCTTTGAGTCACTGGAAGAATTTTAAATTCTCACGTATTTTAAAGTAAAAAATGATACTGATTTGTTCACGTATTGGCAATGTACTGCAGATGGTCTGCTTTGTCTCCTGCTCTAAAGTGTTCTTGTTCAGTTCTGGGGAAAAAAAAGAAAAAAACCAACACCACTCTGAACTGTAAATTGAGCTTTCTCTGAGCATACTTCTCTGTGGGAAAGATTCAGTAACTGAATGCTACCGACTGAGGGGAATGTGCTGAAGACGGTTGTTCATCTAAAAGGACAATCTGTACTCGGAATACAAGGTTGCTTCTATTTGCATGGCAACCATCGGGGAAGAAAAGCTGTTTTCAAGGAGACATGCAAATCTGTCTGCGTTTTCCTGGCGTTACTCAGGCTGATACACCTTTGAAAGGCAAACTTTGCTGTTTCTTTGACAGTGAGATATTAATGTACTTAATCTTTGCTTGTTTTATTCATTTACATTCAGAAATACGTTGGAAGATTTTCTCCTGGCTGCAGGATGAACGGCATTATGGTTCAGTAAGCACCTCAAAGACAGACATTTTAAGAGACTAATCTTCTGACTCTGAATTTCAGCAAACATCTGACACCAGCTCTGTGATTACTTTCATCTCTTACCGTATGTCCACTGAATAGTCAGTCTCTCTCCTTGTTTCTGACGTTGCTGCCCTCTTTGCTCTCCAGTCAGCTGTGTGCAGTCACACGTACAGCACTAAAACAGAACAAGTAAAGTGAGGTATATTAGGAATTATAATAGAAGTAGTTTAAAGCATAATTAATTATCAGTTTGGATGTAATCCAGGGCCTAAATATGCTTTTGTGAGTCGATTCTGGGCATGAAAATTTCATAATGAAATATGTTTCCATCCTTGAGTGATTAAGCATTTCTTTGAAGTGAGCCTCTATACTCGCAACTTCTGAAAGTTTCATGAAGTGCAAAAAAAGCAGCTGCAATTTGGTGCTTGAAGCCAAAACCAAAGGGGTTTTCAGAAATGAGTTAATTTGTGGTGCCGTTGTTTGAGATCTGTTACATGTTTTTAATTTACGGTATTAAAAAATCTGATCTTAACTGAGCAAGTAAAATACAGTTCTCTGTTCTTTGCAGGTGTGGGCTTTGTGGGTAATGATACACTGGCCGAGCACGGGAAAACCTTCCAGTAACCGCTTAGATGTGACAAACTGGCCTTCATAGATTTGGGCTTGTCTGATGTCACCTTTTTGTAGGATCTTTTTGGCCTTGCAACTTCTGCCGTAACACAAACATCTCAAGTGAAAGCAAACCTTACCTGCTTTATATTTAATGAGAACTGAAAATAAACCCGTGTCTTACTGTTGCCATCCCCACAGTGAACCTTGTGGTGGTTTATCTTTGGGAATTAGCGTTGCATTGTGCTGGGTCTTTGATACTTAGTTTTCTGTTAACTGAGGAGAAACAAGACAAGCAGGGTAGAGAAAGCTTTCTGTAGAGAGTGTGCTGGTTCTGCCTGTATAGACTTGTAAATGCTGTGAATTTGGTACAATTAACTGACTGCCCGGCTTTGCAGCGGTTCCAGCAGTGCTGGCCGGGGCAGGTGACATCACTTGGGTCTCTGGTGCCGGACGCCAGCCAAAACAGATGCGGGAAGAGGAGGGAGAAAAGCATTTGGAGTGGTCAGTTCGCAGCGCCAGCTCCATTCTCCACGGAGCTGACGTGTGTGTTTTCCTTGTTGCCTTCCCTCCCACAGCAAGGGCAGGCTCCTTCCCGGGGGTGCTGGGAGCTGGGAGCTGGAGAGGGCTCGCTCTTGCCTTTTGTTACGTTCCCGGGTTTTACGGGGATTAGCGTTCCTGACCAAACACTTGCAGCAAACATTTCTGGAGTTCTGGCCTTCCTGCTTTTTGCTGTAATCGAATTTGAGATACATAAACATCAGCTCATTGTGCAGGATTGCAGGATGCAAACACAATAGATCGGTAGCTGATTCTAAAAAAACGTGCACAAGCTTTTCAATGTTTTTTTCCCATGTTTATTTTTCACCCTGAGATATTATATTGCCAGTTACCCCGCTGTTTTTTTTACTGACTGAAATTTAAATGAATAATTACCCACCAATTACCCATCTACATGAACTGGTAACTGTCCTTTTCTTGAAGAATTAATTAAACAAAAATTCACATTATTCTAAGTTGAATTTTTATAACTTCCTAAATTCCATCAGAAACAAGTTATATTAGAGGGAAAAAATCATTGACCAAAGGAAAAAGTTAAAATCATACAGTTTTGGTTTCCCATTGTAAGGTATGAGCTAGGGTCAGAATATAGATTGCTTGGGGCTTGTGGGTTTTTTGTATCAGCTTCTGAACTCTACAAAAGGTCACTTCTGGGAATAGTCTAGTAATAGCGTAATTCATCGAACAATCCAAAGTATAAACTAGGACGCTGCATTCTTCCTGTGTGCAAACCCTAATCCCAGTTAAAAACAGGGGCTCCTGAAGGACTTCTCGTAGGGAGGGCCGGGCATGTCTGGTTCAGAACTGGCAGTGGAAAGACCAGTAAGTCAACGTGATTTTGGCTGTCCTTTCTGTCACGAACCAATGTGTTATTTCTAACCTTTAAAGTTTGGCAGGTCTCGAGGTTCTTTATCTCGGCAAGACACGAAGTGGTTGAGCATGTATTGGTGTAAAGCATCATTCATTTAAAGAAATGGAGACTAGTTAACCGTCCGCTAATCAGCATTTCAGTGGCCTCAACGTAAGGTAGTTTTCTGCTCCTCTCTGGTCAGTGCAAAGCCACGTTCCCCCTCAGTGTCCTAATAAATAACAGGTTAATGCATTCTTGTGTCAGATAAACTTGGCATTTAGAATTCTTACAATGTTTTCTTTTTTTTTCCTTAACATTAGGAAAATCATTAAAGCAAAAACATGACATCAAATCTTGCCAGGTCTAATGCCTTCCTGCCCATCAGTGCTAATGGGGTCAGACAGTTGAAGGAGCGTGCTTAGGACCGTTGGAAAACTTCTCCTGAATAAATGTCAGCGTGCTTTCCCTGATTCCGTTGCTGCTATCGCATTTCTCTGCCTCCTGATACTTTCATGACTCTTTTTTTCTTTGTCACTGTTCTCTTTTGTTTAACCTCAGTTTACAGTTCTTCCATCAGCCACATACCTACCCTACTGCATCACGGTCCAAGATAAACATGTTGATGGCTCCTAATGTAATATAACTGCACGCTTGGGGAAGGTGCTTACTGTGCCTTCTGCTCCCTTTCATCCCTGGCAATTTATAGCACACTCACACATCGTTTAGGAGGAGCAGGATTTTCAAAGTCCTGCTGGAGCTCCAGCGTGGGATTCTTAAACAAAAGCCTGATGCTACGTTTTACTGAGGCTGACTTCAGTTGCCGTGTTCCAGAACGTTGCTAATAAAGATGCACCTTCAGCTGCTCCAGACTGAGAGGGAATCCAGCTCTGAGGTGAAGGAGCTGTAGCTCCGGTAGCTGGACACAACCGGTATGCTCTCGGTGGGAATTGTAGCTTGGATAAATGTTAGTTGTTGTTTGTCTGCCCCTACAGCCAAGTATTTTATTAAGGGTTCACGAGGGGTCAGATAATCATTTAGTGGCTTTCGAAACCGTCTCTGGTCATTTGAGTCCGTTATGTGATGTGGTCAGGTTACAGTGAATTTCAAAGCGCTGTGGGGATCGCTGGTCCTTCAGGCTGCCTGGAACTGTTTGTAGTGGCTGGTGCCCAAGTGTGGCGTGTCTAAGGAGAGGGTGAAATAGCAGAAATTAGTGTGGCTACTGCATGGAAAATTGGGGACTTTTATTTCGCCTTCAGTCATGTTTTGTTATATTTTACTGCTGCTTTTAAATGAGTACGGTAGTGTTCGTGTTGAGGAAAACAAATTCAGAAATAGTGTTCAGTAATAAAGCAATATTACCTCCATGTAAATGATGTGCGTGACGGAAGACTAAAAACACTACGTTCTTCAAGAACTTTTTTGCACCATTGAAACAGTTCTTGCTGCAGAGTTCTTTGCTCGAAAATTATTCTAATTTATATGGAGAAAGACAGTAAATTTGACCAGAAATTGTGGAAGAAAAGCTGCAGAGAGAAGAACCAGTAGTTAGAAAACCCATGAAGTACCCCATTTTGCTTGCTCACACATGAGTATGCAGGATATATAGATTATGCCTTATGGAAGTGATGCACCACTAATACCTCTGTTTTCTGAGCTCTTTATTAAAATAGCAGTTCCATTTTTGACTGCTTTTAAGAGAAAGAAATTATGATTTCTGGATTTTTTTCAATTTTGTCCATGTTTAACTCCCATAGAAATCACAGTCTTAACATTTTGCAAAGGCAGCTGCATTCCAACCGGCTCTAAACCTGTCCGTGATTTCCCCCTGTCAGACCTTGGTGTATGGTCAAGACAACACAGGAAAAGATTCTGTCATACTTCTCAACTGCCTTCTTCAAGAAGCAGCAGAAGGCAAAAGTTAACGTTTTAAGAGAAGGTGATGTCCATTTTTAACTTCTTTTGCTCTCCTGTTGCTCATCTTCCAGCATGGCTGCAAGAGTTGCATGTGTTCTGCTGCTTGAGCTCTTCCATCTTTTGGATCGCAGTGGCTGCAGCTCTCCAGGTTGTATTAGAAGGACTGGAATAGCTTTAGAGGGAACATAAATCCCCCTAGCACACTAGAGCACTTATACTCCTACAGTACTTGGCTTTTCTGAGGGTTATATTTCTTAATTGCTTCCTGCCAAGAAAGCACATACATAGAAAAATTGGTCATGACAGATGGACAGTGAAATCCCAAAGTCTGAATAAAAGGCTGAACTGTCGATGAGGAGAAGAAACAGAAAAAACCCAGGACATCTCTGAGCAAAAGGGTAGGGTAAGTAGAATAGTGAAGAGGAGAAAAGAAGAAATGGTAATAGAGACAATAAAAGGTTTGTGTCATTTGAGTGGTTTATAGTGTCTGTGACACAAGGCGATATTAATGAACAATTTGCTGGCTAATTATACTCTTTTTAATCTGCTCCATATTGTACACCATAGGAGAGTTTCCCAAGCCTACCTCACGTGCTTACCAGTATTGGCAGAGATAGTTCCCAGCCACAGTTACACTTCACTTTAGGAATCCCTTCGCTCTGTTAGCTCCTGGCTTTTGAAGGTGAGCTGTGTGAGCAGCAGGACTTCGAAACACAGACCGGGTTGGGTTGGAAGGACCTTAAAGATCATCTAGTTCCAACCCCTGCCATGGGCAGGGACGTACTACTGAATGAATACTGCAGACATACTTCATAGTGAATAATTCCAAAAGGAAATAAAATGTAAGTTTGCTAAAACACAAGGAGTGACTTTAAATAAAACAGGCTCTTCTGTGGGGAAGATGTGTTGGGAGCACAAGGTCCTGCGTTCATGGCAGCTCACTCCCAGCGCCTTGCTGACCGAGAAATGCAGGTACTGCCTTGGGGCCGTCATCGTTAGAGGTCTGAGCAGATACAAAACTCCGTTAATCCAACTGAACTGCATCTCTTCGCTGCCAGAGGGAGCTGAAGGCAGCTGCCCTTCCCTGTTGGAGGTCCCAGTCGGCTAGAACGGAACTTGACCTCGGTTCTCAGCCTTTTAGGTCTTTGCCGGTCTGCACATCTGAAAGAAAAAGGGATCTGATACTTTCCAGTTAACTGTATTTCACAAGTGTTTGTGAAATGTCGTAACTGTTTAGCCATTTTCTTCACATGATCACAAAAAAGGTTGTTGGTGTTTTCTGTGTCCCACACCACGCTGCTTTATCATCATTTTTCTACAGTATAAACTTGGAATTTCAAGGTCACACCCCACCTCTGTTCCTAGTTCCACGATACAAGTAGCTGTGGGTGGGTTGTGTGTCGCTTCACAAAGACTGTGTGCTGCAGTACGCTCCTGCGCCTCCTCCCCAGGGTCTGCCCTCTCCCAGGCAGGCAGCGATGCGAAACGTGAGTCTGAGCAAATGAAGAATTCTTGGGCCCCCGTGAAAAGTTCCAGGCAGTGAAGTGCAGCTGTTTGTGCCTTGGAGAGCCACCAGCCTCTCTTCCCTGGAACAATCCTCCTCTTGTAAACCTGCCTTCGTTTTGCTCTCGCTTCACCCAGTTAGCCTCTCATCTAAAAGTTTTAAACTTTGAATATCATTGTTTTCTAAATTCTGCACCTTTTTGTACACAAAAGTATAGAATTTGGATGAAGTTCACTCTGTTACATACAAGGATAGTGATCCCTCAGTGAATCCCTCTGTGCAGTCTCAGACATAGTCACAGCAAAGCAAACATAGCTGTTTGGAAGAGCAACATCCTCCAAACCTGACATCAAGAGAGAACGTTAGTTTCTTGCCTTGTTTTCTGACTAACTCAGGTAAGGAAGGCTTGAGGGCAGAGGGGAAGGATCACTGCCCTCGACCTGCTGGCAGCGCGCTGCCTACCGCAGCCCAGGAGGCTGCTGGCCACCTTTGCCATGAGGGCGCGTTGCTGGCCCACGGTCAGCCTGTGTCTGCCAGGACCCTGGGTCCTTCTCTGCAGGGCACCTTTCCAGCGCTCGGCCCCCAGCCTTTCCTGGGGAACGGGGTTATTCCTCCCCAGATCAGGACGTGGCATTTCCCGGTGAACTCACGAGGTTCTGGAGGTGTTTAGGAAAAGCCTGGCCATGGCACTTAGTGCCCTGGTCTAGTTGCCATGGTGGTGTCAGGGCAATGGTTGGACTCGATGATCCCAGAGGACTCTTCCAACCTCAGTGATTCTGTGATTCCCCTCTGCCCGTTTCCCAGCCTGCCCAGGTTCCTCTGAATGGCAGCACAACCGCCTGGTCTGTCAGCCGCTCCTCCCAGTTTTGTGTCACCTGCAGACTGGCTGAGGTGCCTTCTCTCCCATCATCCAGGTCACTAATTAGGATGTTAGGCTCCGTAGGAGCCAGTATCGATGCCTGGGGTACCCCTGTTGACTGGCTTCCAGCTGGTGGATGGCTCAGAAATGTTGGCTCCTTGCAACGCTTTGGCGTCCCGGTGAAAAATGACGGCTAAATGTCACAGCCAGGTTAAGCGTGTTCTGTAGTACAGCTGGGCTCGTGGTGGGGAGTGCTGCACCTTTTGCCATGAGAAACTGAGCAGGCATTTCCGTCAGGAACAGAGAAGGGTGTAAATAAAAGCTGGTAGGAGTGACTTCAGATCAATACATAGATAAGGCTGGAGGAACTTACTGGTACGGATCCCATTTTTTGCTGGATTTTTGACTTCCATTTTGCAATTGCAGGTGAGTTTCTGCCATCTAGAGCATACAAACTCTCAGCATTATGACTGCAGTAACGGCTCCTTTTGTGTGGTGATTCCCCATCCTAATTTTAATGAGAAGCCATAAACTTCTGTCTCCACTTCACTTGCTCATTTTAATCTGTCACTAGTGTGATTGCGGCTCGTGGGATGCAAGAGAAATCAGCTCATGCACAGGGTTTTGAGTATTTTGGAACTTAGTGGTGCTTGGCTGATGGTCACGTTGGGAATCCGTAGTCCCTTTCATTGTCATCTTCTCCCTGTGCCTCACTGTTCCTTCTTGAAGACTTATAATGAAACTTCATAAGAAGATTATTTCGGTTTTGTTCTGAGAGTTTTTTCTTGTCCATAATTCCTTCATTTCTTATGGAACAAGAGACAGAAACTGTCCTAACGCATTTAATTTGTTCTAGGCTTTCTCCCTGTTCTTTCACGTTCCTATTTTCCAACTCCTCTCCCAACGCAGGCCTGTTGTAAGGATCTCTCAGGCATCAGCCAAGGCTGCTCCTTGTCCCCAGTTTGGTCAGTTCAATAGCTAAAGAGAAATGGATTCTCCTCTTTCCGGAGGCCGTTGTAATGCAGTAGTACCAACAACAGCGGGTGTTCGCTCCTTCCAGAGGAAAGAGCAGAGCACAGCCCGGACCCCTTTAAGGTACAAGGTGCTGACGGTACCGTTCTTGTGACCCCAGATCTAGCACAGGTAAGGTGGATTTGTGAGATCTGCAGAGGCCGTTAATGAGGAATCTCGGTGTTTGGAGAGGCTGGAGGCAGAGGGGTCTCTCCGACGCGCTGTTGAAATAGCTCCCTGCGAGGGCAGCCCTGGTGCTGAGGGCAGCACCTTACCCTGCGGAGCCCTTCCACGCACGACAGCCGTTAGTGGGGGCTGATGGAACTGCTGCTCCGTGTCGCTTGGGCTCTTAATGCTGAGTTTAGATTTATGGAGATCTATCTATTTTGTTGGTATTTGGAATGCAATTTAAAATGCCACCTTTTAAATAAATGTTCTAATAATTAGTTCCAGTAGTAATAAACTACAATTAGTTCTAATCTAATGATTTCTAATCTGATCGTTTTAGTGGTAACCATTCCTCCTCTTGCTTTTAGTTCCCACTGTGTCGTGTCCTGAGTGCAGAAATAAAGCATGAGCTCTGTCTGCGAAAAGCTTAGCCTTACTTTTGTAATAATGCAATTGTAATGAAAGCTTGGTACAGGAATAGTTGTACGAGGAAGAAAGTGTTTCATTTGGTCTCAAATGCAGAATCGGTGACAGGTTTTTTCATTGTAAGCTATTTTTATCATGGTTGTGGAAGGAAGACTGCAAGTACAGTTAGACAGATGAGCTAATTAGGCTGGTACATGCTGTTTCCTCCTTAACTGAAACCAGAGTTAAAGGTTCTGTCGTAGAAATCTAGGTGACTGTTTGAAACACATTGGGATAATGATGATTTCAGGTATTGCCACAGAAGTAATCTTTGAATTCATGTCTTGTGAAATGAGATTTTTCACTTAAGCTTTTGCAAATTCTGGGGAGAGTGACTTTTTGTTTGTTTATACATTACTCTAAAGTGATAACCGTGTTTAATTTCAGCTCAGTTTTTAAGACATGACAGTTCAAACCTTAATTGGTTAGAACATTTTGATTTAAGAATAGGTTAGTAAAAACCTTTGTGGCCAGGTTGCATAGATGAACTGTGAAAGTATAATAAGTTGCCATTATTATGAAATGGAAAAATGGAATTTTAGTTGTGCTTGGGAACTAGGAAGGACTGCTGAAAATACTGTGCTCTAGAAAGGAGAGGTTACAGTGGCAACTGGCAGAATTCCTTTAAGTTTCTGTAAATGAGAAGAGTTTTCTTGCAGTTCAGTTAGTAAGGAGAGCGGAAAATCTCTGAAACTTGCCACTAAGAATTCATGATTCCTTTGATTCCCTATGAGTCCCGTCACCAAATGATAAATCCCTGTGATTCCTTCCATCAGATGAGAAATGAATATAATAAAATTATCATTGTAGCTTTATTCATGTGAATGAGAGCAGAGAGTTGATGTGCCTTAGGTGCAGCAGGACATCTGTGATGGCTAATTAATATTTTAAGATTATAGTCAAAAGCAGTTAAAGATGAATGTGCTTTGTTTCAATAAAATCAGGTTTTGCTGCTAGTTTAAAAAAAAATTTAAAATATGAACACAAATCCTCTTTTATTTTGGGATGACCTTTTGTTTTTAAAGCCTTCAGTAGAAGTAAAGTTCAGTGTTTTACCTGTTCAGCTGAGAGACAAATTAAGGCAACTGGAGTATTTGTGGGGAGGAGGGATTGTGTGTGTCTTAGTTGGTCATTTCTTCTGTTGTTTTCTTCACATTCCCCTGTTGAGGAGGACAAAATGATTGATTTTATTGTGTTATCTGTAAAAATACTTTTAATGCAATAATGGCTTCCCATGTTAGAATGATTGCTGTTATAAAATGAATGCTGGTTTTGTTCATAAACCACCAAACCCAGGACTGTGCTACATTGTCACATCCTGGTAATGAGTTCCTGCATTTTCTACTTCAGGGGGAAAAGAGCTCTCCCTATGGAGGTAAAACGTGGGATTTGGTGTAGGTTTGTGTCGAGGCAGCAGGTATTTTCTGCTTTGGGGTTGGTATTTTTCTTTTTGGTACGTGCAACTCTGGTATTAACGTTGTGAAAATCAGTGCTGTATGAGTGAGCCAGTCTTTACGCTCTTGGGAGGGTCTCCCTGGCACTTGGCAGTGATGGTACATCATTTCTCAAGTGCAGGGTTTAAGTAATACATAAGTAAAATTTGCTTATTCTTAATTAATTTCACACTTTGTATTCTAAGTTTGCTGCTGACCGTCCTCGGCGGTGGTGATCGCCTCTTACAGTCTCATGTTTTCCTTTGCCAGGTTGGTTTATTTTGCCAGTTTCTCCCCGCTTACACTGTGCGATTAGCTCTTGGCTTTCAGGCAGCATCAGCTCAAAGCTTGGTGGTGTGTCCCCAAAGCCTCGTGTGCTTCTGCACCTTGAGGAGATGATTTGCGCTGACATACTGATCGTTCCTTGCGACCACGGCTGCCAGTGTTAAAATTGTCCCCGAATGATAAAGGCCCCTCGGCCGTGTTTGGTTACGTGACAGGGCCCGTGCTGCGCCGGGCTCGCTGTGTGACTCTCTCTCTCCCCCAGCGCCAGCAGCTCCTGGTGTTAGGTGTGAAAGGAAGAGGAGGAGCTCAACAACAGCAAATAAAGATTTGACCCTGAGGCACCCCCAGGACATGAGATCTGAGTTTATAATACAAAACATCTTGTGTTTTTTATTATCCAGCTCTGTTTGCAGCTTGAAGGGCTCACATGGGCACGCCTCCAGCACAGCCCAGTTAGAGCTGATGAGCACAGCACAGGAGTGTGCACACACAGTTCTGCAGCCTCTGCCACGCACTGACCTCTCCATCCCACACGTTAGTGACGGCGCGCTGCTGGGAGAGGGGGAGCTCAGAACAGTTTAGTGTCACACACACTTTCTCATCACCTGTGTTGTGCTCCAGAGCCACCAAGTTACGTTCGCGTGGGTGTCCTTCGCACAGCCATTCTTGTCACATTAGGTGTTACCCACTAGTGTTGCAGTGATTTGAAAAGGTCGGAAATAACACAGCTTTAATGTATTTAGAATACATTTACATATAAGGTGGGCTCTGAACCTCATCAGGCTGTTTCTGCCATCAGACCTGGATAGTCCAGGCCCCAATAATTCAGGCACACAGCTGTGCACTGAAACGTGGTGCAGGGTGTTTGCGGTCTGAGGAGAGTGTGGACTTTGAGTATTTTACCTTAATCAGAAGCTGCAGGGATTATAAAAACCGGTAAAATTTACTATAGGGATCATGTCACCCAGCTCTGAAATCAAGTGATATCTGGGTTGGAATGTGGCATCTGTTTAAACAGTGCCCAGAAATAGTACACAGCGATTTGTAGGTCAGGAAGCTGGGAACATCATGATCAACTGAAAATGCCAAGGGAATGGTAGGTGGGTGGAGTGCTATTACCCAATCTGGTGTTTGGCCCGGGAACCAAAACATCTCCGGAAACCTCTGTGGGTTGTTGGGCACCACAGCTGATCAGGACTCACCTCCCCATCAGAGGGGTGTCGACATACAGCAATATAGATTCTGTTGTATCTTTATGGGTTTTTTTCTTTTTGTATCTTCCCTGTCTCTGTGCAGGACTTTGATTTCACCTGTGAATGTTGGTGGTTTGCAGGTGCTGCTGGTTCCCAAGCCAAGGTGACCAACAGCACGTTTCACACAACAGGAGCGTTCAGTGGGAACCCATTTGTGAGCGTTCCCAACACGCGTCTGTCCTCCCCCTCCCGCTCTGGCTCCTGCCTCTGTGCTGCACCATCCGTCCTCCTCAGTTACGCCAGTGAAATTATTAATAGAGTCACTGAGAGAACTAGATCAGGCAATTAATGTTCTGCTTTTAAAGCCAGCTTAATTTCTTGATCTAGTTCGTGCAAGCACAATGGGAGGTGCAAGATACTGCAGTGCCAAAGAGGCAGTCGTGCCAGTCATTTACTAAGTAAACATTAGAAAATAATTTAGATAAAGGATTGACTGATGTAAGAGTTCCAAACCATGCAATGGAATTCCCACATACAATCATTACAATTAGCATTTAGTGACAAAAGCACTGTTGAGTAGGATTTTTTTGCTTTTCAAGCTCCTCTGAGACATATCAGTTGAATGATAATGTGTTAACTTGCCATCTGGCTGCTGCCAGACCGTACGTGGAAATGTATGTGAATAGTCATTATGAAGTTGCAAAATGAAAATAAAAACATAAACCAGAAAGGTATGTGTGAAAATTTGGCAGGAAAGTGTATTTTAAAAAAACACTCACAGGGAACTTATCTACTACAGACTTGAGTTCAGCAGTGAAGTTTGAAGTAGTCCTGGGTGCCTGGAGCTGGCAGCGTCTGTGAGCACAGGTCCGAGGGGAGAACTGCAGCTGCGTGCTGGGCCTGCCTGCGATGCAGCGGGCCTGCAGCTGGTCAGGCACGACCACACCATCTTATCCAAACTGAAGGAATTAAAGATCTTACTTAGTGGTCTTACTAAGCCTTAAAAGTAGTCTTAAAAGACTACTTAGTAGTCACAGAATCATTGGATGGGTGGGGCTGGAAGGGACCTCTGGGGATTGTCTAGTCCATCCCCCTCGAATCCAGGTCAAACAGAGGAGGTTGCTCAGGGCCTTGTCCGGTTGGGGTTTGAGTAGCTCCAGTGATGGAAAATCAGTTGGGGGTTTGTGAGTTTCGGCCTAAACTGGTTAATTTTTTTTCTGCTTGGGACTTCTGGGAAGGTTGAGGGCCTGTGTTGAGTGGTTCTTGTTCTGCAGTTTATTAAACTAGCTCCTGACCATTTCAGCAGCTGCTTGACTTACTGAATTTTTGGTGGTGTTTTTTGAGGTGAGTGATGTTCAGTGATCGGTTTAACTCGCAGATTGAGCTGAAACATTTAACATTAGATTATACTTTAGTGTCGAATTGACTCATTCAGGAATGTTTCCCTTTATTTCCCTCGTGTTGGACATTGCTTAAATCAAATGCGTTGTGCGGGATGGCTTCCATGAACCTTAGCGGGTTAAGCACCCTTTTCCCACTGTGATTTGCTGGGTATCTGACATTCTGCCAACACTTGGGATTCGGTGCTGGTGACCAGGTTTCACTGTAACGTCTGGGGTGGTGTTACGGGTAACTCACACACTCGGGAGAATCCAGCGTACAGAATCTCTAACGTGCCCGATGCGTGTGAGCACAGAGAAGAGAAGTGAAAGGATTCTTGCATTAGTACTGCTTTTGAGGCTGGGTTTACTTTTTACTCCTGAAAACTTGGTCTGGGTAGAAGTGGAGGCTTTTACATCAGTGTGGAATTTGCACAGTTCTTACAGCCCAGTTCACCATTGTGGCTGTAGCCACAGCCAGGCTGCAGAGCGCCTGGGAACACCAGATAAAATCGGTTATTCAGTGGGGATGCGGCAGTTCTCATGATCTCTGGATACGTTAAAATCAGATAAATACGTGGTGTAGTTACGGCATGTCTGCTTACAGAGTGGATCAGATCTCAGGCTTGGTACTTGCATGTAAGTCACCCGTGTGTGTGTCTGTTGGGAAACACCCCGAGGGAGCTCCGTGGACTCGTCTCTTTGTGCCCCACCATCTGCACCAAACCCCGTGGGGTTTCCTCCCCGTCTCAGGCGCAGAGGAAGGACCCTCTTCCCCACGTGTGTAGTGAACCTGCGTCCATGTCTGGGCACAGTTCTGTTTCTAACCAGCCTGAAAATTTCCCACGTCCCTGAGTTGTATTTTTCTTGAACTAAAAGCTGCAGGAAGAGGTCTAGAAAGAGGTATCTATCTTCTTCTGAGTAGTTGATCTTTGAGGAACTATATTGAAGCAGGAGGTGGAAGGTACTTGGTATTTGCCAATATTAAGGGAGAAATATGTTAATTCTCTCAAAGCTGCGCATGCTACCAGGGTTAGAAGATTAATAGTAAAAATTCTGTAATGAAAGATCTATTTGCTATTTTTACTTAAATTTGGAAAAAACGCAGGCTCCTTGGTGCAGATAGTCTTTGTGTTGTTCCGTGGGCATATACCACAGCAGCGTGTGTCCATGCCTTGGGGATCGTGGGACTTCATGGTCTCCTTGTAGTAGAAATGGAATTCTTATGGTGTTATCATATAAAAAATGAGTTTTAATATTAAACTTAATGCTCCGCTATGAGAAATATGTAAACTTGGCTCTGGAGCAGCAGTCTGCACTTCCTGGAATTCTGTGCATAGCGCGGTTATAAATAAGCAGCAGGTTATTTGGGAATCACTGGGGCTGATGGCTGGTGTCATAAACAGCATCGGGGAGGGAGATAAATTGACAATGAAAGGTACCAGTGCAGCCCTGCTCTTCAGGTGACACTGTTAAATGCCTGAAGTCATTTTGAGGTGTCCCGAAGTGATAAAGATAACATCTGAGCAGTGCTTTACAGCTATAGTTTATTTAAAGCAATCACAGCCCAGTCAGGATGCAAATATTTTCAGCTAGAGATGTCCTATCTGGTGTAATCGACTACATGGAGCGAGCAGACCTTATTGTTTGGGTTATTTGCCTTGTTCGCTCTGAGAGAAGGCGGTGATCCGGCCGTGAAGAACATGCAGAAAAAGTGTTTGTCACTTCTGTGTGATAACAAGTGCTAAAGTGGTGTCACTAAGTTCTATCGCTATGTGATAAATTTTTATTTTGGGGAAAAATGTTCACAATTCGTGCAGTTCTGTCTTCACTGTTCGGGTGTTGGGTTCCCCTCCTGTCCCTGTCAGACGCGCGTATGAGTGTTTCCTTAAAAAAGAAAACAAGAAAAAAGAAAAGAAAAAAGAAAAAAGTCCCCAAGAAGCTATTTTAGACTGTCACAGAAAATGCTCTGCTGAAATAGATAAATGATAGCAACAGATAATGTGCAACAATAAGGAGGTAGAGAGCAGTAATCGCCAAAGTAATGGTACTCAACCACCGGTATTTTTTCTTCATTGTGACTGGATTAATGTTTATCTTTTTTTGCTTTTCTGATGTAAAGTTACTCCTTTTTCTGCCTTTTGTTTCTGTGTGACAGACTAGAGACGACTTCCTGGGTCAAGTGGATGTGCCACTTAGTCACCTTCCGGTAAGCCGTGCCATTACCACTTCACAGAGTTTTCCAGTAAATTCTACATATTGCATATATGTATATATTTATACAGGGATTGTTTTATGCTTGGTGTGTTTTCTGATGCTGTATAATGTTTTAGGTGACTAACACTGACTGGATGTAGTTAATATTTTTTAAATGTTGTACATGTTAATCTTACTTCCATGAATTTGGAGGGGTTTTTGTATTTGGGTGGGTGAACATGGGAACGGTGGAAGTCATTGAAAACGTTTACATGAAAATAAGGTGTCGGTTTTACCACGACTGTTGCTATTTGTGCCTGAATTTGACTTCTTGCTATTGATGGGTGTTACTGGAGGAGGAGAATGGCTTTTCTAATGACTGTCACAGTGATGCTTATTTAGAGATGTCTGTGGTGGTTGAGTCATAACGCTGCTGGTGGTGGTTTATGGACTATAATAGCTGAAAAATGTGATGGAACGATCAGAAATATATTCTGATGAAAAACACGTCATTCCACTCCCCTAGGAGCTCATGTCTTGTGAGCTGTATTGTGTAGCATGGTTTTATCCACGCTTGTGTGTACATCTCCATTTACATGTGTCCATGTGCACAGACATTAAATGGCCTGTACATGGCTAGAGAAGGCCCTCCCGTGGTAAGCCAGATGTGTCCTGCAAACAATACACTATGAACTGTAAAATGGTGAGGGATGTATTAGTGCACGCCTGTTTTGCAGAGTCAGGTAGTATTTTAAAGTTCCTTTTTCAGTAAACGTTATTTTTAATAATGAAAACTCATCAGCAAAATTTGGGATGGAGCTATAGACGTGTCACACGCTTTCCGTGAGCTGTTTTGGGGAATTAGCAGCTTTTTGTTCTCCTTCCATCTTCTGTAGGAAGAGAACAACTCCGCGCTCTCTCACTGGGGGCTTACGTAGAACGTGAGCATTCGTATCTCTTTTTAGCTCATATTTGAGTGGAATGCTAAACTTTTCAAATTGTTTTAAAGTCTTCTAATGTCTTTACATAGAAAATCCAAGATTGTAAAATTTCCTGAATCAGCTACGTAGCTGCCATGGAAGAATAAAAGCCATTACACAAAATGATGAAATTTTGCAGTCAGGAGCTTGCTATTTCCTTCTAGGCTCACTAGAAAGTGAATGGGATTCCGGTACAAAACCCTTCCTCACTGTCCATCTTAGCAGAAAACTTCTTCAGCTCCAGAAGCCACTTTTTTCCCCAAAAACTTTCCTCTGAGAAAAGTTGCAATATGTATCTCAGAAGGGTCATTCTTTCCATGGCTGTAACATAGCAGTGTCTCCCCAGGGTGCTTACCTACCTGCCCGTGGGGGTGTTCTCATACTCTGTTATAATTAGTTATTTATATGCTTATTAAGGTGTGTGTACTAATTTGATGCTCAGGGAAGCATACTGTACATCTTTATGTTCTGTTTTCCAATTTGTCAGCCCAAATCGTGCGATCAATTAGAATGAAGTACCCCAGACAATCCCCAGACGAAGTCTGTATACGTATTTCTGATCCGCTTGTTTACCGGTCATTGTTAAATTCCTGGTTCTGTACCTATAGAGTCCGTGTGCTCACAGACCCGAAGGATGTACCTTGTTTG
This sequence comes from Nyctibius grandis, assembly GCF_013368605.1. Lineage (NCBI taxonomy): Eukaryota > Metazoa > Chordata > Aves > Nyctibiiformes > Nyctibiidae > Nyctibius > Nyctibius grandis. The sequence continues at coordinate 6,596,094 of NW_027167473.1, forward strand.
ATAAGAAAGCTGAGATCCTCACGTAATAGAAAGCTTTCAGGATTTAAGGCTTTGTGAAACCTACAGCTAAGTGGAAATCTGCAGCTGTAACGTGCCAGCCCGACAATATCGCTTACGTACATCACAGGAGATGGCGTTATTTTTGAAGTCTCAACTGCTTTGAAATGAAAAACGAGAGCCAGCTGAGGAGGAGCACAGAAAAACACTGCTGCGAACCCGCTGCAGCCTGGGCCGGCGGGGCCGGTGTGTTGGGGTGTCCCCGCCTCAGCAGCGACACCTGCAGGGGGGCGCCCCGGCCGCTGAGGGGGCCCTGCCCGCTCCAGCTCTGTTACTCACACGCCTTCCCGGCATTTCTGCCACCTCTGGGCTGGGAGTGTTCATTAGATGTCCCTGTGCTCGTGGGCAAGCCCTTTAATTTGCCGTTTTCTTAAATGCTTGCAGACTGAAGACCCAGCCATGGAAAGGCCGTACACGTTTAAGGATTTCCTTCTCAGACCAAGAAGGTGAGGGGGAACACCTTTGTGTTTTAAAACATTCCTTACGTCAGGGTTTGTTGTTTGCAGCTCTTTAAGGGGTGTTGGATGAAAAGTACTTCCTTGTCTTCTAGCCACAAATCTCGTGTAAAGGGTTTCTTGAGACTGAAGATGGCTTATATGCCTAAAAATGGTGGCCAAGACGAAGAAAACAATGATCAAAGAGATGAATCTGAGGTAAGGCTTGATGCTTCTGGAAGCATTCAAGTTATTAGAGATTCAAGTAGAAAAAGAAAACAATGAAATGACTTCTCTTTAACTTGAACTTACTAATTTTTAAACCTTTTTTTCTTCATTCCCAAGCATGGATGGGATGTGGTTGATTCCAATGACTCCGCATCTCAGCGTCAGGAGGAGTTACCACCTCCTCCACTGCCTCCTGGATGGGAAGAAAAGGTGGACAACCTGGGCCGGACTTACTACGTCAACCATAACAACAGGACTACTCAGTGGCATCGACCAAGCTTAATGTAAGTGGCAGCGTAGTGCCGTGTTTTGCGGACATGTGCAAAATTATCAATAAGGGTGGTGATTTTTTCCAGCAAACAACCATTTGGAATTTGCAGATTCAAGGCTGGAAAAAGTCTTAAGCAAGACTTCTAGAAAGCAGTTTGTAAAGGCACACTCTTCTTTTCAGTAACAGATTTTGGTGCTGTGCTGTGTGTCTAAAACTATACTTTATTCATGGAAAAATTTTCACAGATGTGCTAGTAAATTGAGAAGCGAAGTCTGGGTATCTTCAGTTAAAAAGGAGACTTCCCCACCCACAGCAAATCACATACACACACAGGTATTCTGGGAAATCTGAAGGAGTGGGAGGGGAGTCAGTGCATTAACAACGTACCTTAGAATGTTGGGAGACAGATGTGGAATTTTTCAGTAAGTGATTTAACAGGAATAAATTACTTTCTTCTATAAAGACTTTTGAAAAGGTAAGTATTAATTAAGTTAAACTGATCAACTTTGAGGAGAACCTGATTATTATTCAGTGTATAGACTGCATTACCTGTGGGCATTGGTTGTGCTAATGCGAAGTTCCTATTCAAGCCTTCGTTATGTATTTTAAAGATTAGATTTACAAAGCTGTGGCAAGCTTATGTTGTAAAAAGTAGGTATAATTGCCAATGTGAAGAGTTATACTGAAGTCGTGTATTAGTTAACCACCTTGCATTATTTTTATGTAGCGACTATTCTTCCATTATTGCTTATTTCAACAGTAAAGGTTATTCTTTCTTGAATATTCACAATCACAGCTGAATTACACAAGTGTGTGTTGTCCTTATTTAAAGCTCTGTTTGTTCTTGTGTGATGCATTTATCCTAGTTAGAATTGAATTAAAGTTTGTTCTGTATGTTTTGAACTATTTGCTATCGAACTATTGGAGCTATTTACTAAGCAATGTGTATTTTGTCAAGTAAACCTCATCAGCTACTGTCCTTATGACTGATAAGGGTCAATAAGTGTCTATAAAAAAGCAGGTTTTATTAACTTATTTGATGTAGAACCTCCTTGTAATCTGATTATGCTAAATGAGGTAAAGAGTACATGGGTTCAGAAATGTTTGACTGGCAGATACCAAAAAGTAATCCTCGCTAGAAAGCGTCATCATCAGATGGGTGTATAAAATGGAGGCCTCAGGGCTTCGCTTTCAGCCAGGTATCATCACAGGTAGCTTCGAAACAAATGCGTAATTACTGCTGATGAGCCATGGGAATCATCTTCCAGGGAAATGGTGGATTCCCCACCATTGGGCACTTGTAAGATTCAGCTGGACAGGGTGCTGGGCCAGCTTGTCTAGACCGTGCTTTTGCCGAGGAAGGTTGGACCCGATGGTCCTCGAGGTCCCTTCCAACCTGCTGTTCTGTGATTCTGTGACATTTGGGAGGTGCTGTCAGTTGTGTTTCCTTTGGACTGAGGGATTACACGGTCTCCTGTTTATGAAGCCTGACACATGCAAGAATAATGATTTTTATAGTCAAAAGCATTAACGGGGTTTTGAAAGCAATGGACAAAGCAGGTGTTCTAGTTTAACATTTGTTATTTTCTTGTTCTTTCCTCCTTCCCATGCTTTCACGTCCCTGCTACCCAGTGATATGGGATCTGATTCAGATAACAACATCAGACAAATAAACCAAGAAGCAGCACACAGGCGGTTCCGCTCTCGGAGACACATTAGTGAGGACCTGGAACCAGAACCTATGGAGAGTGGAGACATTCCTGAGGTACGTAAAGGTCTCAGGGTTAAGCAGTTGACTAAACTTCAGGCTGATGTGTTTCTCATTTGTAAGCTAATTACTATACAATATACATAGTAATCTTTTTACATGGCGTTTGTGGAAATTGCCTTAGTAAAATACCAGTGACACAATAACAATCCTCGACAGAGCTGTACTTCCAAGGTCCCGTGCACTTGTGGGTGCCTGATAATGTATGCACAATATTAAATACTATGCAAGTGCTGGGAAAAATATTTATAATTCCAAGCATTGCTCGTTATGTATACGTTGATAGAAACACTGTCAATATTCTGCTTTGAATAACAGTGGAATAAGCTGTAAAAAGAAGGGAAACATCCTGGCTGAACTGCCATGTACTTCAGTTTGCTTTAGTGTCTAGTCAGAGGAAAGAGAAACTGTTGGGTTTTTTCCCAAAACACTTGGGGTTAGTTAGACTGCTGAGATCTTATTAACCAGGGTCAGTGTCGTTTAATTTATAGCGAGACTAAATAAATGCAATGTGGTAGATGTTTGTAGGCCTAAGTGAGGGTTTGTGCTAAGCTCTGATCCCATTCAACTTTAAGGAATGTTTTATGATGTGAATCACAGACAAAATTATTGGTGAAAGCTGGTTTTGGTTCACTAAATGGTGTTCAGAGCAACAAACAGCTGAAACTATTGTTGCACTTGTCACCTGTTAACATTTGATTTGCAGATACTAATGAGTACTTTCTATTACGCATTTTATTCTAAATTAAAATTAACAGTTGTTTCTTACAAGTTTTAGTAACAGAATTACTTACATTTTTAACAATTTCAAATGGAATTTATCTAGTGAGAGCTCTTTTTTATGCATCTTTTCATCTACATCATTTTCTGTGTTCAATCATAAAGCATTGTGTCATCATCAACATGAAGACCCTTTTGAAGTCAACATGCAAACCATTTTTCCCTGTGACTGCTTCACACTGAGTAGAACGTTTGTTTGTGTGTCCTAAGGATTCGTTTATTTCGTTAAATGTTAAGACTGATTATCGCACCGGTGTTTGCTGCAATGAGGTGGTCACATAGAAGGCAGAGGGAAAGAAGACTCGGTCTGTCTTTATAAATCCTTAACGTAGTTTCTTCTCTTTTGTTAGCCTTGGGAAACCATTTCAGAGGAGGCAAGTGCAAGTGGAGATTCCTTAAGCTTGTCATTGCCACCTCCTCCTGCATCTCCAGTATCCCGTACCAGTCCTCAGGAGCTATCTGAGGAACTGAGCAGAAGACTTCAGGTCACTCCTGATTCCAATGGGGAACAACTCAGTTCTTTGATTGTACGTGACGTGCTGCTCTTTCTATGTAAACCTCTTACTGTCATCTGCTGGTAGTGTGACATGATCTGGGCCATTGACACGATGGGTAGTGACTGCTGGGCTCAGGAAACCTGAGCATACAGGGCCGATTTGATCAACCTCCTGCCCTTTAGGTGAAGGTCTACTAAAATCTGCAATTATCTACAAGAGCACAAGTGACTCTTCACGCTAGAGGAAGAAGCTAGAAGCCCTTACAGTTGCCTCTCCCCAACAGCGTGGCTGCACTAGTATATCCAGCCTGACCTTTGTTTTACACGGAGGCAGCTCCAGTGCCTCTGCACCCACACACAGTCAGACTACAGCACAGCTAAACTGCCCACAGGTAGCTGAGGAGTGATTGTATGTGTGTTAGTGTTCTGTCACTCTCCTCATGTATCTGTGTAATGCCAGAACACACTTCAGACTTGCTGGTCAATACGTCTGTCAGACAAATCCTTTCACATTGTAAAAGCAAAGTGCAATTACAGCTCTTTTTCTGTATTTTTTTAAAACACTGATCTTTTAACAGAACGTGCTTTTAGGACTGATGTTTTCAAGTAAGAGTTGGAGTTTTGATATGCCTCTCAAATCGTTTGCTTCATGGTGTTGCTTCGTTACCTTTCAGTGGTCCCTAAGGGTGCCCATGTGAGTGGTTGTAAACAGGCTGGGTCATTCCCTTGTTTATTAGTGCATTCGTACTCATGCCATTGATACCCAGGAAAGGGTAATGCTAGTTACTCTTTGATTAAAGATGAGGTATCAGTTATGCAAAATAATAACTTTAAGAATTACCCAAGGCTTGTTTCTGTACATGGAACTTACAACCTCAATCAAACCACACCGAAAAGCTGTGTGAGAGAATGCATTTGAAGTGAAATGCTATCTAGAGGCTGATTGATTTTATTGAATACGGTATTTTATTGGGTACTGGTCAGCCCTGAAGTGGCCAGGCAGCTGGGCTAGATGATCCTGGTAGGCCCCTTCCACCTGCAATGTTCTGTTCATGGCTTTCTCTGTTGCCAGCTCTCATGACTACAGTATTTGTATTTTTTTTCATTATATGGGATTTCTCATGAGAATAACAAAATCATTGCCAATGCCTAATGCCTTCTAGATGTCTTGGTACCAGCTATGGGGATATTTCAAAATTGCTGTAGTACTGACATATTTCTTGTGTTGGACTGCACCTTGTAGACCAGGTGTTAACTCTACAGGGCAATGGTTGCTAACTGATGTAGGCAGAACATCAATTCCTTCTTAAATACAAAGAATATCAGCATGTCAGAGTAGTTCCTTTGGAAACATTTTTTAACTGGATAGCAAACCTTTTTAACCTTTCCAGAGAGATTCATAGCAGTTCACCTGATCCTCACCGAGTTCGAACCAGAATTCCTGGGTCAGTATTTTGACCTGGGTAATACCGCTGCATTCTGCTGCTGTGTTGGTGATAGTAAGAAAAAAAATAATGTATTTTTTTCTAGCAGAATTTGTTCTTGTAGACATTTCTCCTCTAGAAAAATGAATGAGACCTTTTTTAATAATATGCATGAAGGGTCACTGTCAACAGAGAAACTGTATATACCACTGCGTGGTAAAATAGAAGTAAATACCAATTGTTTCGAGGAGATTTTGTTACAAAGAGGTTTGTACCTGTAAAACCTAAGTAATCTGTCTAGTAATGGGGTATATTCTAGTGTCCTTTTTTTGGCATTGTTTATATTCTATTTATAGGTGCCCTAATGGTCATTACAATATAGTTCTGTCTCTAGCAGTTAGTTTGGTTTTGTGTGAAATTTCTGGAATAACTCCAGCCAGCAAACTTCTGAGCACTGCTCTGCCATTTCTTGAACAGTAAACTTTAAAGCTGTTGTTACTGAAGAGTAAGCTGAGCATCGTGGACTAAGATGCAGATCTGGACCTTTCTCAGCGTGCCAGCAGCTGCTCTGAGCAAGGCAGCGTGTGGCTGTAGTCCCAGTGAAAGCTCTGCAGAACCTGCTGCTTTCCCAGCCACAGGCTCGGGGTCGTAGACACAGAACCACGTCATCATCCCCTCTGCAGGACTGGCACCCTCCCGTGCCCCTGTGCGAGTAACAAATACAGGGGTTCGCTGGGGCAGTGAGCTGTATGGAGCATTTGTAACCCTGGCCTGTTGATTTTCCAAGGGCTACAGTGCCAGCGTTCAGCCAGAAGTTTTACATTCCCCTTATACTGCGTATGCTCCCTCCAGGCTCTCTAAAATGTCTTCCAAAGATTATTTGAAAATAGTTTTTCAGAAGTTCCGTGGCATTTCCCCATCCCTTTATGGCTTTAGTTAATCTTCGCCTTTCCTGCCGATTCCACAACTGTTAATTTTCCTGTGTTGTCCCAGATGGGACGGCCTATCCTCTGCTCTCAGACTAGGTCAACAAAACATGTAACGTGGATGCTAAAGATGAGTACAAGATGTGTATCCAAGTACTTGCCTTTTCTCTGTTAATCTGAAACAGTGCAGGATGGAATGCTGAGAATTTACATTTTTCATTGCTTGCCACGTTTCTGTAGAAGCATTAAAACTAAAGACACTGCAACAAAGATTATTTTTTAGGGGTTTGGATTAAAGGGGAGAAAAGTAAAATTACTGAATAAACCCCATGTTTTAGGACACCTTGACTTAAAGACATCTTTCTCTTTTTTTTTTTCCAGCAAAGAGACCCTTCTTCAAGATTAAGATCTTGCAGTGTAACAGACACAGTTGCTGAACAGTCTCAGTTATCCTTGGTAAATCAAAGCTAACTTCTATTTCTTTCTTTTTCCTTGAACATTCTGATTCTGAATAGTATCTTTGCTTAGGTCAGTTCTGGTCAGACGTAGATCAGTAACCAGTATGGGGTGTGACTATCCCAAATAGTAACGGATACCAAATTAATATCCTAATGGTCAGCAGCTAAAACGAGAACGTTCATGAGAGAGAAAAACACTTTGAGAACATAGTGACACTAACTTTGGTTATCTACCATAGACATTTATTTTACTACTCGCTAGATACATAGTCAGTGGGGAGAGAGAATCCTCCAGGGGGTGTTTCCAGCTGGGGTAGGAGAGGGCAGTAGCACCATCTGTACTTGCAACTGTAGCAGCCACGGGACTCTCCTGTCAGGTAAATTTTTGTGTCCTATAAATTGACTTGACTTGGAATATATAAATCCGTGTAACATTAAACAGGATTGGTGTTCAGTAGTAGTTGAAGGAGCCTTTTTGTGACAGTCCTTGTACGATAGAACGGAATAGAACTGCATCTGTTGTAATTTTTTAATCTGAGTGATACAGGTAAGCAGCTGCTTTTGCAATTTTATTGAAGTAGATTCTTCAAACAGGAAGAGATACGAAGATGTTTTTTAAAAAAACATTCTTTCACATCATAACCATGCATACCTCTGATCTAATTGATAGAAAGTTCTACATATTTTGTCCTACAGCCCAAGTATGAGGATTGCAGAGGTGGTAAGCTGTAGAGACACTGCTTACAATAGGATTGTGCAGGATACGCTTTTGAATAAAACTGTTCAGATTTTCAAAATAATTTAATATCTTTAAAAATGATACTTCCAGGATTTTTTTCCCATTTTTTTTATTAAAAATATATTACATATGAATCTACAAATCGCAAATCTGTGTATCTTTGTTATGGAAATATTGAGTAAATGGAGTATATCAATAAGTTTGTTACTAAAGCTGACGTCTCTCCTTCGCTTGTTCTTTCTGTTGCTGTTTACAATAACCACAGTGGTTTTCCTCGGTTTGATCTTTTCACACGTTCTAGTTGTTTAGTGTATCTACATTTTCTGCTTACAGATGCATGTAAGAGCTGTTGCTCAAAGAGCTGCTTCTCAAGTATTCTCTGTCTCTGCTTCCCCTTCTGGGTAAACATGGCGTGGTTTCCAGTACAATGGCGCCTCAGCTGTCTTCCCTCTCCACTAGACAAAGCTGACTGAACGCAGTCTGTTCAGAGGGGTTCTGCTTCTCCATTTCATGTCACTTGATGGAGCCTCACTTTCTTTAGCTGGCGCAGTCAGATCGGGACTGGTGATACCTCTTTCACTCTGTTACTGCAGAACATGCATTTCATCAGCAGATGTTCAGAGCAGCAGAATTTAAAGATTGCTCTGAAGGAAGGATGTTACCTCATCTTAACCATATTTAATCCTTACTGAGCTAATGATAATTTATCTTCTAGCAGCTAAGTACATACTCTCTTTCTAAATACAGTGCTGCTCTTGACTGTATTAATCCTGACTGAAAATCCACACTATCAGTTCCATCTTTTTCATCTGACTTCTTCTGTGCACTCATTGATGACCACAATATATCCCTTTTGTGTTAAATACCACGTTTACGGGCAGAAGATGCAAAATTTATTTGGGGGGGGAAATAATGTTCTTAATATTATCGTTCTTATTATTGTCATTCTTATTATTGTCGTTAGCAGTACTGAACACACAGAATTAGATACAAGACCTCTTGAAATTAGTTCCCTTGGTGGTTTTTGTATGAGATTCTGACTTGGTTATCAGTGATTGATACTCAGTTTTGTTGCTATTATCTTAAACATTATTTCCATCTAATTGCTCTCTTTTAATAAATTTGAGTGTGTGTGATTCGTTACTCCTCAAGATGTGACAGTAGCCTGTGACCTTCATCACTAAATATACTTATCTTAACATTAATTATCATTTAACAGCAGAGTGGTCCATCTAGGAGAGCTCGTTCTTCAACTGTCTCAGGTGGTGAGGAACCAACGGTAATAATACTCTTTATCAACCGCTATCTCTAAATGAAACGGGGGTAGATTTAGCTCTTGTACCATAAGGAACTTTTTTTCACAAAGCATTAAATAATGCTTGCATATATAACTTGATAGTGATGACTTCAGGTTTAAAATAAATTGAGTATTAAAAGTACACAGCCATAGGACAGAAACATGTTTTGTCAGGCTACATTTTTTTTTAAGTGGTTTTTTAAAGTATCCTTTATTATAGGTAGCCATGACAGATAAGAGGAAGAACATACCCTGAGTCCCCAGGAGACCAATCTCAGTGTTTCTTTAGATGTTCAGGGCAGTAGTATGGTAAGGTAGGAATAACACTTTTTCATAATGTGTTGGATTTTTAGTTTAATTACAAGGATTAGAAATTTTCATGTTAAAGATACTTAGCTTTCTTCCATCAGAAGAACGGCCATCAGTGCAGACGTCACTTTACCAGGAGGACTCCTTTCTAAAACTAGAAAGCGTAACAATTGGTTTCTAACCTGTGTGAAGGTACTTGATAATTTTCAAGGCTGATTCTTCCCTTGGTTTTATTTAAGATCATACTAAAAAAGTTTAAAGAGTCTTCCTTGAACATCTTTAGTCTCTTACTCCTGTGCACTGATTCCAACATCCATTCCAGGTGTTGACGGAATTCAATTGGGCAAATACTCAAAAGAGCTCGCGGCAGAGGCACCTTTGCTTACTCTCAATTGTTGGTGTCATCACTGTGACACAGGCCTCTGCCCACAGGGGTTTAACGCGGGCTCCCAAAGAATGGAGGCAAGAGCCCCTGGTTCATTGGCTTGCTCGTTCTGTTGGTGTGAGGCTGAGACCTACTGCTCTCGTCAGAGTGTGCTGGTGATCAACTCCTCCCATCTGCTGTGAATGACAAATCCCTGTCTCTCTCCAGCTCTTAGTACTTACATCGATTACTTGAGAAAAAAGCCTGTCCTGATTTTCTTGCTTGCTTCGCTGACAGCCAGCATACCTGTTCTGAACACAAGCAAGCGATGGCTTAAGAGGAGTGCCAAACTAGAACGTGACTGAGCTCAGTAAACATGTAGATTTATCTGGAGTGTTTGGTCTAAAAACTTTAACTCCCTGGGCGTCCTCCCCTTCTAAAGTACGGACTCAGATGCAGGCAGGGTCAGAGTTAAAAATTCTCTCTGGGCTGTTTTTCTTCAAGAAGCTCTGCCGTTTGTGCTACAATGCATTTTTTTTTTTCCTCTGTATGTCCCAGAAAAAAAATACCCAGTTGGTTTAATCATTGAGTGTTTTCCTCTCAGGAAGTACACAAGACAACGTCAGCAACACACAATAACATAATTATTGTGTTGAATAGTGATGTAACTTGTTTAATGACAATTAGTGCCTTTGGCACCGTTATCATTATCCATATATTTTCTTTAGAACAATATCTTTCTTGAGGAACTTTTAGTAAAAAAATCTTTTCATCGTACAGTTGGGGCTCCAGTGTGGGGTGTATCTTGTTCCTTCAGGACACCTACCCCTGAATGCAACATTTGTAACTATAACAAAATGTCTCCACTTCAGTGTTTAAACCCACAATAGTTTCTTGCAACTGCTTCAAGAGACCAGTGGTAAAGCAAAGAACAGAACTTGGGAGATCTTGATTTGACTGCAGGGTTACTTCAGTTCTTACTTATCCATAGTAATAAAAGGAAAACACATCTGCCTTTTCAAGGAAAAATCATTAAAACACCAAGTTCCTTTTTGTCATTGTGTCATCTACAAATTAAAAGTTTGAGGGCTTGTAAGCTTAGCTGTTTCTGAACAAGGCACCTGAATCTGCAGAAGCGAATCAAAAGATCTATTGTGAGAAAAAATGGTTTGACTTAAAGGTACATGAAGAAGAGCTTATAGTAAGTAAATCAGAAACGACATTTTTCTGTATGTTTGTTGTGTTTGAGAATGTTGTGAGTTAACAAGAGCCTTTTCTTTAAACAACAGACATGAATTTCTTTTTTTTTTTGCTATTATAAAATAACAATACAGTAATTTCTTGCCTGAACAGCCTTCAGTGGCCTATGTACATACCACTCCAGGCTTACCCTCAGGCTGGGAGGAAAGGAAGGATGCCAAGGGCCGGACGTATTATGTCAATCACAACAATCGAACCACAACGTGGACACGGCCCATCATGCAGGTATGAAAGCTGTTCATTTAGAGAGCAAACACTTTGCATGTAGTGAGTACAATTTCAGTAGAAGCAGCTCCTCGGAGCTCTGAAATTTTAAAAAAAAACCCTAAGCATTGTCATGAGAACTCAGGATAATCATAGAAAATTGCAATGATGGGGATTTTTTGTTGTTACTTCTCTTAACTATAGTAAGGTACAGATTAAGTTGATTGCTACAGTGGAAGGAATTCACAGAGGTACATATGAACTAATAAAAGGAGGCAAATGCATTCTTAGGATTGAATTTGAAAGTTGTGTTGATCTTTTAATGGTACCATACGTTATTTGCCCTTCCGATGGAATTAAATTAAATACTTGATCTTTAAGAAAGTCTATTTAATATTCCATCATAAATGCTTACATCATTTTAAGTGCCCTAACTCCAGATGAACCGTGTTTCTGACAATTTGCTAACGTGGTTTTACTTCTGAAACAGCTCGCAGAAGATGGCATGGTTGGGTCCACAGCAAACAGTAGCAACCATTTAAGTGAGCCCCAGATACGGCGGCCTCGTAGCCTCAGTTCGCCCACAGTAACTTTATCTGCTCCACTAGAGGTGAGAAACGCTGGTACCAAGAAAGATCACTTATGTCTGACCTCTCATTCCTTGTTGTCCTTGTGATTTTGTATTTCCTTTTGAGTTATGCACCACAGCCACTTTTCCCTGTTACTGATTTTGCCCTAATACAGTGCTGTTTTCTTCAGCAGTTTTCCATCCGGATCTTTATATTGTTCAATAGTTACTTAACTTTTATGGTCATTGAAGGATGTATTTTATGTACGATTATTTGGTTTGGTCAGCTACAACGTAATCTGTGTGCGTGCCTTCAAGTGCTGTGAGGGTATAAAATCAGAAATACTTTAAGTGGAAACATTTATCTTGGTGCTGATGACTTTGAAAATAATACATGCTACTGAGAGTGGAAAACCTTTGAATTTGAGACATTGACTGCATTTTATATTCCTTGTCTTTCAAAAGGGTATTTAATTTCTTTTAAGTATCTTTAAAAGTAATTCAGAATTGTTGATTGCTGTTCACTGCAACATGTCTGAAGCCACTTCATATTAAAATCTGAAAAGGATACAAGCACGAGAAAATAAATGAGTTCAACTTTTTAGAAGTTACTTATTTTGTTTAAATAGTTATTTTATTGTAAACTGTTCAACTTCTTTGTGTACAAGACAGGCGGAAAGGTTTTATTTAATGCAAGATATTTAAAATGCTACTTTTGAACACTGTAATCTAACTGCCTTTTCCATCCAGATGTAGCTCAAAACAAGCCACACATAAGGCTAGAATAATTTGGTAAATATCCATGTTGGTGCCTCATTTTCTAATATAATACTCAAAAAATAGTAATTAAATGTAGGCTAAGTTAGAGAATTGCCAAAACAAGCACGCATGGATTTACTGAAACTTGCTAATTAGCAAAATGAGAAGAAACAAACTGTTAGCACATACCAGCTAATGAGAGCATGTTTTTGGAAAGTAACTGAAAAGTACAAGGGCAAACAAGATCTGAACGTGCTGAAGTCTTGTTTTCTGATTGTGTTAGTCCGTATTTTCAAAGGTGAGTAAATCTGGATCAAATTTTTCAAGCTCTTCAGGCATCGAAACATGCAGTTTCTCAGTGAAATTTAAAAAAAATAACCCGCATCATGTAACTTCTGTTTTAACCCATAGGCACTGATCAGCGAAGCAGTTTTGCAGCTGTGATCATTTATTTAAAAAAAAAATGTCCAAAATCTGTAATTGCAAACCTCTGTTTATTTTAGCAACTTGGTTTAAGTTCACATTTAACTGCTTTGTCTGAAGTTACAGTTGAGAAATGCATTGAAAAGTGGATAATGTCACCTCACATCTAGGATACTCTCTTGTGTCAAGTGAGCTATATTTGGCCACGAAGCACAAAGCAATGCTTTTATTGTTGCCTTTGTAAAATGAAATATTGACATGTGCAGAGCATCTGCAGTAAAATATATAATCAAATGTAAATAGTGTGAACATCAACATTGCAGAGGGAAATGATAAAACACACTGTCTTTCACAGCAAAAAGCTCAGTGTGTTATCAGGAGCAGATTTAGCTAAGTCAGTCCTAGGGAATCAGTCCCAGCCCTTAATTCTAGTATTAATTACATCTGGAATGAAAAACTATTTGCTGTGAAACCAAGTTTTACTCATTTTACAGTACTGAGTGACATTTGACAAACCTCAGCGTCTCTCACCTTCTCCAGGGCATGAAGGACTCCCCCGTGCGCAGGGCGGTGAAGGACACCCTTTCCAATCCCCAGTCTCCGCAGCCCTCCCCTTACAACTCTCCCAAGCCACAGCACAAAGTTGCACAAAGCTTCCTTCCTCCTGGCTGGGAGATGCGAATAGCTCCCAATGGCAGGCCCTTCTTCATCGATCATAACACCAAAACTACCACGTGGGTAAGAGACATTCTAGATAATGGACTTTAAATCAGTTGCCACCTTTTAAATGTTTCGGTCTTTGTTGTCCTGCCTGTGTACCCCCCATTTTATTGTGGCATTTGTCTTTAGGGGGCATTTCTCAGCCGAGCTTTTCATAAAACTGATGTAGAAGTCTCACTGAATCCTCCACGCAGTCACGTACAGCAGCAGTAGGCTTGAGTAGCTAATGTTGTGGAATGACTCTAGTGCTGCCATTGCTGCACTCCGAGAAAGGAAACTTATTTGTTCATGTCCTCTTAGATTTTGGTGCATTTATACATCATGTACCATGCACTAGTGTTCTGCTTTGGGGATTGGAACTAGATCATCTTTAAGGTCCCTTCCAACCCAAGCCATTCTATGATGGGACCTTGGGTTGTTGTTTAGTTTGAGACTGTCCATAATTGCATTGTATTTCACTGTGACTAGCACTGCTTTTTTATCAATATAATGTATGTTCATCTTCAGTTAACAGAATCATGTTATTACTTGTTTTATGTCATGAGGATCCATTTTTCAATAATTCTGCAATTTGGGTCAACAAATTGAAGAAATGAAATTACACTATGAATAAAATGTCAAAGACAACCCAGCATTTCACATCGCCCTTGAAACAGGAGTTGCCCTTTAATTTGTGAGGCTCGTTCAGATTCTCAGTGACCACTAGTCACATGACATCATTTTAATGGTGGTTCTTAATGGTGTTCCCAGGTGCATGTGGGTAAAATACGTGTGTGGAAATCTCAGTCATTTTTGACCTATTTTACTTGCCCCTTTTTGCTCATATGGACATTGATGTAATAACACCTGTGCATTAGTAAAAATGTCATGAGCTCATTTTGAGCCTTTTTGAGGTAGGATGGCTTATTTCTCTATGTTTTTAAGAACCAAAAATTTGCCTGTGTGTCTAAATGGCACTCATAGGAGCGCACGCATTCCTAAGAGCAGGGCTGGGTTTTCTGAAGCATATCTCTGGATGTAGCACACTTAACAGAGTCACAAGTCTTACATCACCCTAACTAACTCTTAACATTTAAAAAATCATTTCAGTATATCAGTCCTAATGAAGTATGTGGCACGTCCAAATACTAAATGTTCTAGCACTTTTATGTTTTGTTTTATTCTCAAAAAGTAAGAATAAAGGCATAACCATAATGTAGGAAGATTCCTTTTCCAGATAATTCTGTGTTTGACTTAGTGTGTAGATCTAACCTGATCTGTTGGATTGACAGTTCCATATTTCTGTTACAGGAGGATCCACGACTGAAATTTCCCGTGCATTTGAGATCAAAAGCATCTTTGAACCCTAATGACTTGGGCCCTCTTCCTGTAAGTGATCACGTGTATGTATTTTAATACACACCTGCTATCTTGTGTGCTCTGAGCTGTTATTGCAGTCAGATGTTGTGTGTGGACACAGAGGTTGCTGTCATCACTTTTCTGAAGGTACTAAAGCTACGTTTAGATACAGCACCAAAAAGCTTCATTGTGATCTGTGAATCGGTCACGCTTTTTGAAGCCAGCCCATATTATTTCTGAAATGGTTACGTGGTGCTTTGCTTATCTGAAGCTTTGAGCTTTGAAGAAACTTACCTTGGTTTTATCTCTGACTGTGAGCTTTTGGATCATTACCTGTTGCTTTAGGAAAAAATGGAGCCGGTTGTTCAAAGTGAGCTCTGTCAATGTACCAGCATGTATTGGTATTCAGAAATCTCATTAAAAAATCAAAATTTATTCAAACTTCCGTATTCTGCAGAGAAAATTACCATTTTAACTTCAGAAGTTTTGTCACCCTTGTAACCAAAGTACAGTATTGATTTACAGCCATGTCAAGTGCAGAGCTTTGCTTTGTCTTTAAAAAACTGCATCCTTAACGGCAGAGACTAGCCTGTGAAAGCTAACGGTTTTGCTGAGGGGCTGGTTTTTACAGTGTGGAGTTAATTGAGCTCATTGCCTCACATCTATATACACTAAGCGGACTTTTGAGAAGTGGCTGCTGCTTTGCAGTTCTTGAGGTACATTGAGCATGTGTTAATCTCCGAGCACACATTGCTGACGTAGGAGGCACTGCATGGGAGTAGCTGAAGGGCCAACTTACAATTTATTCTGTTAATTGCAAGAGGTAAAACGTGCAGTGAAATCAGAATAGCCTGACATATATCACTGGAAGTATAGAATTAGTAACAGATTTAAACTCGGTTAAACAATCCAGTTTTGAGTGAAGTAAGAATGACTACAGAATTTACCAAGAGTTTCTCAAAAAAAGACTGAAATGAAATCATTTCTCTGTTTTATAGAAGTCTGAAGCTCATGTAGAGCATACAGGTGGAATGGGTGCTAGAGGAGGCAGCGTTGCATATGCTAAGCGCGTGCCATTTGTTCTCCTTTCTACACTTAAAATCATTTGAAAGATGAGAAAAGGGAATGGATAAAAGGGAAGAACTGAGGACTAGGTTAGACGTTCTTGTCCCACTGTCATGGGATCCTGGCTTACGTATTTACAGTAAATAACTGACGTGTTTCAGAAGTAGAAGCAGAAACTCTCAGACCTCACCAGTGATGGACAGTCTATTCTTTGTGATCACTTCCTCATGAAAGGAAATGGGCATAAACCCTGATGCAAGAAGTTTCCACTTCCAAGCTTTAAAACAATATTTACTGTGTTAGATACAGTCACCTGTATAAATGGCCCATTCTTTGAATCTTCCTAGATTTTTGGCCTTGACATAATGCATCCGTGATCATTTTGTGTTTCCTACCTCACAAGCATCTATCAGACAACTGAAGTAGGTGTGGATAATGTATTGCTTCAGGCTGTGTCAGAGTGGTAGTATTTCACTTATTTTCTCTCTCTCTTTTTTTTCTTTATTTCCCAATTCCAGCCTGGCTGGGAGGAAAGAATACACCTGGATGGAAGAACGTTTTATATAGACCATAGTAAGTAAGCACTCAGGTACTACAGCAAATAGACAAAGGGAGGTAATAAATATTGAAGTGAAAGCTTTATAATTTTACTCTTCATTTAGGAAGCCAGGTGTTGATATGTGGAGACATTGATACCAGAGACTTAGTGCCCTCATACGGTACTGTATATTCACTGGAAGCTTGCTTTTAATTGGCTCATCAAGCTTTGTCCCTCTCTGACTTGTGAAGCATTAACATTTCTTCTCTGTGGTTTCTTTTGTTCTTGTTGATATTTTGGATTCGTCGTTGTTGTTGTTGATGATCCCATGGCTTATTTGCACTTAATAAATTACAATATACACTAGGAATAGAAAATAAGATGAGAAAAGATCATATAGCCACAACTCTGCATATAGGCAGTGGAGAAATTAGCACTGATGAGTACTCTTCCCTCTCCTTTAAGAAGGTCTTGTGGCAGTGCTGATTCTGATCTTATTTCCTATTTATAGCATGTTAAACTGCACCCAGCCCATTAATACGATTCAGTTCTGTTAGTGAAGTTCCAGTCTAAGTGATGTTTCGTTGTAGACCTGTCTTATTACAGCATCTCAGAACTGCTGTGTGAGTTTTTGTTGTTGTTTAAAAATAAAGCAGCCCAGGAGGGTTGGGTTGGTTCTTCTTTTTTTTAAGACTTCAGCTGGACTTTATAATTAGACATTTCTGCTGATGGCATAACACTCACAGAAACAGATAACACATAACCATTAGAAGAGGGTACATATGCTACACAGAACTTAAAGAATTAAACTGTTACACATATTTGATGATATTATGTTTTTCCTTCAGTATCAGTGCCACTGACTCTGTAGTTGTATATATGTATATATGACATTATTAAATCATTATGAGACTGTCTCTAAAGTAATATGAATTTTGAAATAGTGCAAATAGTTTTAAATAAAAATTAGAAATAATAACACTCATTAAGCTCAAGATTAACCTCATCAGTACAGAATTATTATTCTTTATCCCTTTTGTAGTTGTTTTTCCCAAAAGATACCTGGAAACTTAAATATGGCAAATTATTTTAAATTGCTGCCACTGAAGAGTCACAGAATAAAACTGTCGTATTCAAAGTACCTTTATAATTGTTGAGCCTCCCAACATCCTTTAAAATTTTTAGTTTTTCAGTCTCCTGAAGCTACTTAAGCATGTGTTAGTCTCTAAAAGTAAGTGGAATGTTGAAGTTGTACATTAATTAGAATTCCCCAAAGAATTTATAATTGTTGTAAAACTAAATTTGCGTCTGAAATCTCTCTCTAGTCCCTCTTTTGATCTGAGGCTTTTTAGCTTTCTCTGTAGCAGTTTTTACAAAAGTTTAGAGGGTTTTTCATGAGGCTGTTTGTTTCCAGCAAACACCCTTTTGGTCTGCTAAAGAGAGCAGTGAAGATGCAGCCAGCGTGGTCGGTTCCGTTACTGGAATCCAGTATGAAAGTTGGAAGTGTTGACAGATTCAGCTACTGTTAGTGTCCTGGGTCCCCAGATACACTTTGTGTTTCTTCTGCATAATTACCCAGTACTGGTGTCCTATTTTTGAAATGTTTTTCTCATCCCTGAGAGAAACTGTAAAAAAGTCTAATGCATCCAGCACAGAAAGCTCCTCTGGTGGAGCAATACTAACTGCTGTTAAGCGTGCCATATAAACCAGTAAAGGAAAGGACAGTTAAAATAATTTAGGTATTACTTGTAACATAGTGGTCTGAAAATATAATATTTTTAGATTTTCACTGTAAACAGTCAATCTTTTAACCAAACAGTACGGTCCTTAGCTGGCTAAGTCAACGTTATTTACCATCCATGAATAAAATAGTGTTCTTTATTCATTGTAGCGTGCATATACTGCATTTCCTAGACACTTGTAGGAAAACATGATCTACCTGTTGGAGGGTATCATGAAGGACAACACCAAGGTTTTCCACCCATATTCATAACAGTTATCAGTGGTCCACTGACAGAGGGATGGATGTAATAAATGTGTTCCCCTCAAAGTCAGTCTTGGATCCACCATTCTTCAATATATTCATTAGTGATTTGAACAACAAATTAGGGGGAATGTACTCATTAGTTCAGCAGGAACCAACAGTGTAGGAGAGGTGAGAGGTGCTCACTGGAGCAGGATGAGAAAACAATGAGTCTGGCAAATTGCTGCTTTAGTGTGAAATAAGGTACAGTTTAATAACAATGGCAAAGTATTACTCAGAATGCGAATAATTAGAATTTTGGTTGAAAAGGGCATGAAAAATATCATCAGCTGGACATGAGTTAACTCATCCTGTGATGTATCAACAAGAGTGTCTTATTTAAGACCTGAAGTAATCCTCCTCAGCTCCTCAGCACTGGTAATGTCTTGGCTATGATCAGACTGTATCTAGCACAGGGTCCCAAACTTCAGGAAGATAGTGGACCATTTGCAAAGGGGCCAGAGGAGAAGGAATCCTCAAAGGCCCTAGAGCCCAATCTATGAGGAGAGGTAGAGTATTGTATTGGTGTGAAGACTCAAGAGAGATGGTAGATTTTAAAAAAAGGAATGAATTTGTTTTCCGTGTCCACTTTGGATAAGATCTTTTTGAATTTTCTTCAGTTAACTTTTAACGATTGTCACCTTTCAATCCCCCGTCCATTTTAAAACTAGCTTGGGATGCTCAAAACTGACTGGTCATTTCCAGCTGTAGAAACACGGAAAATACTTGTGTTTTACTAGAAGTGGGTTTGGTTCTTTGCTTTTACCTGTAGTACCCATAAAAACAATTTTCTTGAAACTTAGTGTGTTTACTCCCAAACCTAGCAATTACACAACTTAAAATCTGGGCTATTATCTTAATAGACCGTTGGTAAATGAACGCAGTGCGTGTACAAGCAGGTGTGTTATTGCCCTTTCAGCGCAGGACGTGGGTGACAAACCTTGCCATTGCAGGTGGCGTCTAGTTTGGTTTTTGGAGCATTGTCTTATTGTTGCAACACCATCGTTCTGTTGTGATTCTGTTGTGTTCAGAATCTTGTGAGGGGCAGTTGTCTGGAGGCAGGGAGAGCGTCACCGTGGTCCTGTATAACCTTCCCGTGTCACCCTCCTGGTGCTCTTAAAAACTGTCCATGAACAGAAGTGGGTTCTCTCGCATTACTGCCAGAATCTCCTGTGCTCAGAGCTGATCTCGTCTGCCCTAACTGTGTAATTCTCCCTCCCTTAACAGTCCTATAACCTTTCCATTAAATCAGAGTCTAGGACTCTTTTTTTTTTAAAGAGTTGTTACTCCCTCCAAATTTAAATACAGATTGTCTTTTAAAAGCTTTCCATTTTGGCTGTCTTTAAGCAAAATTTCACTAAAGTAAAACTTAGTCTGTCATTTGACAGTCTGGGGGTTCCTGTGCCTTTCAGGCATGAAGTCTGTATTTCTAATACGAGGCGAATCCAAGACCCTGTTCAAATAGAACCTGTTTACTACTACAGACGTTGAAATAAAAGCAGTGTAATTACACTGGATCCTGTTGTAGTTTTGCATTTTTGAACGAGTGTTTTCAGCTAAACAGGGTGACGGGGTTTTGGTGTAGATGGGTGAATGCAGCCTTTTCTAACCCTGAAATACTGAGTTGTGGAAATGGCAGGGAAAACAGTTGTAGGGAGAAAAAAAAACAACATAAATTCACAGTGTGGTGACAGAGAAGTACTGATATAATTTCTTTTGTTATTTACAGATAATAAAATTACCCAGTGGGAAGACCCCAGACTGCAGAACCCGGCAATTACTGGCCCAGTAAGTCCTGCTATGGTTTTTTCCCATTAAATGCTGTGACTCACGTACGTTCGGTGTAGGCAGGAGGCATTATCGAGCAGCAGGCCCTGCCTGTCCTCCGCTCAGGTCAGACTGATGAACAGCCCGGGAAGCAGGACCTCTGCCTTGCGTGGCCGTTTCCTGACGGACACTAAATTACATCTAAAATAATGCAAGTGTAAAATATTCTTCACATTTTTTTCTTTCTCCACACTTGCTGATATAAATTCCTTAGTGTGGAACAAACATCAGACATGGCAATGGTCTCGCTTAGTCCTTGCTTACCTGTGCAAGTGTGTCAGCAGGAAGGAGAGCACAGAAGTGTCTTTCAAAACTCTGAATGAGAGAGCTCGTGGGAACCTTTGTCGAACCTTGAGCTGGGCGTGCCTGGAATATCCCGAGAGGCATTCGGGTATCTGGAAACCCACGTAAATATTTCAGAGACCTGTGGCGTTTGGTAAGGGCCGTTTACATATGCCAGAAGCCAATTTCCAGTGCTGCTGGTTAATGTAATTCTACCAACCTTCACTTTTTTTAAACTTCTAAAATCGTCTGTTATGCTGCTGTCACTTAAAATGTGGTATAACAGGCAGCTGCATTGCGTGAGTCTTCAGATAAGTATTACACAGTGACTTGTACTTGGTTCAAAAGAATGTTAATTTATTAGATGCTTTCAGATCCTGGATTAAAGACGTTATCAAGGTGTATATTTTCATTGTAAATTTACAAAATAGTTTTGGTATAGTTTGATGATCGTTTGATAACTATTAAGAATTAGATTCATTCACATTGGGCTGAAAAGATAATTTCCAGGCCTGGCCACCCCCCTGCCTAGTTAACTCCGCCGGGTAGGTAACGTTGTGCCCTGCACTCTTTGGAGGGCAGTGTTAATGGCATCGCTTCAGCTTGTTCCTGGTTTCATTTTCAAAATTCTTTCAGCTTTGTGTCTTTTGAGTAGCACCTAACAATGCTTAGCCCTTTCAGCTGTGCAATTCCATATGCTGTGGTAACAGAGTCACTTCTAGCATTCAGTACCATATGGCACGCTCGTTATTTCCTAAGGAGGCACGGGGATGGCAGCAATACATTCCAGATTTTTTTGTCTGTGTTAAAAATTGGTTTTGCTCTTTTCTGTTCCTAAAAGAAGAAAAAAAACCCGCGGGTAGGTAGTTGATAAACAGAAGAACTGGGTCGGAAGTTTTTATACCTTTTAACTCAAATTACACACCGAGAAATGGGAACATTTTGGCTGCTGTACTTTGTGCTTGGTGGGGTTTATCAGAGGAACCTATGGCATACATATGTGGATAGCATGTCTTTAGATTTCTTTTTTGTTTAAATAATGTTGGAATATCAAACTGCCACATAGCTGGAATAACGTGTGTTTCTGATTCTCTCTCTGATAGGCAGTTCCGTACTCCAGGGAGTTCAAACAGAAATACGATTATTTCCGGAAGAAGTTAAAGAAACCCGTGAGTAGAAACGTGCTGCTTTGGGTTGGAATCGATGACACGTCTGGGAGAAGCACCAGACTGTCCCCAGCGTGGGTACACAGTGGTGGGGTATCTCGCTATAACACGCTCACCCATTTCTCTTGATCGTGCCACTCCTAAAGGGGATAAGTAGGAACCAGACACGTGCAGAAGAGTTTGAATTTGATTGGTTTTCAACAAAAACATTTACAAATCTCTCTCACGTTTTTCTATACGAATGCAAAATCCAAGTGATGAGGCAGCAAACGAAATGGCGAACGTCCACGTTGGTACGGCTTGTGCCTTTGTCACCATTTTAAGCTGAAACGCCCTTAAAATAGAGCATAGTAACAGCAATCATTTTCTCGCCTTTTGTTTGTTTGTTACTTGTTGTTTTTATTGTTTTGTCAAATATCACAGAAATCTCTGAACTGCTGCACTGGAACTTACCTAGTTCACTGTGCGGTATCAACCTGTACACTGGGAGAGCAGTGGAAAACAAAAATAAGGGGAAACTTTATATGTCGGATGTCTAGTCTGTCATTTAGTTGTTACCACTGCTCAGTAATTTGCCTGAAGACTTATTTACTGCGACTAACAAGTATAATATAATCTGCTTTCACACAGGCTGATATACCAAACAGATTTGAGATGAAACTACACAGAAATAATATTTTTGAGGAATCCTACAGGAGAATCATGTCTGTGAAGAGACCTGATGTACTGAAAGCCAGGCTCTGGATCGAATTTGAGTCAGAAAAAGGACTTGACTATGGAGGTGTGGCCAGAGAATGGTTTTTTCTCTTGTCCAAGGAGATGTTTAACCCTTATTATGGTCTCTTTGAATATTCAGCAACGTAAGTGTCCATTAAAATATTTCCATTCATAAGGGATATACACTAGATTTTGCATAAGAGGCAAAGTCACACTGGAAAGCAGTTAGGTCATCCTTCATGGTGCATCAGTGTGTGCTCTTATCAGTCACATCTCTGTTCTGTACCATCATTGCTTACTTGCTTTTCAGAGAACCTTTCCAACTGTCGTTGAAATCTCATAGAACATTGTCATGATTAGGACAATATTCAGTGTTGCCTTGCTTGCAGCAAACCTGCAACTTTTGAGGCTTGTAATAGTGACAGGAGCGATGTCAGACAAAGACCCTTTTGATGCCCTCCCAGGTTCAGAAACCTAACTAGTTATTTTAAGAAATAAGAAAAAAAATCTACTCAAAAGCCCCGTATCTTTCTTCACCGATTAAGAATATACTGCAAATTAAAAATACTGCCTTTACACTAGTGTTTTACTGTGACACACTTCCACAGGGGTCGTAACGCTTTGTTACCCAGTTCCAAGACCTTAGTCCTTGGCGGGATTTTCCCGATATCCTGAGGGTTAGGCGTGTTTCAGAGACGTTCTCTGGTACGTGCAGTTTAAGATGCTCAGAAGAGAACGTTCTTTATCCTGGGACGTTGGACCATGGGCCTGTACTTAATTCCTCTCCAGTACCATCAGATATTTCAAGACCTAAAAGCAACTACTGCAAAAGAGAACCCTAAAATTTTCAGCCCTGAAATGTGGCTGGAAAGAGTGAATCGTGGAGCCCAGCAGAAGGCAGAAGAGAGGGCTTAGCTGGAATTCCCATTCCCCTGAAGCTGATGGCAAAGTTTTGCTGATTTCAGTGGTGCCAGGCTTTTGTCCTGTGAAGAGGCCAGCACGGCCCGCTGGCGCTCGCCCCAGGTGCAGTCCTGTGACCCCGCAGGCAGGAGTTTTATCTGCCTGGCTCAAATAATCATGGTGGTCGTAGCCAGACAGTTTTGGTTAGGGCAGCCTGCCCACAAACTGTCAGACACTTCTGGTGAGGAGCACGTGGATAAATGACGTTATAACACTCTTGCAAAAATGAACAGGAGATGGCCCTAAGCTCAAATGATTTATTAACATGCCTGAATAGCTGCTTATTTCAAGACTCGATTATTTAATTTTTTTTTCTTTCCCAAAAAAAGGGACAACTATACACTTCAGATTAATCCGAATTCGGGTCTTTGTAACGAAGATCATCTGTCGTATTTCACATTTATTGGTCGGGTCGCTGGCCTGGCAGTGTATCACGGGAAGCTGTTGGACGGTGAGTTATTGCGCTGTGTGGCTACACTGCTCTTACTGCATTGGTATTAAATGAAATAAATCGCTCAATAATTAATATGCTTTAGAGTGCAGTATTTCTGGAGACAGAGTCGCAGAGAAAGTAATGGAGCTGGAACTGTTGGAAATTGCATTCCTGATGCGAACAGTGAATCAAAAATTACAGTGTCTTACACAACAAATATGTTTCCTATAAAGTTTTGCTCCTTTCTCCACTCGTGTTAAAACTACAGAATCAGCATTGCTGAATCCCTGAGGGAAAATCTCTAAATTACATCAGCCGTTTCCATGCAAACCTGCAGCCAAAGCGGTTGTGTGGGTGTCAACTGCAGCACATTTTGGTCTGTAAAATTATTACTGAATGATATAATGAGAAAATATGATTTCTGCCAAACTTTGACATCCCACGATAAGCAAGCAAGCAAACAGTATAAACTGACTACATTTTATTTAGCAACAGTGCAGCTCATTAGAAGAGGAAGCTCACCGTCCTGTTTTCTAGCATCTCCTTTGAGACAAGAATGACAATTTTAAGTGTTACAGTGTTTAATGGCATATGGTAATTAATGGCATAATTTGGGTAATTGAAAAATCGGACTTTCTGTGCCTGAATGAAACCTGAGCCTGCTGCGTTCACTTGAGCAGTTCCGGCGCTGGTGCTTTCAGCAGGTTTCTCTCTTGCTGGCACGCGAGGAAGCAGCCTGGTGTGTTACCCTCGCGCAGTCGTATCTCTGCGTAAGGTGCAAGTGCAGAACAGGGGAGGTCACGCTCTGCCCTCTCTTTCAGGCTTCTTCATCAGACCTTTTTACAAGATGATGCTGGGGAAACCAATAACTCTGAAAGACATGGAGTCAGTGGTAAGATAACACTTAAACCGCAGCAGTGTTAGCACTTACATGGGTTTTTCCTCTGGGGAAGCTTGTAAGAGCCAACAATTCCAGTAAACTGTGTGGTGGCACACACGAGGTCAGGGCTGCATCAGCTTCAGACAGATACGTACGTACCTGTGTAATAAAGCAAATGTTTCCCGCTGGGACAGCCATGTCGGTACCAGTGCGCTGACCGTGGTGAGAGGGACGAGGGAGAAGAGACGTGAACAGGGCGGTAAGAAAGGCAGCAGAAGGTGTCCAGTTATGCCTTCAGACACCTTCAGGCTTTCCACGGGGTCAGCTTTCTCCCCGTGACAAGGAGCACTGCCACCGAGCCCTACAGTGGAGCAGGAGGAGGGGGATGCAAGGGCTTAGCTCAGGCCTGGCAATGCGGGACGTTGCCCCCCGTGCTGGAAGGAGCAGGGGTGCCAAGTGATAAAGTTTGCTCCGCAATACACTTAACGAACGCAGCACAACTTGCGCCCTCAGATCCCTTTAGATTTTGTTCCCTGCACTTCCCCTACTTTCACGCCGTCAGCATTAATTGCAATCAAGAAGATGAGATGGCCTGAGCTCACGTACAAGTGTAACACCAAGCTCATGAGATACATATCCAGGAGGATCTTAAGAGGAAGTTCAGGCTCTTGTATTCCTACAAGTAGTTGGGAAACCTTTTCCTCTTATTCTTAGCCCTGCAATGTCTGGCCTGGGTTGTGCCACAAGTATTCTCAGTATACGAATAAAACACAGTTTATTCTTTTTGATGTTTTAGAATTTTACAGATTTTCAGTTACTGACATAAACGCTGATTCAACTGCTTCCATCTCTCCTCCAGCTCCCACTATCTCATAGTCACCACATTTTGGCAGGTCATTCTTCTCTTGAAGCAAACATGAGTAAATAATGTTTTGATTTTATATTGAAATTAATTGTTTTGGCTCTCTTGCTTGGAAATACTTAATGATAGCTACACATACTTTTTTTTTAATCTTTCTTTTGTTGGGTCAACCTTTAATTATGAACGTAATAAATGATGAAGATACAACCGTTTTAGGAAATTAGAGGGGTCTTTATTCATCAAACTTCAAGGCTTTTAATAGTACCAATACAATCAGTTATTGTATAATATGTTATCGATGTAATGAAGTGGTATCTTAATTGTGTTGAAAAGAGTGTACAGTTTTAGCAAGAAGACATTTTCTAGCCAATTATTTCACACCCTACATTTACCTAATAGATACGTAGAGTCTATTTATTGTGTTGTATGATAATGCAATTACAAGTCAATTAAGAAAAGTTACATGAATCTAAAAATACAGCATCTAAGAAAAATACATATGAGTAAAGTGATGCATCTTACCCTGCTTTACAGGGGCTGCAAATAGATAAGTTCCCGTCTTCCCCGTCCCTTTGGAGTTCTAGTTGTACATGGTTTTATTCAGTTTAAAGTTAAACTCTACATGTAGTGTTCTCACTTTCACACTTTGTTTGTTATAATCTGCTGTAGGATAGCGAATACTACAACTCTTTGAAGTGGATCCTGGAGAATGACCCTACGGAGCTGGATCTCATGTTTTGCATAGACGAGGAAAACTTCGGGCAGGTATGCCAAGGTTATCCCAAAAGTCCGTCCTTCCACCTACTCATTGCTTATTGCCCAGAAGTAATTAAATACTGAGCAGTATCTCCTGGTTGTGACCTTGATCGGGACTGTTGAATGTCAGTGGTCAGTACAGGCTGTGAACACTGACCTCTCTTCCCAAACTGTCCAAGAGTAGGGGTGCCACAGACAGGAACGATGTTGTTGTCAGTGAGCAGCGTGACAAGCAGCACTTGAGGCTGAGTAAAGTACTTGCAGTGCGGAGTAACAAAGGTGGTGTCCTTCAGTGTATCAGGCCAGCTTAGGAAATAGTCTCAGCCTGGGATTGTGTGGGGTTTTATAGGCTGAAGGTGTTCTCAAAGTGGTAGAATTCTCATTGGTGAAGTGCTCTGTTTATAGTGGCTTTTACATAACGCAGATGATCCGACAGACGGGAGCGGCTGTTCTAACAAGGTTCGCGATCTGGGGTAACTTTCTCTGATACAAATGAAAAATGTTAGATAAATTTTTACCAATTGAGAAGTAAGTAGGTGGGAATATAATTCATCAGGCAAAGTCGTAACTCATTTTATCGGTAGAAGCTGTAACAGCAGCTCATGGTACAGTTTGTCTTGGATTTACAGTCGGTCCAGAGATCTGTGTCAGCTTCTGGATGGCAATAGCTTGGGTGCAGATAAATGTCTTGTGCATAAGTACATGTGTTAAATTTAATTTGAGGACTTAAAAGGCAAATAAATGAGTTTATTTACATGAGCTTGGACTTATTTGCCTACCATGATTGGGATTTTTTATTTGTTCCCAACCTATGGAGCTGAACCATTTTGTAATGCACGCACACAGGGAGTGACTAAAACACACTGGGTTTGTACAGCACTGGGACTGAAGAGCACCTACCTCTGTCTCTTAAATTAACTTGCTTGTAGGCTTTTATGACCTTTTTTAGTGTCTTCCCTTGGTCTAACTCTTAGACCCGGATGCCTTGGCTCCAGGTACCCTGGGGCTGGAGACCACAGTGCCTTTTGTAAAAGCTGCCTTCAGAATTCCAAACCACGCGCACAATGTGCTGTAAGAACTTCCCAGTGCTTGTTGCTTTTTTCCTGAAGCAACATAAGGTCATTGGTTACAGGGAAAATTAGGGAGAACATTAAAGCCACAGGTTGAAAAGTTTTTGTGGTACACTGGGTTGTTTGTTGGTAATTTTCACTATCTTCTGTTCTGTAACGATTTACCTTCAAATTACTCACAGCCCTTCCCTGCCAGCTTTCACTTCTGCTGGCAGAAGTTTGTTCTCCGACTCAAAGCACAAATCAACACTTGGGAGATACTTTCTGCTCCTCTCCTGACTCTTTAATACCTCCAACAGCCAACGCTGGCAGGGCCAGCAAGATTGATTGTGTTTAGTTTACAACAGATGCATCTGATTCCAGAAGAAAATAATAGGTTCCCTATTAACTACTCTTCCTTAATAGTACAGGCAGCGCTCGTTTTCTGTCCAACAACAGGTGTATTTACTCAGACTGTTTGGACTCGCTGTGAACTGTAATGAACTGGGTTTTCAGTCTTATACTCCACAGTGACACCGTCCTTGGCAAGTTTGTGCTTAAGCATTTCTGTAATCTGTTTTTCTTACTTACTTTTTTGGCCTTTTTATGACACAGTTTCTCTGTGGATTTTAAGTAATCATTTTTTTTTACAAACATTTTGAAAAACTGGAAGGCATTTTTCTACCCTTATTAAAATGGCATGTATGTTATCTTTACCCAAATGAACCTGCTGTTCGGGACTAGCCGTTCGCTTTGGAATGGTTTGCTCACTTGCTAATGAATATGATCAAGAATTCAGTCTTAAAAGTGATGATTTAATAATTTGTTCCTAATGATGCCGTCTTTAAATGTGGAATGGTTTGATGCCTCATTAGCTATTATAGCATAATAATTTTCTGATACCACTTGTAAAATGCTGCTCGAGGAGAGTGGATTTTGTGAGCAATGTGTCCTGAAATCATGTCGTGTTTTGTTTTTCTTTCAAAATACAGACGTACCAAGTCGACCTGAAGCCAAATGGGTCAGAGATCATGGTAACGAACGAAAACAAAAGGGAATACATTGAGTATGTATGCGTTCCTGGGATTTATCCTGAGTGTGAGAGAGCACGGTTGTACTGGGCTTAGAATTAATTACTGCAATTAGAACTCAGCAGGACTGCAATTACTGTAGCTTGCACTACACCAGCTCATCAGAGAGCCTTGTGAAAGACAATCTTACTGTTAACGTTGTTCATACCCTAATCCTTAGCAAGTTTGAATTTTCACCTTTACTGGTCTGTGAATTACACTAATCAGGGGAGTCTGTGCCGTAACAGGAAACTATTTCCTTGGTGGGTAGGCGTGGGGAACGTTCAGGAGGGGATGGGGTTGCTCTGAATGACAGACGCCTGCACCTAAATTCCTCGATGAAAACAAATGGCACCTCCTGGCTGCGATACAGATGGTGTTAGAGTAGAGGTACCAGTTGTGCCCAGTGTCACGCCTGCTCCTGCCTGCGTGCGCAGGGTGACCAGCTCTGCTCTGCACATCTCCAGAGCAGCCCTGGATTTCCCCCCCAGCACTGACAGTTTTTCCCGATGAACTGCCGGGTCGCAGCATACAGGTGAGTGCAGGTCTGAGCACTAAACTGCATCTAGAAAACAGAATGACAACAGGATGTGTGTTAGTTATCGAGTTTGTATTTGCTTGTCAGTGTGGTCTTCATTCGGGGAAGAGCTCAGGAACTCTGTAAAGGTTTAAGGGTTCCTCTAAGAGGAGAACTTTGTACTTGTTTGTTAATCTCATTTGCAGTGGTGTGTTACAGTGATCTGGCTGTAATGGTGGAACAATAAGACATTTCTGCCTTTATGATTTTTTTTCCTGTTATTCTGTGTGTAATATATTTGCACTGTCAGCTCTTTAATTTTTCAGGTGCTTTTTTTTCCCATTTTCAGATGTAAAGTATTAGACATCATAAACATTTTTTATCTCCATCATAGCGCAGAAACAAAAAGCTCTTTGAAAATGTGTGGGCCAGAATTCAGAACTGCGATAGGTTTACATCTCAATAATTCTTCCTTGGCTAGTCACAGGATTTTTATAACTCTAGAATCAATACAGGTGTGCTCTCATTTGGAAATTATTAATGCAACTTAAAATTTTTCAAATGTTTTTCCCCAGAGTCCATTATGATAGAACTATTCTAAACCCCCCCAAGCTGCAGGTGTAGTCACAACTGTAATTTTATTTTTGCCTCTGTGTCTTAACACCCCACTGAGGCATCCTGATGTGTACATAGTGCTGATGGAATACATCAGGTAGATCATGAAGACTCATTGTCTAATAGAAAATCTGGTGTTCTGTTTGCATTATTTTATTGTAATACTTACTGCAGAAAAGGAGGAAAATAGATAAACTGACTAAATAGCTGCTACTTAAAAATCACTTATTTCTTTAAGCATTATAAGAAAATCACCCTAGGAGTTCCCTAGTACCCGTCAAACGCGCAGTGCCCAGCGCTGTGATGCCACCTGTGAAAATTTCAATTTACGAAACATTTGCCACTGTAATTAGTGCCTCTTCAAGGTGAGAAAACATGAGAACTGCTATATTCATGCCAATTAGGAATGAAACATGCTTCAGTAGGAAAGGACTTGGATTTCTGAAGGATTATTCTAGAATGTGTGAAGGTATTTGTGCTGTGGGCGGTGAGCATTGACTACAGGCCTCTTCCTTTGATACTGCAGGGTTTATTCATCTATTTATTTATTTATAGGCAGGCTGTTATATGTAATTACATCTGTCTTCACATTTTGTAAACTTTGTGGGGAATTGTTAGTTACTCGGAGCTCTGGAAGAATAAAACACCGAGTCATTTAGGTACCTAATCCCAACAGTACGTACCTCATCCGGAGCCTGGACTGCAGCCTTGTTCCAAAGCAAGCCAGCACGGTACAGAATTCTGGATTTTTTCAACAATTCAATCAGTCACACACGATAAATTGCAACAATTAATAAGGACCCGCTCGGTTTCCCTAACACCAGAGTGGTTGGGAGGTGGCTGAAGTTGTCAATGAGAAACTGAAACTCTCAGGGTTGCTAAAATCTCTCCCCACGTAGTTTGCAGTGCTCTGACGAGTGTGCTTGTGTTTGTGTTTCTCTCCTGCAGCCTGGTCATCCAGTGGAGGTTTGTCAACAGAGTTCAGAAACAAATGAATGCCTTTCTGGAGGTAAGGGGCTTTATCTGCTTTCTCTTCCCCCCAAATAATGTTTATAATGCAGACTTCTTGTGCCTCAGTGTCTGCGTTAAGGGAGTGGGGAGCTCTGCGTAACCACACAAGTTCTGGAGTGCTTATGGGTTATGATTTCACAGTTTTACCTTGTGTAACAATATATAATCTTTCCTTTATGAGTATAAGGTCATTCTCTTTCAAGCTTAAGTTATTTGAGCCTGAAATAATTCAGTGATTAATTTTTTATTAAATTAAATTAAACTTAATTTAATTAAGTATGAGGGACTCATACTTCAGCACCTGTATATTTCATTTTCAAAACCCTTCTTTGTCCTCTGTCGTTTACTTTGGTTCCCTGAAGCCGAAGATGCTGTTAGATAAAAACTTAATTGTACATGGTATGAGGATTTTAACTTTGCTTTGCTTTCTGTTAGGGATTCACAGAACTTCTTCCTATTGATCTGATTAAAATTTTTGATGAAAATGAACTCGAGGTGAGTTTGTTTAATTGATGTCCAGAGACAACAGATCAGTAACGCTCATCACAAAAAGCTGCATTAAGTTCTAGGCTCATCATTCATCACTTACTCATCCTAAGTGAATTTGCAGACAAAGATGCTTTGCTTAGAGTGGGAAATGAGATGTTTCTCCCTAATTAATAAATCTATTGATCACATAAAGCCTCAAAAAATTGTAATGAATCAGTGAGGCGGCTGAATGTGCATGTGAAAGCATGTAAGCAGCTCACTGAAGTGATGCCATTATGCCGATAGCAGTCGCATATTGAGCGGATGCTGTCACACGAAGCACACACAGGTCACAGCGCACAATGAAATACTCTTGGAGAGTTCTCCTGAAGAGAAGCTCCAACTCTCCTTTGCGTTTGCATTTACATTTGCACCGCTTGGCTGTCTGAAAGGCCAGCCCTGTGTTTCTGGCAAAGCACAGAGGATGGCGCAGCACCATCACCCGCTAACGCTATAACCATTTCCTTCCCTGTGCAGTTGCTGATGTGCGGCCTCGGCGACGTCGATGTGAACGACTGGAGACAACACACGATCTACAAGAACGGCTACTGCCCAAATCACCCCGTCATCCAGTGGTTCTGGAAGGTAACGTTGTTTTACCACATTCACCTCCTTTGGCTGTTCCTAGAAGTGGGAGTTCCTGTATTTTTTTGCGGAGTCTGTTGTTAATCTTTTTTCTTCATGAAAACTGCTGAAGGATACGGCTGTCTATGTTGGAAATGACGGCTGTGGTACTCATAGAGACTACTAGAAATAGACCCACGAGATGAAGTCAGATCTCTGGTGTTACCCAAAGTGCCTTGCAGTATTTGTGAAGTAAAATACTTTTATGAAAAGTGTATGTATGTCCCCAGAGAAACTACGAGAAGGTGACGGGGTGTGTTTGTCCACAGGCCGTTCTACTGATGGACGCCGAGAAGCGGATTCGGTTGCTGCAGTTTGTGACGGGGACGTCACGCGTGCCTATGAACGGATTTGCTGAACTTTATGGTGAGCTTCCTTTGAGCTGCCCGCACGTCACGCTCACGATCCAGACTTAGTTGTGGCCTTTGACCCCCATGAAGAATTCTCCTTCTGGATGCCAACGGCACTGGAGGATTTGGGGGGCACTGAGAAGGAGGAAAGGTCTGCACACCCTGGGTGTTTGTTACGCAGACGCTTTCTTAGCTCCCACAGAAAAAATTTTGGCTGTCAAGAGGAGTAATACTCATGTCACACGAAGAGGAGAATGCATGTTTAACCAAGCACTGAATTTTTCAGTGTTAATGGCTGAGCTCACTGCTGCTGCATTGCACATTCCCTGCGCAAAGGCAGTTCCATAAACTGAACAAGCTGACTGGGCTTGGAAACAAAGAACCACGTTCCTGTTTGCTTTAATTACGAGAGTTTGTACCAGATACTTTGTACCAGTTGAAAAATCTAGCCTACAATTTATGCAGACACTGTTAAAAATAATATTTAGGTAGTTTCTGTAGTGTCCAGCAATTTATATTTCCTATGATTTTCATTTTCAACCAGGTTCAAATGGTCCTCAGCTGTTTACAATAGAGCAATGGGGAAGTCCTGATAAACTGCCCAGAGCTCACACATGGTAAGTCACAAAAGCATAAAATTATACAGCTTTTCTGTACTGTTATACTGCCAGGACAGGGGGAGACTGATGACTGTGCTTATTTCTGACATATTTTAGCTCTGGATCGTACAGCTTTTTATAAAACAGAATACTCTGAGCCTTACACCCGTGTGCGTGTGTACGTGTTAGTGATTACCTGCTGTTTGCGTGTCACGTGCACAGTTGCAGGAGGCAGCAGCTGTAAGCAGCAAGGGCACGGTACCTCGAGGCCATGAATTGTTGGACAGCTCACTAAAAATGTGAAGTCATAAGCTGACTTAATTTAATCCTAATTTATAGAATTAGCAAACGTTGAAAGCATTCAGTACAAATCCTTGTGTTGGCCTGTTGCATAGCAAGAATATGGCTTTTTTAAGGTAACTGAAATTGTGCTGTATAGGAAAACTAATTTTTAGAACATCAGTACAGAATGGTGATCTTTCCCTAAAAATGACTGTTCTATAAAATAAAAAGTTTTATTAAAAAAGAAACCAAAAAACACATTCCAAAATCAACCCATCCTCTTTATATTTCAATTATCTGTTAGATTTTACAGGACCTTTTCAAGACCTTCTTTTGGATGTTTCATCATCTTCTTTTCCCCCTGAGGGTAGGGAATCTGTCCTGTAAATTCAGAACATCTTTGCTGAGTCTTAGGAAACCAGCCTTCTGCCAGAGATGAACCGTCAGCTGCCTGGGGGGGATGTTTCTGTTGGCTTTCCTCCTTTCCTCAGTGGTGTTTAACGAGTTCCCACTTGCCATGGGCCAGGCAGGGCTGCTCTCCAACGCTGCCTGCAGGGAGCACAAGTGTGAGTTCATCTGCAAAGGACACCCGGGCGGTTGCCCCTGCTTGGACAATGAGATACATTCTCTGTTAAGACCCCCAAATTATTTAACCTTGTCTATTTCTTTAAAATTAGGTGTATTTTTCAATGGATTATTAAACGATCCTTTTCCTTCTCCCCTTCAGCTTTAATCGTCTAGACTTACCTCTTTATGAATCTTTCGAAGATTTGCGAGAGAAGCTCCTCATGGCGGTTGAAAATGCTCAAGGATTTGAAGGAGTGGATTAAAACGTGGACGTTTTTCTCCCCCTTCCAGCAAGCTCTGCTTGCGCTTCTGCATTGCCTGAGGGACTGGAGTGACTGTGGCAGCGGTGGCACAGCGCTGGTTCACGGAGCAAACCCTTGGAGAGGGCAGTGGCCTGAACCCGGAGCTGGACCTGCGATCTGCGGGGGCTTGTCTGACGTTTCCGCAGCAGATCACCGACTGCTTCACACGGACTCTGATCACATTTCAGCAGGACTTAACCCTATTTATGTTGTGCCTCTGTAGGCAAAGCCCTTAATAAATATTTTACATAATTTCTAATGACAATGAATGGAATTAATCATTTTACAGGTATAGTATTACAACTCATGTTTACTTTTTAATTGATTTAGACATTTTCAGATTTTATTTCATGACAATTAAATATCATATACTTGCAAAAATGAGCATTTTTCTTAATTTCATACCAGACTTGATGCCAGTGTCATTTTTTCCAAGCACATTTTGAGCCTTGTGTTCCCAAACCATGAAGACGGTAGGAGAAGCTACGTTGGAAATTTTCTCTGCGTGGGCTGTACATGGAGAGCAACTCTTTTCATTGAGCACAGGAATATTTTTCTGTATCCAGAAGTACGGACTGGATGTTGCATTTTTGTATAAATAGTAGAATAGCTACAAGTCAAGGGAGAATCATAACCTAGCATGCCAAATCCCACGTTCAGTAAAGACATTGCCTCGTTAGCGGTAATACTTACTTACATGTACGATAAAGCATTCTGGGGTAGGGTTGGCATTAATCGTTCCAGGAGAATATGCTTAACCCTGTCATTATCTTTGTATAGTGATTCTTTTGTTACCCTCTGTACTGTTTGCAACGGAGGCGCTCGGAATGACCCCTGGCACCACGTGGTTTGGCACTATAGAAACAGGTCTGTTGTCTCCTCTTTGTATGCGTTTGCTAACAATATCGAAATAACGATGGGGGTTTGTTTGTTTCTAACTGCACCAACTCTAAAGGCACTTTATGTAACACACGGAAGTCATATCTGTTTTTTATCATAAACATCAATGTGATTATATTCCTTCTCACTGCACATGTCCTTCTGGTGCAATATCTATCACTTGTGAATTTGGCTGCTGCTGATGTATAAAAGAAAAAAACCACACAGATGTAGAGCTGAGCCTGCAGACATGTTCCTCAGCAATTGTTTTTGTGATTTATTTTTTACTTAATCACAAAAATTTATTTAATATACACTGCTATCTAATCAATTTTGTTACCTATGACATGTTGCATGCTTAAACTATAATGTCTGAGTTGCATCTCTTTTGTGACGGATTAAAAGTGAAAGATTTGTATTTGATCCCTGAAGTTAAGTGGTCACAGCAGTACCAGGGCAGGGCACCTGAGCGTTCACGGGGTGAGCTTTGCCCACACACCTCCCCGTAGGGGGGCTTGTCCCCCAGAACCACCGAGTGCTTATGGAGCGAGATGACACCGCACGCCAAAACAGAATTTCACCTCCTTGCCAACAGCTTTCTTAGCCCTGCCCTTGCCCCCTCCCCAGCCCCGGCACGCAAGTACAACCTGGGTCTGAGGGTGAGCGGCCGCGCGGCGGAGACTTTAACGTCGTAACGCTCCAGCTGGAAAGGCTGCGGGAAGGAGGCCTCTGCTAGGAACAGTCAGCAGATGGTTTGAAGAGCTAATGGAGGCTTGAGGAAGGTATTTCTATTATTGGAACACAGGTTAAGATTCATTCTTTATTTAATAAGTATCCTGACATTCCTTTCTGACCTTTTACATTTGATGAGTGAGCTCAAACATGTGAAAGTGGACTGCATGTGAGCAGATGAACACCATACTGACGTTAGCTGTGGGCAGGAGAGCAGGGAAGGCGGAGGGAGGGAGTTAACCCAGGTCTGTCCCTGACCTCTCTACGTTCAGCACAGCTCACTGTAACACGGACTCCCTTCAGGGAAGGGTCAGACTCCAAAACAGGTTTTGTGTCTGTCTTAACCTGGAGGATTTTTGGTGTGCTTGGAGGCTCTGTGCATGTCCAGCGCCACGTACCAGAACCTTAAGAACTCCCGAGACTTTTCTGGTTGTGAAACTGAAATGTGATCCCACGTGTAGATGAAGGCAGTGCCCTAGCAGTGCTGCAGCCAAGAGGACCAGGAGTCGGGTTGTGTTTAAGAATCTGCCATTCCTCTTGTGGTGATCCTGCTTTGGTCCCTTCCCTCCCCTCACCTTCTAGAACAGGTTTACTAATACTTCTCCACATCAAAGGCCTTGCAGCTGGCTAGAATTAATAGTGACATCTGACTGGAAGGGAAATTTTTGCTGTTTGTATTTTTTTTTAAAGAAAATGTAGAATGACTTACCTTAACGTCCTTTCAGATCCACTTACCTCATAAACTGACAGACACTTGTCAAAGCATACACTAGGTATTAAAATAGCGAGGCAAATTCCAGTAATTAATGTAATTAATGTGCATTTGGACTGTTGTGGTTTACTTGAGAGAAGGGGTTTTCATTTTTAGGAAACTGATATCAAAGCAAGCCCGTGACTCCCTCAGGGAATGCCATTAGGGTGGCAGCTCTGAGTGCAGCACGTGAAGAGGCCTGAGCTAACTCGGGCAGCGCAGACAGTGAGGCCCAACCTGCAGTGCCCTGACAGAGCTGTACAGGTACCTGCAGTTTTGCAATGAACGACACGAGGCTAAGAAGTAGAGAGCAGGAGCTGTGCAAAGGAGCAGCTGCAGAGGAACACGATCTCTGCAGAGCTCTTAACCTAGAGCCGTAGTGCTGTTACTGAGAGCCTAAGCTGGGCTCCAGCCTCCCCCTCGAGGAGTCCTTCTGGAGCTCCCGAAGCTACACTTGAAGGAATCTTTCTAGGAAAAAAGGGGAGCTAAATGTCATTTACTTAAAACAGCTAAAACACAAAGCAACTAACACTCCAGTGGGACTTGCACCATAGTATTGTGTCTTCCTTAACACAGCACACACTTGTACACTGACAGTTTTGCCCATTCACTACAAAATGGCCCAACAATATTTTAAAAGATTCTATTCAACTACTTTTTTTGGTTAATAAATGGTAACCATAAAGGCAGCACCTAAACCATTACTTGTTTGCTTTTAAGAAGCCTTAAGGCAAATAAATAATTCATAAACATTTCAGTCACAATCCAGAACACGGGGTGTGCAGCTGTCACCTCCTGTTCACATTAAGGCTTAGAGGTCTGTGCCCTGCAAGGCTGTAGTTACTACACCCTGTACGTGTCACCTTAACTCGCACTTGCAGGCCTAGCTCCTGGAAACTGCTGCTTTATCAGTCCAAAAGTAACAAAACACAAAAAAAAAACCTGTTACCACAAGGTTTACTTCTGTCTCTCACGCTGCCCTCTCAGTCTGTGCATTCTGAGTGCAGAGGGTGCTGCCCGAAGCGCACCCCACGCCGCTGGCGCCTGTCCTGCACCCAGCTGGGTGCTCAGCCCTGTCCCACTGGCTGGCGCGGCTGCGGCGGGCAGCAGGGACCTGTCCCCAAGGCTTCGGGTGGAGCATTTTACATGATACTGAAGGGCCAGGAACTGTGAAAACGGAGCCAGGGAGGGGAAGCAGGAGCTTTAGACTGCACCTCTAAGAGTTAAAAATAAGTGATGGTACCTTTGTGATTGCAAGGGCTAATGATCAGTATGTAGAGTAGAGAAAAGGCACATCACCAGATTGGACATCTTAATGTACATTAATTTTCTTATCTTTTTAATAAAACTTTTCCTTTTGTATGTAAAGTTACAACGAAAACCCTGCAGCCTTCTCCCCTCTGTTACGATGTTGCACTAAGTACCGCTCATTTGAAATGGATGGGAACTGTACAAAACTGGACTCTAACCACATTAATGTCAGACAGCCGTGGGGTCTGTCGTGGGGCACCAGCAGTGCCAGCCCCGTGCAGCCACACGTCTGTCCACGCACACTTCTGACCCTCTGTTCGTCCACCCTTGTCCTCCACTTATATGTCGGGTTTTTTTCCTTTTCTACAGAAAAGGAATACAATAATATATATTTTCACATGCACCCGCTTTTTTCCTTCATGTTTTTAATATGCAGCTGTACAAATACATGCCGTATGCACCCACACACCGTGGTACCAGGGCTGCCCTGTCACCCTTCAACCCGTTCCGTGGGGTTCAGAGGGGCTGGCGAGCCGCCCGGTCCCACTGTCCCAGCCACACAGCAGCGAAGGGGTTATGATTCTCAAAACCCAAACAGAAAACACCAAAAAACAACATTGCTATGCTCGGTGTTTGTGAACATAAATCAAATCTAAAACGGAGATTATTAATATTTCCAAACATGCAAAAGTGTCACACATTCCAGATTAAATCCACGCTGGTTTTGGTAAAATCGCCTCATACGAGAGGGCTATTCAAAATTCTGCTAAACTACCTTAAAATTTATTTTAAAATCACTACTTACAAATAATGCTCATTTTCACAATTAATACAGCTTTAAACTGTGGTTGGATTTGATACACTGCGGGGCAAGGATTTGTTTATGGACAAAAGTCATTTTTTCCATTTATTTTCTAAGGAGCAGCAAAAGAAATTGTAGTTTGTTTTCCTGACAGCGAAAGCTCAATGTGACAAAATGAAGTTGTTGTAATGAAATGATGCAACTTAATTAAATATTTAATAAAGAATTATGGAAGCTACAGTATTTTATACTTCAAATATATTTTTTGTCTAACCGAAGCTTTGTTTTGTTTTGTTAAAAACACCTGCCTTAAGGTCCCGGTTTGTGGGAAGGCTCTCGCAGCCTGGGCTGTGGCTGGGGGAGCTGGTGTGCAGTCACATCTGTACCTGATTTACTTTTAGGCGATTAAACACATTTCAGCCTCTGCAAAAGCTGTTCCCAAATTTTTCCCCGTGATCCTCACAGTGTTCATGGATCAGTAACGTGTGTCACGTTTTCAGCTGCATAAGAACGTGTCCCTGAGAGACGTTCACAGTGGGTGCGGGTCACGGGTGCGCGGCCGCCTTCAGCAGGCACGAGCCAAGGGAGCTTTTCTCCAGAAGGATTTGAACCGTTAATACGAGGTTAGTGACTGTGCAGCGATCTCTAAAGTGGTGCCATTACATCAGACTGCACCTCTCCCATCTCCTCTGGCCCATCGTCATTTCTAACAACCGAGAAGTTCTGCTCTGGAACTATCCCATTCCACACTGACCACACAAAGCAGCACACTTACTTACAAACTCCTCCTGCTTAAGCCATACATGAACTACGTGTGAATGTTCTATCATTTTTATTGCATATTTTCTATGTTTACAGCAGAATTTTCTGCAGCCCACAATAACGTACGTACTACAAACAAAATACCCTACTTGCAACAAAC
This sequence comes from Nyctibius grandis, assembly GCF_013368605.1. Taxonomy (NCBI): domain Eukaryota; kingdom Metazoa; phylum Chordata; class Aves; order Nyctibiiformes; family Nyctibiidae; genus Nyctibius; species Nyctibius grandis. The sequence continues at coordinate 6,635,277 of NW_027167473.1, forward strand.
TCGACACAGTTCAGTTAAGCAGTGCAGGGCTACGCCTTGGTAAATTTGTTTTGATTTGCAGTGGTACAATTCCAAGGCTCTAGTACTAAGAACAACTCCTTAGTAACAGCAATGGAACTAATGTTGCCTTTTCTGTTTATCAGTGTGAACGCCTAACTTAAAAAAAAAAAACAAAAACCAACAACAACAAAAACACCCACCGAAAAAATGCCAAACCTAACCAAAAAGAAACCACCACAAACCCTATTTCTGACTTAACAGCTCACTATAGGAATACAGTACAGTCCTCCTCAGCTAATGTCGTGGTTGAGTGGCAGATGGACTAAATTATTTGTTAGTCTTAGATACAGAATCAGTATGTAGCAAATTCTCCCCTGGCTTTTGAGCTTCATATGAAGCGCCAGGCTACACACAACATTCATCTGACTTGCACTAATACACATCAAGGGTCACGTAGCACACTCCTACAGCCACCTTCAGCTGCAATTTGCTGAAGAAAGAAGGAAGAAAGAAAAAAAAAAAAAAAGGCACCCACACCCCCCCACCATCCGCTTAAGCAAGTGTTGAGGAACCCAGGAGCTGGAAGAGGAACAAAGGTCGCCAAGGCGACCAGGCAAAAAAGAAATCGCTCACCACTACCCCGGAACACCACCTGCCATCAGAAACACTGTTCAGCTTCTCAACAGATGTGAATACCTGTTCTGAATCCAGCTACTAGGAGCTCCCTAACGCTGCCACGCGACTTCCTCAAGACACCAAACCCCTACACGACTCAGCCTATTAAGCTTTGCAACCCGGTTATTTTTGTGCACATGTGACATTGTGGTACATCATCTCAACTTGCAGTTGCAGCGTGACTTACTCTGCTTTATTAATTAATGCACCAGCCTCTTTACTGTTCAGCTGTATCAACAACATGGAGTAGCAACTAATTTACTTTGTATAAACTTTATTTATTTGTCTCTATCTTATTCTCCTCCATCGTGCCTATGTATTTTCCTTCCTTCAGCTCTGGTTTCTGAAAGGGCTGCCCATCTCCTCCCCCTTCTTCAGGCCACCACCTCGTCCTAAGCTAGAGCAGCCAGGCGACATGTTTCAAAGTTAATTCTATCATCAGCTAATATTGCAGCCTCCCTTGTGCTGGAACTAACTCAGCTGTGCTGGCAATGTACCTCTTTACACGAGCAAACACCTTTGTACTGTAAAGTGACAAACTGTAATGCTGAAACACAGGATCAGCCAGCACTCTTTACAACAAGAGTTTAAAAACAAACCAAAACCACGTCTCTTCCAGTGATACCTGCATGTGTATTAGTGTTCTGGCACAGTTATGTCCAGTAGGTTTCAAAACAAAAAAAAAAAACAACACACAAAACCCACAGCAATTCCATTTGTGTTTCTAATAAATGGTGGCAAGGTAGCGTTCTAAGTGGTTAAAGAACGCCTGTGCAAATCCGTTCTACAAGCCATTTGCATATGGCTGATAAGGCATTGTTGCCCTTGAGAAATGAGCAAACAAACAAAAAACCCCACACCCCAGGTCAGTATATTCAAACCCCAAATCAATACCTATGTATCAACACTGCTCTGTAGCCGCCCGTAGGAGACGCTGCAGTAACTCTATTAGCAGTGAATGCATTACTGCTTCCAGCCCTGAAACTTGGTTGCTTCCTACGCTGACATGTCCTGTGCATTCACCTGAGCCTCACCCAACGTCTCTCAAACGAGGGCTGACTGTAGCCCACGGCAAGAAAGCCTGATGGAGCCTCTGGAGGGGTTCCCCCACGTGGAAACTAGTCCCAGCAGCTGTTCAGGACCGAGCCAAGGGGAGATAAACCGACAAGAAGTATGGTCACACTGATGTCACTGGCGACATCCTGAACAGCAAGGCCATCAGCTCTGCAGGCTGGCAAAGAACTTCCCCACAAAACAACTGCCAGGGTGCAGCTAGAGACAAGAGGAGACCGGAGTGCCAGAAGGCAGCGCTGGGCACCACTAACCCTTGTGCCTTGTGCTCGGCTACGCTCCACCCGCTCCGCAGAACGGCTGGGCAGAGCTTGCAACTAGCACATGCCAACGCCCAGAAATTCGTTACATATATTAGGACATTAATTAGGCAGGGATAACACAGTAGATCAATTGTGAATGTGAGAATTACAGTTATTGTTGAAGAGTTAGTTATAACTATATTTAATGAGTATTTGGGCATTGAAAACCTCCTGGCAATCACAAAAGGCTGAAATGTCTTTAAAAAAATCTGGCCCATACCGCCAACCTCTTCTGCGCCTCAGCCGCCTTCAGTGTTTTACATCCAGCCGAATGACAAGCTGAATTTCACGCTTTTCTTTCATGCCAGGGTTGGCTCTATATAAAACCCACTATCACATTCCTACCTAACACTGCCATGAGAAAGGCACCCAGGGTTTGCTATGGCAACCCAACAGGAAACGCTCCCGTCTCAAACATCTCCAATACCAGGATCACAAAGACAAATAACCTCTTGATTATCACCATTGACTATTCTGATTGAGAGCCTTGTTCAAATTACATTTGTTCTTGCTCAAATGCATCTATTTTCACCAGACTTTTCTGCCATTTGCTATGTGTTTCATTAGCTTGACAGATTAGACTCAAGTTTAAAGTGCAATACAATATAAACTTAAGATACATTAATTACAAATTACACTGTTCTAAATCGATTATCTTTTACCCTGATGCTCATATCTCAACCTTTTATTAATAAAGTTTTCAACTTTAAATTTCAGTGCATTTTCCTCTCTCTGATGATTCTCTATCAATCAGTAGCGTACAACAATGCGACCACTTTAAAATTTTATGCCTGTAGCTACTTTTTCAAAGTGAAATATTTTCAAATTTTTAAGTGTTCTAATAATTTTCCATAATGTTTTCGCTAGTAACCTAGAAGCTGGTTGAAACATCTACCGTTTCCAGTAATCATCTGTACTATGAAAGCAGAGAGGAAGGCAATGGCCTCCTTACTAGCACCTGGATTCTCCACTGGGATGCAGGTATCCAGCCTTTAAAAAAATCTGGCCCATACCACCAACCTCTCCTCCGCCTCAGCAGCGTTCAGTGTTTTACACCCAACTGAACTGGGACTGGAACTAGATGATCTTTAAGGTCTCTCCCAACCCAAACCATTCTGTGGTTCTGTGACTTTAATACAGTGAGCTTGACCCTGCGGAGTGCTGAGTGCACACACTCTCAGCTAACTGAAAATCTAGCTGTGATGCACACTGACACAGCAAAGTGAGCAATAATCACTGCCTCAAACTACTGCGAGCAACTCGGGTGGCAAAGCCACAGTAACACGTGCGAAGACAGGAACACAACGTTTGTACTCTGCTCCCCAGTATTTTACTGCCCAGTCTGGCCACGGACGCAGTTGCACAAGGTATAACCACAACTTCATTTTTGCTGCCTATGTGCAGAAACAGGTGGGACAAACCTGAGGCTGCTGCTTGTTCTGCTAATTTGGATTAATTACTTGCTCCACTTCGTTCCTTTTTCAGGGTCACTGTGTACTGCCCTGTTTGTGGATGTGTACACATCTCTGCCATAGAGGTTTCCTGCATGGCCTTCAGAGCTTTCCTCCAAGTCCTGGTAAACTCCATTTTAATTTTACAGACCTCTGTCATCACTGGATTAGCTAGAGGACACGACCTCCCTGTGAAATCAGTTTTTAAACAAAAGGCAAACTTTGAACCTTGGACTAAAGTTAACGGATAACAGAGACGGACGCTAGATCAGTACTTGGCAAACATGAGTCGCATGCAGTGGAGAGACGCTTCTCCACTGTACCTCCAAATATTTCGGTATGCTGATGCAGAACGTATCTTTAGTTTTAAGGGTTTCTTTACACTGAACAAAAACAAAAAAAACCACTTCAAAGCAGCTAGAGGTTAATATTTTGCACATCTAGGAATTTCCTTCCTCTGCAGTCCATCTAGAGTCCAGGGAACTGAGGGCTACTTGTTCCCACAACTGACAACATTTTCCCCACCATCCCAGTAATTTCCTTTGCTCAAGTGCTTTACTTCGGTGAACAACACAACAACAGCTTCTAAGAAAATTGTCAAGATTTTAAAAGTTCTACTTCCTAAGCAAGCATGCAGATGGGTCACTGTCTCTGATTATTTAATAATAATGTAAATAGAAATTGTGATTACACGTTGTTATCTCAATGGCTTGTTACAACATGCACATCCTGGACTCAATATTTCCCAATTGTGCCCCTAGGTTTTAATAAAAAAAAAAAAAAAGAAAAAAAAAAGAAAAAATAGGAGCATGCAGTCCAAACTATTAATTCTTTTTTCCCCTTTTATAAAGGACTTTGTTATTTGATAACGAGGCAGGAAACATCTCCCCGCCACTCCTTTCTGCCTTTTATTTGTAACAGCAGCACCGACCCTCATACAAGAGTTCGCAGATCATCCAATATTGGGGAGAATTAATCCCCGAGCCAGAACGGCAGGTAGTGTTACACTACAAGGAGCAGCCCAAGACAACTCGGTGTTCCTCAGAAAGAACCGAGATTCGACAGATGCTCTCTTGGCCTCCACGCGGGCAGGGGCACCGTACCAGAGCCGGGACAGTTTACGCGCGGGTGCAAAGGCTCTACGCTTATCTGCTGTTCACAGCTACACTGTGGCAGCACACTGGCACAGAGGAGAACCGGTAAGAACACTAGTAAGATAAAAAAATGCAACTACCTTTAGATTTCTTGGCCTCTGAATTCTCAGAATAATAATGCTGATGTACTGTTTGCTAAGAAAACCTTTCAAGGTGAACTGTCACCAGCGTTGTAGCTCCTTCAGTGGCTTTTAGAACACAGAGAAACTACTCAGGACTTAAGTGCAGAGACACCCACTGAAGAGAGTCAGTATCGGTTCTTCTAAACCAGAAGTTTGGACCAGAGTTTGAATGTCCCCCAACATGAATTCCTGGAAGCAAGATTCTGCTTCATCTCTTAACTTGGGTGAAAAACAAATTAAAAGATACCCCTGCTTCCCAAGGAGGCCCCTTCTCCGTAGAATGTTTAACAGCTGCTTCTGTGTCTAGCCTCGCTCAGGTCTCGAATGCAGGAGCCAGACAACTGGGATCAGGCCCCGTTCCCAGATCTCTGGCCTCTGATGCATTCACAGAGCACATCAAATCCCCAAAATACAGTTTGTGAAACATACCCAATATACCTTGATAGTTTTACCATAAACAATTATAGATTTGTGAAGTATACCTTCATCATCTCAATTTCTGCTTATCCTTACTACAAAGTTATTACTTGTTGCACAGCAAACAGTCTTCCAACAGCATCAGTACAAGCAGCTCAGTATTTTTTTTCCTTTCTGGTGACAAAAGCATAATTGTTCACGCCCAGTAGTTGCACGAAGCAGCAAGCACAGAGTCAGGCTTGGCTCTGAGCAATACTGAGGAGAACATCCCTTCCAACTTCATCCCAAAGATCCATTTTCTTAACATTACCTTACACACCTTTCGCTTGGCTCTACAAGGAAAGAAAGGGATGAAGACACCGTGCTACAGCCACTCCACAAGTTCTTCAGCTCTTGTTCACAAAGTCTGAACATACTGCATCCCTGACTCTTGCTCGTTTGTTCACAGGACAAACAACTATCAAAACCAAGCCTACCACTAATATCTAAACTCACAGGAAAAAAAAGAACAGGTGGAATCAATTCAAAGCACTTCAAGGGCAGTTATAACACACTCACCACAGCTCGGGAAGGGACAATTTCTTACATTTTGTATATTGAATGACAGGTCGATCTACAGCAGCTTCCATGGAAATATTTCCAGTATGGACCCCTGCATCTTTTGCCCAGAAAAAGAAACCAAAGACAGTTCTGGGGCGTGGGGAATGAAGGAAGAACTAGTCCGACTGCTAGTGTATGCAGCAGTCCACATCGAGATGCTGGGGAAACAAACACAATCTTCAGGGGAGTCAGAGGCCTTTCTACACCTGCATGCACAAATAAGGGTTACCTGAGAAAATACAGAACGTTTTTAAACTTAACGGTATCTAACAACAGAACACCAGCACGAGTGGCATCTAACGGAGAGAACCGAGACTCATTTAACTGTCACAGCAACTTCAAGTTACTCTGCAGAAATAATTGTCATCAGGTTTTCCTGTTGGACAGCTACTAATAAAAAAATGCTTTTTTTCTTTCCTTTTTTGCCTCTAAGGCCTATGTATATATACACACATATATATCCATACCACCTTTTATCTGTGCCACTGGCATCTGTTTAAATAGCTTTGTTTGAGCACATCTGTCCACATCCCGAAGGACAGGAGTCCAACGGCCACTGAGTCAGTTCGTCTGGTCATCTCCCGAGCAGCCTGTTTGCTCTTGGCTATCAGTTTCCACTGGCAGACCAAAACGGGGGGCGGGAGGGGAACAACACGCAAAAACGCACACCAGGGATTCAGCAAAACCTTTCACATTGAGAAATGTGAATTACATCCTAAGTACATTGAAAAGCCCACTGCAGATCCTTGAGAAACTCCTAGAGACAAAACTGACAACTACTGCCTCCGTTTTTTCTCTCCCATAGCTTGATCTTTGGTTATACGCAGACTTCCCCTTCCACCTCATCAGCTTCAGCTCTGTAAGAATCTGTCAGATTTCCTGCCAACGCAAAAAGCCCCATATCAAGACTTCCCTTCTCTGAAGGCCATGGCATCCTTCACATTTGGGATGCACAATATTTCCCCCATACAAAAGCATTCCAACTCTTTCCCAGTATCATACTTTTTTTTTTTTTTGCACTAACTTCCACACTTTACTGTAGCCTGGGTTTTTCAGTGCCGTTCTGGGCATAGCTTGTTTTCTCAAGATCACCTGATCACACAAATTCAACACAGACCATCCCATTTTTTCTCACTTTCACTTAGTGCATATTACAATACAGAACCAAGGCAGTTTGGGCACACACCTTTTAAAAAAGAATATTTCAGCTGGAAGGGACCTGCAACGATCATCGTCCCACCGCCTGAGCCCTTCGGGGCTGACCAGAAGTCACAGCACGTTGTTAAGGGCATTGTCCAAAGCCCTCTCAAACACTGACAGGCACGGGGCATCGGCCACCTCCCCAGGAAGCCTGTGCCAGGGTTTGGCCACCCTCTCGGTAAAGAAATGCTTCCTCATGTCCAGGCTGAGCCTCCCCTGGGGCAGCTTTGAGCCATTCCCAGGCGTCCTGTCCCTGGATCCCCGGGAGAAGAGCTCAGCACCTCCCTCTCCATGTCCCCTCCTCAGGAAGCTGCAGAGAGCCCTGAGGTCGCCCCTCAGCCTCCTCTTCTCCAAACTTCATGTCACTGATGATTGCCCAATGCTCCAGTCTATCCAGATCCCTCTGCAAGGCCTCTTGTCCCTTCACAGAGTCAACAGCACCTTTCAGTTTGGTATCATCAGCAAACTTGCTAATGGTGCATTCAGCTCCTGCATCCAGATCATTGGTACAAATGTTGAACAGCACTGGCCCTAGAATTGAGCCCTGAGGAACACCACGGGCAAACCACAGCTCTGCAATCTTCCTGTGAAGCCTGACCTAGCTTCCAGAGATCATCTAAGAGGATCTCCTGTTCAGCCAAACTGTCTGCTTCATTTCGACACAATGGGGTTGCCTGCTCCTGTGCAACGTTCTTTAAAAAAAGAAAAAAGGTGGTTCTTAAAACCTGACCAACACTCATGGACCTCTAAGCCCTCAAAAGCACTTTCTCAGGGGACACTGCTAACTAGCTCCCTGGGGAGCTTAAAGTTTGCTCTCTTGAAACCCAGGGTAGGAATTCTGCTGACCTCTTTTCTCATTACACCAAAAATTTTAAAATCTACCATTTCGTGATCACTGTGGCCAAGACAGCCGCCTACCATCACACCTGCCATGAGTCCTCCTCTAGTCAGAAACAGCAAGTCTAGGAGGGCATCTGTCCTAGCTGGCTCACTGAGTACTTGTGATGAGAAATTATCTTCCACAAGCTTAAGGGATTTCCCAGACCTGCTTGTCACAGCAGTACGGTACTTGTGTCTGGTTGAGTTACTCACCAGTCCTAAATTAAAATGGAACTTTATGTTCCACCAGCATTTAAGAGCTGTGAAACAAACCAAATCTTGCTACACTAACCACTTAGTTTCCTGAATCGCCCCAGAGCGTTTGTTCATTTACCTGAAGTTAGAGCACAGCACTGCTTACTGCTCAGGGGCTGATAAGAACAATTAATATTTAACATTCTCAAGTTCACGCATGTGAAGTGGCTCCAGAAGCTATCCATGAGATACCGTACCCTAATTCCCCATCACACTGGGGACGCCTGTGCATTCTCCCCCCAGAAGGCACATTTCACAACACTAACGCACACGTTCCCCTCCGCACCGGTGACCAGCAGCATCAGAGCACACCTCAGTTTAGCACTGTCAGTCAGCTGGGAGAGCCCCAGCACCGCAGTTACAACGGCTCTTATCCCAGAGGCACCAAAGAGCCGCTGGGCTTGTAAAACCCCGCAGCCTCAAACAGCCGAGGCAGGCCAGCAGGCTCCTCGTGACCTGCATCGCTGTGTCTGGAGAGCAGGCCCTGGCCAACGCCACCCTGAGAAACGCAGCCCTGTCACGAGGGTAAACAACAGCCCAGACTGACGGTCCTGCAGCAGTAACGCCCGCAGCAGCAGTCACACCTAGGAGAAGCCTCGCGCCCGATGCCTTTCGGACCGAGTAATCTTTAACAAGGCCGAGCTGCCCGGCAAGGGTCCGCTCTGACCCCGGAGCGGCACATGCTGGGGCTCTGGCACAGCAGATCCAGCTGCCACCTTTGCACGGTGCCGTTCCCACCACACCACGCCACAGGCAGACGCATAACACACAGGGTAACGTTCCGATGTAAGCTGGAAAAACATCAGCTAGGACCTGGAGGAAACAACCCACTTTCCACTGGGGAGAAAGATTAAGACTTGTATATGTGGCGTTTTGTTTTTTCCAGTCATAATAAACCTCCTCAGAAGAAAAACAAGTTTTCAGGAGTATTCTAGGAACAGCAGGTGAGTTCTAAATTTCATTTCATACAGAATTTATCCTGCAAGCATAACTTTTTTTTTTAACTTGGTAAACAGAGAGAATGATCTCTGAATCCTTGAATAAGCCTTGAAAGCAAATGGTGTTGAAATGACTGCAAATTGCATAGTTTAAGACATGAAAATAACTAATTTTTACTTCATCTTTGTATGAACTCAAGCTTATCTTCTCTTTAATAAAAACGAAAATTAATTCACTGAGATTACTAAAACAAGAATTGCACGTGTTGATTTGATTTCCAGTACAACAGAAAAATACCAAGGGGTTGGAAAGTGTTGTTCTATTTAGTGCCAGTAGAGTTTTAGCTTTTAAAATTAAAAACCACAGAAAATTCAGGCTTCTTCAGCTGAAGATGACTCCTCTGAGACTAAACATATATTTTAAAAAGTTCAAGTGACGTACAGAAAATTGTAGCTTAGATATATGCTTTGCGTTCTGAGAAACAGCGAGATGATATCAATGATTCAGCACAAGAGGGGTCTCGTACTGCATTATGGGGACTATGCGGCAGCTATGGAATATAATCCCTACAGGCACTATTACAGGCCAACACAGCAGGTACCTTGGTCCAAAAAAAATGAAACACCTCAGCAGTATCTCCAAAGAAAAATGTTTTCAAGACAGATATTTAAAGTAGGCATTTGTTGCAAACCAAACAGAATTTTCCTCCCTCCTTTGTTTTTTTCCTTAAAAAAATCTTCATTTTCCATTTCAAACAAACAAAAAAAAAAAATTAGTTTGACCAGCAAGCTAGTTCCTCTTTCAAACACCAACACCAACACAATGAGATATTAAGAAGTGAAGCACAGAAAAAAGGAAATCTCAAATTAATTTTTCTTTTAACTTTATTCCAAGCACATTATATAACCTGGAAAACTAGTGAGGTCATGGCAATAGATTCAAAGCTCTGGTCATCTGAATTGGTATGTGATTGCATAGGCAGCTCACTCCCATTATTTGCATCCAATTCCTGATAGCTTAAAAAAAGCCAGGTGTTTTCTCAAAGAGCTCATGCATTCAGTCACTTATCTCCCCTCCCCACCCAACCAGACAATGAGAAACTCTTACACTGAGCTCAAGCTCCTCCTTTTGAAAACAAGCCCACGTTTTCAGTCACATATCAATACTGTATTATAAGAATATGCACAAGGAACAACCATCTTATTGAATGTTTTTTGTTTCATGGCAGATATTTCATAGTGAGGTAGAGGACAGGAGGTTCTTTATTCCCAAACAGCAGCAAAAGCATGCCCTGAAGCTTTGCTGAGAATATTCACTTTAAAAAAAGATCAAAACAATTCCAGACTCATAGGGCACCACACCAAAAAAGCATTAACACACGCTAGCATCCATTGCCTGCTGGGCAGGGTAACAAGCCCGCGAGGGGAACCATCACACCCTTGACACCACCCTGCTAGACAAGTCCCACCATCCACAGGGTAGCATGACGCACCTCAGGACTCCACAGGGCCCTGCCCTTCGTAATGAACCTGCTCTGCCCTGGCGAGAGCGATGCTCTGCCACCTGATGCGCCCCGAAATACTGGTCTCAAAACACTGTACAGGCTGCAACAGCTCCTCAGCAAAACTGACCCAAACCTAGCCTCTGCCTCAGCTTCACAGCACACCACATTCTGACTGATGATCCCCTGATGCCTGCACAGGATCTGACATTCTGTAGCTATCCTCCAGCCTTTCAATGAAAGGTCTCCATCAAGGAGGACTCATAAACAAGGGAGGAGACGACCTCTTGTCTCAGCTAATGGGACTCCAGTGTCCATATCCCTGTTTCACATACAGTTAAGTTCTTCTATCAACACAGATGCTAGCGTAAACATCAAATGGGTATTTAGTAAGGCTGGCCCTTCTAAATTGCTGGGCCACGAATGCCTCAGCCTAGTCCATCAACGCTGTCTTTGGGATTACACCTCAGCACAATATTTCTGGGAGCTCTGGGCCACACTGCTTAGTGAGCAGACGGCAAACCCAGCAGTTCCCAAGAGCTGACTTTGAAAAGGCCCTGTTATTCTGTCCTGAACGACCTCACCCAGAAAGCCTCCCTCCCACTCAGAACACCAAACCTGCACAAAACAGACACCAGCACACTTGCCCAGGCCAGCCAGAGGCTGAAGCACAAGGCCACCTCCAATTCCATTAACCATACCCTTTTTTTTAATTCTACCCTCAGAGACAGTATGACGGGGGGGGCAGGAGGGGGAAGTTTTCTGGTGATTTACTTCTGATCCAGCTCATTTCCCATAGATGTTCATTCTATAAAGGGCATCAAATCTAACACATGCCAAGGGAACACCACCTCCTACTTTAATTGCCAAGTATTGGAACCCCACAGTCACCCCATTATAACCAAAGATTAGAAGTCTACTTACTTGTCAGCTGTAAGCACGCTCACTCCAGCCGAGTCGGTCCAGAAGAACTGGAGAACTTGTTTCTTCAGTCTGAAGAACTCCAGGGCTGTTACTATCCAGTAAATTTAATATCCAGTACAACAGGTAACCTTCTCCACTTTAACAGAGACTATTCTGAAGACCCAGCCTCACCAAGTACCACTTTAAGACTGAAGTGTCTCTAGAAAGGTCTCTGAGCCACCCTCACACCTGACCTTAATGAAGACTTACTAACTCCCTATTTGTCTAAACACCTGTGCAACTCTCAAACCCTGTTTCTGCAGCCTGGAGATTAATAATTCCTCTTTCGATATTTTTGTTAAATAATGTTGCAATTTCACTACTAGACCAGGAATTGCTACTGCTTCATTTTATCTTGAGCTCAAGATCCATACTTCCCTCATCTGTTGTTTCTATACACAAGTTATCTGCAACATGTAAATTTCTCGTAGCTATCACTGGCCAGCTAACAAATGCTACAGCCATTCAGGCTTCCTAAGGAAACCAGCTTCTGCTTGCTGAAAGAAAACCCTTTCTGTAGCATTCTCAATATAACAAACTTTTCTTGTTGAAACAGGGAGAGAGCTCTTCAGCTTTTTTACCAGCTGCCTTCCTTTTCTCCCTGCTTTAGTCATCTTTTTCTTTTCACTATAGAAATCTCTTTCAACACATAAAGAGAACTTAGGATGCCTGGTGCTCAGCACCTGCATTAATCAAAGCAAATAAGGACCATCTGCACCTGAGAAGCCTATGCCCTGCCCTACAGACACATTCTGTTGACAGGAATAGCAATTACCCATAGGGACAGACTAGAAAAAGAAACAGCAGATTCATTTTCTCTGAGGTCTTGAAACAGGATTTTGTGAAAAATATGTCAGTTTACTAGAGCATTAATTTTAGCTGGCTACAGCACGCAAAAGGTGCTGAGCACCCTTCCCACCGCACTCCCAACGCTCTCCACCACAGCCTTTTCCCTCACCGCTCCGGTGAGGGAAATTCACCTGCGCGCTGCTCCATCCCCGCAGGCGGCCTGGCCTGGCCTTCCCTCCACAAGGGACGCCCCGGGCTCGGGTGCGGGGCCAGCCTGGCAAGGAGCGGCTGCAGCCCCAGCCCCCCCGGACACCCCCCGGCATGCACAGCCCGCCGGCGGGGCCACGCCGCCCGCAGGGGGAAGCGCCTCGGGGAGCAGCCCCACGGAGCCCGGGCATCCCCTCGGCGGGGGGGCGCCCTCAGCCGCCCTTCGCGAAGGTTCTGCTGCCCCGCGCCCTTCCCGCCCTGCGGGGGGGGCCGCCCTCAGCCTCCCTTCGCGAAGGTTCTGCCCCCCCGGGGTTTCCCGCCCTGCCGGGAGGAGCCGCCCTCAGCCGCCCTTCGCGAAGGTTCTGCCCCCCCCGGGGTTTCCCGCCCCCCCCCCCCTGCAGCGCCGCTCCCTCAGGCCTGAGGGGCCGGGGGGGCTGCCCTCATGCGGGGGCTCTGCCCCACGAGTGTGCGGCTCTGGGTCCTTTCTGAGGTGATGGCGCTGGTGATTTACAGATCTCAGGCCACTAAAGTCTCTTCCAGTGCTGAGAAGAGGGTGTAAACTTCTTTTTTACTTGCAAACATAAAACATGAATAAAGTTGCTTATCCCCGTCTGCATCAGACCTTCCCGCTGTGCTTTGTGTGCTCTGTTTCACGTGCAGCTCCCGTGGCGTTACAGCAAAGGCAGCAGATGCTCACCCCAAATCCACGTCAGTGCACTGATGGCATCACGGCCGCTGCATGTGGTGAACCCTGCAGGTACAGCTCTGGGCACCTTCTGTGCCGACTGTAGAGCTATCACACAGACACATGATACTTGAGTACACATGGGCACGAGTTAGGAAGATATTAAAGTAAATTAATCCTCAGACCAGAGGAGGTAGCAAGCTAAGTGTTTTTTTTTGTCTTTTCTGAGGTGGGCGGCACAGGCCACTGCTGAGCAAAGGTTTGATTTACTATGGCGATTCCTGAAGATACAATCCTGCTGGGATCTGGACTCCAAAATGATTCAGGACAATAGTCTTGAAACGACTAGCCTTTATTTACTGTTCTAAGATTAAACTTTCTGTATCCCATGTGTGTAGCATGTCAGCACCTATGGAGAGACTGAAGTCACGGACAAGAGAGAGGTTGTGATACCCGTTTCTCTGATCAGAGACCCATTTATGGCACACTGACTAACTTCCATGCCTTTAATGGCTGCCACACAAAAAGAAATCACTGTACAGCAGCGTAGTGAACTGATACTCACGGACCCAAACTCAGAAAAATACTGTATATAATGGGGGGGCAGGTTTATGGCCTTGCCACTCTGTGCTCGCAGCCGGCTGTACGTGGAGAGGGAAGCCGATCAACCTCCTGGTAAAACGTAGGAAGGAAGGGAAGTTACAAATATCTTATGGTCTTTGTAAATGTCCCTTACTAAGTAGTCTGTTTTGCTGTGGTTTGTGATTTATAGGACTAATGCTTTGCCTGAAAAGTGTAGGCTGCAGCAGTGGTTGACAGGAAAAAGGAAGGTCTGTGCCTTTGATAACCGCTGACGGACAGTTAATTTATCAGCTAATGGAAGCTGGGCAAAAGGCTTAGTTAGAGCTAAGAAGCCAAATAACAGTGTGTGCATACGGAGAAGGAGTAGTTTTCTTGGGGGGTGGGGAGTTCCCCCCTAGGGACAGGTAAAAAAATGTAAGTTTTATCTGTTAGCCATTTCATGGACCATACATTGTTAGTCAGACTTTACACCCTTAATCTGAAGATAATCCTCAACCTGAATTCTTTGTGTCAGATATGTGAGATGGTGAATCGTTATGGGGAATGCCAGGGTGATCTAGAACTGATGTAACGAGTTTGATGATTGGGAAACTCAAATCAATTTCGTTTACTGAGCCCCAGTAGAAAGCAGGAGAGATCATGGTTTCCAGGTTAAATACCTTTGCTCTACTTTATACTTCTCTAAGTTAAACTTTCTCTAGTAGTCAGAATGACCAGAACAGGTAATCTTTAACCACTAGCCGTTGACTTACAAGGGTCACAACATTTTCCCTTCTGTGATCTAAGTTGTCCTAGCACTACATGGACAAAGCACCTCACCTTTGTCATGTTATGGCATTAGCACGAGTAAATGTGCTTCCTTGAATGTTTGTGAAGGCTGATGCCCCTTGAATACTGTAGTAATCTGGGACAGACAGATAAATACCAGCTTTGCCCACTTTGAGCCCAAGAATTCCTGCAGCAATGTCCTCTCAAAAATTATATGGTCATATCCGAAACTGACGTAAGTCAGCATAGATTCACTGACATTAACAGGTCACAGCAAAGGGATAAATTTGGTTACACTGTTGGATACGTGTCGGTTTTCTCCATAAAAGGATCCGGCCTAAATCTTTGACCCAGATTTGTCTGGAAGTTCTAAACCAAGCAAGCCATGCCCACAGCTGGCGGATTGGAACAGGATTTTTCCATGGATGAAACAGCCAACCCCCAATCAGTTTAAGAGTATTGATTATGTGCTCGTTAAAGACAGAGCTGGAGTAAAGCCATAAAGGTACAACCCAAGTTCTCGTACTTGAATGGCCACTAATGCAACAGTTCTGAGGCTGGAATCTAGGGAAGGAAAATGATTAAATATCGGGATTGCAGAGGATTGCAGAATTGGGGTCTCCCTGGACTGGTGCCTCAGGAGTTCCCTTTCAAACCTCTGTACCTTATAGCACCAGATTTTTCAGATCAGAATCTCTTGCTCTAGCTCCCCCCTCAACTGAGGGTCTAGTTTCCCATCGCCCTCAAAACTGCAACTGACTTTAACCTGAGGTTTATGATAAATTAGCTGGATAACATGAGGTCTTAGGCCATCCAAATGAGGAGGAGAAGGTTCTTCCCAATCCACTCTCTTCTCCCCGCTTACTCTACATGCACACCATGATCCTTCTCTTTGTTATTTTTCTTTTCATATAAATTCAGAATACTCTGATTTTAAGTGTAGAGGAAAAAAAAAGAATGAGAACTGATCAGGTGAGCCTCTTTCAGGTCATGTAAATGAACCCTGATTTGAAAGTCTTCAGTTTGAACTGAATGGTGAAACTGGCTTTTGAAATCCACTCTAAATAAACAAAGTAATTGTGTTTTTTAAGCCCTTTCAAACAGGCTTTCTAAATGAGCTTTGCTGAACACGTAATGTATTTATGATCAAAATCAACCAGCTGCAAAGACGGTGTATTCTTCCAAAGGGATTTATACCACTCACAAGCCCTTGTAGGCCCATATCATTTCAAAACAGAGTAAAACAATTTTGCTAATACACTAGTGAGATCTTAATGCACAGACTGTTTAACCCTTTTTTTTTGCCAAAATTGTTGTTCTTAATTGAAGAATTTCATAATTAAGGTTTTGCAGAGGGAAACCACAGCTTCTCACCATTTGTTAAATCTTCCCGCTATGAAAAACTTCGTAACATAGCCCGGTTTTGCCCCTGTGGTAAGTTACTATTCCTTCAGGTTTGGAATTGTTCTTTCACTCTTTCCATACAGAAAAGACTCCACTCCTCAGATTCTATTTCACTCTTCGTATCCTCCACATTTTATGTAAGAAAAATGATAGGAAAGAACTCTTGTATGGATCAAATTTTGTCCTTTGTATAGTGACACCGTACTCAACAGGAGCCATGCACGTCAAATGGAGTCACAGAATGACAGAACAATTTAGGCTGGCAGGGACCTTTGGAGGTCGCTGGACTCAGTCCTCTGCTCTGAGCGGTGCCAACTTCAAAGTCAGACTGAACTTCAAAGTTAGATAATTTTGCTTGGGGTCATATCTACACATTTTCAATGGAAGAACTTGGCCCTCAGATGAATGTGCAACATGTATTGCATTATTTGTCCTTGTGTCACCTTTAGTAACATTTAAACAAACCAGTTCCTTCTTTTTTTTTTTTCAGGAATTTCCAAATAATTTGGCATTTAATTTCAAAGAATTGGACCCAAACCAGTCTGCACCAGTAACGAATGTTGCAATGCTGCTTGGGACTCTCACCAGTGGCTCCATGTGCTCTGGGCAGTATTTCACCTACAATTGCAGATCGCCATTTTGAGGAAAACAGCTTTTTTTCCCAGAAACACAACCCCAGAAATACCAAGTAAGTGGTGTCTCCTCTGTGATTAGAAGTAGCACATTTCAGTCTTTCTCTGCTGTGTTTGGCCAACATGTGGCATTTTGGGTTGTGTTTTTTTTTTATATCTGAGGTCTTTTGCCCTCTTTTTATGATTAAGCAAGTTGTCAGATACTTTCTGTAGACTTAAAATGCACATCCCTCTTTTCAGACTGGCATATGGAGTTTGTACACAGGATTCTGGTACAATTGTACAGGTAATTTTTAAATAAATATTTTCACCAAACCTTATTCTACTGTTATGGCAGACTCTGAACTAGTACTACTGCTACTACTAGTAATTCTGTTATCTCTACACTGTGCATGTACAAGTCCCAAATGAGAGACTTTTCACCAAAAACCAAGCAGTATCAACACCAACTGAAAAGCAGTCCCTGCTTCAGGAGGATTTTCTAAATAGATCAAGGGCAGAAGGTAACACAAAGGCTGAGAGCACCATCTAAAAGCCCAAACCACTGGGATTCTAAACAAAGAAAACAGCTGTAACTGCGGCCATACTTCTCCTAACACTACAGGAAGTCTATTGGTGGTAACAACCATGGCGCAGTCAGGGCCCACTGCACAAGGTGTCTGCACACACAAAGAACATACAGACACATAATGCTGTAGGGACTATCCTGATCTTTCAGGAGTCAGTGGAAATGTTTCCTTTGACTTCAATAGATCCTGGTTTTGTCTGACGTTTAGTGATCAGCCAGATAGTGACTCACTCCAGAACCTCCCCAGTCATCTTCCTGTTCAGGTCTTTATAAGGATAAAAATGAGTCTACGTCAGTGCATCCAAGTGGCTGCGCAGCCAGCTGAGATTGACACGTAGCCACGGTCTCCCTTCTCGTACAGCACCTGAAGTTAGGCAGCACAGATTACCGGCACTTCAACCTAAAGTGACCAGGACTGCGTTGTTACAAAACTCTTAATTTCACTGTTTCTCCAACACCCTGTCATACAGCACAGAATATGAATGCTAAAACTCAGGCGTGTGCTCTTTTACTTTTCCTGTCTCATTTAATTATCTACTTCCCTACTAAATGTCACCTGTTAGCATTCTTAATTCGTGCTTTGTGCTAATTAGAGTCTTTTTCCTTAACAAAACTGGAGAAGGGTACAGTGAAGCAGTCGGATCATCTACATTAGGCAACTAACACCACTTTTACAACTAAGGTTATAAAACTGTGTCATTAAGTCCCTGAGGATTATCAATTCTGGAGTTTTTCATAAGGGGAAAAAACTATTCTTGAACTGTATACGCAGTGATAAGACTGCTAAGAACCTATAACTACAGCTTCCTCACTGCACAGAAAGCACAGTTCGGTGCCGCCCTTTCTTCATGACTGACATTATTGTTTGTATTACTGGTGTATCCCAGACTGGAGCTCTGCTGGGATTAGAAAACAGCCTTTTAGGGAACAGCAGGAGACAGTGGCTTTGTAGTTGTTTTTTTCCCATTACACATTATTGTATTATGCCTTTGAATCCATTATGTGCAAGACCCTTCTCACGAAAGGACAGCTCTGATTCTTAGAGATCATACACACTGGCCGGTTCCATCATCAGACTTTCTCCCCCGTCTCACAGGTGTGCTGGAAAGTAAAACCCATTAAAACTGTGACAGATTCTTTGAGAGTTCTGAAAATTCCTGTGCAGAAAAGACAGTAAATCAAAATTTAAAAATGAAAAAAAGATTGGTAAGACCCAGCAGTGAACAGTAAGATTAGCACTGTGATCTGAGGAACTGATGAAATCAGCCTCACTGGAAGAAGTAAGCGATTAATACGAAGACAGAGTAAACACTCTTCATCTCAGGGTTAAGCAAAACAGGCAGCTGAAACAAACCCTGTATTTCTGCATTTTTCCCTACCCACATATACTCTCTCTAAAGGGACAGAGAAAATCAAGATTTCAGAGCTTTTTTCCCATTCCTTAGTCTGTTTGACTAAAGGTGACTCTGGCTCTGTGCAGTGAGGGCCATCTCCCTCCCCCGGATCAATATTTTAATATGACTTATCAGAAAGAGAATGAATTGTTTACTTTAAAACCTCAGGATCCCATAAAGGGCGAGGGAAAGGTGTCCACTGGAAACAGAGGCTTTCGACAGCTGATCACTGCTGGGAACTCATAAAACCAAGAGCTCCAAAGATGCGAATACAGCGATATTCAGCAAAATGTCGTGCAAGAGAGTCTCAGTTCTGGCAAGCCCTCACGACACTCCAGAGGATCGTCTGGCAGTCGTGTCAGATGGTAAGTGCCTTCCCGTGCTTCATTCGTGTGAGGAAAAGGAAATGCTAAAATGTATTAACAAAAATAGAACAGTGCAGGTGAATTCTGAATACTGAGCACTTCAGCATAGCGAACAAATACCTGTGGCCTGGCTGTGTGATCTAACAGGATTTAATGTCTCCTACACAGTGATCTCTGCCTGCACTTGTAAAGAGGTTAGGTTTTTATCAGTGCCAGTGGGCAAGCCACCCGAAATGATTATTGTTTAAAAAAAACCAAGGGGGTGGCGGGGAAGCTGACAGTAAGTGCAGTTAGACTTCACTAGGGTAACAGGAATGCTTCCAACTCTGGATATACACAAAGGACAGGTTCTGTGATCCATCAAGACACTTCTTGAAAAACCCTGTTGGTCTTCACAGTGATCTTCTCAGCCAGAACATTCCAACAGCATTCTTTATACAAACGTCTAGCAGAAGAGAAGCAAAAAGCGGACTCTTTTTTTTTTTTCTTTGATGTTTATACTTTGCTTTCTCCCTGTACTGACCTGCAACTTTCCCATTGTTTCGGGGTTTTTTCTCCATTGCAGCACTACAAACTACTGGCCACTTCTCTTTCTTTTATTACCTTTTGTCTTGGAAATATTCCTGTTGAATTGCTGGAAGCTTCCACATAGCTGTGGAACCACAAAACTGCCTGCTTGCAGCTGCATCATTTCCCTGGCTATCTGCTGTCACACACACTTCACAGTCAGGTCTAGAGGCACTTCTGCCAGGGCTCTACTGCTCTTTGCACCGTATCTGCCAGTGATTGTCAGACTTTTCCTCAGAGCACTTAATTAGAGTAGGATGTTGCCTGACCTTTCTTCTCTGCTGCAGAGAGAAAGCTGAGTAAAATGTGTATGAGGAAAGGTAAGGGGAAAGACCATTAATGTTGTGATGAATTAGAAAGCAGTGCACAGTACTTATGTTCCTCTGGCATTCATTTCTCATTATCACCAGCTAGAGCACAGGCACATGTATTAAAAATAGCCTCGTGGACCTCAGGTCTGCAACTGCAAGCTGCATCCTGACTAGACAGACTATGTTCTGGGTGTGACTGTGTGTTTGCCACCATTAAGTCAAAAGATCCAGTGCCATTTTGCTGCATAGAGTGTCCTGCAGCTCCTTTCCTTCTTTTAGAGATGTCTGCTTCATAGCTGTGATTGCACCACGGCCTGGCCTGTGGGTCTGCAGATCTGCCTGACAGTTCTGTGTATGCATTCAAATGCACAACTCTTTCCCACTGCAGCATGTGAGACTCAAACCAGACAAAATCAAAGATGACAAACACTTGGAAAAGTTTCAGCCCTGCCCACGCTTTTATAGGCTTGCTTCCTGGACAGGAATGGGAACGACAGAGCAGTTGTAATAATTATGTTCGGAAAACAAAACAGCCTGACCTGGTAACCAGCCAGCGAAGGTTCATTTCTCTGCTATTCACCAGCCAAGGGCCACGCAGAACTCAGCTCATACTGCCAGTTCATGCTTTCGCTGAGGTTTGATTAGATGTACTTGGAAATCAGTAGTTAAACTGGTCCAGAGCCCTCATGAGTCCGCATGGACCAATCAACACTGGTTGAACTAGATTACATTTAAGAAAAAGATCCAGAAAAGGCACAAATGTGGATCAAAAGGTAAGGATTGGAGGGGAAATACCTGCTACACTGTGCAGAGTGTGCTGGTGGTTCGGGTGTACTCAGTACCTGTAGGCAGCCAGCTCGTTTGTGTGCATTAGTGTCTCCTCTCTGCGGCACGTCAGCCTTTGATGCTGTAGAACAGAGTGAGCTCAATTTCCCTACCTGATGATCTGCACATAAACATCTGTATTTGGGAGCCCAACGCCCTCATCCCTGATCATTTCCTGTTACAGCTCCTTCCCCTGCCTGAAACCAGAGCTGCTGCTCCTGCAGTAGCCCTCAGCCTGCATCCAGTCTGGAGAGCAGATTCTTTTCTGGGTGATTTTCCTTCAGAGAGCCATGTTCTGCTCCCATCCTCATCTCTTGGCACAAGAAGACAACTCCATCCCCTCCCCTAGTGCTTCTAACCAGTCCACACAGCACTCTTTTTTGAGTCAGAAAGTTCAAGTTTTAAGTAGCTACAAAAACTGGAACATTAATGTTTAATGTACTCTGCTCTCCTTGAAAGACTTTTACCAATTCCAGGGGAATAAAGGAATTCCACTCTGTGGTCTGTCTCTTCTTTTGTCTTTTTTTTTCCTTTCTTTAAGTTATCAGACTTCACTACAGTTATTGATTAATTACTAATATTATTTTTTTATTCCTCTTAATGAACATTCACTAGCTGGCTGGCCCTTTCACAAAGCTACATTCTATCTGCACAGGTCAGTGTTTCTTCCAGTGAACATCCAATATGATCTTGCACAGATGATCACAGTAGTTGACAGTCTCTATAGACCGAGGAAACAGCAGATACATGGAAGAGTAAGATACAAAGGCTACTACTATTCAACCAAGCTCTGGTTTCTAATCTCCTCCCTTCCCTGTGCTCCTCTTTCTCTTGTTTTCTCTGCTTCTCTGCAGTATTCAGATGTGATGATGACACATAACTGAATTTCCCTGCCTTTACAAATCCCTGTGCATCCTGTGACCCTCAGTTACTGTTTGTGTGCTCTTTGCCCACTCCTGACAAACAGGATCTTTTATGGGATGTTTTATACTCACTGAGGATGTGCAGAAATGTTATTAGAGTTACAGGCTAAACAAACACAGAAACACACTCTGTCCTACTAAACCAAAAAAACTGTCCTGGGAAGAAATGAACCACCCCAGTCACGTGTATGTTAGTTACACTACATAATTCACTGTTGCACGGGTGTTGACACGTCATAGAAGAACTTGCATGAATAAAACAGGTAAAGTGGGACTAGGAGCACAGACCAACTTGCTGTCTTGTAAGTGGGCCAGCTCTAAAATGCTCATAAAAACAAGTATATGGAAAACAAATACAATCTTTAGCATTGTGATTCCTCAGATCTAACACAGCTCTGTAAAAGTCAGGCACTTATTTTGAGCTGTCTCCATCAATAACAGAAAGACACAGGTCCTTGCAGAGAATGATTCATCCCTCCCTTCATAAATTTGTCTCTCAGGACAGGACCAATTACCTTCTCAAGGTGCCTGTCCATCTCCTTTGCCTGTAAAAGCACACTTAAAGCTACTTAGCTTTTAGATTACTACAGCTAGGCGAGACAAAATGTTCACCTCAAAGAAAGTGACAAAGAGAGGAAACCTGTTTCCCACCTCCTCGGTGAGAATCCTGATGTACCACATAAATGTGCATAAACATGGTCTTTTCTCTGTGTTTTGCAGATCTTTGAAGCCCCCGTGCCGAAGTCTGCAACGTGTGTACATCACTTCTTCCACGGACCAATGATCCACTGCTACCAGAGCTGTGGAGTGTGACAATGGTGTTTGTGTCCAGTCTATCAAACGCCATTATCACACTAAATAGCTACTGGTAGACAAGACATCAATTAGAAAAGTACACGAACTGTAGCAACGCGTTCTCCCACCGTGCTGAGGAATAAACCACCTTTCTACATGTATGTCAGGAGGACTCTGCTCTTTCTTTTACAAGCAAAAGCACCATAATATGTGGGACATACATACTCTGGTACATGCACTTCCAGATTCCCACTGTAGAGCACACGAGTCATCTTAAGGAATCATCATTATAATGTCCTCATTAGGAATGTGGATTTCATTGGAATCAGTGGGGTTGTGATTACCTCTGAAAAACAAGGCCAGCTTGGCATTTTCTTTTTCCTGTTGAATTGACCAGGACAACAGAATACTGAAGCCAATTAGCTGATGTAGTGGAACTCTTATTCTGGCACCAAATTAAAACATATGTTTGGAGCATTAATTGACTGAGATGCTCATGACATTTTTCAGACACAACACTTTCCAAAACTCTGATTAAAAGCTATTACCTCTAACTGAAATATCATTTATTCAGGTTTCAAATGCTTTCAGCTTTGTTCCCTTCCATGTCACAACTGTACGTATGACTTAAGCACCACACTCAAGTCCATTGTCTTATATTCTAAACCTACTGTTTTGGGAATGGTCAAAATGTCCTCATAGAAATTTTTCTGAAAACTGTTGTACCAGTCTTGCTTGCCCTTCTCCTGATTACTGGCACTACAATTTTTCTTATTTGAAGAACATCTTATGCTGTTTCTCTCCTCCCACTCAGTAAGCCTCGTGTGCTGCTTGCCTGAGCACAATATCCGTGCCATATCAACAGAAAGAGCTGGAGATTAGGTCTGTCGTTTTGGACTAGCTCTACGATTTCAGTGTCATCACAGCTTATTCCATCATTTAGAGGTGCAAAACACGAATCACCACTGCCGGTGCTCCAGCGGTGGAATGGCAGTACAGGCTCCTCAGCTTCTACTTGGAATGTTATTAAAGGAAACCCATTTAAAATGTTCAGTCAAACATCCACATGGGCAAACAGTTCCTAACCTTCCCCTGGTGCTCTGTGGCAGGACAGCAGTGTAGATTAATTCTCTCTCCCTATTACTTTCTTACTACCATGCTCTTAAAACTCAAAAATGAAAAGTTACTTACTGAAGCTTTTATTGTAGAGCAACATGACCTGTACAACACCCACACAAGTATTAGATACACTGAAGTTTCTTGAAGAGAAAAAAAAAAAATTAAGGCACAATGGAGCTGCATCCCCGCAGTTCACTGTTAGGTTCTGTGAGGTTAAGCTGCAGGAGTTACACTGAAAAGCTCCTCCAGTAAGAATCACATACGATTTTCTCTTGCTATGTGGAATAAGGACTGGATTGGGCAACACACAGCCTGTTTTCTAACGGGGTCCTCCATCTTACGTCTCCTTGGAGTGGACAGATATTCAAGGCACAGCATTCGAAACACATCAGCTGCCCTCTCCGTAGAGCAGGTGTGTGCACAAGGGCTGGGAGTATGGATCACAGCGCTGCAGTGACCTGTTCACCCAAGACCAGTCAGTCCTAGATTCAAACCCTGAAAGTCAGCAGTCTGGCTTTTTTTCACTTGGCAACTTAAAATGAAGAACGATCTCATTTCTGTGGCAAGGATCTATCTGCACAGGCTAAAAAATGCTACAGACATTTTGGTTAAAAGTTTCTCAGTTTTCCAGTTTTAGAGAAAATTATTCTGCGCTCCAGACATACCTCCCCATATCTCCAGACCAGGCTGACTGTTTTCTATATCCCCTGACTTTTTTTCCTGGTGGGTGAGATGATTGTTATTTAAGATCTAAAGTTGGAACCAGAGTCTGCAGCTGATTCCCAGCAACTGTGCACTGGTTTTCAGAAGTGCAAGCTGTCTTCTTGAACCCATGGAGGACTGATGTACTATGTGTCTAATTGGACATGGACTTACACACTGAAATGCCTTAAGTGTGTTTGAAAAACATTACCCCTGGAGCTCAGATGGTTTTTAAAGCACTTAAAAACTGCGAAAGAATAGGTAAAATTATCAGTTTATCTATAGGGACACACACATCTAAAAACACAGCACCTAGAAGCCATTTGTGTGATTAATTACTTTTGAACAAGAAGAAATGTCCTGTAGCTTTTTTGACTCCATTCTTGAGTGTTTTACCATTGTTAGTCTGTGTAATAGAATTTAAATCACAAAGCGTTAGTGCTTCAGCCTAAACTACAGTGGTGCCCGATGAAAAGCACAGCATTTTAAAATTGCTATCAGGAGACAAAGCAATTAATTCTGTGTGTGCTTAAGAATATTTATTAATATAATAATGCAACTGCTAACAGCGAGAATTAACCTCTAAGTGCTCCTTCAAAAAATGGGTTCCAGTTTCTGCTTTGCTGATGGCTCTGCTGAGATTAGAATACACATTTATTTGACTTGCTCACAAAAACCACGCTGTGGTTCCCTTACGTAAAAGGCAAAAGCAGGCTTTGGCTCAGGTTAACACACCGTCTGTAGACCAGGGAGCTGCTTCGCCCATTCACCTCAACGCAACACTGAATCTGGAGCCCGATGAGGACACTGCTCACCCTGCTGATACTGATTATTTTGAGAGGGGCCTGCACAGACGAGGCATTCCTGCCACAGAGCTCCTACCCGTCAAACAGGACAGCCAGGAGGGCAGAACAGACAGCGCAGCGAGTGTGGAAGAGGATGGGGCAACAAGGAAGCAAACAGAAGGCAAAGCCTCACTTCTCTACTTCCCTTAGATACGCCAGAGCAATCACCTGAGCACCGCGACAGAGCACGGCTTTAAAACTTGTCAGGATGGCTCTAACCTGAGGTAACCAGTCAGGCATTTTCTACTTTTGGTAGCTATTAATGTAGAATTATTTCAATGTAATTGCACACGTAGCTGAACTCAAGGGCAATGACTGAATTTTAACAGGATCATGTGACATTATTATAATTGCAGCTTTTGTTCTACCACAAAAAAATAACTGCCTTAAAGCAGCGTATTGCCAGGTTTTCCTGTCGCCATCAGTTAGACCTTCCACTGACAGAAATTCAGGAGCTGTCACTCACGCAGTGCTGTAATTCATCAGCAAGGTAATATGTCTGTTGTTGAGAGAGATTAGTTGTTTAGCTTAAATAAGTAATTTTTAAATAGAATGAACCACTTAGTTATAGTGTGGTACGATTTGGTGTGCTGTTTGCTTAGCTTTACTCACTGAGCAGGAGTGGGAAGGGTTGCCGAAGCCTTAGGCCACAAGCTGGGGACTTTCACCCAGATTATGCTTCCAGCTGGGACAGAGTTAATTTTCTTCCTAGTATGTGGTACAGTCCTGTGTTTTGGATTTAGTATGAGAATAATGACGTTGGCAACACACTGATGTTTTAGTTGTTGCTAAGTCGTGTTTATCCTAAGTCTAGGACTTCTCAGTGTCCTGTGCTCCGCCAGCGAGCAGGTGCACAAGAGGCGCAAACCAGAGGATAAGGAGGCTACAACCGTCAGCAGAAGCTGCAACTCAACAAGATAAGAACAGTTAATGACCTGCCTGCCTGGAGACACAGGAAGAACCAGCAAGGTGTTAGAAAACCCCAGACCAAAAATCACCATCGGACCAAAAAGACACGTGAAGAGCACATGAGGGGGGGTGCATAAATCCTAGGAGTATGATTGCCCAGGGATTTCTTTGTTCGGGGCTGCTCTCTGGAAGCACCCAGCTCGAGCTGACCCTGCTGCTGTACCACTCTATGAAATTATTTATTTTTAGAAAATCCGACGCCTGTGGCTCTGCTACGGGAAACCTCGGGTCGAGCCTGAACGGAGAAGGGAGAGCCCGAGAGTGAGTGTGTGTGAGTGAGGAGTGGACAGGGGCACCCATCAGCTCCCTGGAGTCGCCCGCTGCGAAGGGACTCCGGTCCGAGCAGTCAGTCTCGGGTGGTGTGTGTGCGACTCCGTTGATGGAAAGCTGTCAGGAGCAGAGCTGTCATTGGGACCCTCTCCCATCACCACAGAAGGGGAAAGGGCTACTGAGCTAGGGCGCCGACACACAGTGGTTGCCTGTGGATTTCAGTCACTCAAAGTTTTCACCTTTCTTTGGCATTTTCTATTTTAAAACTCATCTTTCAAATAGTCTTTCATACCGTTAATTTTACGTGGACTACAATACCATCCTAAGTTCTGCAACACCGTTTTGTAGTTGGTCCCCTCCACCTAAGTTAGCAGAAAGCCATTAAAACCTCAAATGCTTCAGAACAACTCTGGAGAACTTCATCCCACGTAACAGCAGGAATTTAAAACGCAGATGTCTGTCTGACACTGCATCCTTCTCCCTCAATGGAGAGACACGGGCGCTTTTATGGCACAGTTAATCTAACCTGTTTCAAATGTTTGTTTTCAGATGACCTGCACTTCGCTCTCAGTTCCATTAAGAGCTCCATTAACTGTAGAGGGAGCCCAAGGTGACAAGCCCAGATGTTACATCTAGACTGCAGTCAGATGAGCTTCTGTCCCCAGTGTCAGCTAGTCCCCAACAGTTTCTCTCTCACTTGGCACCCGCCACTTATCAATACAAAGCAGAACATACCCTGAAATCGCTTTTATAATCCTCAGCACTGATGGGACACTTACCCACGGGTACTGGTGTCTGGCACCACCTGTTATTTAGCATCACACCCGGATAACAAGTCTGACAATGTTCAGTGTTTCTGTTCTGTGTTAGGCACTGCAGGCTGGGTTTTCAACTGCCACCTCCAGTAAACTCGTTGCAGTCCTCTGGCTGCAGATCTCCACATAAGCTACACCTAGGCTTAGTGGAGCTCAGTATCTTTCTTCAGTTCTGGCCCTGCCCAGGCATCCTGGATAAATCATGACTCTTTAGCAGGCAGGTACTGGCTCAGGGCATCCCTTATGTTCCTTCAAAAAACAACTCTATGCTACACACAAAAGCCATTGTACTTACTCTAGTTGAAAACACATACAGAGGGTATTTCAGTACCTTGCAGCAACGGTTTATTTCAGATGGTAGCTGCTTGGCAACATGAAGACTCCAAACCTCTATCCTACAACAGGATCGGTGCAAGCACAACAGTACCGTGCTACGGGGTGAACTGTAGATTCAAGGAAGCTTGCACGGAAAGCAAGGAATTCTCTGGAGAATCACACAAGTTGCCCGTCTTTAAGCTGATGGCATCACCTTGTGAGGACCTTACAGATGCTAGCTAACTCTCTTGGGGGCGGAAGACAGATGTGCCCAATCATGAATGGCTTTGTCTTGTATTAAAAGACACGTAAGTGGGAGAAAAATTACAAGAATAGGATTAGAGTAGGATTACAATATGCAAAAATCTGGGAAAGAAAACAATTTTTCTATAGCAGCCTGAGCAACAATGCTGTGCAAAACTTTTACTAAGTGGCATCTTAAATATATTGATGTTTATGTAGCAGCTGAACCCACGTGGTCACAGGCACAGATACAGAAGGGAAGATGTTCTCCAGTGACCTGTGGTGCAATGTCCAAGACTCAAAATGTGCAGATACCAATACACAGAAGGGTTATAAGATAATCCAGGCAGGTGGCTTAGTTTGTCTTTAAAACCTTGCCCCGGTGTTAAATCTCAGGTCCCAAGACCACAGAATCAGCTCCTTTCTTTGTTGCTGGCATCAGCACCAGGATGACTTCGAAATAATGTCATGAGGCAAAAGACTGAAGTTATCCCCGACCAGGGCACTGGTGCCTGTCACTGCCACACACCCTTGAGAGGAGGGTTCACAAGATGGGACAGTGCAACTCAGTGCTCTGAAGAAATGAAGTCTCTAGGTTCTCTTGCTTTCTTGGGCACTGTTTTCTTTATAGCCGATGAGTTTGGCAGATTTTTGATTTTCATGGCTGTTGCTTTCCTCTGTTTTTGATGAGTGGTTCGGAGAGATTTCAGCCCCAGCATCTCACAGTACTTATTGCACTGGTGGAGGGCTCGGAACTGCTCAATGAAGGAAATGGAGCAGTTGCCTTTAAAACCTTTGTATCTGTAGCAACAAAGAAAAAAAAAGCCAAATGGGATTTCAAGACTCATTTTCAGCACAGGGAGGCAGAGCATGACTGTTGACTCAGAAGCAACTTGAAAACGATACGCAAGTCCCTTCCATCCATGCCGTTTGGAGAAGCACTAACTCTGTCACAGAAAACCGAACTGAGCCATTGAGAGGTGAAGGAAACCAGGTAATCAGTAGTGCCAGAAGAGGGAAAGGGGTTAAAGGGGCATAGTTCTGTGTCTTGGCTACTATTTTTCATTTCATTTAGTCGGGAATATAATTGTCTGCTGGCTAAATTTGTCTCAGTAATACATAAAGGAAATCCATTCTACGTCATTCTCTAGAAACAGCTTTTTTGACTACCATGAAGAGACCAGGCTGCCTTGTCTTCAGTGGGCCAGCAAAGCCAGGGAGGAGGCAGAGCACGTACACCCCTCTTCTCCTCACTCTGCCGCTGGTTGCTGGCATTCCTTCTGCTGCCTGCTTTTTAAGTCACATCAGCTTTTTTTAAAAGCTGCACTTGCTTTTTAAAGGAGTTATTTTTGGTCAAATTACCAGGATGGAGAAGGAAGAAGAAAGGCCAGGGTGCTCCTGTCCTTTTTCGGTAACTTTAATAAGTGCATGTTCTACCCTGTTCTCTTGGTTCACCGGACACACAATGTCCTCAAGATGTGAACTGTGAGTTATCACTGCACAAAAACAAACAGACAAGATTCAGCACTGAAATCAGCACAGCATGCTCATTGCACAACACTCCAGAGAACTTCTTTCTTCATGCAGATTGCGTAGTGCTAAAGAAAACTGTTGCTCTGAGGTCAAACTCTAATGGATAAGCACCTTTATTGCAACATAGTTTGCCAAATTTTCTTCTACAAAAGAATAGTGCCAGTGGTGAAAATATAATAAAACACCCTGCAAGGAAAGGGGACGATATCTGCCTCCATTTATATCTAACTGTCCTACTTTGCATCTCTAGTGTTCCTCTACAGAGAAAAAACAGAAGAGTTGAAACCTCAGACTGCCTGCTTTCCTAGCCCCAGTAATCCCACCCTAGGAGGAAAGAAATCTCTGGTGGATAATGCAAATGTGAAAGTTTCTCTCAGATATCTAAATTTATTGTTTATGCGGCACATACCAAGAAGGTAACGTACACTGGCAGTCCCCCTTACAGACAAAAAAAGCCATCTATACATTTTGCTGTTGCTTTTAAACACTGTCACAGTTGCCTACCCATGGAGGACGGATCCCAAATGATTTCAGACAAGCTACTGCAGCCATGATGATGAAGACTGCAGATAATTGCAAGGTGAACAGCAGACCTTAGTCTTCTAAGGAATTAAATCATCGCTGGTGGTTAGCTTCAATAAGAAAAGCTATTTTACAGTTCAACTTTCTCATCAAAAGTATTTAGGAGTCCTATTTGTCTTCTCATACCAATGTTTTATTTCCAGATTCTTCCTTGAAGTCAGAGGTTTTGAATGTTAAATATGTATTTCAATGGAACAAAGCTCCAAATATATTTTACTATTATTTGTCACGTGAAGCTGTTCACACCAGCCAAGGTTACCCTCTAAGTCAAACAGGTAGTAAGCCTGCCCTGCTCTAGAGAAACTACTCACCTAGCTGGCTACAAACAGCCAGCTGGACCTCAAAGGGCTCAGAGTGGGATCTGAAAATCTCCACTTCTGCTGCAAGACTGATTGAGGGGCTTCGTTTCTCCTGCACTTTGTGTAGGTGTGTTCTGGCAGAAACATCAACGGTCAGTAACCTCCAGGGCTACCAATTAGGTGAGAAGTTTCACTGCACTGAATGCTGACTACTATAATTTGTAGCTGCAAAATGACTACGCTCTCTTTCCCTTGCTCTTTTTTTGCCTAGGTAGCCATTTTGTTGCAGCTAAAGAGAATTTCTTTATGTGTTTTTCTCATGCTATAGAATTCTGATAATACTCGTTTCTTTGTAGAAATGATTTTTGAATGAAAAAGTTGAGCTAAAAAAATGGGCTTTTCTCATGAAGTAAATAAAAGTCTGTCTCAGTGGCTTTCCTATCTGTGTTTGGTATTTGTCGCTTCCTGTATGTCTTTGAAGAACCATCTAAACAAAGAGCAGAAACAGGAGCATTTGCTCAGACCATACTATGAGTAAGAGACACTTTAAATGAACAATTGAATGCTCTGCTAACTAACTGTGGCTTTAGAATTCAACAAATGACAGAAATATTTGTGGCAACAGCATAAATATCTTGCGATCAAGAGACAGAACATTTCTATTAAAAACACGTGACTATTTTTATTTTACTAGCTTTGCTTCTACATCAAGCCATCTCCATTTCTCTTCTCTTAAAATAACAGGTTTGCACTTGATCTTGTGCCTAGAGATGTGGCCTAGGTAACACTCCTTGCCCATTTTGGAAGCTGAGAGCCACGAATGAGCCTAGTTTGGCTCTGCAGTGGGCAGACAGCCTCAGGTCTTACAGCAGGCCATAGAAAAACTAATCTACAGATGTGAGACCAAAGTTTTGCATCTGAGTTCTCCCAGCTGTTCGCTGTTTTTTGTCACTGCATCCCCACAGCCCCCCTCCTGTGCTTCCAGACTGAATCGTTTGCTCTGGACAGACCTGACGACCATAGCTCTGTTGTAATTTGACAGGGCCCGTGAACTGAACTCAAACCCTTCTGTGCTGTAATGCTTGTGGTGTGTGTAACCAGGGAAGGTCTCCATGAGTGAATGGCTTCTAAACGGTGCGGTCCGTATCGCTCTCGTATGTTTTGTGTTCAATAACACCGAACTAGTGACCACTCCAAGCCTTGAAAAATACCAATCTGTTCTTTCACGCAGCATGTGCTATTAATTCACTGATAAATATCACCTGGACAGAATTCCATCTCCCAAACTTGACAGTTGGGGGTTAGCCCAAACTAAATCTTCCTTAAATCTTAAGGGGGGATGTTCAATTGTCCCCAGACTTAAACTCCCCAGTGCCTCTTGTTGCCATGTTGAGTAACACTGAATTTGTCAGTGCCCTAAAGCCAGACAGACTTTCAGACCCACACGTGGCCAACAGCACTCCTGTAATCGCCACGACCGTGGGTCACTGTGCTCCTGATCTGTGTGTTTAGCATTCTTGGACCTGGGCGCTTGGGCACAGCTTCCAAACCGGCCCACTGTTTGCACTCAGAAGCCAGTCGCTGTGCTGGATTATTTTTATTTACCTTCGCCACAGAATCTACCGAACAGCTTATTTAAAGGACCGATTGCCTGCCTCTGCTGCGCCCCAGTGGCACCTGAAAAATCCTTCCCAGCGTCCCGGTTTCTAGTTGGGCTTCGCCCTCTACTGACACACACTGTATTGCACGTGAATAAATGACCCTTGGCTTTGGGATCGGCTGGCTTCCAACTCACTGGTAAAAGAGATACAGGAAGGATAAAAGACCAGAACTACTCTGAAGAGTGTTAATTGTTGAAAACACCAATCTCTCCACAGCCTCTGCAGGAAGGAGGGGAAAGATGAAGACAAAAGATACACAAATGCTCATCCAGAAACGTTTGTTCAGACTTGGAATACGAGTGTGGACCCCCAAACCATCACTAACAGCAACAAGCAAGGCTGAATATAGGTACAACCTTTTAATATGTGCCGTTTATTGTGCCTGGTTTACAAGACACACTGGGGGGTAAATAATGGCCATGAATAATTCATTACAGCTGCCATATTGGCTTTTGCAAGTTCATCAATAACAGTTTGCACCATGACATCAGGTTATCTGAAAGCTTGGCTATACGATGAGCATGGCAGGGGTGAGGCAGGGGAGATGGATTTTTTGGTTTGGGTTTTTTTTTTTTTCCTCCTGATCACAATTTTAATCTTAGAGTGAAATTAGAATCGTATTTAATTTGCATTCCAGTCAGGAACAATACCAATGTTCCTCCATTCATCAAGCATCACAGAAGGATTTCCCAAGGATATTTTAGAAGAACTGAAGGCAAAGGAGCTGTCTGTGATCAGTGAGGTCATTACCTCTGCAGAGTGATTGAGGCAACGCTGCGAATTTCTATAGGCAATTACACCAAAAAAACAGCTTTGTATCTTCTGTAACAACACAGTTAAAATCATAACAGTAACATACTGTATTTTTTAGCTAAGTAGGACTATGTATGTTCTCCCCAACACGTGAGATAGACAACCTCTCATCAGCATGGCTGCACACTACCAAAAGCAGCGACAGCCAGCAACAGAGATTAATTCTGTGTACCTGTTTGTTCTCCCCATCCAGGCTCACAGAATTAAAAATCAAACTGCAGACAGTTTCATAGGTGTCCTTTCTGGGAAAGGAGCATGAAAAACAATACAGGACCAGGAAAAATCTGTTGTCTTGTAGCAATATAACTAGCTAAACGGCAAATGAAATGATATTCAACATTTTTAAGAGATGGAGGGAAATTTTATTCCCTTATATGACTGAGGTGATCCTTACTACAGCTTGTATTGTATATTCATTTTCTCACTTCACCTTCCTCTTCCCTAGTCCAACAGGTGTTTTTACAGGAGTAATTTCCCATAGTGAGCTGGACAACAACATCCATTAAAGCATTTCTATAAATCGTCTGATTGCAGAGAGCAGTGTTGCCTAAATAAAATTTTAATGACTTCTTCATTTTATAACAGGATGATGCAATATTTCAACTGATTTCACTTTAGATCCACAGCTAAAAGAATAAATCAATGTAAGTTTTGAATTGATGCCAGCCTGAAAATGGTAAGGACTTTCCCAGAATATTCTGGGGTCAAACCTTAAATAATTTTAAAAGAGATTGTGAGGGTTTTTTCCTCTACCATGTGTATATAGATAAGCTCCAGTTTAGTATAAAGGCTGAATACATGTGATCAGATCTGCTTTTTCCTGTCAGTTTCTCAAAGGAGAATATGAATTTAAAGCATTGGTTGCAGGCATTCACCCCCATCCCCTTTCGCTTTCCAGCAGTAAGCTGATTTAAATGACTGCCAACTCCTATCAATGGCTCTTTTGGCCCATGGTATAACTAGAAGCTTTAATTAACAGAAACTTAAGAGAAGTGGAAGAAAGCTGGAACATTAAAGGCCTATATCTTTATACACATGCTCAAGTCTCCCACAAAGATCTGAAGCCATTGCAAAACTACTAGGAAACAGGCCTCTTTAAATATTACGAACAGATCTTTTGTATAGCTCAGAATTACTGCTTTTGAGAGAGGAGGGAAAGAGATACCATCAAATCCCTTAAAACACTTCCTTTTTTTTTCAGGTAAGTGGCCCATACAAAGCTAAACAGACATCTCCCCTCCACCCATGCAGCTGACAAGAACACAGGCTCAAGAAAAGCTTACGGTCACTGCCTGCTATAGGAAGAAAAACTAACTCATAGAGTTCTAAACTGTGTCATAAATACATATTCTAAAGCTTTAGCTTGCAAGTTTTGCAGGCTGCAAGAGTGATTTCAGCTGTGTTCTCTCATGCAGTCCCTGCACCATCCCTTTAAATTCCTTGCAGAAAGGGCAATACAAACTCTGGCCCCTTTCAGGGCACCTCCTTCCCTAGTTCCCATAGTACTGTGGTAGAGACCCTCTCTTCTTCCACTGGAAAGAGCAGGAGGGGAGAAGGGTCACCTCGGCTACTGGCAGCAGGATCTAGTAGCAGGGCTAGATAGGTACAAGTGTTTGTATTTGCATTTGCTGGGGCAGGTGCTAGTGAGTGCAAGCCCGGCTGGAGCTCTGGCAGCATGCTGGGTTTGAGATACTTCCTCCATGGGCAGAAGCTGTGGACAGGACAAACACCAGGTCTTTCACTGTACCCCTGGCAGGAGCCAGTGTTGAGCCTGCATTTTCAGCCCTACCTTCCTCCAGCTGATGTACCACCAAGTGAAGTGCCTTCCTTGCTCCTACGTCACCAGAGACCTTGATTTCACTCATGAAATGCCCTTTGAATAAGCCTATTTTAAGGGAGGGATGAAGCAAAAGCAAAGCCCAGTCTATAGTGTAGCCCCACCCCTTCAGAACAAAATGAATGTGTTTCCCTTACAGGCGGGTTCCCATAACATGAACAAAAATAAGTTGAAAGAGTGGGATAAGGATTGTTTTCTTCCAAAGTTAAAGCAAGAATAAATTTCCAGTGCACCCTCCCCCAATACATTTACGCTGTGAAGATTGATGTGTAAAAGCAAAACCATGCTCTTGAGAAATAATTTTTCACTCACCCTTTGGCCAGTGTTGCTATGCCAACATCAGTCAACTTCATTCCTACACCTACAGGGCATCAAGGAAACAGAGAGCTTATGTTACGCTAGAATTTCTAGGAATATCTTCAGATTCAAGAGCACCATATACAGAGGCACTAAGTATTATTGATTCATGGTTTTAATTTTAATTTTTTGTCACCATTTTTTCAAAGCATTTTGAATACCCCAATTAAAAATAGGATGTTTGTGCTTTGTATCACTGGTGATTTCTAGAAGTCAGGCTCACACCAGTAGCTTACAGATAGCAAGGTGATAAACAGAGCATAACTTGTTTCCTACGCTAGAGAGTCAGTGGGGGGTTACACTTTGATGACTGCATTTTAAGAAACAAACAAAAACTTTTGCTTATGCACCTGCCCCGAGATGTGTATATTTATTTATGGGCTTTGTGGGTTTGATGCTTTGCAAACTTGGACTACAATGTTTACCAGCAGGAATTGCATATTTGCTGTGCTAATCAAATAGCAATAGGTCAGTCAACCTGATTTTTATTTTTTGGGTGACAGTTCCAAAATCCCTTTCTCAGTCAGTATTTCCAAAAACTTGGGATTTTTAACCTGTCCCTTTGTTGACTGGTTTATAGGCAAAATCCTATAAACTCTGCAGTGTGCAATTTTTTCTGTACAAGAAAATGATGGTCTCAAGGCCATTTTCCTTGGAGAACACCCTCAGAAATCTCAACTGGTACACCTGAAAAATGCAGCCTAGATACTCAAACAAGAAGACGATCTGAGAGGAACGATGTTTCCCGTCACCAGCAGCAGGTATATTGTCCTTTGTGGCAGAAATCATTATAGAGGCTCAGATACCATTTCTGCTGTTGTGCTTCCCTCAGGCTAGGATTTTGTTCCTTCTTCTCCCTTTAAATTACTTCAGGGGTCTTGTTGAGATGTCTTGTTGCTAGTTTCCCTGCCTTCTCTGTGGGTGGTCACCAGCCTGTATCACAGGAAAGCTATTTGATTGCCCCCCCTCAGACAACTCACCTTGCAGGTCAGTGACAAGCAGGCTCCCGTTGGTCTTCTCATACACCCAGTGCTGGAACGTGCAACACTTCTGGCCAGCCTCTGAGTCTCTTCTCAGGAAATTTACTTCCTTGCCATCCCTGACAGAGTATTTCACAAATTCCCCAACCAGCTCCTCCTCCACCGTCGCATAGGGGATGTTATTAGCAGGGCGATGCACAAGAAAAATAGGAATGATCCTGAAATCGAGGGATAAAAACTAATGAAATCCAGAGAGTTC
Organism: Nyctibius grandis; assembly: GCF_013368605.1. Classification (NCBI taxonomy): domain Eukaryota; kingdom Metazoa; phylum Chordata; class Aves; order Nyctibiiformes; family Nyctibiidae; genus Nyctibius; species Nyctibius grandis. Next base: position 6,671,220 of record NW_027167473.1, read on the forward strand.
TGCCAACGAAGGAGTAAGAAACACAAAAAGTGGCCAATGATCTCAGAGTGTGAATGAACAACTACCAACTCTAAACCAAGCCAGGAGACATCTGGATAAGACTGGGATCTTCCAGGCAGCTCTAGAACAATCGCATTATCCTCTACGTGCTTCTTTCTTTGTATCATTTACTCAGATGTAGTTTTTCAAAGTGTGCTTTCTAATGCTGTCCTACTACATCCCAAAACCTAAACTCTGCCCAATAAAGGATGCTTGCTTATTTTGGAGTATCACTGCTTTAGCTGCTCAGGCTGACTGATACATGATTCAGGCTCTGTGAGGTGTTCAGCACCTGCAAATTTGACCCACTCCAGAAAGAGCTTTGCCCCAGACCACTGTAAGTGGAGGATTTCTCAGACTAGACTTCTAAAACCTGACACATTCAAAATTAGCAAGCACTTTTGATAACGAAAATACAAAGCAACTACTTTACCAAAAAGTCAGAGGAAACAAGAGAGTCTCTGGAAAGATCATCAGATTCTCAAGACAAGTCGACATTTATGTCTAAACATGCACCATGCCAAAAACTCACGTCCAATATCAAATAAAATTTTGCTTGAGGTTTCATGGTCTTCCCAGAGAGCAAAACTGCATGTGAAAACATAACGGTGTTTTATCAGCCAGCTCACAAGAGCCCCTAGCAGTACCTCAGAAAAAACAGGGGAAATGACTGTCACCACGAAACGGGTTTCTAGTTACTTGCTTTCTTACAAACAGTCTTATCTCTTAGAGCAACGCTGCGGAAGTGGTGGTGTAGTTGCTTCCAGACACACCTGTACTGGATTCTGGAAATGGCAGAATCATGAATGCACACGTGTGCTCTACATGCACTGAGAGGATGTCTCGAAGAATTAAGTCATGGGACAGAGAACCACATATAACCAGAGCACTTACGGATAAGTCTTCCAGTCCTACTCCACAATCAAGCTTTACTGAGACCATTAATTTATTTGTTGTTGTGATGTTTTACCCTTAAGCTTTCTGGCTGCAGACTCCCTATACACAGAAACCTTGCCTAAGCAGTGACATCATACCAGCTGCAGAACGATCGTGATTTCTCTCAGGATTTCATTCTTAATGGGAGGTTGGAAGGCCTGACTTATCCCCTACTGCTGTTACTGCATGATACTAGTAGTATCACCTGCTGGTGTCACTTCACTAACAGGAATAATTTCCCCTACATTTATATCAAAATCATGCCTTTTGCCTGCTGTTTACTGTCTGTACTCCTTATTATCCTTCTCTAATGGGAATGGAATCTCTCTCACCACCTTGATAGTCAGTATTATTTAGGCCATGACTCCCACTGTAATACTGCTCTCAGGATTCCTCTTTCTTCTTCTCTAGTAATTACTCCTAGCAGTCAGTGGGCAGCTGTGGCACAGGACAATATATAAATGCATACATGTATACGTATATAAAAATATATATACACTCACTCTGGTACTTCTCCAAAGCCTTCCAAGGGTTCAGCTTCAGCTGCATAGATCTTCGCGTACTCTCTTGCAGTGTTTTGGACATAGCATTCCTATATTCCATACAAATATGGAATATTACTTAAAACATTGAACAGCTCACCCGTGTGAATATTTGCAAGACAGCTTTTCCCCACAGCTCCTCCTTACAAAGGACGGGGGAAGCTTACCTGCAGTGCTAATTTGTAGTTCTTTTGAACCAGATCATCCTTGCTCTTGGTCCCATACGTGATAGCACTGTGCACTTTGAGAACACAGGGGTGGCCAGGGCTGAACACTGGCACGAGGCCTCGCATCACCTTACTCCGGAAGGCTTTCCGGTGCATGCCTTCGCCGAAGTGAAGCTCTTCTGTAGCTATTATTCCACGCAGGTTCCCACCAAAATAGCTGTCGCTGATGAAATCTTCTCTGAACAGGAGCTGCATGAATTCAATTTCTTCCACACCTGAAACACAGTGCCACTTTGTTCTGCACAACATCCTTCTGCAGTCACGGGGAAAGGGGTGGACACGGGAGAACAAATTTATCTCTCCATTGAGTATTACAGAAAACGCTCAACGGAAACAGAATACATGGCCTAACTTGTGTTAATAGGGGGTTGGGACACTGCTCCTCTAAATGCAGCTTGTTGCCTCCACCATCTAAAGCCAGCATGGAGAAAGGTGGCAGTTCAGGTTCATAAGGGGAGAATACTGAGTGCAGCAAACAAAAAACAGAGGTAAAGATCACAAAAGCTTGTTTAAAAGCTATTAGGGGAGTTGTAAATTGGAGTTTCAAATGAATGTGAAGTACCTCAAGCTGACTGAGAACTAAAGAGGCATTGAGGGAACACAGAGATCCTGCCACCTCTGCTTTTTGTGAAGACAGAGACAGCAAGAAAGCTGATGTACAGCAGTGTATGTAGACAGGAATTTAAAAGTGGAACACAGTTCTGTGCCCAGTGTGCTCAGAGCACGCTCCTCTGAAGCCAGCCTCTCTTTTCAGAAAAGCCACAAGTTGCTGGTACAACCAGAGCTTGTTTTAGCTTTCAGCTTGGGATGTTGCCAGGGAAAGATTCTGCCAACATATTCGTAGAGGCACTCAGGTGAAAGAGGTCTTGGTCCTTATCCAGTATGACCATGATGGAAACACGCCTTTCCTTGTACCAACCACATCCACTACATCAGCTCCAGTGCTGCACACTGGCATGTTAAACTGTTTCTTTTCAATCTGGCAAGCACCAGCTTAAAAATAGGTTCATTAGCAAAGGTAGAAGAAAATAACAAGATTTTTATTTCATAAGTGATTCTGAATAAGAACCACATTTCTATAAATGGCCATGTCAGTTTCAAACAAGAAGTAAATACGTCAATTTTAGTGATCTTTATATTCAGGAGAAATTGGTACAATAATATTTCTCTTATCCCCCCACCTGTGGATTTTGAAGGTACCAGTAGCACAAGAATGTGTGCCTAAGTTTGTTACAGCTGAAATCAAGCAGGATTATGGATTTCACCCTTTTAAATGGTCACTGGAATACAAATGGAAAAAAAAATACAAGGGGGAGCGGGGGAAGTGGTTAAGGTTAAGCACTGAGAAAAACTAAAAAATTCTAACTGCACTTCAGGTCTCTCTAATCATAACATTTCGAGGAACATCAGTGAAAAAGATAAATAGGAGAGCAAAAGGTATATACTACACAGCAACGACGTCCTTCCAGCTCCCCTTTGGAGTTACCTCTGGTTTAGACTCCGTACACTGTTGCCTCTCTTTGAAGCACAGAGGAAACCGTGCACAAACAAAGCTAGAATGAGAAGGCTCCTTAACTCCATCTAGAATTCTCTGTTGATCAAAAGTTACACAGTGCCGTCACATGAAAAGTCCTGTCTTTGTTTTAACAAGGAACTAAATGTTTGGTTTTATTCTTCCAGTAAAAGAAAGAAAAATCAATTGGCCGAATGAAGCACTCTATTCGTGCAGTGTGTTCAGAAATGACAAACCCTTTTGCAATGCACCATCTTCAGCTGCAGCACAGCAAGACATATGCCGAGTGTGATTAAACACAAGTGAACATATGGGGAAAGGATTCCAAGTCCTCATGCCCATCTTTCTCTTGGAGTACAGTTACAGAGCAGGTGACTTGCAAAAACCATGTGTTCACACACCACTGGCAAGTTTTCCTGCCAAAGGAGCTTTCAGCACTCCGTGTGTGTCCGTGTCTCTCTCTGAGGTGATGCTATTTCCCTGCCTACGGCCCGTGAACTGCTGGCGCAAGGAGCTCACGACAACTGACACAGTCAAGTTCAACCAATAGTTTGTCGTGGCGGGTGCTCCATCACCCTGCACGAACCATTCCATCCTACATGAGGGTATTTCACCTACAAAACTCCCATGAATTAAAGCGAATTTTCTCTTTGATGGTACAGCAAAGATGAGTGCAAAGAGGGAGAGACAGCCAGCAAACCCACAATGCTAATTCCATGGCTTCAGTGGATTCCCACAGTTTCCCATGGGATAACTCACACAATGTCTCAGTCTGGCCATATTTTTCCATCCTTTGTTCTATTTGGAAATCAGAAAGAACAAAGATTTGAGCACACATTCAAGCAGATGTGTGTGCTTACCTTCACAATTCTGAAAACTTGAGAGATGTTCCAATACTGCAAGAAAAGAAAGAAACAGATTTTGTAGTAAAAAAAATATGAATGGAAACTTCCATTCGATTATTATTAACCAAAATTATAAACTGGGATTCACCTTCAGAAGTCAGATTAAACTCAGCGGTCACCTTTCCATACATATTATTCAAGCAGCAATAATACATTCCCTGGTCCTTGTTGCTGGCTTTAGCTATTGCCAAAGAGACGGGAGAGTCATCCTGGGCACTGGAACAGAACATGTTGATTTTCCACATTAATACTTTTGAAAGATCTTTCCTGATTATTCCATATATCTCTCCTCCTGTCCCTGGAATTTCTGTTCCTCACTGCAAAGACTAATTCAAATGTGAAGCAAGTAGAAAAAAATATTTTATTTCACCCTACTTAGAAGCATTCCGCCTGCACTGGGACCCCAGCACTGGACACAGTGCTGCAGGGGGGTGTCTCACGAGAGGAGAGTAGAGGAGGAGATTCACCTCCCCTGCCCTGCCGGCCTTGCTGGTTCTGATGCAGCCCAGGATATGACTGGCTCTCTGGGCTGCAAGTGCACATTGCCGGCTCATGTCCCATTTTTTGTCCACCAGTATCCCACGTCCTTCTCTGCAGGGCTGCTCTCAATCCGTTCATCCCCTAGTCCGTACTGATACTCTGGAATAATCATGTCGAGCTCTCCATTGCACGTTAGCTGTGTCAGCAATCCACGCCCACCACACACGGACAGACAGCCTCCCGCATATTAACCAAGTGTTGTTTATGTTGTTTGGCTGGGTGCTGAGGTTCAAACTCATTTGACCTTTCACAGGACTTGAAAGCTGGATGAGACTGGTTATAAACAGGCTGAGAGGAATTGCTGGTGATGGAATGCAAACTATGACCAATATTAATGCATTGAATGAAGAGATGCTTCTTAATTACCCTGTTTAAACTTATTTTTTGCACCTATCGTACTAATCCTCTTAACAGGCACAAGAGTGAATCACTGGCATATTTTCACAGAAGTTATTCAGAAACTACCAGTCCTTCAGAAACATTCACTCACCTTCTCTGCAGCCGAGATAGTAACTTGGAATCTTTAGTCCATGTAATGGTGGAGTCACCGTGGATGTCACCAAATTGACAGCATAGCTTAATATTTCCAGAGCAGTCGGGGAACAACTCTGCTTGGATTTTCTTCAGCAGCTTGGGGGCTTGGAACAGAAGAGCCACAGTTTAGGATTAGAAGATAATGATATTGTTTTGGCATTTAATGGAATCCCAGAATGTTTTGCAGATGTTAAGAATATGAAGCTGACAACACTGGTAAATAATTATGATTTCTCTGATGCAGAAACCAAGGCTTTAAAATACAGAGGTTTTAAAAGACTCTGTACCCCACACAGTCAATGGAAACATTTTCAATGCAAAGACATTTTGAATTTATGGAATAGGACCCAAGGGAAGTTCTAGCCTGAAAAGGCATCGACATTAAATAATTTCTTGATCAAAACACATCCTCTCTGCCTAAAGGACCAGCTGGTCTTAGCGGTAAAAAAAGACACCACAAAGGTAGAGCATACCACATGGTTACATAATGGGAATTCATATTAACTGAATACTTGTACTAATAGATTTTTTTAACTGATCACAGACTTTGAGAGAAAAGACTTAAAGTCCCAGGAGATGCTCAGTCTCCAAGGTGTTCTTGGAACATCGGTAACACGCACTGCCAGGCTGAGACTCTGCAAGGTGCAATGATGGCACCATTTCCTTTAAAACACAGCTGGAGGGGGGAACCCACACGTAGTGGTTAGATATTTGCATTTGGTAACATCAGTGGCCTTTGCTTCCCCCTTCAGTTTCCAAGGATTGATTTCCCACCTCTACAGAAAGTCCCTACCTTTCCAGGCACAGGGCACGGCTCTTTGGCTTTGAGCAAGATCCTGACAACCTGGGTCTCTGCTAAGGCTTCTCTACTGGCTCACAGAACGCTCCAGCGTCTTTGCCCGTAGGCATGGCGTGAGCGGGAGGATGGAGAGTACTTGGAAAGAAAGGGAACCAACATATACTTAGGGAAAGGTTTTGGGATGATGACACATCCCTGCGCTCAAGTGAGACATCCCTGCTAGATTTAAGGGATGTAAAATGCAAGATTTTATGTTTCCTGCTATGTTAACTCTGAGCTGCTACGCTCTGAATGAGCTGGCATGACACACCTCCCTCGGGAATCCCATTCCTGCAGTCTCACTTTCCCCGTCTGATGCCGAAGGAATGCTGGATGCAGCTCGAAGGGTCAGGCACCTGGAATTCACTGCTATGTTTGACTTGTAGTCACTTAAGTCCTTAGGCCTAAGGATCTTGCTGAATCAGGGCTAAAAAGACGCAGACAGTACGTGACAGAACTCTAAATAGAACTAACGGCTCCAGATTCCCTGCCCTAACCACAACGGCGTTCCTCCTGAAGCTGAACATAATACAGAAGAGAACATGAGTATATACCAGACTAACCATACCAACCTTCCTGTAATGCTGGGCAAAGGCCCACACGATTCTCCAAAGTACAAACATACATTCATTTCAGTCTAGACTGAAGCAGACCAAGAGCAAGTTAAGAAAATTCAGTCTTATCTGATGCAAGCCTGAATGTTTAAAACGTTTTTCAAGCACAGGCTCAGGTACATGGAAAAAGATCAGGGATTTCTCAGTGACTGCAGTTTGCTTGCTCTGCTTTGAAGGTTATGTGTGTCTCCTCCCACACATGTGGTTCTCTGGCAAAGGATACATCTTCAAATAGAGAAAAGTTTGGGGTTTTTTTAAATGTGACTGGAAAAGCAGAACTCTCACCAGACCGCGCTGTAATTGAATCTCTGGAGAGGTTCACAATTGTGTAGCTTACCTTTAGTCACTGCTCAGTCTTGCTCCGATCTATTAAATTATTTTATTATGTGAACATGAAATGTAATGTCAAAAGGTAAAAGTAAGACCTTGGTCCTTGCAAAGTATCCCTAGAAACCACAAATACCTCATCTGTCCAGCTGTTACACTATTGCTACTCCTGTCTGCATTTTGTTTTACCTGTTGGCAACCTCGTACAGGCTCTGACAAGCAACCCGAATCTCATTCAATTATGGTTCCTGGGTTGGTTTAATATTGCTAATTTCATCAGTGTCGTTTACGACCAACAGTGGTTAAAAGGAATGCAGAACCAGCCACCAGTCATCAGACAGGACTGCAAAACACTATGTTTAGCAGTGGCACCCTACTAATAACATAATACTTTGCTAGTAATAAAGCCATCTGGTAACCAAGAGAGGGTAATTGCATTTGGGGCCACAGCGTAGAAGCATAACTGGGAACACAGCCCTGCAGGAACATAACAACATGCAAGTGCTGGGCTTGCAGTTGCTATATTGTGTGTAGTTATGGGGTAGCATGATGCTATACATCCCTGAAAAGCTGCTTGAAGAGACAAATGAAGAAGTAACTATTTCAAACAGGCTAAAAAGTTCATAAATTTAATATATTTGCCAGCTAGGAAGAGGATGTTAGGGAGGGTTCAGCTCTGTGGCATGGGCACAGCACTAGTGACTCAGTCAGTGAGGGCAGGACACCTTTAGCTGACATGATTTAGACTAAAGGACACTTGCAGCGTTTAACAAATTTGAATTTTGTACTGTAGCCAGAATGATAAGGACAGAAATGAAAATCAGTTCTCTCTTACCTTTGCTATCCTTTTTCAAAATTGGTTTCCTTTGCTCTTTTCTATCTTCTTTATGAATCATGCTTGCCTCACTCTTCACAGACTTTTTAACACAGCTAGGATCCTTGCTGACATTTCCTCTCTCCTCCAGGCGGGGTTTTTTTGACAGTGTTGCTGGTGGTAATTTCTTCTTACCTCCAGCAGTTAAATGCCCACTCTTCGTTGTGTCTTGTTTACATTTGATGGGCTCAGGCTCAGCAACAGTTGGTGATGCCTGGTGGGATTTTGACCCTTCTTGATTTCTCAGCCTTTCCGCATTGACTGGGAACGGACCACACGTGGTCAACACTACAGAGAATGGGGGAGTTCTGCTGCAGGGTGGGTGCTCTTGAAAATACTGGTTGTTCCCTGAATCAACTCGTGGCAAATTATCTAAACCACTTACTACACTCTCTGATGTCATGACTTCTTCATCTTTACCATACTCAGTAGACTTAATTGAATTATCAACCTCAGTTAGCTTGCTGGAAGAGATCAAGTCAGGACAGGCCTGCTTAGTGCTAATGTTCATAAACCGTCTCTGAGCCTTGGAGCTAATTAAAGTTTGCAAAGGGGACTTCGTTTCAGCTTCATCTGGCTTATATTCAATAGCTCTTTGAATCTCTTGTTTATTTTCACACAAGACTGCTTCCTCCTTGTTTCCTTCAGGTACCCTATGGAACCGATCCTGCAATGTGTTGCAGGAAGCTTCCAGCATACTCAAATTTTCACCTACTTTGGCTGCAGTTTGTGTGGATTCAGTTTTTACTGGACCTCCTGTGCCAGGACACCCCCTTGCTGACTGGCGTGCAGGTGTGACGAACGGTAATGTCTCTTTTGCAGTCAGCTGTTGGATATCTAACCGATTCCTGATCCCGCTGTAACCCTCATTTGCTGTGCTGGGGTGCTCACTTTGAGCCCTTCTAGGCAGCAGGGCACCAACTGATGTTACACGTCCAAACGCATACGTGTGACTTTTTGAAGAATCTGTTTTTAACTCTTCATCAGACTTGAAGCCGCTGTCAACAAAAAGTACATGCTGTTCTGATGTATTCTGAGGGGAAGCTGCAGTCTGACTCCCTGAAACATGACGAGCTCCTGAGTCACGGGAAGTTTCAGCCCTGTGTTCATCACCTATGCAAATCTCTCTCTGTCCTTCTCCTGTTTTACATGGTTCATAACTGGGCACTTCTACAGAAAACTCTCTTAAAAATAGATCCCCAGAAGAGGGAGTGAATGTCACTTCTTGTTTTTCTATTTCTGTCACTTGGTCTATATTTTGGGGTGGATTCTTACATGTTATGGTTTCGGGAGTCTTAATTAAATTAGGCGATTGTATTACGTAACTGTATTTCTGTGCATCAGAAACAACTTGAAAATCTTGACAGTCATTATTTTTTGAAAGATGGTAACTGTCAGAATTAGTGTCATTTTGTGCACTCCAGTCTGAGTGCTTTCCTTTTCCTTGTACATTCTCTTCGTAACTTTTCTGTATGGTGTTAACAGAAGAGTGTTCTTCATGCGTAAACTTATTGGTATTTTCACTGGGAAAAATTTCTTTCTCTTCAGGGAAAAAAGCCAGTTCTTTTCTTGCTGGATAAGTGTCTCTAAAATGACGCCCTTTACCAGTTACAGACTCGTTTATCAAGGATACGTTGTGCTCAGTATGAAGCAATTGTCCAACTGTCCCATGCGATTTATCCGACGTGTAAGCTGGGGTTTCTTTGTCACGTGCTATGTTACCACTCTGAGCATTTTTTAATCTTCGAGGAGAATCAGCAGCGCACGTTTGGGAAGCATTACTGATGGAAAGCTTTCCTTCCCAAGCAGCAGTCATTTGAACGGATCCGTTACTGTCGGTGAACGCTTGATTTGGCTTCTGCTCCAAGCGCTCCCCTGTATTTAAAATGATACTATTTGCTGAAACACAAATGGATGGTGTTTCCGTTTTATTTCCAGTGCGAGAATCTAGACATAGACCATCTGTTTCTACCACTTGTGCCAGACAAATGTTTCCTATGGATGCACTGTTCCATGCTTCATCTGTTTGAAGCAGGATACCAGAAACACTGCAGTCTTCTTTCTCTGTTCTTTGTCTGCTAGATGGTTGTGTAATAGGTTCCTGCTCGTCTATCAGATTTGTTGGTAAAGGATGGTCAGCACAGGTCTCCTGCACAGAGTTCAGTTCTGTGACTTTGAGGTCTGTCGGCCTCATTTCTAAACTTGTGATCCCCCGGTTTTCAAATGGGATTTGATAGTCTGGGTCATCTTCATGAAGAAGTTTCCACAGCTTGTCATGCACTGCAGATACATCAGCACCTCCTTTGCACCCAGGTTCTCCAGATTCCAGGACTGACTTGGGATTAGCTTCGAACAGAGATTCATCACATGGCAGACTGCGGAGAGTATCTGTGTCGTTGCTGTCGTGTGAGTCAAAACCACACCTTTGCTCTCCCTCCCTCAGCTCATCACGTAGCTTTGCAGAAGAGAGAACAGCACATAAACATTCTTGTTTATCAGGAACAGAGTCCATATCCCACGAAGGAAAAGGTGAAACGTCCTTCTCTGATTTGTTGCCATCACCAATAACATTAATTCCTTGTTCACAGAAGACTTGTTCACGACAGCTTTCTCTCTTGTCACAAGCAGCACGGTGTTGAGAACATGTCTGTAAATTCGCATGTTTTGCTTGTAATGTCTTTTCAGTGCAGAGCACTTCTGAAGCTGGACGGGTGGTTCCTGGACTCTCACAAGTCACGAAGATGCCTTCCTTTTCTATTTCAGGCTCCATACGTAGTCCCTCACAATTCTGGTTAAAGATTTTAAGGATAGCACCTTGACTCTACAAAGAAGGAAAAAGCAGAAATGTAACTAAAAATTAGAATTGCTGCTTGACACAGGCCTGAACTCGAGTCCTGGCTTGAAATGTATCTAATTTTCTTTTTTTTTAAATATTTGTCAACTGCCAAGTTTCTGACTTGCAGCTATCAACCTAACGGACTGAAATCAAACTCCTGCGTCTTAATAGCCTTGAACCTGGTGAGTTTCAGATCTGGATCCGAATGCTGAGAAATACAAAATTTACTCAAGATGAAGATCAATGACTGACATAGTGCAGCTAGATCAGAAGAGATAAAATAAACCAAACCAAAATAAAACCAAACAGTTGTGTCTATGCCTTTTGCTAACAGTCAGAGTGTCCCACCGTACCTACGTAACTATTACATAACCCAAACCGATGAGTTTCTGGAACCACCCAGAGTAGGGTTTGGGGAGCTTGCCTTCCCCTTTGCTTCCACCACGGGCACTGCTATCTTACGTTTCACAAAGATGCTTTCTTAATATGTATCAGTCTTGAAAAGTTTCAGAGAATGAACCCGTCTGCCGTGCTATGTACTTCAGAACAAGACTTCCACCAAGAAATAAACACCTCTGGGGCAGTTTTAAGCCATCTTTGAAATGTGTCTTTGGTCACCTCTGACCCCTTGAGGTGACAAGTCCCACTTCAAAGGGGAGTGCCAGAGACCATTCCAGATCCTGCCTCTGTCCAAGTGGTAACAAACTGCTCATCATAAGGCATGTTCAGCCCTCCTCTAGCCCTGAGACATGCATTGCAACCTTAGGCGTACTGCTGGGAAAATTGGGGCAGGAAATAAAAATCCATATTCCTCCTGCATCTCCTTTATTCTTCTATATCAAAATATGCCAAATTGTTACTTTATGTGGAAACAATCCATGCCTCAATTAAACTAAGCCAAACTGAACTTAATTTATGCAAGGACTGCAGACCTTATCAAAGAGAACTGGCTGATGTTTGGGCTTGCATGGGATGAAAAAAGTGCTGCCCTCTGCCTGGCATACAAAATCTGTTAACCTGTTCATCGTTCCCCTGAGAACTGAGCTTTCGCTCTCAAATTCTTGTTCCAGAGTCCCTGCCAAGCTTTGGTTCTCCAGGATCTTCTCTAGTCCTCTTCAGCACTACATCAATTCTATGAAGGTGGTCAGCACGTTTCACCCATAGCAAATCATAGATGGAGAAGCCTACCATTTTTTTACTAGACAAAAACAAATTATTTCCTAAATGAATTATGCTTTATGCTTTTGGTTACCATTCATTTGCCAGCACAATCTGTAAAAGTAGAGAGCAATTTAGCAGTTGACCTTTGAAAAAAAAAAATTTACTTTCAAATAGCCATTATCAGGATATAACAACACGGACCTCGTGAATCAGTTTGTACATTTGACCATGTATCTTTCTAGTGACTGTCTGAAGCTTTGCACTTACTCCCAGCAGAGACGAAGAACGCTACAAACGTTCAGACTGAGTTTAAAACACACCAATATTTGCAGACATTTTTTCATTTTTTAGCTTTTATCCAGCCACAAACTCAACTTCATAACTGTTTTGGGTTGGCTTTTTTCCCTCTTGAGTCCCAGTTCCACCCATAGTTATTTTTTAAGTTGTGCTGGATGGCTGAAATGAACAACTGTGATACATAATGGGTGAGTCCTCCGGGTTACAGCAGAGCTGTGTAATGAGTGCTGGCAGACACGTGATTCTGAGAAGCAATTCTGAAAAGTAGTAAGTGTTGTTACTTAGTGAAGGATATGCAATGAAGGGTTTCCCATGGGTTGCTGTGTGCTCAGGCAGAGGCAGGGGCTGCTCAGACACTAGGTTCTTAGCTTCCGTAAGTTCATGGTAAAAGGACTACCGGCTGTAGTAAAAATTGCTTTCCTTTGCTGCAAAGGAAAAATAAAACAACTATAAGCTGATGGAAAACAATGCTTTGGGCATGCACAGTAATTCTTACTCCTTACTGTTTTGGAGCAGAAGGCCTCACCCATTCTGTATTCAAAGCCAGCCACTAAACCAGTTCCCATCCATCAGCTGTTTACTGGCCTATGTGAAACCATTTGCTGGGTTTCAACACTACTCCTCACGGGCAGAGTTAACCTGTCATAACTGTCCTGACTCCCTTTTGCTCTTCCTTTGCTGTGTAACCCAGCTCCTTCCTCCCCTCTTACCTTTCCACCCTCTTCCCACATCTCTCTGTACGTTGCTCCCAGCACACACCCCCTCCTGCTCCGACACAAGGGAAAACACAATAATGGCAGGATGAACAGCAGATCTAATCAGCAGGAACAAAAATGCTCTAGAAATATACAAACACCACATGCTATTCTTCTTGGGGTATCAGCGTAAACGTTAAGTGTTCTGCTTCTGCCCTGGAATCCCCCTGAACGTGCCAGCTCCAGCAGGACCTCACCAACGTTGCTGGCATTCGGCAGGCCAAGACATGGGCTCTGCACTTCAGGAGTGACACCAGTGCCTTGTGCTGAGGGTGCTGGCTGAACACCAGACAGAGACCAGCCCTTGAATGACGCGCTGCAAACCTGAAGCCTCCTGGCTCTCCGTACAGTATGTAATATCATACAGCTGGCACAGTTGGCTTTTAGGACCTACATTAATTAAGCTGCTTTGAAGCATTAGATAAACAAGAATTTCACCTGGGGCTAGACCACGAGGTCCTGAGAGGAGTCAGGAGCCTCACACCTTGACCATCTAATGGAAGAAGTCACCCAGAACAGCAGCTGCTGCACAAGACAGACTGCAAAGGTTGTTCCAGTTAGAGGCAACTTGGCACTAAGGGGAAGTGTAGATCCTTGGGTAATTAGTGCTGTGGTTCTGTGGCTGCTACGTACCTCTCAGCAGACCTGATTTACCACATGGAGAGGGAAAATACAACGCCCTTAAAAAGCAGTCAGCTGTGGGTTTTGCTACAAGTCCCCCACCTTGCTCCTGGCAGAGCTGTCTCAAATGCTGGGCTCCAGCTAATGCCACAGTGCACTTTCACATAAACCTGTGTGGCAATAGGAGGTTGGTTCTTTCTTGCCTTTCTTAGGTTCCACAGGCAGATAGCTGAGGAGTTTCTGGCTTACTACATGGGAGCTGTGAGAAGCTGTCCACATTTCCTTGTGCTATAGTTTCCAGATGGGATGTTTTTGTTTGGCTCATTTTCAAGACCACATAATTTTGAACCTACACCTAAATTTCACCTTCATTCCTGCGTATTTAAAACCAGGGTTTGGTTTGTGCTCATCTCTAGCCCTTCTGTGTACACCAATACTTCTTTCCTACTTAATTTTTATCTCGTGTAAAGTTTTGGTTATGGACACACAAACAGAATACATAAATACTCACTGCAGGGAGCAGGAGTCTAACTAGCCAATTTGGCCACGGCACTACAGTAACGTAACAGCTGCTCTTTGCTACGAGGGCTCTGGGATTTAAATTATTGTACTGCAAAAATGAAACAATGCCTCTCGCAAACCATGGTAATACACTCTGTCAAGACATTCTCAGAAGGTTAATTTCAATAGGGGGGTATTCCCCATCATAAGAACATTACGTGCTGCTAAAACGTGACTGGAGTTTTATGTACTATAAAAATTCAGAAACCTATGGATGTTTTTCCGGCAGAAGAATTCAGTGATTTATGACTGCTTAAGACACCCCAGTGGTGAGATTAAAGTCAGTCTACTACCCAGACCTGGGAGACATTTTTGTCTAAATAATATAGATGAAGAGCATGTGGAACTGGAAAAAGCTTGTGTTTATTTGTCATAAATGTTTTTTTTCTGTGCAATTAGCTACACACCTTCAAATCAGTAAAGTCGGAGATAACATTATTCATGATTTAATACTCATACATACGTATTTATATACCTTGAGTCTTTACTCTGTGAAATAAAAAGTATGATCCAATTCTCCCCCTTAGGAAAACTGGTGGAGCACCATATCAGTCCGTACAGCTATGCTGATTTCCCCAGTTGATTTCCTACCAACAGCATAAAATATGCAAGCACGTGGAGAGTACCACCTCAGGGTTTTGATTTTCAGCTGTTTTTACATTTCAACTGGAACACCTGACTCTCTCATTGTTTTATTTTTAAAAAGAAAAGCTCCATTCACCTCTGTAACGTGAACACTCTGGATTAAATTCCCCTCCTTGTTATAAATTCAGAGCAAACCCCCATTGATTTGTTTCAGATTTCCAGCACCGTAAGTGGATGACAATTTTGTTCTTTGAGTATAAACTGAAAAGAAAGTAAATCAAACCATTCTCTGCTCACAACAGGTATTTGAGAAACCTTCTGGGTTGAAAGAAGCATTACTTTGGTAAGACCTGTGCAATAGCCTACATATCAGATTTCCCTATCCAGCTGTCCAGAGTCCCATTAGTGCCTCTTACGATTACCAGTCTCACTCTATAATTAGAACAGCTTATGGTTTATTTGGGCCTTTTTCAAAACCAGATTTCCTCCCCAGCCGTAGCTGTCATTCAGGAGTACATGAATAGTGTCTTTCAAAGTAATTTAAATTTTACATTATTTTGTGACAAACAGGAATGAAATGCATTCAAATCAGGAGAGCAGCTCTTGCTGTAAATGATAAACACTGTACTTACCCTGGGTGAGACGTTTTCATTTGGCATCCGATTTCGCTCAGACAGGCCCCAAGTCCTTCTCCCTTCCCAGTGACAGTCTTTATCTGCCTCTTCTGGACGACACAAACCAGCCTGCATTTGCAAGCTTTCTGCCTCCTCGGGGATTTGTGTTGAAATGACACCTTCCTGACTGGGAAACAGAGGAGTGGATTCCCTAACCTCTGCTGCAGCCTGAAAAGATTGTCCTATATTACTTACGTATCTGCAAAGCTCTTTGGGGTTTAACAACTTCAAAAGGTTTCTTCTTAGACTTTCTGTCAAGGCACAGACAGCGTGCCTTGCATTCTCCTCCGGCAAATTTCTTTCCCCCTCCTCTAGCAGCAACGAGCTTTCACCCAGCAAGTCCTTGTCTGTACTGTTTTCTGTCATCGTCTCTGAAGCCTCATTTATCAAAGAAGCACCTATGCCACTAGCAGAGGAGTCCACCTTGGCACGCACATTATCCTTGTTCTTTGATTTGTCAGTTGAGAAACCTGCAGCCGGGTGGCCACTTCCATTATTTTCTTCTTCAGCTCTGGGATGGTCATTTTCAATGGCTGCAGATGCAACAGGCACTTTATACTTTTCTTTGTCTTTCAAACTGGTACTTTGGTCTCGGTGGTGTCCAACAGTGAGAGTCATCTCTGCCTGTGGAGTTGACTGGCTGTACATAGAGGGGTCTCTCCTTACATTTACTCCTTTGAATTTTGAGTGATGACCACAGAAGCCAATGGTGGTATCCATAGGCGTAGTGTTATCTGACACTTGGAACAGACAAGGCATTTCACTGAGGAAGTAAGCACACCCATCACAATCCTTACTCAGTTTTAAATCATCTTCATCATCACTTTCTAATAAAAATTGTAATTTCTTTTGCCAGATTTCATTTTCATGCACTGTCAGCACATCCGAACATTCAAAATACTCTAGGTCATCACCGAAGTCATCACTTACACTTGGAATTTTCTCTGCATAAATCTCCAGAATAGTGGCAGAATTTTCAGAATCATCTTTTACAAAATAATTGTGATTTACTGTGGGAGTATCTGCCTGCTCACTGAACAGGGTATTCATGGTCAGAGGTCTACCGAACCCAGTCTTTTTACGTGCCTGGACATCTGCCAGAGACTGACCAGATACAGAGTCTTCCATGTTAAGGCAACAGTTGTCTGTGTGATAAGTGATTACGTTTGTAGGGTGGGAATGCACCTGCCTGCTGCAGTATTTCTCTGCTTTTCCAGCAGTGACGCTGACCATACTGTTAAAATGAATCAGGTCATCACCATTCTCTGACAAATCCCTTAGGCAGGAAATATTTTCCTGGGTTTTAAACACATTTTTTACATCCATGTTGTCTTCCGTGTTAGGCAAGTGTCTGTGGGATTTCTCAAATGGGGACAATACTTCTGCTTTTCCGAGCTTCTCAAGCAGTAAACCACTTATTTTTGAAGAGTCAGAATCTGGCGATATCAACATGGGGTCACCCTCACAGGGGTAACCCTTGTGTTGTGCAAAATGCTTCTCGTTCTGCTCATTTTACCCTGAAGTCTCCCACATCATCATTTAGGTCAACAATGAATTCTGGGGAAGTTTTGGGGTTTGTATCCGATTCCAGTTCAACGAAAGCTGAAGAGCAGGTCATTCTAGCTGTCCAACTGCTTCCAGGAACTGTTTAATAAAGTGTAGATCTTGCTCTGCGCACCTGCAAATAAAAGAAGCCTGAAGTTTAAAATCACTTCTAAAATGAGTACACATATTTTCTAACAGGTGGTTAATTGACACACAGTTGCAAGCATTTAAAAAAAAAAAAAGAATCATTATTTAAAAATCAAGATCAAAATTGAAGCAGTAACTATAACCCAACCATCTATGCAATGACACTTAATGGCAACACATTGTAACTGTCCAGAGTGATTTGTGCCAGGAAATCAAATTCTTAAGCATGCCTGCCCATACGTGTAGCAGCACAAAATAGGCTCCAGCACACCTCGTTTATACATTTCTAAATGCAAATAGTGATCTGCAGACAATGTAAATGTTCACATGTGCGTGACTTCTACAGGTACCAAGTACCTGCTATTTTGGCAGTCGCACTGGCACAACAGTAGGTTGTTCCTTGAATTGGCATCATAAGGACATAAATTCAAAAATCTGCTTGTAGAAATACCTGGAACAATCAGACTGCTCATATTTTATAGGGCTATTTCTGTTTGAAGCAATTCTGTTGTACTTTGGCATGATGTTTGTAATTTCTGTGGCGAGAGAACAATGAGATGAGGCTGGTCAGCTTCAACCTCCTGTTCATATTGAGTCTTACTTTCAACTAGCTGTGCAGCAGCAACATGGTGTGGCAATGCAGAATTTACATAAAAACAAAGTTAAATACACCATAAGGCTCCCATTAGCTGAATCCAAAAAAATATGGAATAAGCTCTCTCCTCTTCTTGTAAAAAACCCTTGCTCCCTAAGCATTCCCAAACCTTAGGATTTTCGATCCTTGAGATGGTTTTGTATATCACCAGAGGCACTGTGGGTCATTCCTCACCACAGGGTACCCGTGCTAATCACAGCAGGACTCTTCCACCATCCAGGGATCCACTCACCAGGGAAGCAGTGTAACAGAACTGAGTTTCAAGTAAGTCTGATCTCGTGAAAGATGCCAGATTAGAAGCTCTGAAAAACAGTGACCTATTTTTATTCACAAAACTGGTATGACATGAAGAACAGCAGGAGAAACTTTCTTGCCATCCTGCTACCCTGACGAAGCAATTTAAAGACACTTCTCCTCATTCTCCTTTTCCCTCTCTCTGCTTCTCCCATTGTGACCTTTTTAGCTAATGCCTCTCTCCTGGCTGCAAGATCACCAGCCACCAGCACCCTCACACAGCAACCTTTCCCGACGCCCTTTCAAGCACTCTGCAGCGCTCGCTCTGCTCTCTGCAGGGCCACGAGCAGAGCAGTCGCTGGACCTGTCAGCACCCAGCTTTGTGACACAGTCCACTGCAGACACCGATCAAAGGCAGTCAGTAAGAAAAAATGTGGGAGCGAGATTAGAGCTTCATGGCTAAGTAGCAAAGGGCTTGCACAGCTTGCTTGGAATCTGCCTCTCACGCAAAGAGCACAAAGCAGCTAGGTCTATTTTCATTTCCTTCAGGCAAACCCTGCCACAGACACCTTTTCCACAGAGCTCACGGGAAGGCTACGAGAAGGGACAACGTTAGGCTGTGTGACAAAGTTTGACTCCAGCCTGGTCACAGGGGCTTGGCTAGAGATGCTTTGCAGCATGGAACTAAGAGGGGGAAACATGCAGTGCTGTGCACAGTGTTGCTGACGTACAGAAGGTTTCAGGTTACTTTTTAGCAGAGCCTGTTGCGATAGGACAAGGGGTGATAGTTTTAAATTAGAAGAGGGGAAATTTAGACTAGATAGAAGGAAGAAATTTTTTACAATGAGGGTGGTGAAACACTGGCACAAGTTGCCCGGAGAGGTGGTAGATGCCCCATCCCTGGAAACGTTCCAGGTCAGGTTGGACGGGGCTCTGAGCAACCTGGTCTAGTTGAAGATGCCCCTGCTCGCTGCAGGGGGGTTGGCCTCTGAAGGTCCCTTCCCACCCAAACGATTCTAGGATTATCCACGCAGGAGGTACAGGGCAGGAAGCTGGTGTGCATGCTTCCTCAGACTACCACCTTCGAGCCTGAGGAGCAGCCTGGTTCAAAATCCATCGTAATACGGGCTTCCCTGCCAAAGAGGACAAGAGGAGAACAATTAGTGCACACTGTAGGGGTTTTAAATAATTTGGATACCTGTTGACTGGCCCTGGGCCAATACTCTACAATTGTAGTTCAAAGGCCTGCATGAAGCAATCTAGACCGTGCACGCAACAAGAGCCTGTAGGAAAAAGGCATCAGATCCCATTATCTTCAGCCTTTCAGATCTCTGATCACGTTTTGCTTTCCATTCCAACTCTAAGAAATATAAATATTTAACAGAAAAAAAAAAATGGAGCAGTAGAGATTAATCTTTCCCTCATCCATTTTATTACAGTGCCATGGAATTACCCCCCAGCATCACCCATCTCCTCTTAAATATGCATTTGCCTAATGTTCCCTGCTGCACTCTTTCAAATCTGCTTTCGTCTTTGCTTTTCAGAAGACCAGATGCCTCTTCCCTCTTTTTTGGAGGGTATAAGTTATTTTAAAAGCGTGGTAATTTTCCCAGCTGAATAGAGCCTCGGCAACCTTTTTTTAATGCAGATTGACTTATGAATACTCTTTACTAAAGCAATTGTACTATACAGCTATCATCATCTTAGCTCAGCTGCATTTTGACACCGAGGGGAAAAGAGCTGTCAGATTCTCGATATGAAAATTAGATTAGATTGCTGTGCATTCTGTCAGATCCAACAATGGAAATTAAACCTAAATAATGTTCCATGAGGAAAACTGCAATAAATGCTGGTTTTCCCCCCAAGAGAAAGAGACATTATTTTTTTTTTAAATCTGGGGAGAAAATAGAAGATATTAGATAAAACCATAACTTCAATTATTGAATTTAGATAGAAATTGGAAAGAGAACTGTTAGTATAATACCCTCTCAGCTCCTCGGGAAAACTTGTGACAGAAGATGCATAATGAAATTCACTGAGGAAAGATGAATGGGAGATCATGATAGTTCACCATCAGCTGTTCACTTGTAATCTGAAAACGAGCTCAATTCCTAATGAACTGGGTTTGGAACATTCGGTGAAAAGACAACAAGAGAACATTTAACTGTATAAGGGTGTTCTGGCTGCTTGTCTCAAGTCTTGCTCCAGAAACCGATGACACTACTTGCTGAATCAGGTACTAGCTAATGACAGGAGGACAGTGCAGCAGAGCCATGTGGGAGAAATCAACACCAGCAGGTTTCAGCAGGTAACGGTAAGAAAGATGCCTACTTTGGTTCTCTCTGTAAACATATTTTCCACCTCTTACTGATCAGAACTGCGGCGATTGCTGGGGAATTTTTATGGTACCCCTTGAGGCAAACGAAAACATGTTTGTACTCAAATAAAAAAAAAATACTGAACAATGCCCTGGGCAGAGTCCTACCACCATAAGCCGTTCTACAAGGAGCCTACAAAGATCATCACGAGCTCACCCCTGACATACACTGGCACCAGCACCAGTCCGGTGAGCGGTGGCACAGGCAGTGGGTCCATCCCCCAGCCCAGCTCTGCTGCCCCAAGGTGGCCCCTCACTACAAGACAATACTGTGGCTGTTCCTTATCTCATCACCCAGGGAAGCTTCACAGGGAGTAGCTCTGGTCTCTGGCATTCCTGCTTCCAGCCAGCTTAACCGCTTCTGCAGCTGGGCCTTCTTGCCCTCCATGACAGACCGTTCCTTGGTCACAAAGTACCACTGCTGAGCAGCTACAATGTGAATTTCCCCTTCACTAATTTTTTTCCCAATCTGAAACTTATTTTTAATATAAAAAGATGTTCAATATTTGATCATTTATTCCAACTGAGACCAAAACATTTTTGAAAAATTACCCTTTAACATGGAAGGAACAATGTTAAAATGAGTTTAGTTTTCAGTAATAAGTGATTTCGCAGGTGGTTTTGGACCCAAAGCCACTTCTAATGATTTCAGAAGGAACTGTGGGCTTAATCCTAATGTCAGCAAAAAAAATTTTTAACTGACAAAACCCTCAAATTTGAATAAACGTAAAAAGTGGTCATTAATTTTCCTCTTTTGCATCACATTTTTTTTCTACTTTATTTACTCACAACCAAAATGGAAATCTTCCTTTGTAAGCAATTTTACATTCACAGAAGTTATTTCTATAGAAAGCTTATGCATTTTACAAGTCCAGGAGGGAACTGGTGTCTTTCTGTGGGGTTCATGTCCCCTAGGGTCAGTGCAAAAAATTCCCTTTATTACCTCTTTGAAGTTTTTTTTCTATTATTTACTATCTATTCATCATGTAATCTCTGTTCTCTGTACAGTCCTGCTCAGCCCACACCCTTATTCCACAGGATTTATTCCTATCTTTCAGAGGCACGTGCTCCCCCCCTTTCACAGGACCTGTCACTCTATACCCACGTACGGTCCCTCTCCTTATCATGGCCACACAAGCCTCTCGGGTCAGGGACCATTCCGTGTGTTCACACGCCGCCTGCCACAATGGCCACCTGATCTATGTCTAAACCATCTATACTGCTGCGGTACAATTAATACATGTAAACGTGCTTTGACAACCCCAGCATTGTCTGGGTGCGTTAGAAGCTCCACATCAGTGCATGAACACCGCTGCACGCTGTACATCCTGCAGATGACCCACTGCACACCCACCACAGCGCGAAGGCGTGGGAAAGAAGAACCTGCACTAGCCCACACAAAGGGTTATCTTAGCCGAACACACAGGAGGAATGAAGCTGATAATCCCTCCATGTTTCACATTAAGAAATATCCTTCCATCAACTAATATTTTGGTCTCTTTATACCAAGCTGACACTGGGTCTGGGATACCCGGAAACACAAGAAGAACGCACAGCTACATAAATAATGTGTAACAGCCTCAGATCACACAGACCATGCCTTCATGTTACCTTCAGTAACTTATCTGCCGTTGTTCACACTTGCAGGGCCACAAAAAATCTGGCAGATCTCTTTTGCTTAACTGGTCAAGGATTAACTTTCATTGAACTTCTACACACAAACCTACAACCAGAAAGCACAATCTTTCTCCCTCGTAGTATGTGTCTACGAGGAGGATGAGGATGCACGCATAACACAGTCTGTTCACCTATTCTTCCAACATTTCTTCTTCAGACTGATCTTATTTAGAAAGTCAGTGGAGTATTTGCTTATGTGCTTCATTGTTCATTCTGAGATACTTGGTCTGAGATAACAAACTCCCCAAATGCCAGCAGTCTCCTACTACCACCTCCACTCCATAGGCCAAACTATGCGATCTGGATTTGCCCTTGCGTAAAGCAGTTATTATCCCCTAGACTATCCTACCAAACTTTGGGTTCATCAATAGCTCCTTCTCCACTTGCCTGGGCACACTATATATATTCATACATCCCTTTATGGAGATGTTACATTGGCAGGTAGCTTAACCACAAAGCAAGCTGGTGGATATAATCAGACTTCATTTAAGAGAAACATGAACAATCTCCAAACCAAAACACTAACAACCACACAACTTTTCTTTATGATGAACAGAAATGCTCACACGCTGTGCAGATCCAATCAGAAAGCTAGCTGGTACGGACAGCAGGATGTTATAAATATTATATTGATTAAAGAGAGAGAAAGCAGCAAAAGCAGAACAAAAACGACAAAAAAAAGCAGAAAGGGATCTCCGCCAACCACACGATCCCAAAGAAAATCTAAAAGGGGCATTGTCTGACACATGGGACCAGGTGGAACTTCCCACCGCCTGGGTCTGCAGCCATGCCCCTGCCTCACGCTGGAAGGGGTGCTGCACACACACTGCTCCTCCCTTACCCTGTATTGGGCACAGACGGAAAACACAAGCACGTGGGATACAACAGAGTCCTGCGCAGCCTGGGCAGGTTCTCAGTCTGCAGGACCAAGCACTGCGGGCACTACTGAGGAGCGCAAAGGCGATTTAGTCTGGACATGAACAGCAAAGCTTGGGATGGAGTGCTAGCCACAAGAAGGCTGGTATTTGTAGTTATTGATTTCTAGAGTACTCAGGGAAACAGGACTTTATATGCATTTCTGTCCATAAATATGACTGTACTGTTTAAGAGCAGGCATGAAAAGCCACATGCAATTCCTAGCATATGTATATGAGAACCGAAAGAATAACATTGACTGCAGTAGCTTGCATAGCAAACAACCTGCAGTAGCAAATGTAGCTTAAAATGAACTATTCCTGCTAACAACACTTGTGTTTTTATGACCCTGACTCTCGGGTCGCTTGTGTTTTTATGACTCTCACCCTCGGTTTGCAGAGATACAAAGGCGTCACAGGCCTCATCACTCCAACCAGCTCACAGATCCTTCCCAGCATTACCAACTAGGCGTCCTACTATAACACACACCCTGTCATCCAGCCGTCTGTGGACGTCTGTGTCTATTTCTATTTACGATCGGAAACGTACAACTTTTTTTTCCAAAAAGGTTGCCATGCATGTTTTGCCATATTTAAATGCTTATTTTCATGATTTCTTTTTAACCTTTAACAGAAATCAAAGCTTTTATTAACAGTTTTCCTTTACAAGTTTCATCAACATTGGCGTGTTTCCGTGCATCCATCAGTACTGACGGAATCAAATTCCACGTGACATTTCTGATCCGCTTTCCTCCACTCCTAGTCTGTAACAGCCTTCCAAAGTGACTGTGCCAGACAGCCACAAAAACATTTTGCAAAAGTGTTGTGATCATGCCTACATTCTTAGATGTTGTTACTTTGTAAAAGTTAAAATCTCCAAGACAACAGAACCTGGAATTCTAGAATTCAGCTATAACTTTGTGAACTGTACTCACAACAGGGCTATAGTGTTTATACAGCAGTTTGCCAACCCCAGAGTCTAACATCTGACGGGGTAAGAGCAGCGAGAACCCACGTATGCGATGATTTACAAAGACTGCATTTTCTATTTGTGTCTGTATCTCACAGTAGTTCTGTCTGGCTCGGTTCTGTCTGGAATCCCTAACGCTGGAACACAAACAATAGCTACAACCAGATTACTCTTCTACAAATCCTTCAAGACACTGCAATTAAACCAACCACTTAGAGCGGCATACTGGTCAAAGAGCGTGTCATGTCTGAAATCAAACTGGCAAAATACTGTATGATCAGTTATCATACATCTACTGCATTAATATACTGCGATATATTGTGTTTATTCAGCTTCCGACACCCGAGGCTTTCTGACAACTTTCATATTAGTGCACTACCCATCGTAAACAGCGCCACAATATAAAGAAAACACCACAGCTAGAATTCGTTGGCTAAATCTAAGAAGGGCAAATGACTGGCTCTGCGTATCTCTAACAGACACCTTAATATAGAGTAATTAAAATAAGCAATCACAGCACAATTCTTAACACTGATCTGCCTTTATCTATTTTTAACATTTGTCAAGGATCTGACACTGTCAGCATGAGCAATCCATGCCTCTAGCCTGATAATCATCTACATGCTACCAAGCGACCAGATTTTTTCTCAAGAATGAAGGAAATTTTTACCTAATGAGTGTTGGGCCATGCAATACATACTTAGAAAGAATAAAATGCCTGTTTCGGGACACCTAGTGTCACTTACGCATGCTTGAGAGAAGGAAGCTTGCTTTCGTACAATTTTTGCAATTTTGTCTTCCTGAAACTCAGTGAAAATAGTACCAGAGTGCAATTGCAGAAGCATTTAGCAGAATTCAAAATGCAACATGTTTACAAAAAAAAAAATCTATCAAGATACACAAAAATTACTGTACTTTAGTAGAAGCAAGTAACAAATCATATTTCCTGTTCAACAACAGTATAAATCACCATATTCATGCAGTGCATTAAGAATGAAGTAACTTGCTCTTCTTCATTTATCATAAATGATACGCATTCTATTTGCACACAGGAGTAAAAAGCAGACAAGTAATTTTAAAAGTATAAACAATTTGACCTCCCAAACCATAAATGTGCACTTACCCTTGAGTGCTCTTTCTTTAAGTTCCAGGAGTGGGCCAGGCCTGTGGTTTGACTCTGTGTTACAAGACAAAAACCATCTAATTTATGCATGTTGTTTCTGAGCTGAGAAGGTAGCTGGAAGCTCCAGTGTTGTTTTGCTAGCGTGACCTTAGCGTAGTGAGCCTGATCACAGAACAGCTTGACTTTTAAGAGAGACTATTTCATTACATGCAGCAGATGGCTCTTCCTGGGAAAGCCTCAGCCAGACCGAGCGAGTTGGCAGCGATGAGAGGGTACATCCTACTTCCATAGAAGTCCCCAGGAATTCCCTCATGGCCTCGAGAAAGAGGAAGTGTTGGCCTTAGCTTTTCATAATAAGCACCAGGCTGTTTTTTAAAGCACATGCTTAAGTGTGCTTAACTGCTTTGTTAGGCACACTGAGAATTTCTTACTTGCTTGAAGTTAAGCACTCTAAAGTTCTGCAGAACATGAGAAAATCTGCAATCCCTAACAAGTAGGTTGAGGAAACCAAGGGTGGATAGCGAACTTTTAACAATCACTACATAAAAATTCACCTAACAATTCACATTCCTCAGGGGCAAATAAGTTAATTCTGAAGTAATAAAGTATTCCCACTCCTCTTACCCAAGAAGCCAAGTCTCACACGGGAGGAACTTGAATGAATTGCACAAACTGCTCTGAGCTTAAGGGATCTAGAAAAGGCTGAAAAGCACGTCTTGTGCCAAGCTTTTTCTTGAGCATTTTGCTGAGAGCACAGCTAGAACAGGTTATGAGATACTACCATGCTAAATACTTCTTGCTCCCTGTGTTATCCAGACCCAGATAGGAAACTGGTGTGTCCAGCAATAAATATAGCACCTACAACCACCCTCATTCAGGACCAGCAGCAGTGATATCTATGTTTTATATAATAGCCTAATAGTCAAAATAATCCCCAAAAAAATGAGACAAAAATTTAAAACCATATACAACCTGAGGTAATTTAACTGTTGGATATTGTAGGAAGACACCCAGCAAGCACAGGCCACAGGCTGAGGTGGGTGAAAGGCACCAGCCTGATTTTCTAGCAGCTAGGTCATACACAGCTGTGGATAACTATATACCATCAGGAAGTCATTCACTCTTTTACCTGTATCCATTTTGCCTTGCAGATTGGTTTTGCACCTAAATTAGGAGAAATAAGCTCTTGGTTAACGATGTAGGAAAAAGCCACTCAACGCAACTTCTTCAAGTTAAGCCTAACTAAATGGCTTGTTTTTCAGAGATTCTGGACCCCACAGAAGTGAGGAGAGTTGCTATATGTCATCTGCTCTGCAGGCAGATGTGTATCTCCAAGCAGATGTCAGCCTGTTTTGACTAGTGCAATGAGACAACAGACTCTACCAAACAGCAACGCTGATTAGTTTGGTCTCAACCCTGTGTGACTGCAGCCACCTGGCAAAGCAAGCTTGAAGTCACACGGAAAAATACCACAGAAATACAGGCAGCCACATCTGAATGCCTAATCACTGATTAAGTGTTAATTAAATTACTAAGGCACTTCCAGTCTACTTTGAGCAAGCTGTAATTCGAGAGAGATGAAAATTCCCCATAGATCATGGCCACACTCATCTGTCCTTCAGCAGTGATGGAGAGTTGTCACAGAAACGTCT
This sequence comes from Nyctibius grandis, assembly GCF_013368605.1. Taxonomy (NCBI): domain Eukaryota; kingdom Metazoa; phylum Chordata; class Aves; order Nyctibiiformes; family Nyctibiidae; genus Nyctibius; species Nyctibius grandis. Next base: position 6,697,893 of record NW_027167473.1, read on the forward strand.
CTCCTTGGGGGACTCTTCCCGGGCAGGGCCTCCTCTCCCTCACTAAAAGACATTAATAATGCGCCTGACCCTCAGGCCGGGCACTTGCTTCTCTGGGAACTGACAGCAGACGGGGGGAAAAGTCCCGGAGAGGAGCCCATGGCTGTGCTGGCTGTGGTTCCATAACGCTGTTTCCCCTCAAAGCCAGGCCCCTGCCCCCAGCGTTGTACGATTTTTGCCTGTTTTATCCACCGCCTTCTCTCCTTCCCCCAGGTGAGCTGCTCCCTGCTCTCCGGCCGCCTCCGCGCCAGCTGCCCGCGCGGGCGGCAGGTCTGGGCCTCACCCTCAGACACTCAACTTGCCCGTTTCAAAGTGGGTAAAACTAAACCCTGACCCGCTCCCTCGGGCCGTCAGGAGCGCCGGGGCGGGCACGCCCGGGCTGAGGGAGACCTTCCCCGGGGCCGCAGACATGGCGGAGTCCCCTCAGGGGAAGGCGGGAAACGGCGTCGTGTGTGAGGCGCGCGGCACCGCGCCGCGCCCTACGGCACCGCACCGCACGACACCGCGCCGTACGACACCGCACCGCACCGTGCCGTACCTCGCGGCTGCGCTCGGCGCGTCCTTCCGGGCGGGAGCACCGCCCCGGGCGGGCCGCGGCTCGCAGCGCTGGCGCGGCAGGAGAGGGGCGATGTCGGAGCCGGTGCGGAGCGTGGCGGGGTCCCTGCCCCTCAGCCGGCTGGCGGAGCCGCTGCTCCGGAGGCTCAGCGAGCTGCTGGACCGGGCAGCGCCCGGCAAGGGCTGGCGGGACCTGGCGCAGCGAGCGGGGAGCCGCGGCAGGGTCCGGCTGAGGTGAGGGCGCCTGCGGGAGCGGGGGGGCAGCGCGGCGGGGGGGAGGCCCGCGGCCCTGGGCTGCGCGAGGGGCGGGGGCGGGCTGCGGCGGGGCCCTGGCGGCGGCGGGGCCGGGTACCGTGGCAGAGCGAGGGCCGGGGTCGAGGGCTGGGGACGCGCCGGCCCCAGGGCCCCTCCCGGAGCGCTCCCTGAGGGCAGCGGCGGGGGTAAGGCGGGCACGGATTTGTCTTTGCTCGCCAGCTCCTCCGTGAGCTCGTACCCGAGCGGAGAGCAGCAGCCGAACGCTGCGGTGTGGCCGCTTTACCTGCCCCGGCGTTCCGCGGCCCCGCGCCTGGCCCGTACCGGGGCGGGAGCGTACCCTGAGCGCGGGGGCGGCCGGGGCCGCGCAGCCCGTCTCTGGAGGTGTGCGCTCAGTCCCGTGAGGCTGCCGGTGAAGGAGCGGCGGGGCGGCTGGAGAGCAGCGCCCTGCCCCTCGCCCGGCCTCAGCGCGAGTGCGGGCAGCTGCCTGCCCCGGGCTGGGGGTGTTGGCTGTGCCCTGCAGCTCCTCTGCTCTTTGTTGGGGTAAACGCACTCATGTTCTTCAGCTCTTTCTGCCGAGGTCACAATCTCTAGATCGCTTCCTGATCATGGCGCTTCCTGTGGCTTGTCAAGGTTTTGTTCAGAGGGTAGAGCCTCAAAAAATGAGGCACTTCAGGTGCAGCACTGAATGTACACTATGAAGACGTGTCCTGTCTCTGTTATGACTGTATTTATTAGTGTAGGGAAGTAGAACCTGAGGACTACAATGTGACCCCTCTGTAGGGCCTGTTGCTGTCTTTGTTTCTCTGTATTATCCAGTAAAATACTATGAAAGTCTACGTGATAAGCGAAAATATCTCATCTCCAGGTTTGCGTGGCACTGTGATTTAATTAAAGAAACATTAATGAATCATTTCAGTGGGAATACATAAACCTGCATTCCCTTTCCATAGCTGTATTCATTTCACAGAATCACAGAATCAACCAGGTTGGAAGAGACCTCAGGGAAGTGTTATTTTAATCTGCTGTGATTGAAAGTGCGTGAAGACTTAACACCAAAATTTAAAACTGTTCATGTTTATACCTGGAGAAGAATTTATTGGAGCTCTTAACTGCACTGTGGCAGTAGATGTATCAGTTAAGCTGCAGCAGTCACTTGTGTGAACAACTGATCTGAAAATCAAAGTCTTCCTGGACTTTCAGGTTAGGTTCTGACTCATTCTTTACTGCTTCTGAGTTTGGCACATGAAAATGAAAGGTGCTGTACTTGTTTTTCTGCTGAGACTTTTAAAAGTGAAGACTAGAAGATTTCTTAATACATTTGGTCAGAATTCTCAGGTACAAGCGTCTCTGGTTTTGTAACATGTGACTCACTAGTAGGACTTTCTGTCTGTGGAGGTGTCACTGTATAATCTCTGAACTCCTGAAACTTGAAGGAAATGCTGCAAATATGTCCAAACCAGCTAGGAATTTCCCATCTCTTTTTTTTTTAATATTTTTGTTTGTCTACAAGTGATTTTAACTCTGCTCCTTTCTGAGGAAAAACTAGTAAGAAGGTGTATGCCATGACTTTTTCGTATTATTTTGTAGCTCTCTGGATTTAGAACAGTGTTCCCTCAAAGTGCTGGAGCCAGAAGGAAGTCCCAGCTGGAGTCTCCTGAAACTACTGGGAGATCGGGGTTGCACTGTGGTGGAGCTCGTGGAGTTCTTGCAGGCCCTGGAGCACACAGAGGCTCTCCAGTGTCTCAGCCATTCAGGTCAGTTCTGGTTTGTGCTTTCGCTGCAGCTGTGTATTTTACACTGGAATCAATAAAGTATTCGTTTTCTACAGTAAGTAAAAACATCTTTAGTGTTTGAATTCTAGTAATTGGTATTCTTATGATTACCAGATTAAATGGCTCATGTAATTCTAAAATTAAAAGTAAGCCAAGTAGATAAACAGGCTCAATACAGTATTGTTGTAGACTGGGACTTGGCTGCACGGATATGACAGATGCTGTCATTCCCTCTGCTGACTTGGGTTCTCTTTCAAGCTATGCCTTTGGGCGATGCTTACAGAACTGAAATGGTTGAGTTAGACAAGTAGTGTTGCCAGCCATCTGTTCGGGCTACAGGTTTCATTAACTGCATTTCGTAGCTTACCCTAACTGAAGGGGAAGGGTGCAATTAGTGCCAGTTCTGGTGCATATTGGATCCAGTCCAACTTCCTAATTGGACAGAAAAACAGACTAAGTTAGGACAGACCTAGATTATTTTCTGCTAGCACATTCAGCGTGCTTCTTCACAAAAAGTCTGGAAGTGGGGCAACGCAAGGGAATGCATGGGTGAGATCATGTAGACCAAGTGGTTCTTGCTGTAGTACAAAACCAGGGCCATTTTTTATGTCCTCCTCCTTCAGCCAATAAGACTTTTGTCAAGACCCCTTGGAACTGCAGAGATGGTCTCGTTATAGATGAACCTCTTGCAGAATAGTATGATCCATGATAAAATGGCCTCGGCCTCCTCTAAGGAGGACTGAGTAGCTTCACAGAGACTCAGAAACTGGAACCAAAAGAAACTAAAGCAAAGGGTATTTGAAGAAAGCTTAGGTGAAAAAGAATTTTAAACTATTTAAAAAGAAGCAGTAGACCTTGATATTTGCAGTGAGTTTATTTAAATGTTCGGGGTGGTTGATGCCTGAAGTCAAAGTAGAAATTAGTAACTGCCCGTTTGTTCTCTTGGAGAATTGTAGACTCCCAGAACCACGTTCCAGAACTTGTTTGTCTCTCAGAGCTTAGAGACTTGCCTGTCACATTGCATTAACTCCACAGAAGATCTTTTTTCTATAAAGACACAAAATAGTAGTAGTAGTAATAACTTTAAAACTTCTCCTTTTTGATAGTGGAAAAGCCTAGGCATCTTGTTCCTTGGGTCACCTCTCTGTCCCTTTTCTTCCCTTTTTTTATCTTGTCATCTTGTGAACTTGCTGGAAATGAATGAAACATGAAGAACTTTCTCCCAGGCTAAGAAGGAAAAAGGTTTAATACGCAATTTGTGGTTTTACAGTCTAGCCCTTGTGCAATCTCACTGAGTTGTGGTGATTGAAGCAAGAGCAAAGAGGTATTTTTCCTCTGCAGGCAGGTCTCTCTTACTGCAGCAGTTCAGGCACTTCAGCCTGAGCGTGGGTAATTGAGGCTGTTTCCAAATGTTTACCAGCCTGAAAGCTAAGAACGTAGCAGTTGGATTATAGTTAAGATTGTGATTATTTAATTTGCACTACATGTTTCAAAGTCTGGTAACCATAAATGTCAGTTTGCCATCCTCCATGGTAAAACTCGAGCTTTGCATTTTCCAAGGAAGATCAAAGAAGTATTTGTGTATCTTTGTAATCGTTCAGAAAATTGAGCCAGAGGGTTTTCTTTTTGAACCATTAAATTCTGTGGTACTTGCAGGAAGTAGCTGTATAGTGCTGAATGAATTGCAGGAAAATGAATGAAACTCTGAAGAAATTATGAATCACATTTCTTAGAACTTGTTTGTAGTACTTCCAAGGAGTGCGAAGACTCATCTTTCATAGAATTTGTTTTTCTCAACTATTTTCGTAAAAGATGTTAGTGATGCAAATCAGGAGAGATTTAAAAAGAAAAAAGTGGAAGTCTTTGGAAAGAGCAAGTCGTCTTAATTTTTCTGTCCTTTAAATTGAAATAATATAATTCCTGTCTGTCTTAGCTAATGTGAGGTCATTGTGATACTCAAAAACTGTACTTAACACACTCCCTTTAACTATGAAAAACAGCAGAGGAAGTGTTAAATGAGGAACTGTGGTAGCGACCTTTGCAGCTATTTTTTTGCACAGTTTCTGGTTTGCAAGGTTGTTCCCCCAGCAATCTGGAATACTGCTTCTGTACCAGACTTATGCTTTCAGCTTCTGCAGTGTGTTTTCATTCAACTATAAAGAAGGAACTACTTTCTCCCAAAAGCATGGATCTTGTGCAATGGAAGACAATTTTGAATGTCTGAAAGTCATATAACTAATTGGGACTCCACGTATACACAGTACAAACAAATTATTTTCAAGTATATTTAATGACAGAAACTTTCTTTGCTCAAAGGACTATTTAAATGCAAATTTAAATTGTGGAATTGTATTTCTTAATAACTTTCCTATGTGTAAATTCTTTTTTAAAGGTATAAAGATTGTTGTGCAGCCAGACTCTCAAGCAGTGCTCTCTGGTCAGGTCGTCAAGCTGTGTTGTTGGGCAACAGGACACCCATTTGTGCATTACCAGTGGTTCAAACAGGAAAAAGAGGTAATAGTTGATACAGAATATAGGGGTTTTAAGTGGTGAATATGATAGGTGATGATTTTTTTTAAGACTGTTACTCTTATTTACAAGGAGAGAAGACCTTCTCTGTGAATTTTTCTGTGAAAGAAAGTTACAGTTTTCTGGTCATAGTTGAATATATCTTAAGACTAGAGCTGAATGTAACACATGCTGGTTGGAGTAGTGCTTAAGAAATTATTCTGAGTTATGTGTGGAGAAAGGCAAAAATTATTAATTTTGGGAAGAGCTTTTTAACTGGCTTAAATGCTCAGAATTGTCTTAAATAGAGGCATACGAATTATTCTTGGAGGAAAGCCTGCCCCTGAGCTACTGAATATGTAGAACAAGACTTTCTCATCCAAAAGTTTCAAGTAAGTGAAGGAGTTGAGGCTGGCGATATTGACACTGAAATAAATATTCTAATGTTTTAGCTGGTTTTAGATTAAATTAATCTAAATTTAAATATTTCTTGGTTCACCTGTAATTCAGGTTCCCCATGGTAATTCTCCAGAGCTGGTGCTGAATCCTGTCAACGTAAACGATTCTGGCTTTTACATCTGTCGAGTGAACAGCGAGTCTTCCTTTGTGTTCAGTCGGTGGGCACGACTTGAAGTTTGTGATCTCCAGGGTACATCTCATGGTGAGTGGCAAAAACATTGTGTTCTGAAAGTAAAAATTATTCACGTCAGGAAAAGAGAGAACCAATCTTCCAGTAAAAGATGAAAAGCTGTTGCAATGTCATTTGAGGTGACCTTTTTACATCTTAATCTTGAACATATTCTCGGTCCCTTATCTAAGCAGTGATTTCTTCTGCTTGTCCTTTGCTCCTACTTCAGGTTCTATTCAGTTAGAAACGCCCAGTTTTAGATCATGCCGATTACACCAGGAAGCTGTGGTGATTAAACTTGTAATGACTAGTTTAAAAAAAATCTGGGAAAACCAGTGGTATATTGTTTTACGCTTCGCAAAAGCTTTGGGGACTAAAGGGCAGCAGGTATCCACAGGCTAGTGCCTTGCTTTGTGTTCCGTGACTCTTGGGCAACCAGGAACCATAGTGGAAGTGAATTCTAGTGTGTTTAGGTCTTGGTGATGGGTAAAAGGGGTATGCAATGCTTGCACTGAATGAATGCTCTCCATCTCCTGTAACATTTGGCCTGGGATTAGTGGTCTTTCGGTTGAACTAGATGACACTGACAGTACCATCTCTGGAAAAAGCTGACTAGGTATGAAATCTTCTACTTCAGCTGCTGTCTTTTTCTTTTCCTGCTCCCTTGGTTGCTATTAAAACAATCTGTTGTAGTGACAGGAAGATGTGGCCATATGTCGTCAGTTATTGTTGGTCTATGTGCGATTAGATTGTCTCACCTTTTCTTTTCTTTTTTCTTCCTTTTTTAAGGGAGCTTAATCAGTTTGCCTGAAAACAAGCTGCGCATTTGTGTTCAGCCTCAGCCACAAAACTTGACGGTGGGGGATGCTTTGGTGCTGGAATGTGGAGCTGTTGGAAGCCCAATTCCTCATTACCAGTGGTTCAGAAATGGATTTCCCTTGGCAAATGGGAGCAAAAATGTCTACGTGGTAAGTTACTGCAAAGTCCCAGCCTTGGGGGACTTTGTAACCACCTTCAATTAATCACATAAAGCTTCCTTGAAGAAAATAACTTCTTCATAGCCCTGATAACCTTTTGTGGAAGTGCTCACTGTAAGTTGCTCTCCGGTTCTGTTACTCACTTGCCCATACTGTTCTGAGGCTCTCGGGTGCAGAATTTTAATCCTGAACATGTTTCAGGTGGTAGTCATGGGATGTAAGGCTGTAGTGTGTTTTGGATTAGTGTGACATACTGACATAACAAGTCAATAAAAGCACCAGTGAAATGAAAGCTGCTCTTTCTGCCCTGCCCTGCGAAGCGCTCTGGTTTGTGTGAGCTGTTGTATTCAGTGCTTAGAGCATCTCAAGCCTGTGAGGCGGATTTGCATTCTTTCTTCAATTCTTGAAAGCATTTCTAGAACACACATGCTGTCCAGCTTACTGAAGAATGAGGGTATCAGCAGCTTTTGGATTTCTTTAGGCTTTGCTTTTAGGTTTCGCTCATTCTTGCATGTGGGCTTAAACTAAACTGATAAAGGTATTCTGTTGGGGTCCTGCGGGATGACAGCGATGATGCTTGCGTAGGTATCTTGTGTGGATGTGGAACATCAAGGGACATACTGGTGTCACGTGTTCAACGACCGGGAAGATCAAGACAGCGAGAAGATAGAAGTCGTTATAGGTAAGGAGTGTTTCTGTTTGATAGAGGTCAGCTGATTTATCAATTTCTTCCCTATTGTTAGAATTTATTTCTGAAGCTTTCAGTATTAAGCCAGGCATGTAGCCTTCTGTATCTTTAGTTTATCCGTTTGTTAAAATAGCTGTGCTTGCTTGCAGCAGATGAAATTGTAGAGCTTTGTCAGTTAGAAAGTGCTTTGGGTTTTTATGGTAACCACCATAGAAACGCTGCCTCTTTTTGGCATTGCTAGCGTGGACGTGGCTTGTCAGCAGGTTGCAAGCCGATTTCTTCATGGTTTTTGACAACTAAAAAACAGTTTAACCCTTGTTGGTGATATGAACTGTGTTACACTGAGTCTTTCAGCACTCAGGACAAGTGAGACTATTCATAGCAAGCAGAATAAATGAATATAACAGGGTTGTGTGTGTGTGCATGTATTTGCAGTGAACTAAACAGAAGAATATCTGTTTGTATAGCTTTCAGATTTATCTGGGAATACTATTGCATAATTCACATGAAAAGCTTTTTCCTGTCCTACGAAATATTCTAGTTTAGTACTCCTAAGCTCTAATAATAATTACTATACAGTGTTGTGATCAGTGCTGATTTATACTGCTGTAAAATGAGCCAGGTTACAGAGAAGCTTGGAAGTAACCTTTGTCTTCCACGTTGTGTGCTAACTCTCATAACTGAGAGCAATTGTCTTCCAATTTTTTCCCCCCGTAAAACACAAGGAAGGAAGGCTATGGCAGTGGAGTGCACAGAAGGTAAAGTGAATCTTTAGTTGTGAATCAATTTTTTAAAATTAATGACGGGGATGACGGATTGTTGCGTGTGTTGCTGAAAAGCATGTTTGGGTTAAGAGCTTCAGTCTGTTTTAAAACACTGATGTGTGATGCAATATTACTTCTGCATGTGCTTCTCTCTTTGCCTTGGTGCCATGATCTAGTAGAGTACACGGGAGAAAAATCAAGGTACTTTCTTCTTCTGTAGTGTTCAAAGTTGTTTGATTTTTGCACTGGGTTTGTGTCCTGTGCTTACAGTTTCTAGTGAAATGTAAAGAAGTTGAGATTTCTTTGGCTGGGCTCAGGAGGCAACATCCTTGCAAGAAAAGCTGAAGGTATTTAGGAACCAGGGTGACCTGAGAGCTGGACACAGCTAGTTCCACTGTCAGCTCTGTGTCTGCAAGGGGTGTTTCCAGCAACTTCATTAGGACGATTTCTGTTCACCTTTGCATTGCTGCAATGGGAGGCAGAAGTGTATTGTGACCTTTAATGTTGTTACCATCCCTTGATTACTGAGCATCTCAAAGTCTGTAATGTTTACATCAAAGGGGATCACGTATAAAGATGTAAGGCTGCTTACAGCAGCAGCCCCCGCCCAGCTTACCTACCAACAATGAAAAAACAAATGCATTTGCAAAGTACAAAGTACAATAAATTGCTCTCTACCATTGAAGAGAAGCAGAGAAGCAGAAGCTAAGGTGCTAAGCAGAAGCCTCCTACTTACCTGTAACTCAGCTACCCTTTGAAGCAGAAGGTAACCACTGTATTATCTGTGGGGGTCTACTCCCAAACTGCAGTTTGCTTGGATGCAACATCATTCTGCTACGAAGCTACATTAACACCTACAGTAGTGTCACCTCAGGTCGCTGCAGCCTCCCACGTGGATATATGGGCCTGCTGTCGTGGCTGAAGAGGTCTGCCTGGGGCTGCACTGCCTGGAGCAGGCTGCTCTGAGACACCTCTGCTGCTTCACGGGAATTGTTTTCCTTTTCCATAGTTTCCAGTGTTCTCAGAATAAATAGGTGAAACCTGTGGTAGCTGAGAATGTTTGGAGATTGTATCTGAAGTCTCTCTGATACACATGGCTTTATGAAGCAAGGTTTCTTGCTCAGGATGTTGCTTTTTCAGCAGTCCTTCACACATCTGTTTTTCAAATGGGTGATTCTGATATCTTGCTCCTTATTCATTCGAGCTGCTTGCATGCTTGTGGGATTGAGGCATCGTATGTGTTTCTCCCTCTCTTTTGGGATCTACTATATTATGGTGCTGTGTCTAGCACAGCTTAGTATGTTGATGTAGGATTTTCTCTTCTCTGCACGTGGAATAACCATTTGAAAGGTTAGATTTACAGAAATGCAAAGCCAAAAGTATTTTAGAAAGGTAGTTTGGTTTTTAACGTTCAGCTTTTATTAATAATGGCATGACAATTATATCTCTATTAATAAAAAATATATTTTTTGTTTCTTGTTTCAACTATGATTTTATTGATGTATTTCTTCACAGAAGATCTAAGTGATCTTCAGAAACCAGGTAAGCGATAAGTTTTGAAAAACTTTAATTTCACATCTTCGTTTTATGTTACAAATCACTGAAGCCTAGCTGGGCTACAATACATAGTTTACATTATTTGGATGTATTTATAACTGGGAATTCAATACGGGCAGATAACATGTTAAGAGCAGCACAGCTTTCTGGTTCCAGGAAATTAACTTGAAGACTATAGTGAATCACAGGGTTGCTATTGTCTTTGTGGAGATCACACAAAGCTGGCCTTTGACACTGCACGTATACTTACACAAATACAGAAGGAGTTATCTTTTGCTTTCTTGTCTGTGGCTTCTTTGGACTCAAAAGTTTTAGTATGTTGCTGCTTTTTCAGATGATTAAGGTGAAAAGGATGTGAGGTGTCTGGCTGTCACCCATGATATGTTGAATTGGTATATTTCTTAAATTCACGTTGGAGTGAGCTAATGTGATTTGAAACCTGTTTTGGTGTCTATTGCAGAAACGTAGATCTTGAGTAGTGCTCCATAAAGGGTTATCCCTGATGTGGTGTTCCCAAAATCTCCAGTCCTGGGTTAGAGATCAAAGATACGTTTATTTTTGCCAAGACACAGTTTTACTCACTGAGGTGGTGCTGTCATGAGATGTAACACGTTATCCGGAGTGTCCCGCTGTGGCATAGCGCTTTCCTGTTCCTCTTGGCACAGCACTGGCTCCACCATCCCTCTGGGAAATACAAAATAAAAGAATTTTCACATACAGATGGTCACCCCTGCTAGGCATCCCCTATCTTGCATGTCTGCATTTCGTTTGGAGAGGATGAGCTGTTTTGGGTGTAACTGAAAATGCTGATGTGCAGTTTGTGAGATTCAAAATTACACTGCAAGCATCTATTATTTCTTAATTTATAGAATTAGCTATTCATGTCCTATTAGGCTGTGTTTGCTGGAAGAGGGTAAAGGACATCAGGTAAACAACGACAACAAAACAACACCCCAAAAGCACTTTTTTTGTCTTAAACTAGTAACATGTTGGGCAAAGCAGTACCGATAGACTATGGCTGTGTGGAACACGCGGTTCGTTTTCTGACCTTGGCAGCTCTGGCTGTAGTTACTGACGATCTGCTCTTTTACTCTGTTTCAAGCAGACCTACAAGAACAATCAAATCACAGACCTGTTGGTGAGTAGCTTTGTAGCTGTAAGAACGTATGTGTTTGATATCTAGGAAATAGATTTTGCTTTTTCTGAATATTGCGTCTTCTGCCACTGCTAGTGAAGTAACTGTAGTGCATGTAAATAGCTGCAGGGAGGGAGGCTGCTGTGTATTTTTGTAGTCTCTGTAATGCTTGCATGCCCTTTCAGTAGTAAACTGTGGTGAGGGCACCGGTATTTTTAGTGACACGGTGGAGCGTCTACAACTTCTCATGTGTTTCAGTTTACTGTTTCAAATTCCTCTGGCCCCCACCTTCGCCAGCGTGCTGCTCCATGGCTTGGGCTGCTTCGACGGTCGTAGGCAGCGGTATGGGGATGATGTGATGAGAAGGACTGGTAGCCTGGCTGCTAGGGGTGTGCTGTCCCCAAAGCTCCGCTCTTCCTGGGCACGGGGCGTGGATGCTTTGATCCTGAGCTGGAGCTCGTAAAGATAGAGGGATGGCATGTGCATGTTTTGAAGAACAGTTGCTGGGGTTTTTTAACTGCTTTCTTAACTGCATGGTAGATTGACTGTGGTCAGGCATGTTGTCGGTGCTAAACCAGGTGGAAAGGCTGCTGGCCTCTGTCAGAATGTTACCCCTCCTTCAAGTTCATCAGTGTGAGAGGGAGTGCGAGTGCTCCCCAGTCCTGGTTCATCTTTTCTAAATTAATTAGGAAGCCTGTACTTTTAAAAGTGTTTTTCAGTGACAGTATGCCACTGTCACTCGCTCTCTGCTGGTGAAAATAGTTTACACTGTTGAAGACCTTGGAGGTTTTCCAGTGCAAAAATGTTGAAAGCCTCGTGTTTGAAGGAGGTGAAGTGTTAGACGTGGAGGCGATGGACAGGGCTTTGCACAGGGGTGCTCGCTCTGAAGCAGGTTGGGGGCATTCACGTGATCTCATTTGCCACCAGAGCTGTGGGACAATAATTCCTGTTGGAGAGAGAAGTAACGAACCAGGGAGGAAATGCCTTGCTTCGAATAAGTGCCTTTCTGTAACTTAGTGGAGGGTTTTTTTTTTGGGGGGGGGCAGATTTTGGATAAAAATCAGGCTAGTGGTCTCTAAAGCATTTCTGTTAATGTGACTTTTTTTCCCCTTTCATTTCTGCTTTGTTTACTTATGACAGAATTACTTTGGACTTTATTAAAATCAAAATGAACGTATCTCAAACTATGAGAATATCAGTAGACTTCCCTCCAAATTTTGTAAATTTCTCATATCTCTGTGTATTGTTTTTAACCAGAGCAACAGTAAAAAGAAACCTTAACAAACAAAAAAAACCCCACGCTTTTTACTTCTGACCTGTGAAAGTTTCCACCCAAACGTACTGTGTTTTAGAGAGACGGGACATGGGAGATGGAGATGTGAAAGTGGGTTTGTGTATGTGGTGTGGTTTTGTTCGTTTTTTAAGAAGAATAAGAAAATTTGAGGTTTTTTGGAAAGTCTACTGGCCGTAGCTTTGGCAATTTGCCATAAGAATTTTCATCTTTATTAAATTTTTTCTCACACAAGGGAATTCAGCAATTGTCTGTACTTTCAGAAAAATGAAAGAGGTGGGAGATAGCCTTAGTGACTCACTTCTGGACAGATTACCCGGTCTGAGATGCATCATGGTTCCGATATGTTGACTGTCAGACCACGCAGAAATTGTTTCTTGGATGAGAGTTGAGCTGTATTGTTGATGTAGGATGACTTTTAAAATCACATAAAATATTGTGCCTGAAGTGAGATTGGATGCTATTTTCACTTTGGAAGAAATTAAATTAAAGGTATTGAACCCATGGAATATATCAATGTGATATGGTTTTGGTTTTCCTCTGTCTCTGCAGCAACAGACAAGGTAGCTCTGTTAATAGGAAACATGAGCTACTGGAATCACCCTCAGCTCAAGGCTCCCATGGTAGATGTCTATGAATTGACCAATTTGCTACGACAGCTGGATTTCAAAGTTGTTTCTTTGCTGGATCTGACTGAGTCCGAGATGCGAAATGCGGTGGATGAATTTTTACTTCTCCTGGACAAAGGAGTATATGGTAAGAAGCTGTGATATCCCTTCTCAAGTAGGTCAGTTTTGTCATGTATCGAGTACACAAACATCTCGTATCTACCTCTGCCAGCTCACTGTATGTGACAGCAAAACAAAGCTGATGGTAAATAGCATGTATGTAGAATGGGAAAAGTAAGTTAAAAACACCCGCCAGCATATCCTTCGCCTTTGTTTAAAGTGTTATTGTGTCTTTATCCTTAGAACAGATGAAATGATTGAATTTTTTTCTTTAACCGTGCCTAAAACTGCATGGTTTGATAGTACTGTTGTGTTTGTCTGCTAAAAGCTGCTGCACCTCTGCAGCATATTTGACAACATGCTCTGCAGAAGATGCACATTGGTACTAAGAAGTCATTAGTTTGTAGTAGTCTTCTAAGCAAGAGCAAGAACAGTCTGTGGTGTCGCCTGTATTAGTGTATGACAGAAACGAGCTGGTAGCAGGGCAGTTGAAGACTGTGTAACTGCAGTGTACAAGACTACATGTAGTCTTGGGCAGCAGTCCTTGCTGCCTTTAGGAGACCTCTTAAACACCTTCTTCGTAAACTTCTGTCCCGTTGTCCTCCTCCCTCCCCGTGCCTGCAGGTTAATGATTTGGCTGGGGCTGGCCAGTCCGTGGGCATACTTCGAGGGCTAGGTTGCATTTCTGGTGGGGAGGTGGGGAACAGCCCTACGTACAGCACGGAGTATGTTCTGGGCTCGCTGGTGGGACCCTTCTGTTCATCCCCTGTCTTTCTACTGGATGTCTGCAGAACTCTCTTTCCTTCTGGATTTCCGTCCTTGTGGCGCTCTTTGGGAGGGCTGCTCTGCTCCCTTAGCCCTCGCTCGCCCGCTCTGTAAGGAACAGAGGAAGAGGGGTGCTTTGCTTTGCCTTGACAGTCAGCTGCACTCTGATACCAGGTGTGTTGGTGGGGGGAGACTGGGACATGACTCTCATGAAGATGTTACAAACTAAAATATGCAGTACAGGAATAAGAGAAAAGCATTGTGCTTTGGAGTTAGGGCACAACACTCAACAGCTTGGATGCAATCTTTTTTGCCCTCTTCTTTTTTGCTGAGCTTTCAGGTTAAGTAGAAATCCTTATTTTGAATTGCTGGTAAGATACCTGTGATAGGGTATTAACAATAATTTTAAGCTCTCCTCCACATACTGCACAGGAGGTGCCTTGTGCTGGGATAGTGATGAACCAGTCATGTCTGGTATGTGTTGCTACTACTGATACCCATTGATTCTTAGATGATTACTCATATATTGGGTTTCCCTGTCTTGCATAAACTTGATTTTGAGGGACAAAGCACAAGAGAGAACTGGTGGCTGTGCCAGCTGGGGGAGGGCATGGTGGAATTGATGCACAGAGCAAAAACGTTCATGTCTTGCGTGGAAAAGACCTAGCATGACCTGGCTTGGAGTGTAAGAAAAGTTCTTCTGTGGGCTTTGAGGAGTTTGTGCTGACCGCCGCTATTTTTGTCATTTTTCTAAAAGCTAAGATTGCATAAATGACTCCAGAAATTGTTTAGAACAGAGACCAAAACGTTCTGCCCGTTGTCCTGTTTAAATTGCAGAATTTCTATAGTAGCGCCCACCTAAGAGACATTATTTGATTCTTTTTTGGAACACAAGGTCAGGTTATTTCTTAGTGTGACTTCTTAAATGGTGTGTTACCTGATGCTCTGTGCAGAGCTGGCTGCTCTGACATTTGGGCGTTTTATGTCAGAGCCAAAACTTGCATGACATGAAGACTAATTATGGCAGTAAAGTTTAGCAGACTTTCTGATAGGGGTTTTCTTTTTTTGTTCCTTGGGAAATAGATGTGCTTATGCATTTCAGTGAGCTTTTAGATGCTTGCACCTTCTTAATCTTTTTCTATAATTGTTGACATGAATTTAGAAAATAAGTCCTGAAAGGCTTCAATGAGTTTCTCACCAGCACCGTAGGAAAGCTCTTACGAGGCCTGTTTTTGCAGTTATACTCTTCCAGCAAGTCGGTATTTCTGAAAGGTAAGCAGAGCATTCTTTCAGTGGTGTTTGGCAATAACTGCTTCGATTTAAATGGTCACTTTGTTCCTTCTGGATAGTGGCTGTTAATGGCTTAAAGCATATAAGAGATGCTGTCAGTGCACAAATAGATAATGATTTATTGCATTTTTAGTGGGCATAGCTCCAAACAGAAGAGGCATAGTGGCTACTGCTGTTTAGCCCTTGTAACACGTATTCATGATGCCTGATGTGACATTGTGTAATTCTTGCTTACTGCCAGGAAAGCGGCATTTCAGATGCTGTTCCTTAAGAGCAGGAGTAGTAAACAAAGCGATGGTGATTGTCTCCTCTAATGTCTTCGTTTATGTTGTTCTAAACGTAGGGTGCAATTAACATTGTATTCCACAAAGGGTAAAAGCACAGACCTGTACGTTTTAAAGGCTAAAAATAGTCAGGCTGCTTTCTTTAAAAGAGAGAGAGACAGGCAGATATCACTTAAATGCTGACGTCTATGAGGAACTTGAGCCTACTTAAAATTGTTGTGTCGAAGTGTCTAATGAGGCCCTCCAAACATGTTTGCTGGGCTTACTCTGGCTATGCAGAGATTTATTTCTGATCTTGAGCTCAACATATTAACCGTTGCAGGTACTCATCAGATAAGCATAGCACAGTCATCTGCTCAAGGATATAAAAGAAATGTGGTTATTTCGGAAATATTTCTGTTCATTGAGGAAATACTCTCATAAATCGTGCTTTACATTAGGCTTGTTTCTCTCAGTCAGTCGAATGACTTATCTAACGTACACTCTGAGATATATAATCTCAAATATAACCTCAATTTAGGTCCAGATCCAAAATCTGTGGAAATAAAATTTAAGAATTTCCTTTTAACTTAGGACCTGACATGGAGTCACGCACTTGGCACGTAACTTCATTTTTAACTGTCTTGAAACTACCCAGTCTCAGGTAACCCTTGGAATCTTATAAATAGCCCAATAGTACCTTTATTTGTTTGGGTTTTTAGTCTTACACTTTAAATTCTGTGCCCTTTAGAAATCTAACTTTTAATTGAATGAAGCTGTTGCCATTTTCCAAGACACAGGCAGATGAATAACCATTAGGCTCTTTGTTCAAGTGAAGCCTCCATCCTGGAGTTCACCTTGGGCGCACTTGCTGCGCGCTCATCTTGACTATGCGTGTTTCCCCTAAAAGAAATTGAGCACTGTTGATGGAATGGAGCAGTTTGCAAGGTCTTGGCGTAGTCGTAAATGACTTGAGAGCTTACAAGGAAAAGAGAAGCGAAGGTTCCCCCCTGCCTCTCCTTCCTTCCTGTATTAACAAAGGCATATTGATATAAAAAAATCTGCCTGGAGTAGCTTGAGTGATCATAATCTCCCCCAGACACATAGTGTGCACAGAGTGCATGAAGTTTTTGACCATGCTAAAATGTACAGCAATGTTCCAGTGTGCTCCTGAGCTGTGCTTTCAGTCACATCTGTTTTGAACTCCCAGGTTTGTTGTACTATGCTGGCCATGGCTACGAAAACTACGGAAACAGTTTCATGGTTCCCATTGACGCTCCAAATCCCTACCGATCTGCCAACTGTCTGTGTGTGCAGAACATCCTCAAACTCATGCAGGAGAAAGAGACGGGACTTAATGTGTTCCTGCTGGATATGTGTCGGAAAAGGTATCACCTCGTAATTGTGAACAGTGAGAACAGACATTAAACGTTTGAGAGAGGTTCTTGCTTCACGATAGAGGGAGAGGGTATCGTGACTGTGGTTTTGCTGGTGATGAGGCTTTCTGGTTGCATGGGAGGATACTTGCCTCTTGATTTGCATGACATTTGTTTCTTTTTTTTTTGTTGTTTAAAAGTTATAAAGCATCAGTCTTACTAGATAAAAGTGAAATTAGTCATCTTAAAGAAGAAAAGTGACCCTTTCTCCTTGCATCATTAACCATCCTCTTCCTTACAGAGAGGAAGGAGAATCCATGTGATCAAAGGCATGTTAATTTGACGGAAGGGCTCAAGTGAAGTGCTTATTTTAGAACTCTTAAGAGGCATGGATTTTGTGGACTACTTTTATGCTGGGGATGTTGTATCTATTTAGAGCTTAAAAATTGACTGGTTTATTGGCTTTTTCTAAACAAAGTACTATTTTCTTTCCATTTTAAGAGACTACTATGCCTGATTAAACTTGCACTTGAAATCAGCTCTTCAGTCAGCACTTCTGAAAATTGGTCTCCAAGGACAGTTTCGTAATAGGAAGTTGCTAGTGCTTTCGTGTTTGTAGGGCCTCTAAACTTCACTGCTGAGGAAATGCCGATGAGCCAATTCAGCTTCACAATCTGCTGTCCAAACAGAAAATACCACTACATGAGCCTCATATTACCTATGCAGACACCATGTTTTGGGGAAAAACAAAAGACATACAGTTTTTGTTATAACCTAAAATGGGTAGTTATCAGAAATCATTTCTGAAGAGATGAACCAGTGTAGAGTTTGGCTGCAGTATAGCGTGCCCTCATCTGGGTCATGCTTGGTACCTGGCAGTGTCTTTACGTTTTCTTCATGGAGACACTTGATGACGCAGGTTTTTGTCTTTTAGCAGTCAGGATTCATTCCAGAATTGGAGGAGAGAAAACAATTACTGTGTCTGAACTATACTGTTTCGGTATTTTGAACAACTGTAGAGTTTGTTACTGTTATTAGTTCTCAAATTATTTACTTTTTTGTGTTTCCATTTATTGCAGAAATGAATATGATGACACAATTCTCATCTTAGATGCTCTGAAGGTTACGGCCAACATTGTTTTTGGATATGCAACGTAAGGAAATTTTTCTCTTGCTATGCCACAGAGGTTTTGAACCCAGAAGTGACCACTGAGATTGTATAGCTGATCTTTTACAGAAGAATGCTAACGTGGTGTTAAAGGACCTGTAATTTATATCCATATCTGTGTCCTCGTACTTTATTTTTTACTTCGTTCTTTGAATCATTCCACAGTCTAACTGGCTGTGGAAATGCATATGTAATGATTCCCAGTACGTAACGTCCCCAATCAGATACAGGGTAACAGCAGTGCTTTCAGCAAACCAGAAGCTGCTGGGCAGTGTTCCTGAGCTTTTTTTAATGGTTACTTACAGGAGTGCTGTACTCATCTAAGTATCATTTATTAGAGATGAAAAAAAATGCAGAGAAGAAAAAAGCAAATTTTACCCTCAGCCCCATCATGTTCTGTTTCGTTGTGCTGTTGGCGAAGGGGGAGTTGTGTCCTGTGTGTTCCTAGTGGTATTTACTGCACTGTGAGCTTGGACGGGAGGTCAGGTACTGTGGAGCAGTTGATGAACTGTAACCTATGTGCTGTACTCTCTTTGGTCATCTGTTAATGCAGGTTAAATTTCTGGACAAAAACGGGTTAGAAATATAAATTAATGAATTATTGAAGGAGTAGCATATAGATTGGTCCCTGTGTTTCTTATTCTAGGTGTAAAGAATAAAGTTACAACTGCAATTGAAACTATTTGAAGAGGTTACTTAAGCAGAAAGCTAAATTAACCTCTCTCAGTTTTCAAGTCAAGTGCAAAAGCTGTTGAATAGAAGTAATCAAGAGCTTTAATGAAGTCCTCTATGAGAAATTTAAGCTCCTCATATAAACAGTTTGACATCAGCTCTGGTCTGTGGCTTGATTGTGAGCGAAATCTTCCCAGGATGAGTTGCTTGCCAATGAACATGAAGAGCAGGCTGGTCCTAGACACAACCTGGTTTTCAAATTGTAGGGTTTCTTTCCCCCATTCCCAACATAATTTTACTCCCTTTGTCTTCATGTTGATTTTAATTGTGCGGATGTTTTTTGCTTGTCTGATACTGGTGATCTCATAGGTGCCAAGGAGCAGAAGCTTTTGAAATTCAGCAGTCGGGGTTGGCCAATGGAATCTTCATGAAGTTCTTGAAGGACCGTTTGTTAGAAGACAAGAAGATTACTGTACTGCTTGATAAGGTTGCAGAAGGTGAGCTCCAGCTTGCTGCACTAACAGTCTTCTCAGCCTGCATTACTAAAAACTTCTTTGCTTAAATGTTCTTCTCATGGCAAGCATGTTACACTACTTTAAGCTCTTTCTTGTTGCATTTTGTTGAAAAAGCAACTTTTATCAAGAAGTGGGTGCTATTGGGCAGCACATCAACAGAGGTCATGATATTATAAAGGGATTTGAGCTTCTTTAATAATGATTAATTTTATACTCTCCTTTTTAGTGAACCTTATTTGTTCTGAGTGTCCTTCTACATGGAGCTTTGAATTGTCTGTCCACAAAAATTACTCTTCTGTTTTCTGATGTCAGCTGCTAGTGTGTCCACGTTCATTTTAACAATTAACTGAGTCCTACCTACCTCAGAGAGTACTATAGTGATGATAATTATTGGCTCTCTGTTAAAGGGTATAAATGCACTGTAAAGGGCAATCCACCATTTTAATACACCTGGTTCAGTAATTGTCTTTTCTAATTAATGGGAGAAGTGCTAAAGTGAAAACTGTTGAGGGACAACGTATTGCTTGTGGGCAAACATTTGTTCAAAACATAGAACAATAGATATGGCCATTAACAGAGAGCTGTCTGGGTAAGATTCAGCATACCCTCAGGATGTAAATTGAAACGTGATGGTTCTTGGTCCATTTTCTCTGCCTTTTTGCTTATGGTTAGTGTGCTGCTTGACTAGATCCCATGAAACAAACTTACCATTCTGTATTTTCAGTCTTACCGGTTAAACTTTTCATGAAGTTTCTGTGAAAAGTTAAAGGTTCAGAAGATCACAGAATTATCCTGAAGAAATAAGACCTGTAGATGGTGAAACTAAAATGACTATTCCAAAGCCTAGGGCTGAAGTTGATTTTTTTTTTTTTTTTTTTTTTTTGCATGAAGTGAGGTGTTTTTCCTCTTCTGCCAGGTGCAGTCAAGCAGAGTGCTTTTTGCATTAAGATTTGTCCTTTTTATTTGCTTACAGTACTACCCAATTTTGCCATTACCTAAATACAAAGGAAGAATTTGAGGACGTGCTGTCCTCTCATTGGCAGTGGTAGAAACTAGAGCTAGCTATGGCTGTGCTTCCCGAAAGCCTGGCAGAAGCTTTAATAAAGCTCCTCCTGCTGGATGCTCACCCGCTGCTGAATTTAGGCCCAAATTTGTTAAGCCATCATTCCTGAAACTCTCTGTTTTGAAGCAGGCCCCAATGTCTTCCCTTTCCTTCACCTTTCTCGCCTTCTGGGACATTCTGACTGTTACTGTTCTGTGAAGAGCGAGCCCTGTGATCCACTCATCCTTGCATCCATACTGTGTCTGTAGTACACGTATGTACCACGTCTTTAGTTTTTATCCTGCATTCTCCCATTGTCAGCCTCTTCAAAGCAGGAGTAGAACAGACGCCTGCTTGCATTTCGCAATGGTCACAGACCAACCAGTCTTCAACTTGTGTGAGAAGTTTACAAATTTCATAATAAGCAAATATCCCAAAATGCTCTCACCCTCTTCCTCCTCTCCTCCTTTGTGTCATTGCTTTTGGGTGTTCTTAAGTGGGTTAGTATTCTCTGACATCTCTCTCCTCTCCCCCCCCCACCTTCGTGGCTTCCCCATAAGAACATGTCACAATTCTGCTGGCACCCATTTTCCTGCAGTTCCCCAAATGTGCTGTAAAGTATGACTGACTTTATTGTTTCGTCTGTACCGCCAGGTTAATGTCACATGCTGTAGATGTTCTGATGTGTGACCTGTTTCTTATCTCATTCTTGAACTCAGAGTGGAGAGAAAGATTGATCTGTCAGGCAACGTGACAACCATTATTGTCAGTATTACCAGATATTGGGTGTTAGTGAGTACATTGGTGCACTGATAACACTTGAAAATGTTCCAAAGGAGTGTTCACATTAGGAGTGTTCCAGAGCCTTCATCATTTCATTTTTTTATGAACACATAAATGGAAATTTTCCAGGATTTTTTTAATTCACTTTGCAGGCCACAGGCTTTGACCTTCTGCATGCCGTAAAACGATCTGAAAGTGTCAGCCGCTCCTCTCAGTTTTTAATCATCTGCAAACTTGCTGAGGGTGCACTCTGTCCTGTCATCCAGGTCACTAGTGCTGACGTTAAATAAACACTATTGGCCCCTTTATCGACCCCTAAAATATTCCACTTGCCTCCAGTTCTTTAGAAATCCCCTCCAATGGCATTACTCACGTCCTTGAAATTGGTCACTTTAATTAGGACCTTACTGTGATATTGCTTGAAATGGTTTTGAAAAACCTGTGAGCGTGTTGACTAGGACACGTGCTAGCCCCTCGGGACTCTCTGCAGGCACCTGGCACGCCGTTCTAGCCGTAAGTGAATGAACCTGAGCAATGGATGCTTCTGAAACTGCAGGTTTTGTGGAAGTGCTGCTGCTGGCATAACCAGAGCAACCAGAGAGCGTTGCAGTGATGTACTTAATTCAGTTAGAATTTCAGCAGCATTGATTTTGAGAGAAACTCTGTGTATCTTATTTTTTAGATATGGGCAAGTGTCACCTTACCAAAGGCAAGCAAGCTTTGGAGATCCGCAGCAGTTTGTCTGAGAAAAGGGCATTAACTGATCCCATTCAACAAACCGCATCTTCTGCAGAGTCTCTGGCACGGAACCTCCAGTGGGCCAAAGCTCATGGTATAGTACAGTCTACTTCTAGATGATCCTACTGGCACGATGGGAAAAATAAGACCATGTACTTCCTTCATAATCTCTAGTCTGTGGGTTGTGATATTGAATGGAAATGGAAGAAATTCAAGTTCACATCTGAATTTTCATTAATTTGTTGCTCTGCTGTCAAATTCAAAGGTTCTTATAATGCTATAGCTGCATCTCCTATATATTGGATACATCCCATGCTAACCTCACTGGTTTGGTTACAGGTATGTAAGCAAATGCGTGGGTCAGTGAGCTCTATCCTAGTTACAGGGAGGGTTGCCCTGCCAGCTGCACAGAGATGGAGAGAAGCCGAGCCAGCTCCCTTCGGCAGCGCCTGCCGTTACGTGTGATCCTGCAGGCAGGGCTGCTGCCTGCCTGGCTGCTACCTGGCTGTGCTTCAGCGGGAGTATGTCAGTGACAGGCAGAGGGAGGGCAGGAGGAAGAGGTCTGTACCTTGTAAACCTTTTGAGTTTAAAAACGAAATTAAAACCCCAGCAAATACGTATGCCGAGCTTTATTTAGAATGTAATTCTGTGTTCTTTACTTGCAGAGCTTCCAGAAAGCATGTATCTTGAATTCAAATGCGGTGTTCAGATTCAGCTGGGGTTTGCAGCCGAGTTTTCCAACGTCATGATAATCTACACACGAATAGTAAAGCAGCCACCCGAAATAGTGGTTTGCAGAGCCTACGTTACAGACTTCGCACTCGTAAGTGCTGCCTGCTGGTGTCTCGGTGATCTCTGAAGTTGAAGGCTGTCTGGTCTGTCCATGTCAAACTGCATCTTTTGTAATAAAACGGGTCTAAACTGTTGAAATCAGGTGCTTACATGTGTGTGTCTGTACAAAATTTTGGGGTTTTTTTAATGCATATTTTTAATATATCTAAAAATACATTAAAATGAATCCGGGGTCATCTTTTTCGGTCTCCTTTGGTTTTCATTGTCTAATATCAAGTATTTGTTATATTTAATTAAAGGAGTTAAATGTCAGTAGCTCCTTTGTGAGCTGAGGACACATCTGCCTTGCAGGACAAGGTTTCTTAGGCTTTAGATTTACAGTTCTTTGCACCTAGGTGATGCTGTCAGGTTCCATTGAGGTTACTCACCTGATCACAGTAAAGTGAAAGACACGAGTAAAACAGAAAGCTTCTTGGGGCAAAAAAACTTCTTTTCTGATGTCTATGAAAGAGGACATGGGGCAGAAAACCTTTTTAGATAGAACAACCAGGACACTTCTGATGCTTTATGAATAAAATATTTGAGTTAATGTGCATAATAAATACATTTATTTTTAGCCCACAGAACTAGCGTTGTAGTACTGTACTTCATAGTAGAAGTTAGGTAAAAAAGAGCAACTCTGAGGGAAGCACAGCAAGTTTGACAGGAACCATCAGCAGAGGAGGGTACCCTACTCAAATGTCACCTCTTCTGCCTGTGACTAACCGTGGTTTCAACAGCTTTTGCAAGTAATCCAATATTGGTGTTTTCTTTCCTTTTAAGAAGACGAAAATGCTGACTTTATAAAAAGAAATACTTTTAACTATTCTATGATCTACAAATTCTGTACCTTCAATTAAGTTCTCATTTTTTTCTTGCAACAGGACCTGGATGTGGATCCCAAAGAGGCCAATAAAGGAACTCCTGAGGAAACCGGGAGCTATTTAGTATCAAAGGATCTTCCCAAGCACTGCCTCTACACCAGGCTAAGTTCACTGCAAAAACTCAGGGTAAATATATATTATTCCTCACAAGTTTGTTCAGATAGTTTAGACTGATCGTGTTGCTTTGCAGTTCTGTTGAGGTAGCTGTGTATTATCTGTGTATTATCATAACAAGTCACGTGTTCTTTGGAGGGAAAAAATGGCTAATAGCACAATTTAGTGACTTCAGTTCTTAGCTGAAAGATAAAAGCCAGCGAATCAATGCATATGCAGTCCTGACACCATCGTGCAAGGCACGTTGTATTTTCTAGGCCCATACTGAACTCTGACAAGGTGATTGTTTTTGTGAAGATCAGCTCTTGCACACTGTGGGGATGTTCCTCTTACCTGTACTACAAGAAGAATGTGACCTGAAGCAGAGCTGCATCTTACAGTCATTAGTAGGAGTTGAAAATGTTACAGATCCTCTCCTTCCATTCCAACCCGTGCTCTTGGGCAGGGTTCTCACTTCAACAGACTGTGGCACTGTTCAGTTTATCTCTATCTTTGTGTCATGAACATCTGTGCTGGACATCAGTTGGTATCTCTTCTCCAGTGCTTTTGGCAGCTGGTGTAATGTAAGTGCTTCTAGAAATAAAGACTATCAGGTGAGCAAGTATTAACCAGAAGAGGTCCTTGGTAAATAAGTCTTGCCTAATACATGTCTTTAGCTCTTAAAAGGTTAGTCTCCTTCTCCAGTAGACTATGCCTCTATGTGTTTCCTATATTGTTTATTTGGGGAGAAAGTGTAACCATTTTCTTTCTCCCCCGCCCCGACCCCTTTCCTCTTTTGCAGGAACACTTGATCTTCACTGTTTGCCTGCACTATGAGTATCCAGGAATAGAAGATACCATGGATGAAAGAAAGGAAGTTAATGTTGGGAAACCCCTTATTGCTAAATTAGGCCTTCATCATGGACTCAAAAATAATAACTGTCTCCAGACCTGTTGCGTGGCTAATAATCCTTTTCATAATCAGATAGAATCAAGTCCAGTGGCAACTAAATACTACGTCCCTAGTCACTACCAACCAAAGTCCTGTCCAGGCGTTTACCAGCCAAACCGTATGTGCTCAGACAGCATCAGACAACCAGAGGCTTGCTCTTGCAATGGGACTTCAAGGATATTCGCTTCAAGACACGAAGTACGGAATTACTCACCCCCTGTGGAAGAGAGTAATGTACCAGTAGAGACCACTGATGATACTGTTGAACTGGAATTCCTTCTCTCTGACAGCCTCACGTTCTCTAAGCAGCAGTAGCTGTGATGTGTTCAGAACAGACCACAGTATCATCCTTGAATAGGGGACCTTCCACACTGCTTACACATCTCCTGGAGTTTGGGGGCTTCAGGACAAAGGGTTTGTGGAGTCTAGAGGTGGTACTGGCAATGAGATTAGGATGAACATTTTTCAGATCCAAAGAGACAAAACTGGACTGATAGATTTAGGAATGAAAAAGGCAGGATTTTTTTTTTTCCCTCTACCATTTGATGTTTGATACAGGGAAAAACCTGAACTCATGAGAGTTTCCTGTTGCGTTCTCTGGCAGTCAAGCAGCTAAGGAACTGAGGCAGTCCTGCATTTCTGGGAGGAAGCTGCTTGTCTCTGTTAGGGGATGAATGCATAAAAGCCTGGCTGTGGTGTCAAAGTTTCTCTTGAGATAGTAAAACCTTGCATCTTCCCAGCTGCTTCTCCAGTACCTACTGGAGTTGTAAGATTTACTGTAAATGTATGTTTCATAAATCTTCTGTTTTCAGAGAGGAATTGCTCATCCTGTACAAAAATAAGATAAACATGTATAGCTGTCAGAAGAAAAAATGTTGACAGAATGAAGCAGGAACATGAATTTCCATGTCCTCTATGATTTAACATGATTTTTTAAAAATCTGTTAGCCCCAAAATGATAAATATACCTTTCTCCTTTCTCTCTTCCATGTTTCAGTTCAATATCCAGGGATTTCTTTTTACATACTGCATTAAAATAAGGTTTTATGTGTTTATGTATGTTGTAACAGCCACCTATTGAGTATAGAAAATGACACATAACGTAAATGAACTGAGCAAAAAGGGAGCTTTTACAGAAGTGAAGATACCATGTTTTAATATTCCACTGTTAAGAATATGTCTCCTTCAAGCCTCAGTTTCTTCCTTCCTCCTGTATGTATTAGGATCAGTCACTGACTTGCCAGTCCCTTGGATGTAGCTAATAGTCAGCTTTGCATTCTGCTCTCTCATGGTCAGATGTCCAGTGTCTGGCAGCAACTGACAGATGGATAAAGAGCTGTGCAAGGAAAGCTAACATCATCACTTTTTTTTCTTTTTTCTTTTTTTTAAGAGAACTAGATTAGAAATCGTCAGAGGGAGCAAAGTCACAGATTCGTACTGTGGTGGATTGTTCTTATGATAATCTTTCTCTTATGTAACACACAAGATTTTTGCTGATGTGATTTCTGGAAAGGTTGTCTTCTCATGTTCTGGAAGAACACTAAAGGGAAATGTGAGGAAGAAGTGCCTGTTCATAGCAAGCAAAGTATTGTATAGTTAGTGACGCAGTAGGACATGCTGAAGGCTAAAAATGGATGGGCAAGATGAGTGAAAACTTTGGGGTTCTTCAGGCTGAAGTACGGGGATGGTGTTCCTGGACACCATCCATTGCTTTTCTGTGGTATTTTAAAAAACAAACAAAACAACCCTCATGAGTTGTTTTCCAGACCAAATGAATTTATATTCACTCAAATACAAATGCTAAAAGTCTGTCCTAAAACTGTGAAGATTCCAGCACACACAAACTTACAAAGGATAAAGCAACTCTAAATGCCATCTGCTGCGGGTGAGAGACACTTGCTCCGTGCCATGACCTGACACATCGTATGTAGCCCTACATGCGTGCGTTGGCTCCGGAGCTCAAAGCTGGAGCTCATCTCCGTAGACTCGGTGCCAGAAGTAGGCTAGTCCTCTAGGTCCTTCAGCCTCTGACCCCCAGAACCTCGCTGTTGGAGGCGCAGGCATAGGCACCTTCAGCAGGCAGTGGATCCTCTACTGAAAGGCAAATGAGCTGCTTTCATATGGTGCTTTATTGCTTGGTTGACCAAAGGAACAGATAGACCCAGCTTGGGCTAGCTGCCAGACCTGTTGGGTGTCGCAAAACGTGTTGATCTGTGTTCAGGAAAGGGCAGTTTTGCTCACCAAACTGCTTTGCATATTCAGGTTGAATAGTTTGGTCAAAAAAGATGCATTATGTTTATTAATGTTTGGTTTTGTTTCAAAATACTGAAGAATCTGTGACTTGCCTATGTGTATCTGTGGATGAGTGTGAGAACACTGGTGTTTTATTATGTCTTAAAAAGTCATGATGCTCTGAAAGCATGAAACTACCGGGGGGTGAAGTCATTAAAATTCAAGGGCATTTTCAGATACGGGTAGTAGCCTTTCCTGCCCAGGTAATATTGATAAGCAGTATTGCTTTAATTAAGATCCCCATCATGAAATAATTTTTTACTTTAGGAGAATTACCTTAGCACTTTTCATTAAGTAGGTAACAAAACATAAAATAATTGAATCTCATTGATGTGGTGGACAAACCAGTTTAAATCTTCAGTTGAGATCCACCCTTCTGGTGGGATCTGGTAGTCTTACAGCACGTTGGCTGGACACTGAGGGAGGTGCTGTACCTGGTCATGACACATTTCAGATGGGAGTGTTAACGCATCGTTACCTACATCTATTGATGTTCAAACTCATCTTGCTGAAAGGTTGATGCCTGTACGTGGATTTTGATTGAGTTATTTCCAAAACGACAGCCGTGCTTGGAAGTAGTCTGCAAATGAGCTTGAGTTTATGACTTTCTCCTTTGGAGGGTATTAAATAGTGAAATATTTATTGATGAATGAGATGTACCTGTGCGTTAATTATCCTGTGTAATTGACTTACAAATCAAAAATTACAGCTTGAGACATGGTCTAGTACTGTAATATCTAGCTGATACTTTGTCACAGTTTTCTAATTTCTATTAAAGCTTATTCTGTTTTGTACGTTGTAATAAACTTGTCCACAAAACGATGTATATGTGCATATGTAGTTGCTATGTTCTACTCCTCCCGTTTAAAAACCCCCAAACTATATTAAAACAATGCATACAGTAAAATAGCTTCCTCAACAAAGAAGAAGGGGAGATCTGAATCATGAGCTTCAGCTCAAGTGAAACATCTGTACCCTGGGCCTGCTCAGGTTTCTCAAACTGTGCACTTAAAAGTAAATTTTTTTTTTTTGCAGGTTTATATTCCTTCTAGCTTCTGCTGTCCCGGCTGTGCTGCCGGCTAGACCTCCAGGGTCCTTCTCCATCCCTTCACCAAGGCATCCAAACGAGGTTCAGTGATAGCTGGACAATTTCCTTGGGAAGTAGGGATGGAGAGAGAATCCAGTTGTTGAACCTCCCAGGCCGTCCCGAGGCAGGCAGGGAGCTCACGGACGGTTTGCTTGTCTTTGCAGGCGCTCCCCGGCACGGGAAGGGCTCCGGGGCAGCGGGGCCGGCTGTGAGCGGGCGTCTCCTGGCACGGTGTGACCCCACGGCGGGCAGTCGGGGAGCGTCACGGCGGGTCAGCGCGGGGAGTCCTGCTGGGGAGCTCCGGCGCACACAGGTCAGTGCTCAGGCGCAGCGTGGTCTGATGGTCCATGATCTGTCAGCCTGGGAGGGGCTGGTCAGCCTCGGAGGAGCTCTGAGGTGGGTGAGCTGTAACTGGGTTTGATCGTGGTAAAGACCATCCCACAGCTGCAGAGGGTGGAGAGAGACCTGTGGCAGTAGCATCTGTGGAGGAAAGCTCTACCGTTCTGAGCCCTGTCTGAAAGGGAATGCTGATGGAAAAGCACTTTCTTACTGTGTCACTGCCTTTAGGAACTGCTTTAACTGTTCCAATCATCGCTGTTAAGGGCGAAATATTCTGGCTCTTAAGGACAACCTGCAAGAAGCATCCATTTCCTTTGGCCCGTAGCCAGTAAAGCACTTTAAAAGTTCAGCGTGCATAAATTAAGCCAACATTTAAATCCCAGTGAAATCAGTGGGAATAAAACACATGACTGAGCCTCGGCATTTGTTAAATCTCTCTGGCTGGTGATGCCCTTTCTGAACTGAAGCCTGGGGGTTTTGTTCCCTGAAGTGCGATTGTTTGGGGATAATACTTACTTTTTGCTTGAAGTATCTGCTAGGCAAAGTTACTTATGTGTTTGTTACTTGGCTTTGGATGTTGAACAGGTTTGGGAAGAAGGTTTTAAGGTGATCCAAATAAGCTCAGGCTCCTCTAAAAAAGGAAGCGTCCGTGTGCCTCAGAAGGGCCAATGCGCTCCGTCGTTTTCCCCTCCCCGCTCTGCAGTGAGGTGAGTTAAATGCGAGGAGCTGCTGTTAATGCAGCGTTAAACTCTGAGAGTGAGCCTAGTTCTAGGGACAGAGGAGCACGAGAGGCTTATAAAGAAAGAGCTCTCCGAAAGTAAAGGTTTGGGATTCACTTGGTCTTTGATTTGGCGTTTTGAATTTCACGCCCATGGCCTTTGCTGACCACGCTGGCCGTGCTCTGCGCTGATCCGTAGAAGACAGTGCTGGGGTTTAACCCGGCACCAGCTGCCACTGGCCATGGGTAAGCATCCTCCTGGGGTTTCTGTGTCGTGGCAGTAAGGAGTAAGAACACCTCCATGTTATGGAAATCAGGCAGCTATTTAGTTTCTGAAGTGCCACTGCTGCAATTTAGTCATACCAGGCTTATTTTAAGAGCTAACAAGACAAAGTGCTGTCTCCCATCCTTTTTTGTTGCCACGCACAGAGAGCATGAGACCAGGATCCGTGTGGGTGTGTGTTACCACGGTGACCAGCCTCCGCACCTGCATCTGCAGCGGATGCAGGAGGAAGCCACTGGGCCTTCCCCATCCGTTCTGTGGACAGAATCGCTTCAGTTATCTGCCAGCCCCCTGCTTTCTTTTTTCGAAGTCAATTGAAATTAATATGAAAAGTCTTCGACCTGTTACACAAGTGACTTTGCTACACCGAGCCACACAAGGTCAGGCAGCTCTCAGATGTGTCTCCTGGGCTCTCTTATGACTTAACGTGGTGGTTGGGATTCATGTCACCTCTCCAAAGGTGAGGCAGCTCTACCTCCTGACAT
This sequence comes from Nyctibius grandis, assembly GCF_013368605.1. Classification (NCBI taxonomy): domain Eukaryota; kingdom Metazoa; phylum Chordata; class Aves; order Nyctibiiformes; family Nyctibiidae; genus Nyctibius; species Nyctibius grandis. The sequence continues at coordinate 6,727,366 of NW_027167473.1, forward strand.
CCTATAAGAGGCTGCGTGCTGGGCACGCACAGGTTACCCCGTGGAGGTCGGCGCCTCTCTCCTGTCGATCGCTGTCAGGCAGCCGAGAGACCTGGAGCAGCCTCTCTGTAGGCTCCACAGAGCTGACCCTGCTCAGGTGATTCCCCTCTGAATGTGCTGGGTTTCAGTGCTGCAGGTATTTAAAGTTCACATTCTGCCTTCCTCGTGCCTGTCAGCTTTTCTCCCTCCTCTTCCCTCTGTTGAACGCCAGCAGTACCCGTGACACCTGCCTCACGGGACCGGCTGGGGATCGGGACGGAAATTCTTAAGATCTGCTTTGAGATTGTCAGAATGTACCAAATTTGATATTTTTTTGTCTGTAAGCAGCATTACAGTCTTTCAAGGAAGTAGAGAGTAGCTATGAAATGCTGGTTTGCTGATTCTCAAAGTTTGTAGGTTTTGCTTTATGCCTTAGTGATGCAGAGAACTGCTGCAGGCTCTTTCAGTGCTGCAGCTGCAAAGAGAACATTTTCTTTGAAACACCCATTAGATGATCAGCTCTGCTTTTAGTGGAAGTAATGGGCTCATTTTAATCAGAAAATAGCTGTGCTTCAGGCCAAGCCATTTGTGTGTCCTCGCAGGTACAGCGATGCAGCTGTTTGCCCACGGCGCTGTAATCGCAGGAATGATTCGCTGGCTCAGGGTGGAGGTGAAGGTTAAATGGGTTTTGCAGCACCTAAATCGGAGGCAGGACCATTACACCCCACAGCGGGAGAGTCCCTGCTGATCTCTGCCGTGCTGCCCTCACTGGTTCCTCAGCTGGATTTCTTGGGGTTTCAAGAAATTCAAACTTACAATTGTTCGTGAGGTTATTCATTCTCTGGGATGCAAAAAGATACTTCTAGAGTGCAAACTCTACTTAGCACACAGCAGTTTTTATTTCAGTTCTCATGTGAGAAAGTTATTACTATTAAAACGCTCCCTGAAGCAATACCAATAAATGGGTGAGATTCAGACTGTATTACTGAGGTTGAGTGGTTGCTTTGCTGGTTCTGAAGTTATTTATGATGAAGACAAGAGCTAGTATGAAAAAAAAACATTTCGCAAGAAGCTTTTCTATCAAAAAGACGTTTCTGCCTACAGCTATCTCCTGCCAAAAACCATATTGCTTGTGATGAAAAATTGTCATTAATATCTTCAACCCAAAAGCAGATTTCTGGAAAGGCAGAGAGTAGTTCAGGTGGAACAGAAAGTCTGATCCCAGTTCTCCGAGGAGGCTGGTGCAGCTGGGGCCCGCGGAGCTGCCCCCCGGGGTGGTGCTGGCCAACGAGTTGTGTTCGTGTGCTGGATTTAGCCCAGTGCCCAGGAGACCTGGGCTGTAGGAGGGACTTGAACGCGCGTCTGACTTGCTTACTGCTGCGTTCAGTAACGATGCTGTGCTCCGTGGTGTCCCCTCTCTCTGTCTGGGGATGTCAAGGACACGATGCCTTTGTTCCCCTCGTAACAAAGCGTTTGAAACTGCGGCACTTTGCAACGCCAGCTCCTGCTCCCTGCTCTGCAGTGGCCACAGCTCTGCTCTCTCCTGCAGCTCCCGTGGCAGGGGCAGGGAAGTGGTGGCTTTTTGGAGAGCTGCTCACTTCTGCATCGCGGGTTCGTGTTGCCCTGAGTCACCTGAAGCGGCTGTTCGTGCCAGCAGACCTGTTCCTGCAGCACAGAGCCCGCAGGCAGCGTTCTGGCAGGCTGAAATAGAGAACAGCAGCCAAAGGCATCTGCCCCCCTCCCGCAGCCCTGCTGGGCTCAGGGACCAGAGACACGGCCAGAAAGTGGCCAGCACGAGGCAACGCTGCTGCAACCACTCTGCAGAGAAATTAACCTGGACTGTTTTGGTTTTGCCTGGATAAAAACCAGATCTGTTATCTGAAGGTTCCCAAGAGAAATAACTGCCCTTTCTCAACTAATTCTATTTAAAGTCATTGTCCTTCTAGACTCATCAGTTACAATTTTCTTACTGCTATTGTCTTGGTGCTAGTCAATAGTTATAGTAAAGTTAATACATAATAATAGCTGTCTTGAGAATGATATTAGTAATATTTTTGCATCTGCAAGTGATCCTGAGTCATCAGTGACAGCAGCTTCTCAAATTAGCAGATGGTGGCCCCGTAAGAAAACATGTTTTCATGCCTCACCCCTCAATTTATTCCCAGAGTGAACAAAGATAACTCGGTAGTAGCATCTGTTGATGTAATATTTCCTGTTAAACCCCATCTGCCTGCCCCATCTGAAGATGTGCAAACTATGGTGTATATAAGGTACAAAAGGTGTCATTAGAATTTTGATGTATCGCAAACTGGAGTTGGTTTTAGTTATGTAAGACGGGCATTTTGGACAGCTCTGAGAAGCAGCAGTGAAGAACGTGGTGAGCAGAGAGGTGGTGCTCAGCAGTTGACGTTGCTGCCCAGAGGATTACTTGTGTGCACGTGGTGCAGGATGTAGTTTTGCCTTAGCCGAAGCCGAGCCACTTCTTGCGTGCTGGGCTCGTTTAACGGTCCGTGGTGCCCCCGCGCAGGGCGGTGCAGGAAGGCTTCCAGCGTGGGTCAGTGCAGCTCCCTGCCCGCAGAGCTGCTGTGGCGGCCCTTGAGCCAGGCAGTACCGTAGGTGACGTGACGCGCAGCGCTGTCCCAGCAAGGCGTCGTGTCCCGGCCCTGCGTTTGGTCCAGCTCTGTCCCTCTGCTCGCAGCGCTGCGCGAACGCAGGTGAGCACACGGCACTCGAATAGCTGCTGATGGCTCCATCTGCAGAGGCTGATGGCTCATCCGTTACGCAGCGGGAGCCTCGTCAGATACGGGATGATGAATAATTCAGAAATAATCCTCGTACACTTGAATAAATATCAGGAGAAGGAAAGAACAAACCCCCTGCATAAGGCACGTTAAGGGAACAAACCAGACATTTCTCAATGTCCCGGGCTGATGAGCTTTCTTATTCTGGATGTTAATCACGCAGGTGGCTCACGCTGGAAGAGAAAGCTGACAGAGGGGGTTCTGCCCAGCAGCTGGAAGGTGTTGGTGAGCAGAAAAGACCATAGTGCTCCTGGGAAAGCCCGTTAGCCTTACACTCTGCAATACGCATGTGGTCCTGTTGTGCCACGTGCTGGTCACACAGGCGGAGGGTTGAGTTTGTGAGGTGATGGCTGGAAAACCCAGGTCCAGGTCTGGCCTTCTGCAGCGCTCCTCGGTGCTGCTGGGCTTTGATCAGGTGCGTGCTGCTCCTCACGCAGCCCCTGCCCGCACACCCACACACCTTCCACCGGAGCGTTTGACCCTGAAACTACTTATTTTGCTGGAGTAGCTGGTGAGGTGCGTTCGCAATACTGACCCACCAGGGTATCGGTCAGTGGGGCCTCCGTGTGGCTGGTGATCAGAGGGCTGGGGCAGCTCTGCTGTGGAGAAAGGCTGAGGGAGCTGGGGTTGTGCAGCCTGGAGAAGAGAAGGCTCCAGGGAGACCTGATAGCGGCCTTTTGGTATATAACGGGGGCTTGTAAGAAAGATGGAGAGAGACTGTTTACTAGGGCCTGTAGTGACAGGACAAGGGACGATGGTTTTAAACTGAAGGAGGGCAGGTTTAGATTGGACATAAGGAGGAAATGTTTTACAGTGTGAGTGGTGAGACCCTGGCCCAGGTTGCCCAGAGAAGCTGTGGCTGCCCCCTCCCTGGCAGTGTTCAAGGCCAGGTTGGATGGGGCTGGGAGCAACCTGGTCTGGTGGAAGGTGTCCCTGCCTGTGGCAGGGGGGCTGGACCAGATGACCTTTGAAGGTCTGGAGGTGTGCACAAAGCACAGATAATGCAAGCCAGGGTGCCAGCAAAGTCACATCCTTCATGATGGGCTTACACAAGGGGCTACGGAGTGGTATGAGAGAAGCTGGAGCAAGGGCTGCTCCCAGCAGAGCCTGTGGCTTCACTCATCTCCATTTTAGATTCTCCCAGACTGGTACTCTGGTGCCAAAGAAATGCTTTTCCAAGCTTTGACAATCATCAAATCATCACAAGTTTTCCTACTTCATTTTCCTACTTCATGTCTAGCAATGCTTGGGCTTAAAGGCATCCTTTTGCCAGCAGCTGTAAACCTGTGACCGTTCTTTCCAGAGACACAGGGCACAACCCTCTGCCGTGGACACCAGTTCCACCTCTTGGCAGCCTGAGAATGACTAGCCAGCCAGTGTTGCGGGCACGTGGCCTGCGTACCGGCGCTGGTATATGTGCATATTTTGAGCAAACCCCTTTCTTTCTGACTGAGAATGTGCTGGGGACCTCGCACACAGTGCGTCGGTAGGTGTGAGCGTGCCGAGTGCGCGTGCTCTCCCTCTGGCTCTTGTCTGATCCGAGCAAGCTCTGCGTCCCCCTCAGGTCCAGAAGCGGGTTGCACAAGCTGTCTGTGATGACAGAAGGCCTGACTGCTGGCCGGGGTCCATGTCCAGCACCGATACAGCCCGGGTATTCCATTCAAAGTCATCCGAGATTTTAATTTTTACCTGACCTCAGTAGTACTTAAGATGTATTTTGAGTCTGGTTATAGATTTCTGCCTACCAAAGTCCTTCATCTTATCTCTCACGAGATCCCTTTCTTTAATAAATCTCATCTTTCTAAAAGCAATCCTAGACCTTTTAGTCCAAAATATAATAGCAGACTTATTTTAATAACCAGGGAAGGAAATTGATTTTTTTTTTTTTCCCAAGAAAATACCTAGAGAATAGTAATAGCAGCATCTGAAAAGGGGAAGTGTAGTTGTAAGCTGTTTTTTTTAATACTGAATGTTTAAATATAGTGGTTAAAGAAAAGTACCGCTGCATTCTAAACAGTGATAAAAAGAAAAATGTAAGTGTTCTAAAACAAGAAATGCAGGCTCCTGCTCTGCTCTTGTGGATAATATGATACAGGAAATTTCAAGGTGAAAACCTAAAAAAGCAACTGAAGTAACATATAGTATTAAGTTGTTGCCAAAAGTCGTAAAGCTATTAGTCTAAAAAAAGAAATTTAGGATTGGAAATATGGAATCTGTATTTTACCCTTCTTGCTTAAGCTAAGGATGTTTCACTAGCCAGGAAGGAAACATTTTGTTATTGAGTAAAAACAACAAACAAAATTGGGAGAGGACAAAAAGGGCACAATTTATTCTGACATTAAAAGATCAAATGTAAATTTACCTTATTGTGTCAATCCACCTGCAAAATCATCTTTGGCCCAGCACATTTTAAATGTGTAAAAGCTCTATTTGTAGCTATTTATATTTGATACAGTTGAAACTGATTCCTATAGAGAAAGTGTGGGATGAATATACCACGTTTTAGAGCTGGGATTTCAAGAGCCTTAAAATCCTTAAGAAGTTAAATAATGAAGAAGTTATTATTGCACACAAGTTCAGCATTCCCTGCAGCATCAAAGGGAAAGTGTTCTGAATCGGCAGCACTCCTGGCTGACTGCTGAGAAGCAGCAGCGGGCTGTACTGGAGGTCTTTCTGCAGGAAAGAGAAAAGGTGGGGTTAAAGATTCACCAGTCCTGGGGAATGAGGTATGTGGTGCACACCCGAGAGCAAAGGTCTCTGCTCCGTCAGCGCAGCGGCCAGGCGATCCCGTCTGGAGGCGAAGTGGGAGGAATACGCTGGTGGTTTCATTTGTCTTGACTGAGGCCCTCCACCGAGGACGGCAGTGCCAGAGGCTTTGCTCCCGCCGCTGCGAAGCCACGGAGAAAACACACCATCTTACCAAAGAGCGAGTTCTTCCGCCACTGGCTCTAGGGGTTACACGGCAGAGCGGCTGTGGGGAGTGAACGGCACCTCCATTTCGGACACTCGTCACCTGTACAGAGGAGCGAGTCCTGGTCTGATCTGGGTTGTCAGCTCTGTGCCGCCAGCAGCCACCTGCAGCCAGGGCACCTCGCTGCTGAGGGCACCTTCCTTCCCGAGCCACCCTCGGGGTCTTCTCCTTCCCCGCCCCAGAGAGGGGCCATGGCACAGCGCTCCTAGCCGGCTGCAATAGGGTAAGGAAGTACTTTCAGATGGAAGCTTCAGGGGTGCAGGTTCAGGAGCTGCGGGGAACCCAAACTCTCCTGCTTGACTACATAAGTTACGTCCCTGTACAGCCCCAGCTGCTGAGACAGGGTACGGCGAGGGACTCCAGTTCCCCCCTCTGGAAATGCTGGAGTAACCCACAACCACCCGCTGCCTCCCCAGCAGCGAACCGAAACAGCTTCACCTGCAGTCACTACGCTCTTGGCGTGACTTAAGGCCTAAATCTCAGATCTAAGATGTCAGGTCAACGTGCTAAAGAACCTACGGAAGCCTCTCGAAGCAGAAGTGACACTGTAGGGACACTTGCATTGCAACTGCTGTTATTTTGTGTGTTTGAACTAAAAGGCCATTGGAGAAGAGCTGTTGGCCTGGCACCACTTGTAAACGATACTTTAAATTCTCCTCATTTTATCTTTTGAAAGTCAGATACTAAGGGTGACAGACTTTTTCTGCCATGGAGCTGTCAAGGACACCTGGCTGGAAGGGAAACAAGTAAATCTATCTGACAGACTCCATGGACAAGGACCTTTAGGCCGTGTATAAACTGTGAAATCAATTAACATTTCAGATATTAATACAAAAGTAGTAGTAGCAGCTGCCATCTTCTTTATACTATTACGCAAGCCAACCACAGAACTCCAATGTCAGAAAACAGACTGTAGTTTTCAATTTTTTTAACAGATCAGTTTACTAGCTAATTGGGAAGAAATAGGGTGTTACAAACATTACGGCCTGATTCTACAGGTCACTTGCAGGATGAGCCCTAGGCTTGTGCAAGCTGAATTTTACGGCCTTTCTGGAACATTAAAACTAGTGCAGAACACAAATCCATTTATTTTTTACATAAATTACCAAATCAATTTATTATATTCAAATCCTGTAAACTTGTCAGACTCACGGATTGCCACAGTCGGCAGCGGGGCAGTTTGCTGTTTGGGTTAACTGGAACACGCTGGGATTTGTCTGTGGTGGAGCTCCGGGTGCTGGGGGGCGAGCAGCCGGGCTGTGAGCCGGCCCGGTCGGCACCCGTGAGCACAGCTGCTGCTGGGGCCGCCTCCCACGAGGAGCTGTGGTGACAGTCACGCAGGAGCCCTTGTGACTTCGCTGCCTTCCCAACAGGCTGCTGAGAGATGTTAATAAAACATCGTTATTTCAACCAGAATATGTAGTTGTTGTCTGTGGAGTCTGTAAAAAAATGAGTTTATAGCATAAACTTGAGATGGGTGATACATATTTAAAGCCATTAACGTGATGCAATAAAGTGGATCCACATGCAAAACTTTTCTAGAAACCATGCTGCACACTTGTAAAATACACTGCCCGTGGCAGGAAGGCAGGAAACTCCCACTGCAGTTTGTGACAGTGACAGTAACCAAGGTTGCTTCGCAGCAAACAAAAGGCTATTACCAACTGCAGCTTGGCACAGGAGGCAATAGCCAAAAACGCTCAAGTACCTCCAGGAAGGACCAAGTAACTCCATGTTAATCTCTTTTTGTGAGGTACGGTAGCATCAATACAGGACAAAGTTCTAGGCCATGATGTTTTTAAGCATTACAGCGTGTTAACGACAGCGCACGTCACTGGAGTGTGTGGTGGGGAAGGTGACAGCCAGCACGGCCTGTGATCCTGCTGCCGCCCAGGCCACGAGGGCTGGCCACGACCCTCACCACCACCCAGGCCACGAGGGCTGGCCACGGCCCTCACCACCAACCTGGCCACGAGGGCTGGCCACGGTCCCGCTGCCACCCAGGCCACGAGGGCTGGCTATGACCCTCACCACCACCCAGGCCACAAGGGCTGGCCATGGTCCTGCTGCCACCCAGGCCACGAGGGCTGGCCACGACCCTCGCCGCCACCCAGGCCACGAGGGCTGGCCACGACCCTCGCCACTGCCCAGGCCACGAGGGCTGGCCACGGTCCTGCTGCCACCCAGGCCACGAGGGCTGGCCACGACCCTCGCCACTGTCACGCCGCCCCCCAGGCCACAAGGGCTGGCTGTGACCCTCGCCGCTGCCATGCCATCGCACCTGCGCCAGCAGCGTGAACAGAGGCCTGACCCCTCAGCTTCCAGGGGAGCCGCACTGCAGGGCCACGCTCCTGAAGCGAATGAAACGTCTGCGCTGACAAGGTCTCATTTCCCCTGTCTGTTGTGGCTTGGCCCCAGAACACCGGTAACGGGGCCCCGCGGGAGGCGCCCCCGCCGCCGGGCAACAGGCCAGCCCTCGCGGCTCCGGGGCTCGGCCCCGATGTGGGGGGAGGCCTGACGTGCTCGGGGAGAGCGAGACCCCTCCACAGCCGGGGAGGCCCTTCCACAGCCGGGGAGAGCGTGGCAGCGCGGCCTGGCCCGGCCCGGCGGGCCCCGAGGCGCAGGGCGTGCAGCTCCGGGCGGGCCGGGCAGGGCCTCCCGCGGGGCCGGGCCGGCGGTGGTGTCGTGGCGGGCCTGCCCCGTCCCCGCCGGCCGGGCCGCGGTGCAGAGCCGGGGCAGGGCTGGGAACCGGCCCGCCGGCGCTGCCCTGCCCGAGCGCCCGCCGGCGCCGCTCGCTGCCTCTCGGGGCGGGACTCCCTGCCCGCCCGGGCTCGGCGGGCGGCGGAGCGGGGAACCCCCCCGGGCTGCGGGAGGCCGCGACCTGCCCGGCCGCGGCCCCGGCGCCTGCCCGCCGAGCGCTCGCAGGCAGCGCAGCCCTCCCCGCCCCCGGCACACTCCAGGGAGCCGTTTCACACGGAATCACACGGGAGCGTCTCCCCCATCTGTGCAAGCCGAGGCACCCCCACCCCCACCGTCTCCTCAGCCCCGGCAGAGCCGCCCTGCCATTATGTTCCACCATCTCCCAGCCAGGCCGCTCCGCAGGCGGCCGGGGCAGCGCGGACCTTAGCCGTGCCCGCCTGAGGCCGCCGGCCGGAGCAGCCGCGGCCGGGCCGCGGGCCCGCAGCAGGTGTGTTTGCATGGGGGAGCGGAGCTTGCATGCGGTGGGGATCGCCGTCCTGCCGGGCCGGCGCGCAGGCCCCGCCGCGCCGCGGGCAGGCTGCGGCGGAGCGGCCTGCCGGGCCTGCTCGGCGAGGGCGGCGGCTGCCGGAGCCCCGCGGCCCCTCGAGCACCGGGGCCGCCAGGGCCGGCGGCTCCGGGCCGGCTCGGCGCGGCGGGGGGATCGCTCGGACGTGGCCGTCCTCCCGCCTGCCCCTTCCCCCGCTCGGGCCGTCTCCCCGCCGCCCCCGGAGGGGCCGCGGCCTCCCCTCCCCAGGCGTCCCCTGCGCGTCGCGGGGGCCGTTCCCCCCGCCCGGGGCTCGCCGCCGGGCCGGGCTCGGCAGGGCCCGCTCGGGTAGGGCCGACCCCGGGCCGGGGAGCGAGCGGGCCCGGCGGGGGGGCGCGGGTGCCGCGCTGAGGGGAGGGGGCCGCGGTCCGACAGCGCGGTGCCCGCGGCGGCCCGCAGAGGCGGGAGCAGCGCGGCCGGGCTGAGGGAGGGCCCGCTGGAGCCGCCTGTGCGGAGGGGCCGGGGCTGAGGCGACGCGAGAACATGGTCGTTTTCCCCAGACTGGGGTGGGGATGAGGGATGTGGAGAAAGAGCCGGAGCTGAGCGCTCTCGGCAGGGGAAGGGGGGGCGAGGGTTGTGCCCGAGACCTCTGCTAACAGTTACAGGTGCAGCCCGGAGAGCAGAGGGGCCGGCTGGCGTAGCCCGGCGTGGCAGCTGGCTCGGAGGGAAGCCCTGCTGAGGAGCCATCTCACGGCAGAGCCCGCAGAGGATGGGGCCTGGCGCGTAGGCGGAGGTAGTTACTGGTTTTACCAGTGCAAGGGTGAGTAGCTGAAGAGGAGCGGGGTGAATAATGTCTCGATTTGGGGTGACTGTCAGCCGCGCCGGAGGAAGGCCCTGGGTGGCAGAGGAAGAAGGGGGAGCGGGCTAGGAGCACGGCTGGCAGGGGCCAAGGTGGGCGCACAGCCCGGCTCTGGAGGGGCCTCGGCAGCGCAGGGAGTCGTGACCCCGGCCAGGCATCGCCCCAGCGAGGGATGCGGGAGCCAGCAAAGGGCTGCAGCCAGCAGCCATCTTTGCGGGGTGGGAGCTGCGCAGAGCCGTGCCCTGGCCGCCCCGCAGCTGCGGGTGTGGGAAGGCGGGGGGGTGGTCAGGCGTGGGGCTGCAGCTTGCTGCTTTTCGGTGCCTCAAGGATAGCTGAATAGCAGAAAAAGAAAAAAAAATGAGCTCAGCAGCCAACTCGGTGCTGCTAGGAGGGGGCAAAGGAACTATTTTGCAGGCATCTCGCTGCTGCGGAAATGGATTTCTTGAGGGGAGGGAGGTGCGTGCGTGGGTAATCTTTGTAGTAACGCTGTGCAGAGAAGAGAAAATGCCATTTGAGCGGCCCCAGACGCAGCGAGGCGCGGGGAGGGCGGACGGGAGGAGACCTTGATGGGCCACCCCACGGCATGGGCATGAGGGGGCAGATGTGACGTTGGTCAGCAGCCACCCCTGTGCTGTGGGGAGCAGAGAGGGGGGAGCCACCCTTGGTTAGCGGGCTGTCTCCCAGTGCTGTGGCCGAGCCTGCCTGGTGCTGCAAGAGAGATCCTGTGAGGATTTTTATTGCGGTCTCTTTGTTAGCTACAGACAGGCACGCACACACTCACAGCTTTCAGCCAGGTTGTGGGAGGTAAGTGGGGGAGGAGAGGAAGGGAGCGTGTGGGGCGGCACTGGGGCGCACGGGGGCTGCGTGGGCCGGGCACGACGGGCGCAGGGGGACAGGGCTGCGGCCGGCCCCACCACCGCAGGAAAAAGAGCCCCTGCGATTTTCAGGGACTTGTTGGCAACTCAGCGAGGGTTGCCATAGCTTTTTATGTAGGGTGACCAGAACCGGCTGGAACTGGTTTGAGGCAGATCAGCTCCTGAACACAATGCAGTCACTGAGCTACTACAGTGGGATAGCTTCCTCCCTTCATGGCAGCCAAAAGCAGAGGAGCTTGCAGAAAGATACCATCCCAAAACAGTATGTGAATGCACACTTTAGACACACAGCACTGGTATGTGGCTAATGTAGTCATAAAGGATTCTGTATATAAATGTACATATTTGCAGTAACTGAGATTACTTTGGCTTTTCGTGCCTTTTTATGCTTAAGGAATGGGCAAGAGCTGAGATTTATGACCCTTATTAAAATATTTTTGCTTTGCAAGGGTGGGACACTGGTTATGCAGTCTATTTTAAAACTAAACTAAATAAAATTGATTGAATGATTTGTAATTGTAGTTATGCTTGTGACTGGAGAATGCTGCTTTGCATGCTGTTTTATTTACAGGGTGCTGTCTTGTGGTTTTCTTTAGGAGACGTTAAGGGGGGGGGTGCTGCGCCTTTCTGTAAGGCCAAAAGGAAACAATATTGTTGTAGAATTGTGCATAAAAGCACTGCAAAGATGCTGTAAGGCATACTCGTTTTCCCTTTTTTTTTTTCTTCCTTGTAGGCCTATTGATTGGGGCTGCCTTTAACCCTTTCATATTTGCAGAGGTAATGCATCTGTGGCAGTAACTGAGCATTGGCTAAAAAAATCTTTCAAAGGTCAAGGTTCACAAGGTGAGATGTGGTGTTTTGGGTATGAATATAACAATAGCATGAAGGTACGTGTATGTGAAAAGTAAATCTGGCTTCTGATTGCACACTTGGCACGTTAGTAAGGAGACAATTGTTTAAGTGTTACTAAATGCTATTAGCGTCCTCCAGTTTTAATAGGATTAAAGCTATTATTTGTAAAGGCGGACTGATATCTTAGCCAAATACAGTATTTTCATTGAAATATCGTACATCCAGATAAACGTTTTTTCACAATGTAGTGATAGGGAATAGGCCTCTGAGTGACAGTCATAAATTGTGCACCTCACGGCAGTGAACTGCTCTGTGTTGTATTACAGCATTACACATTCAGAATTTGCTGTCTAATTATTTAAAGGTTGCTTGTTTGGCCGTATCTGAGTAACCCGATACTTAATTCTGAATTAAGGTCCTCAGTGTTAAACATGTGCTTAATACAGCCTGCGTAGAAAGAAACATATAACGTAAATAGGATGGATGGTGTTTCTTAAACTGTTGTAACCCAGGGAGGATTTTGCAGCAGCCAAGTGGAAAGATGTATTTTAGAGGTTTGATGGAGCTCCAGTGGGTTATTAGTGGCATGAATTATAATATTGTGCAGTAATGAAATAAGAATAGGAAACCGGATGGGCAGTGCATCAGCTCCTGAGGGATGACTACTTTTAACTCAAAGCATTGGATAATGGATAGGATGTTTTTTTTCTCATCTGAAAAATAAATGTGTGCTTCGATTTGAGGTGGCATTTGTGTCTTGTAGTGAAAGCTGAAGGATTCAGAGAGAGGGAGAGGGGGAGAGCGAAGAAAGCAGTAATGAATATGGCAAAGGGAAGAACAAAGGCTGTTAGAGCTTGCACATTGGAACACTAAACATTTTGCCTTGGGCATTCTTTTGCTAGGACTCTTACTTCCTATGACAGGAAATCAGCAGCTCTAGAATCTTATCCAGTATGATTTTTTAAAAAATCTGACCAGTCCTGGCTGTGTTAGCTGGTTTGGCAATCTACAATCAAGATAAATATGGAGGCAAAACATTGAAAATGCCCTGTTCTAGTGTGAAATGAGGGTCTTTTCCTCTGTGCTCAGCAGAATAGACAGTCTAAAAAGCCTTGAGAGGTTGTGGATATTGGGTAAGTTGTGTGGTGGCTGATGATAGGCAGGGTGCCTGCATCAGAGAGTGACAGTACCAGGGAACCTTTTCATTTCTGACTGCAGGAGATTACGTAAGGTATTTAGATATTAACTGTAGAAAAGTGAAAATAGCATGGTAATGTTTAGCCTGAAGTTATGGTTTTGTGGGTTTTAATGCAGCTACGATGTGTTGTTTCTCAGGTTTGATAGGGCAGTAAATAGCTTGTGTGGTGGAGAAAAACGCCTAACAGATCACTGTGCTGATTTCTGTTCATATTTTTCATGATTTGGATGCAGAGGTTCTATATTTCACTATAGACATCTGTAGCAAAATTATGCCTGCAAACATGAATTCTTGTTGCATGATAGGAATAGTATCAATTGCTGCTGATGATGCATGTTCTTTTCCAAGTGTCAGCTAAAATTCATGTTACATGAGAGCACCTTGTAGATTTTTTTTTCTCTCTACCAGAATAGTAAGCAGTTTTAAAATTTTAAGTTCTTGAATTGTCACAAAGTTCAATGTATCTGTTTTGTTTGGCTTTTTGAACACAATCTGTACTATGAATTTTTATTTTTAGCAAAGGAGGTTTTCATTTTGCAGGGATTTTTGTAGGCTGTAAGATGAGAAATCTGAATAGATGCTGGAGCCCACAGTGTTCTTGGGGAGGTTTGGTTTTTTTTTTTTTTTAGTCTAATAATATTTGTAAATGCTTTTCACCAGGAGATTTTTATTTTGCACGTAGGCCAGGTTTCCAGCAGAAAATGCTGCTTAATGCTGGAGGGTTGGTCCTCTGTGTCAGCAGTCATGATCTCATTTTGCGTTGAGGCTTGTCCCAGGTATTTGGTCTTGAGAGTCAGGGTAATGATGTATCAAGTTCCAGGCCTCCTCTGGATGAATTAATGAACTTTAGTTTTTTTGGAAGTATGGACGTGTGTTAAAATATCAATGTGCATGCAGATTACTGGAATGTATGTTTAAAAAAACCCCAAACCTGACCCTAATGTCTTAGGGCCTGTTTGCACGTGTGGCACAGGCGGGCCCTGCCTGGCTTGGAGTGCTCTCGCCGGGATGGTCTGCAGCTGCTTCAGCTGGTTTTGAGCAAGAACTGCCATCCACTTAAAAAAAAGTACGTTAAAGGAAATTAGCAGGAACAAGCGCCATTTAGAATGTGATTCAAATTTGCATTAAATTGGGAATCTCAAAGTTCTGTTCGTTATTGTTTTACATCCGAATTATTCACATGTTACAGTCCCAGTCCATTTTGCGTATAGAAGTACAAAATTAAGCCATTTTTCTAATTCATTTTTAAATAGAGTGCAAAAAGAATGGTATGGGGATTTGCCTGCTTTTCATGAATTCACCTCCATTTTAGGAGACATTCAGGAAGTTGCTAGGCCCAAAACCGTGACTGGATCTGTTAATAAATACAGGTAGTTTTCAGTTGGCCAGCTGTAGATAGAGGTGGTCTGTTCAGCTCCCTGTGGTGTGGGAAAGGAGATACCTTGCCCGTGTGTTGAAATATCCCTATTCTTTTTGCCAGCCAAAGGCTGATAATAGTGAACTTGGAACCAGTTGCACGTGGTTCTCTTTAAACCGTGCTAGAGGTAGTTCAGTGGTGTGAGAAGAGGAAATGGACAGGCTTCAGAAGAGACCCCTTCTCTTTCCCTTCCTGTTTTCTCCTACCCAAAGAGAACTTGAGATACCCATTGTGGAAAAAAAAAAAAGTTAGTTCAAAAATGGAGGAGTTAGTTAGACTGCAAGATGAGGCTTCTAAGGAGTCATAAACTACAAGTAATTCTATTTTGGCTGTCAGAAAACCCCGTGGAAATTTGCTTAACAAAACAAAAATTCTCAAGAACTGTCTTTCCTTAACTATACCTATTGGAGGGGAAAAGGGAACAGATCAGATGAGAAGGATCCCATAATCAGGTGCAGGTTATAGTAGAAAAGAGGGCAAAGGCAGTTACCTCTGGTTTACAATCGGTTATAAGGATGGTGAGTTTTGAAAACGGCGGTAACACGCTGATGGTGGTAAAACAGCTCAGGCTCCTGTTGGGGGTGTCTCACCCGTGGGTTGACGTGGCTGGTAACGCATGATTGCGGAGCTCAGCTGAGCGATGAGCACAGACAGCACTTCGCCACACCTCACCGTGAGCGCTGAGCAGGAGACTCCTCTGCAGGGGGCTTGTATTCCCAAGGCTCAAAACCTGAATCCCTGAGCAATCCCAACTTCCATCTTCTGCCATCCCAAATGTAATTTGCTACCGTTGCTTTTCGTTCAAGAACAGATCTTGAAATTCTTCTGAAACTGTCAACGGCATTGAGTAAAAAAGAAAAGGCTGACATTTTAATAATTGAAATACTGGGCTAATACTTACCCTCCAAAGCTTTTCTGAGGGGGAAGAGGGAGGAAGAAAATGGGTAGAATGTTCTCGTAGGAAACCAGAAGTGCAAATTCACATTTCTCTTGCTCTTTGAGGCTTGTGCATGGAGACAAATTGGTTTTTCCTTTTTGGGTTTGTGGTGTTTTTTTTTAAAGGCAGATAGATACAGTGTATAATGTTGAAATATCAGATTGCTTGGGATAAATTTTAACTGTAAAACACCCCATACTTCAGAAAGATGTTTACTTAAGGACTGCCCTGACCTTATTGATACCGTGGATGGTAAATGGGACCTTTATTGTAAGAAATCAAAATGCTGCCTATTAGGAAAGTTCTGTTTCTGCAAGCAGGAGTCTGAGTTTGCCACAGTAACAAGGCATGGGACCTTTGATAAGCGAAGAGGAACCTCTATTTTCAGTGAATGTGATAGGCATTGCTGGTTGTGGTTAAAGTGGCCTCTTGCGTATCCTCCTTGCCTGCTGGGTATTTCAGACCACACCAAGTTGTGATTTGAGATGTGGTTCTCATTTCCTGCAGGAGGTTTGGTGGTTGAATTAGCATATTGCTTTTGTCTTTCTTTCAGACACTTAGTTTTCAAAGTAAATAATCAGAAGTGTTAGTCACAGTTACTAATATGTGTTGAATAACTAATGAGCTGCTCATAATCTGTGTATTAGGCAGATGTTTGCCTAATGTTAGGATATATATTACTGTAATTCTGATTGAATCACTTAAGTCTTCTTTACCTGATGATTTTTTTTGGCATAACAATACAGAAATTAAAAAAAAAAAGCTTTTGTGCTGGTTAGGCTGGTATTACTCCCTATGTAGGCACTTTGTTCCAGAATGAGCATGATGTTATTTAGGCATCGTTACTCGTGTCTGGAAGTGGGTGTAGCGTCAAATTCTTGTCCTGCTTGCTTCTTCGACTGTCAGTAGTTGTTTTGATGTAATTACCCAAGTGAGTGCTTCACTGGCATGTGTTATCAGATGGACTGGAGTAAAAAGGCTAACTGGGAAGTGTGAGACAATGGAACAGGCAAGGGGTATCTTCCTTTGGCTAAAACCTGTGCCATTTTCTTCGTGCTGTCAGTAGGAAGCACTTACTTCAGGAGATGCTTTTCCAAAGGAAGAAGAAGGTACAAAGTCACACGTAGATGCTTTGGACAAAGCGTGAACACAAACAAACCAATCTTGGTTTATCCTCCAGGACTTAATTCGTACCTTATGTTTCAGTAAGATACCGATACACACATAGGGGTGGACTTTGTCACCGAAGAAATTAATGGAAATCATGAAGTAAGTATATTCAGAATGAAATAAGTATATTCAGAGTCTTCAGTCTTCAGTTGTTAAGATTCACTGGTATCTTTGCAGAAGTCCTGTCACCCACATTCAAAAAATCCAGAACCCAGAAGCATCGCACCTGAAACTGATTTTCTTTCATAAATTTTCTCAAGTAATTCAAGCACCCTAAAGTCTGTGAGTCTTACGACAAAAGTGATAGGCTTTTCCTGGCATTCTGCTGGTAAAAATCAGCGGCCAGCCAGGTGGAGAGGCAGGAAATGGGACTAGTCCACGGGAAGGAAAAGCGATGTTGCAAAGATGTCATCTGAAAATGAAATAGTACTTTGGCCAGAGTCAATAGATCTAAGAACTGACTCTTTATATGAGTACCCACAAAATTAGGGGTGCTTAATTTATTGTGTCATCTATCCGTTGTTCTTCATAATATATGCCTCAAGTTAGCATTCCCCTGTTTTGAGGTGAATTTTGTTTCTATTGTTTGGAAACTAAAAATGAAAAAAAATCTATGTTGGACAAAGATGTTTGAGGAGGTGGGGGTCCTGCAGGTTGTTGCTTTAAAGACATTTTTGTTTATTTAGTCTGAGGAATTTATCCTTGAGTACACACCTTGGGGACTGTTTCTCAGTTCAGTTCTGAAGATCATCTTAATGGACCCCTCTGGTGCTAGGCTTTTACTCCTTTGTGTGTCTCTTTGGAGACACTGAGCTTTGCTCTCAGCACTTTAAAATCAGTTCTCAAAGAAATTCCAGTTCCTGGAAAATCACAATTTCCTGGGGAACCAGGTTCTTGCCTCATTTCCTGTTCTGAAGTATTTACAGGCATCGTCTTGGCTCAGAGAAGGAATAGACTAACAGCTTGTCTGGCAGCCAAGGTGTCAGTTGGTTTTGATCTTGGGGAAAAGGCGGAGCTTTGTACTTAAGGGAAGGAGTTACTGAAAGGTTTTCAGAGTTAAAAAGGGAGGAATGTGGCTTCAGAGTCCTGGTGGTAGTGGTGGAAGCATCATTTATATACTGAATCTTAAAATGGTATACTAGAGTAGAGAGGGAGAGGTGAATAAAATGCCCAGGATACAACTTTGTTTACTGGTTTATCAGGACTGGCCGTGTCTGTTGTCCCTTTTTGTTCGACTTAGATTACTTTAAAGGTTTGAAGAATGGGAAAGATTCTTCATGAGGGCAGCAGTAATTCCAGGTCCCCCGTGCAGCAGAAGCCATTCCATTCTCATGCTTGGGTAGAGCACGGGAGTTGTTCCTTCTGCATACACTGAGAGGCAGTGGCAGCTTTATGCGGTGTGCTGTCTGTGGATGAATTTATGATCCTAGCTCTGCAGACCTCTGAGTTCTTTTGAGGTGGTTTCCCATTTTGGAATTAGCCTGAGTTTCTCAGTAAAGGACAAATGTATCTGCTCTGCTACACAGTTGTGTAAGTGCGCCTTTACTTAATTCATTGCTATTGCTAAATGTTAATTAAACTCCAGTATATGTAATTAAAGGAAGTTTTAGACTGGGAAGACTTTCTAGTTCTTCTTGAGTTTATATAATAACTGTAAAAAGAAACTTATGGACAGATGTGCAATCAGAATGCAAATAATTAGTATCTCGAATCATGAAAAACTGTGTCAATTAAGGCTTGCTTTGTGTGGTTTTACATGGATTTGATATGCTTTGGTCTCTGGTATCTTTTCCATTTAATTCTTATTAAAATTACAAAGAAAGTTCTTATATTATGTGTGTATGTATTTTTTTATTTATTAGATAACTGCCTTTATTAGATAACGGCCTGTATTTTTTTATTTATTAGAAAACTGCCTTTTTTATTTATTAGATAAGTGCCTTTTGTGAACAAAAAGAATAGGATCTGGAAATGTTAGCCGTGAAGGGAAAGAAAACCCTAAAGATCTGGTGTTGGTTAGCCTAAAAAGGAGAAGATTGAAGGGAGATAATGGTCTTGCAGTAAAGTGCTGTTGCAGAGAGGATGGGTGAATAGAGCCACATGCAGTTCATTCAGATTGCATCAAGAAAGGTTCAGATTTTGCTTTAGGAAACATGTTCCAGTCATTCACAATTTTCACTGTTATAAATTCCGTTGGAGGTTGTAGAATCTCTCTTATGGGAGGTCTTTAAAGTACATGAGACACTTGTCAGGAGTAGTGTAATACAGGAGACCCTTCAGTAGGGTTGCTGAAAAAAAGCATTGTGAACACTGGGAGACACTTACTCCATAATTCTTCTAAAGCAATTTAATTTGTAGAAAACAGTGCAACAGTCTTAAACTGTTAGTAGAAACACATTTGTTACTATCTTCAAGAAGGCTCATCAGGATGGTAATGCAAATATCAAGGAAAAACTAGACTTAGGAGGAATTGCGAGTGCCTCACATTATTTTCATGAAAGTCTAGGTATCTTGCTTTGTGTGTAGTGTATGTGGGAGAGGGTAGGAGGAAGTGTAGGAGAGGGCACGGGAAGAAAGTCACTGAAGAGAAATTTGTGCCTAGAATGAAATGACTAGGTTACAGTCTGGGAAGTTGATGGATTACTGTAGCTCTCGGTGTAATAATTTGACTGCATTCTTGCACTGGAACTCTCTTCTGTAATGTATAATTTCTGAAAATATTACTTCAGAAGTGAGGTAACACCTTTTTTGTGGCGTATGTGAACGTATGCTTGTTTTGTGCTATGCTATGCTTTGACTGTGCTATTAGAGCTTAAAATCCTGAGGTGATGTCTTTCTGCTTATTTTACAGATTTGCTTACAATCAAACACATGACCATGGGGGATATGAAGACCCCAGATTTCGATGACCTTCTTGCAGCCTTTGACATACCAGACATGGTTGATCCAAAAGCAGCTATTGAATCTGGACATGATGACCACGAAAGCCACATCAAACAAAATGCTCACACAGATGAAGATTCTCATGCCCCGTCATCATCTGATGTTGGTGTGAGTGTCATTGTGAAAAACGTGCGTACTATAGATTCTTCCGAAGGAGTGGACAAGGATGGCCACCATTCCACAGGCAATGGCTTGCATAATGGCTTTCTAACGTCATCAGCTCTTGATAGTTACACTAAAGATGAAGGGAAGTCACTTAAAGATGATGGGTCAGCTTCTGAGACTACACTGAAAGATTCAGCTTTCAACCAGTTTAGCCCAATATCAAGTGCTGAAGAATTTGATGACGATGAAAAAATTGAGGTGGATGACCCTCCGGATAAAGAGGAGATGCGTGCAAATTTCAGAGCAAATGTCTTGGCAGGATCTGTATCTCAGCAGGAATACGACAAGCTAAAGGCACTTGGAGGGGAGAACTTGATTAAATCTGGAATCCCAGTTCCAAGTAGTATAGATAAAAGTAAAGTTGCTAAACGAGAGACAGAGACAAACTCCATGAATTTAAGTGTCTATGAGCCTTTTAAAGCTCGAAAAACAGAGGACAAATTGCTAAAAGACAATTCTGAGAAGCTTCTTGAAAACAGGGTACTTGATGGAAAACTGAGTACTGAAAAAAGTGAAACAAATCTTGCCGGCATTTCACAGTCCAAAGCAAAGTCCTCAGCAAAGCTTTCTTCATGCATTGCTGCAATTGCAGCACTGAGTGCTAAAAAGGCAGCTACAGATACCAGTAAAGATGTACAGTCTAATTCAGGAGAATCTTCTCCGTTACCGAAAGACATGAGTGAAAGTCCCCGGGCTATTGAAAAATCACCTGAATCTCAGAGTCTCATTGACGGTGCTAAGAAGCCATCTGTCAAACCACCTGATAGTCCCAGAAGCGTATCAAGCGAAAACAGTAGCAAAGGGTCTCCGTCTTCTCCTGCAGGGTCAACACCAGCAATTCCTAAAGTTCGCATAAAAACCATCAAGACTTCTTCTGGGGAGATCAAGAGAACTGTTACTAGAGTGTTGCCAGAGGTTGATTTGGACTCTGGTAAAAAGCCGGAGCAGACTGCTTCTATGGTAACTTCCATGACATCTCTCCTGTCCTCACCAACTTCTGCTGCTGTTCTTTCCTCTCCTCCTAGAGCTCCTCTCCAGTCCACGGTTGTCACCAATGCAGTTGCATCCGCAGAACTTGCACCAAAACAGGTCACTATCAAACCTGTGGCTACTGCCTTTCTCCCCGTTTCGGCAGTTAAAACAGCAGGCTCACAAGTTATTAATTTGAAGCTTGCTAACAACACGACAGTGAAAGCCACTGTAATATCTGCTGCTTCGGTGCAGAGTGCCAGCAGCGCCATTATAAAAGCTGCCAACGCCATACAACAGCAGACTGTTGTGGTGCCAGCATCGAGCCTTGCCAGTGCTAAACTTGTGCCAAAGACAGTCCATCTTGCCAACCTTAATCTTCTGCCTCAAGGTGCTCAAACCACCTCTGAACTCCGCCAAGTGCTAACGAAACCTCAGCAACAAATAAAGCAGGCAATAATTTCTGCAGCAGCCTCACAGCCTTCTAAAAAAGTGTCTCGAGTCCAGGTGGTGTCATCTCTACAAAGTTCGGTGGTGGAAGCGTTCAATAAGGTGCTGAGTAGCGTCAACCCTGTGCCAGTTTACATCCCGAACCTTAGTCCCCCTGCCAATGCTGGAATAACGTTACCAACACGAGGTTACAAGTGCTTGGAGTGTGGCGACTCGTTTGCTCTTGAGAAGAGCCTGACCCAGCATTATGACAGGAGGAGTGTGCGAATTGAAGTGACCTGTAATCACTGTACAAAGAATTTAGTTTTCTACAATAAGTGCAGTCTTCTTTCCCACGCTCGTGGACACAAGGAGAAAGGAGTTGTAATGCAGTGTTCACACCTGATTTTAAAGCCAGTCCCAGCAGATCAGATGATAGCATCTCCTTCAAGCAATACTGCTGCGTGCGTGCTTCAGAGCCCTGGGGGAGCTGGCACACACACTGTCTCAAAGATACAGCCTGGCGTGACGGGGACAGTGATATCGGCCCCGGCAAGCACGCCTGTCATCCCAGCTATGCCACTAGACGAAGATCCGTCGAAGCTCTGTAGGCACAGTCTAAAGTGTCTGGAGTGTAATGAAGTTTTCCAAGATGAGACATCTCTTGCAACCCATTTCCAGCAGGCAGCAGACACAAGTGGACAAGTAGAGTATCCTATGTTTAAATTCCAGTGTTTCATCTATAAGCCTAGGAGACTTTGGATATGTTCTTATACTTTCACTTAGCTGTTAATGATCTGAACCTCCATGATTAAAACTATAAACAAAACCCACAAAAAGTCTTGCAAGCACGTACATAGTGAAAGTCAACATTTTTAAAATGAGTTTTCTTAGAATTTTTTTAGGCCCTGAAGTCTGAAATTTACGCTGTATATTTTTGCTAAAATTTAGCATTAGCTGAACATTATAATACTGAAATTAATATGGTCTTTACTAAGGATTTTTAATGATTCTTTCTGTGCTTTGGAATTTGAGTATCCTGTGGAATCCACTTAATTGGCACCCTCGTTAACAGCCCGCCTGTTCAATCTGATAGTTTTAAGTGATTCGTTCTTGATTTGTCTTCAGTTGTTACTGTTTTCATATAGCACCGTAACTGAGCTAGGTATTCCTCTTACCTGCAGGGACTCCAGGCAGTGAATAAATGGCACACGGACTCTGTTGGAAGGATATGCGTGCTGCTCTCCTAAACAGAAGTGAGCGGTGGTGTTCACGAGCATGCATTTCTAGCTGTGTGACCATTTGTTTAGTTGTGTTGGTTTTCCTTTCCGCTTACGATTGCTAATGAGTTGAACCTACAAACCACTTTAAAATTCTTTACTAATGTCTGTGGCCTAATCTGAAAGAAACACGTCCTTCAATAAAAGTTAATATTAATCAGTGTGCGATGTATTTTATAATCCTATAAGAGTTAAGATCGTTAATTAAATGATACAGTTGGATTTCTGTTGGGGTGTGCCAATTAAAAGGGATTCTGGTGGGTTTCAAAGCATTCAGTTGAGCTTGGTGTTGCAGCTTCTTGCTATGTGGGAAGCTGAAGACCTGCAAACGTGCTCAGACTGACCAAGACAGGAACACCCCAGGAATATTCCTGGGAATCGCACAGCAGTGTGCAGGATAAAGGGTTTTCAGTCCTGCAGTTAGGAAAAAATCCACTAGTCATAGCAGCACAGACAGGTTCCTGCCAGAATCTGTTTACCAAACTTAAGACCTGTTCTGTGGCCACAAAGCAGTTAGACTGCGCCCACCACTGCAGATCGTAAAGAGGTTTGAATGTGGAAATAATCTTGACCATATGAATTATGTGGCTCTGCCTCAGCTCCTGCTTTACTAACTGGCTAGTGGGCTTAGTCTGAAATCGCCTGGGTTCACAGCGAAATGCCATGTGAGTGAATTTCTGTTTGTAGGATGCTACAGATGTGCCTGCCTAAAGCGAGTTTGTTTAAGCTTTTTGTCAGAAAGGAGCCAGCAGAATGTATTCTGTCCTTAGATCTCGCTGCAGTTTTGAACAGTATCTGATGGCTGACCGTGAGTATATTCTACCAGCTCTTGAGTTACTTAACACTCAGTAATTGTTTTTTAGCTAACTCCCTTGCTGGTGCCTATTGGTGTTAGGTTTATCTTTTTTTCCATAATAGGTCCATTCGTTATCATTTGGTATGATAAGATCCAGTAGTCCTAGTGAAAACCCTGTAGTTCTTGGTACTATAAAATCAAGCAATTAAGAAGGCAGCAAGACAAACCCAGTGGATGAGACAGACAAATACACTGAGAATAGGTTGGGATGATGAGGTAAGGGTAAAATGAAAAAAAATAGAGAAGAATGAAGATAAAAAAGAGATGTTCTGGCTTTCTGTGGGGGCCTTTTTTTGTATGGACGGGTAAACTAAACAGGCCTGTGGAAACAGCTTTTGCCCTTTCCTGCTGCCTCCGCCTGGTGCTTGTGCCGTGTTGCTGCCAAGTTTGCATGTCCTGTTAGATTCTGGTTACCCTGGTGATTTACCACGGGAAAGCAACTGAGATCTTCATGGAATGTTAAAATACAGCTGCAGTTAGGTGGGAAGATAAGTGTGGGCACACAGAGACTGCTGCTCAGGGAGGGAGGCTCCTGTGGGTACAGAAAACAGCAGTGCCTGCTGCCTGCCAGTGTTTGTGTCTCGTGTTGGAAACGTGCTCACTTTTAAGAGCTGATGTGTGAACAAGGCCTTAATACTTGTTTATTAGGCCAGGGATTTCCAGGTTGTCTTTTTTTTTCAAAAAAAAAAAGCCTTGTTGCTGCAAAGCACTGGAGGAAAAGAAGGTGTTTTCGTGTTGTTCCATTTTAAAAGAACACTCTTAATAAACTTAGTTTTAAATGTTCTTTGTTGAAATATCCTCTCAAAAATTAAGTAAGTATATTTCTTAGTCCTTTTCATATATCAAGCAGTAGTGCTGGGTTTTTTACGTTGCGTTTTATTACATGCTGTAGTTTGTAGCTGTGCTGAAATGCCCAGCGTGGAAACTGTTTAACTGAACAGCTGCTTTAGTGAGAGCAATACGTCCTGCTTTCTTTTGTGATCCTTTTGTCCATTCTTTGTCCCAAGCATTGCTGCAAGGGTAGTGTTTGCTGAAGAAAGGCTCTGTATAGGCATTTATTAATAAACATGTTAGTGCTTTTTCATTATATGTTACCCTTGAAAAGCTTGGACAATCAGTACTCTGACTTGTTTTCCTTCTTAGTGCTTGGCAGTGGCTTTTTGTTGTAAAACTACCATTGCTTTGGGGGGAAGGAGACAGGAAAGTTAGATGAAATTGATACTTTAACTTTGGAAGGAAGGAAGAAAGAATAAAAATAAACATTTGGATTTTGCAAACAAATAATAGGACAATTATTATTTGCAGCTTACCATTCTTTCTAGTGCCCACCTCATTGCTCTTGAAATGGAAATTGTGTACTGGTTTATGTTTTCAGTGAGTCTAAGCAGTAAGTAGCTGTTACTTGTTCTTCTTAAACTCCTGTTGTGAAGATAGAATGTTTCTTTTAAAATAAACAATAGTAAACCAGCCATAGCAGTTAAAAGATGTTCCCTATAAAGGTGTTACCTTTCTGTAATATTTAACGTCCATTAATGCTCCTGTTAAAGGGAATGGGACCACTCACTGACAGGTTTCCTGGCTGAATGAAACCCTCATGTACTTACTGGGGAAAAAAAAGTAGCAAACTGAGGCTAATTAATGCTAATGTTCATCTTATTTACAGAGATAAGTGTTGTACTCCCATGGAAACTACATAGCTCATTTCCCCTCATAGTTCTTGTGTATCTTTATTTTCCACCTTCACCATTTTTTCTTCTAATCCTTTTTTTTTCTGAAACTTTGACTTTAAATGCAGGCAGGTGATGATTTTCACAAACTGTGTTTTATTTTGGTGTGGGTTGGAATGAGAGAACTGGAAGTTAATGCCACCTTAAGCCCAAAATAAAATGGTAAGCAAACATGCTGAATTTCAGAATTTCACAGTAGATTCTTCTTGTTCTACTGTAATCAGTTACAGTTAAACATTTCACTGTCCTCCTCAAAACAGCAAACCAGTGGCCGTAGCAAACAGCATTGTTGGCATTTTGTGTCAGTCCGAGTCGCTGGCGTGACAGATGGATCTGGCAGGCTGCTGTCGCGCGATGGGAGACGCGCTTAGCTGGGGTTGGGTGTTGCATGGCTCTTCTGCGGCGTCACATCCCTGTTGCCTTTTGGAGCGCTGCAGACGAGGGGCTTTGGGAGGACCAGAACCCCACCTGGTTCTGTTGCTGGGA
This sequence comes from Nyctibius grandis, assembly GCF_013368605.1. Classification (NCBI taxonomy): domain Eukaryota; kingdom Metazoa; phylum Chordata; class Aves; order Nyctibiiformes; family Nyctibiidae; genus Nyctibius; species Nyctibius grandis. Next base: position 6,752,542 of record NW_027167473.1, read on the forward strand.
TAAGAAGTTCTGTTTTGCTGTTTTCTGACGTAAACAAATAATACTCCAGATTCTCTAGTAGAGAATTATTCTCTAGTAGAATACTCCAGATTCTCTAGTTGCTGCTTATTAATACATAAATGGCAGAAGGTAGATTTTAGGAATGGTGCTGAAGCCGAGCAGATGTGGCCAGCACATTTTAAGTAGGGTTATGGTTAGTCAGGACTTTGCCCTTAAGCCTGAGCTGAAGACAAAGTCCGCACCCCAGCTCTGTTCCGTGTTGGAGGGCGAGTCGGTGGTGCCGGCCGTAGCTGTGGGGTCAGCTGAGGACAGGTATTTGGCATTGCAAAGTGAATATTCGTGTGTGTCTGAACACAATTTCAGAGTTACTGTGTCACAAAGGCTCTAGTCAGGGCGACAGTTCAAAATCCCAGCCAATGGTTAACCTCCGGCCAGGCCTTCCGCAGGGTAGTAAACATATCCGTGCTGTCTACTCATCTTCTAGGCTGGCAGTGGTGCTAGTGTTGAACCTGAATTTGGGCAGCGGTAGATTGCCTTTGCTTAACTCTCTCTTTTTTAATGTTTGGCACTTGCCACCTTGCTGTCGTCGGGACATTTGGGAACCAGGGCTGGAGACTGTTCAGACTATCAGGCCACCGCATTCACAAAGTAAACACTAAGAGTGAACCGTGTGGAAATACACTTCTTGCTTCTCTGTGTGCGACCACAAGATGTTTCATGTTAACATTTCTACTTAGAATTACTGTTTTTAAAAAAGAAACAAAGTATTTGCATGCACCCTCCAAAAAAGCATTTAGATTCAGCTATTTTGGAAAGAGAATAAAATTGGAGTGTACAGATTGTAACACAAAAATACACTTGTCCTTAGAATATCAGTAACATTGTAAAAATGCTGAGGCAATGAAGAAGTTTCTTTAGGCCTTGATATTAAACAGTGTTCTGTTAGGAAACAAAATCCTTTTTTTGTAGTGACTATATAGGCTTTTTCCTTCCGTCTTTGGAGTTAGTGTCTGTCTCCTGTTGATTAAATGGGAGCAGGTTATTTTTTTTACTGGCGTAGTTGCCAATACCTTAAGAATTACTCCGGAGCAAGGATCAAAGAAAGTGAGGATAGTCTATTTGTTGGGTTTGTTTTTTTCACTTCATGTGGTGCACTGAGTCAAAACTGTCAGGTTTGATTGTCCAGTTGTACTTAGGCCCTTTGCACTATTAAGGTAATTTTTGAGGCACCTAAATAAGATTTATATAACCCAACATGCATCTGCCGTGGTCAGTGGTAGATGAAGGAGCTTTGTTGTGTCAGAGTGGCCCAGAATGCCAATATTTTCTGGCTGCCAGTGTCTGCCAGCTCTGTCCTACAGGGCTGCTCAGTAGGGCCTGCACTCAGTACTTGCCTATTTTCGGTTCACATCACAGCCATAACATTTAACCTTTCATTTGATATATTACAGTATTTGACACAAGACGTTCTGTATAGCTGAACCAAACCTTTTGTTTCATCTGTTTTGGTTTATTGTTTAGAAGACATGCAATATCTGCCAGATGCTGCTTCCTAACCAGTGCAGTTTTGCATCACACCAGAGAATTCATCAGCATAAATCTCCATACACGTGTCCTGAATGTGGAGCAATCTGCAGATCTGTGCACTTCCAGACTCATGTCACTAAGAACTGCCTGCATTATACCCGAAGAGTTGGTTTTCGGTCAGTATAATGATTACTTTTGTTGTCAATTTATGTATAATTTATGCTTTTAAAAGTGATTTTCCATTTTCATAAGCATTGTTTGTAGAATGCTGCTTCATGGGTTTGAGGTTGTCGTGGCAACAATGCTATTAGTACTACAAATTTTGGAACAAATACCACATTAGGGTTCTGCTTTGTTTTGGGCATCTGCTTTTGTATGTAATTAAATCAGAATATCAGCTATTCTCATCCAGCCATAAAATATGTCAGATTCAGGACTTCACAGTTTATAAGGTCTAGAGAATTCGGTTGTATTTTCCTTATTTTTTCCAAAACATTGAATTTTAGATTGTTCTGTCTGGTAGAACAGTAATTTTCAGTATTTACTGCCAGAATTTATTATTGAGATGCTGATGGGCATACTGCACCTATCTGGTTGCTCTCTTTTCTGTGGGAAGTCAAGATTCCTCAGCTTTACATCACTTGAAAATTACCTTTCTCATTCAAACAGCCTGTTCTTTTGGTTCTTCTTTATTGCTCTTCAGTTTCCCTTTTATTCTTATGTTTCCCTGTAAAGGCAACTCACTGAGAAAACGGGGATCAGAGGCATTTCATGGAAATGTTTAAGTTTTGAAAGGCTTGAAAAATTGTTTTATGTTAGAATTTTACTCGCACGGCATGGCAGGCAGCACAGCAAGAGATCAGAAGCACAGCCCATACAGCCGAGCTTTGCTCAGCACTCCTCAAACATCTCCACTTCGTCCTGTCTGACTGGAGGAGGGCGATGTAAAATCTCAGCGGTAGGCAGCTTCTTCCCCTCGAGGTGCCACAAGTTCATTTACTAGGATGGCTGTGAAATCTTCAACTAAGGGGAGAAAGCGTTTTTACTGCACCAAACCAGCTGCTGTGGCGGCCTGTTTTCGGATTGAATCCATGGCCTGGCACAACTCCGTGTTTCTTTGGGTTCTTCTCCCAAGCAGTAGTCTGTCTTGTCCTACATTTCTGACATCTGCGACCTGCACTCTACTTTCCTTCCCTCTAGTCTGTGTCTCTTGGGTTTGTACGTGGAATCATCTTCAGGGACTCCTGGCCTGCACCAGGAGCGCCAGAAGACTCATAAATCCTTCACTGTGAATCTAACTAAACTTTTCAAGATGTATCGTAAACATCTCATGTCACACTAAGTCAGAATTTCTGTATATGGCGAGACTAAACCAAAAATACCTGCACAAAAAAAGCAGTATCTGGGGAAGTTAATGCCTCCTTTCTTAGACAGGGTTCTTGAATGCAGTGTATAACTATTTCCTGCTTTATTGCTACCATCAGGGCATTAAAACAGCGTCAGAAAACAATTTGATGCTTATATGACAGCAATCGTACTACCCTGATAGATGCTAAAATTAAAATTTTGGAAGGGTAGAGGCTGCCTCTGTTTAAATTGTAAAACTTACTGCAAAATACTAGTCAATAAGAAATTTGTTCATTTGACAGGTTATTTTGTAATTGCTTATTGCAGTGTGTTCTTGGACTTACTTGGTAGCATTTAGTACTGGAGATGTTTGGCACTGAAAGGGACCATTGTGTATAGAAATTCTTATGTACTAATATTAATTCAATTTTTTAATCATTTCATTTTAGAATAGATGCGGAAAGGTCACAAATTTTCGACACAGCAGAAGTATGTCTTTGAAAAATATTTTCAGAATTCCAATCCGGTAGATTGATCTGATTGTAGAGATTTGATTTCGTTGTCCTGAGTTTAAGTCGCTCTGTTTTTTGTTTTTGAATCCAAGTGCTGATTTGATTACATGTACAGAAAATCATTACCAGTGAATCTTCATTAAATCCGAGCAAGGGAAATGGTGGGAATGTTTTCCTTACTGGTTTTCCAGTTTGGTGGCAGTTTCTCAGTTGCTGTGGCGTACCTTGCACAATCCGCTGCATGTGGTAGAAGTGCACTGTGTAAAATCTCTTACAAACTCGCAGAGGATTTAAGCATTCTTTACAATCAATAGAACATTCCTCTGACGACCCTTCTGTCTGTTTTGTAATGCCATGAAGACGTGCTCTGACTTCATATCTCTTAGATTTTCAAATGAAATTTGATGAATTTCTTTTTTCTTACTTTCTCATATGCAAATCTCTGTTTATGTTGATTCTCACTGGGTTGTTTAAACTGACAGAATAACGTAGTTTTATCCAGTTGTGTATATATGTTTCTCTTCCGCTTGCTTGTAAATCAGCGTTGATTCCGTTTCTGTCGGTACTGCTTTGGGCGAGGCTGACCTGACTCTTTTCCACTCTCTTTGCAGCTGCGTGCATTGCAATGTTGTGTACTCTGATGTGGCGGCACTCAAGTCTCATATCCAAGGTTCTCACTGTGAAGTCTTTTACAAGTGTCCTATCTGTCCCATGGCATTTAAATCTGCTCCCAGCACACACTCCCATGCCTACACACAACACCCGGGTATCAAGATAGGCGAACCAAAGTAAGCAAAATTAATCTTCTACTGCACTTGCCTGCGTTTTAATAACTTGTGAAATTGCATTCTGTCCTGTGCTTGTAATCCTCAAAGTCACATGCTGTACAACAGCAGTGTGTTATCCTGTGGGTAACGGGTGGAGCTCGTGTGATGATTTCATGAGTTTTTAGCTGGCAGTTTATTTGGCAGAGGTTAAATTTCCACGAACGTAGCAGTAGCAGTTCCTGAAACACTGCGTGTGACAAGAGAGCAATGTAGTCATTACAAAGATCAGTCGGACAGGCAGCTAGTGCGTTGCTCGTTCTTATTTTTCCATCTGCTTAGCTCATCTGCGTTTTTACTGTGAATTAAGATAATGGGATTCCAAAAAGAACTGCTAAGATTCATCAGGGCTTAGGCAGTGATTTTCGTAACATCTGGTTGAAAAGGTGGGAAGAAGTGATTCTGTTTTTTTTCTGTTACGTGCTCACAGATAGACAGTCATCGGGGGGATTCGGTTCTTCCAGCGCCATCGGTTCACAGGGCCGGGGTGTCCTTGGGAGAGAGGGTTCACAAGTGGCAGCTGTAGAGCACTGACGGTAACACAGGGCCCGACTGGGAACTTGGCTTCGGGGTCTTTGTTTTAAAGACGCTGAACGAACGAGGCCTCTGCTGAAGCCAGCAGGAGCTGCAGGTGCCAACGCGTGGGAGAATCAGGCTTCAGATCTCATCGGTCTTAGCCCGATGCCTTCTCATTGCAGGCCTTTTTCTTCTGCCTCCTTTCTCCTTTGTTGGTAGAGTGCAGTATTGAGAGTAAATATTCAACCGTTTAACTCCGTGTTGTTTCTCTGGGGTGCACAGAGCACACGAGTACATTTTAACAGCTTGCGGACTCAGGAAAGTAGAAGGTGGATGAGAGAAACAAGGTACCATGCAATGTAATAACCAGATTTCAGAAGAGTTTTGTTTATCACTGTTTCTTCTAACACATTAACAGGAGATTTATTCTTTAGGGTGTTTAAGCACACTCGGCCAATCTGCGGCTGCTGGTTTGTCTGTACCTGGCACCTACATTGCGTAGGGCTGCCGTACGCTTTGAAAGCTTAACAAATTCATCCTTGGAAAGGAGTGTGACAGCGTCACACAACGCTATAGATATGACTGCATAAGCTCAGTTAAATTTGTGTTCTTCCGAAGTGAACGTTTTAAAACAACTGACAGGTACAGAAGCTTCTGTGTTTGGAAATGTGAAGCTTTTGAGTTTTCCTGGAGCGTATAAAAGGTGCCTGACCCTGAAGGTGAGTTTCAGACCTCACCCCGTAGGCAGATGGTGCTGAGCTCTGCGTGGCCACAGAGCCTGGCTTCTTGGTGTTCCTCCAGGCACCACAGGGGAGGCCCAGCGTGTCAGCACGTCAGGGGGCTGGGGAGGGGGCTTAGTCTGTCCTGTAAGCGGGCTGAGGCCGGGCCAGTCCCGAGGGACTCCGTACTGGTTCGCAGGAACTGGGCTCACTGGGTAAATGGCTGCGTGCCTCTGGCGTTTACTGGAACTGTGTGATCTACAATTGCATTACGAATGGTTGTCTCAGAACAGATACAGCAAACCATTTGGTGTATGAAAAATGAAGTTTATGTGCAGCAATTCTCAGTGGGATGAAATTAGGTTGTTTTAATATAGGGAAATGGATGGCTGTCTTGTCTTTCAGCTTCGTGAAGCTCTCTCATGTAGCATACCTACATGGTTTTTATGGGAAACCAAAGCTTATATGTGATTTTCCTTTTTCAGTAAACAGTGTAACTTCATAGCAACGGCACTAAGATATTTTTCATGGCTCATCTCTTTTCGGATGTTGGAGAAATCCTTGTTTATCAAGCCAGATTATGGATATATACTGTACTATTGGTACAAAGTGTATTAACCCACAAGTACCCTTTTTTTGGAGAAAAAAAATATGGGAAGGAGAAATACCATACTCTGGTGCAGAAGCTTTCAAAACGCTGAACATCTTTTATGTGATAAGAAAGTGATTTTCCTGTGAGACAACATCTGTATTTATTCTCAGCTAATATGTGAATTTGTTAACTGGATTTTTAGAAGTGAAAAGTGCGTGTACTGTGGCTGCTTTGGTGCGTACTGTGGGGCAGGAGCAGGCACCGAGGAGCCATCCTGGTGCTGTGGCTGCAGGGGAGCTCCCTGCCGTGCTCGAGTCTTGCTGAATTGAGGTGGCTGTAAGCGATGTCCTGGCTGAGCATAACTGCCTTTGAGCTTTGGACAGGGTTTTAAGCTGTTACATGTTAAATGCTGACTACTGCAATTACAAAACAAAGCAGCATACTCAGTTGATGTGTTTAGGATTGGAAATCACGCTTTTGAACGTGGCTGAAAGAAATACTCCAAGTGGGTGTAGGCACAGCTCATACTATTAGGTATGTTGGTATGAATTTAGCCGAGTGCAGTCTTTTCTCAGAGACCTGTCTGAAATTTGGATCTCCACCAGATAGTTCTTGTGCTTCTGTGAAAACCAAGTCTTTTAGCTTACATAGAAAATACACATATTCTGCTCTTACTGGTTGTAGAAAGAGATCATTTTTATATGTGATAAATTCAGAAATATGTCAGATTTTTTGTAGCAGATTTACTTTCTCCTGTCAGTGCTCACGAGTGCTGCATTACCCCGGGCTGTGGTCGTTAAGGGCTCGAGAAGAGCCTTGCCAGCAGGTCGAGGGAGGTGATTAGATTTCTCTTGCATCTGATGATCTGTGGCGAATTTCTGTGTTACTTTTCTTTCACGTGTCATATCCTTTCATTCATTTTCCAAGTTAAAAAAAAGTGTGAAGTTTCTGAAAGAAAATAATTATTTATTATTTATAAACAGATACATTAAAGGGTTGCAGTTTGAATGGCTAATCTTGTTGTTCACCTTTAGTCACCAGGGAAATCATTCTTAATACAATCAAACATACAGATAAGCAAAACCAACAAGCAAAGTATCAAGTAAATAGTTACACAGAATGCAATTTAAACTATACTTTTCATTGCAAAATCATCAGCAGAATGAAAGAAGCTTCAGACTATTGTCATGTAGTAGTTGTTGCAGCATTTAGGTCAGAGGATTTTGTTTCTGGTTTCCCTGTGTTTTTTGTCTGTTGGACAGACACTTGACAAGGATCTGCTAAAAATACAACTATTTTCAGATTGTTTAATAACTTTCTTAGGATTTTGTCATACAGAATTTCAACTATCATATTCATTTTCAGGGACTGTGCTTTTAGTGTCCAGTACTTACCTTGTTCTTTGTTAATTAGTATATTTGTTTCTAAAGCACATTGCTTCAATAGACAGATTCTTAAAGGCTTGTAATTGTAAGACAGAGAAATACCTTCATGCAAAGCTTCAGAGCATTAAGAGAGCCTAGGTTTGGCATTCAGGAGGTTCAAAGCCATATACATTGCCAAAAATAAATTTATCTTGAAGTTTATTACCAATTATGACTGCATCAATCACTCCCTTAAAACGTACTGCCTTTGCAACCTGGAACAGGTATATTGTCCTTTAGTTAGAATGTGAGTTCAGAAACTGCAGACATTGAACTTTCAGGGTATCCTAAGCAGATGTTGGTGGTACATACGTAACTGGCATACGCTGTTGTTTTCTGGCTTCTGGTTTGCACTTTTCAATGATTTTTCTTTCGATTCTTCTGTTTTTTCTGCTGCTCCCACATTCTGAAATTGAAGGATGTTTTGAATTAGTTTAATTTTAACTTTTTCAGGCAGTGTGAAATGATTGCTTAGACATGTCAGATCTTACCTCTGCTGAGAAAAAAGTTAACGTCATGATTCTTGCAAATAGATCATCAACATGACTGACATTGTTTATTGTACTTCTGTTTTTAGAATAATATATAAATGCTCTATGTGTGACACTGTGTTTACTCTGCAACCTTTGCTCTATCGCCACTTTGATCAGCACATTGAAAACCAGAAGGTGTCTGTTTTCAAGTGTCCAGACTGTTCTCTTCTGTATGCACAGAAACAGCTTATGATGGATCATATCAAGGTGTGTAGGCATCTTCTCTTGTTTCGTTCGTAGATACCATTTGTCATGCAATATATGCTGTGGGAAAATACTGTAAAAAGGCGCAGAATAACAAGAAGACTGATGAAAGAGATGTTAATAATTCCAAGAGAGCAATCTGTGAATAATGTTCTCAAATGTTAAAAATTTACGTTTTCCATGATCTCCAGTGTATCTGTGGTGTAATCACTAACGCAGTTTTTCTGTATGAATGTTGATTTTGCTGTACTAGGAATATCTGTGCCTTGCATTCAATAGGTCATTTTATCAAAATAATAATGGGTATAGTGAAGTCAGTCCGGTCCTATAAGCATTGAGCCTTATTTGCAGTATTCTGAGTATTATTCCAATTGTTAGGAGCTGAGAGTTGTAAAATCAGACCTTTGAGGTTCACAACTCAGCGGTAGGAGCCAGTATGTGTCTTGAGTAGATGCAGAGGTTATTTGTGTGTGTGTTCACATATGCACATGAACACATGCATGCTTTGAAAAACCCTTGAAGTGGATTTTCTCATAGATACCCTTATAACTGAAGATTTACTGTCATCCTTGCAAGTCACGTTATTAAGAATCAGCAGTCCCATGGCTACGATTTGTTAGCTGTGTATTTTAAATATACTGTGTTGCCTTGTTTTATATATACCAAATCTGTTAGCAGTACTGACATTTCTTATGCCTTATTAACATGATCTGGTGCCTGGCCAGAGCTGAAGTTATTTACACCATTGCACAGTATTATAGTCCATAACGGTAGCACTTAATTCAGCGGGTTTTTCTTGCAGTGACACATAAGACTTAGTAAAATTTGTGGGTGGAAAACCAGACATCTTTCTTGTCTGCCCTAACCATTGTTTTGCATTTGAGTCTCAACTATGGCACTTGTAACCTCAGAAATCTCTGAAGTTGTGTTGAAAACAAGATCACAAGTCTTGAAAAAACAGTTGGTCTTAAAGCCAGTCTTAAGCTTGAGGAGGAGCTAGGGAAAGGCTGACCCAAGAAATTCAGGAATACCAGGACTGGGTATTTCCTTTGTTTCTGAACTAGTGCATGTTTACTGTAAGAATAGTCTTGCATTTATGCCAGATACCTTAAATGGTCCTCTTTTGGCTTTAGTGTTCCATGCCAGTGTTTGTACTTCAACTAGTAATTTTTTAGCATGTTTCACTATAAATGATTCAGACATTTTTGAGAACAAAATTAGAGGATTAGAACATACACGTGCAGTAACAGTCTTACTGCTTTTATTCAGAATTGCTAGTGCTTTTGCATTTAGGATGTGTGTATAGTAGTAGGGACAGCAGCAGAGAAGTATAAACTGGACTTCAGTTAGGGGGGAATGAAAAAACAGTAACAGGGTATAGATAAAACCAGCAAAGGACTCGGGGAGAGGACGAGTGCCAGACAAGGGCAGAGTTCAGCCCAGCTGCACAAAAAGTAATTGTTTGGTGTGGCTAGACATAAACCATCAAGGCAGAGAAGACCTGGATGAAAATAGAACAGAAAGGGAGAGAAGGAAGCTCAGAAGGAGGTTATTTAAAGCTAAAAAAAATCACCTAGAATAATTCCTGCAGATGTGAATGTTTCTTGTTGGCAAAATGTGTGTCTCCTTTTCCCATAACGGCTAGCTACAAGAATTTCTAACAGTGAAGGTCTGGACTGGAGCTGTGGCACTCCCAGTTCTGCTGGTGACCAGTGCTGTGATCACTGTGACTCCGTGTTATGCTTTAATAATTTTTGTTTATTTTCAGATAAAAAAATGGAATTTCAAGTACTGTATTTAAAAGACATTTAGAAAGTTGAGCATTAACATTTTACATGCTGGGATGGAATCTCCAGGTCAGTCTTCAGTTGCCTGAAAGTATTACAAGGGCATGTAGTGGTAGGATGAGGGGGCACGGTTTTACACTGAAAGAGGGGAGATTTAGATGAGATCTTAGGAAGAAATTCTTGGCTGTGAGGGTGGTGAGAGCCTGGCCCAGGTTGCCCAGAGAAGCTCTGGCTGCCCCCTCCCTGGCAGTGTTCAAGGCCAGGTTGGATGGGGCTGGGAGCAACCTGGTCTGGTGGAAGGTGTCCCTGCCCGTGGCAGGGGGTTGGAACTGGATGGGCTTTAAGGTCCCTTCCAACCCAAACCATTCTATGATTCTATAGGAACCTCTTTCCCCCTACCCCGTGCTTCTTTCTTCTTGTCCTGGTGCAATGGGACACTAAAGGCAACCTCCTCCTTTACTGCACAACTTCAGTTGTTCTTAGAGCCAGTCAGTTGGTCCTGTGTGCTTTGCTTTTTAATGCCATTTTAGTTTTTTAAATTTCTGGCTTTTCTTTTAAAAGTTGTTAAATAGAAGAACATGTTCTACAGATCAGGTTGATATTTGCTGTAGACCCGGCAGGTAGTCCCAAAAGCCACAGGATTTACAAAAGAACTTCACAGTGAAGTGTTGTGCTGGAATATCAGATTTCTATTCTTACATTCTCAGACTCAAGAACGTATTGAATGTTTTTTTGTTTCTGAGATTATGTTTGGGATGGCCAGCCTTTTAGATGTGAAAGAGACCTTGACAGTGGGATCCACGTTCAACGGTGTGTGAAGTCTGGGCTGCGGCCACCTTTGTTGGCCCAGGACCCTGCAGACTCATTCCTGTTGTGTCCGTGTTCGTCTCTGAAACTCAGACACACGGCTGAAGCCCAGGTCCTGAACCAGTCATCTTTTTGGTAGGCTCAGGTACCGCACCAGCATGTGACACTGGCACCAGAAACTGCAGAAGGAGGAGGTGGAAGAGTTCTTCCCTTCTTACTGATTGTTTGCTTAAAGTCTAGAAAGAAATCGGTGAGGAGGCGTCACTACCTAGGAGCTGCAGGCTGCTTGAGATCAGCTTGTTAGACACCTCTTAGCTGTCCCCTGGTCTTGGGGACCCCATCAGCCCCGCACACCTTTGCTTCTAAGGACTGTTAGCAATGTGGCCCTAAGTTAGAGTGCTCATAACCTGAGCAAGACAGGGCTTAGCTCAGCCTCAGCCTAAAATATTAATATACCCTAAACAATATAGTCGCCTGATCTTTCCAGAATTGCCTTTTCTTGTCTTATTTACCAACGTGCCAAGTCAAAATTCCTCAGTAAAAACCTTTCCTTCTTGGAAATCTCTAGTCACATAGTTTGAAGTGAGGATGCTCAGCTGTGTTAGGTAAGTAAAGTAAGAAATTCAACTTAACATAAAGGACTTCTTGAGCCCTTTTTTCCTCCCTATTAAACAGCAGTTTAAACTTAACCTACAAAGTCTTTTTTTTTTGGTGAAAATATGTAGCCACTGAAGAAAACTTCTCTGTAGCTGCAGATGGTGTCTTAGTGCTGTTGGCTAGTTTCTCTTTATGCTAGGCCTTGCCTTTACTTAATCATGTTTCTTAAAGTTAAGAATGTGATCCGATATTAGTATGACAAAGAAGTAAATGAAGACTTTTGATTCAGAGGGACTTTGCATTTTGTCAGTACAACTGTATGCATCTATGTTAGTTTTGTACTTTTTTTTTCTCTTTTATTGTAGTCTATGCATGGAACTTTGAAAAGTGTTGAGGGGCCACCAAACCTGGGGATAAATCTGCCTCTCGGTACTAAACCCACAACTCAGAACTCAGCCAGTCACAACAAAGAGGACACAAAATCTGTCAACGGAACAGAAAAGCTGGAGAAGAAATCTGCTTCTCCCATAAAGAAAGCGGAGTCTAAAAAAGTCTCAAATCCTGGCTGGACGTGTTGGGAGTGTGATAGGCTCTTCACGCAGAGAGACGTGTACATCTCTCACATGCGGAAGGAACATGGGAAGGTAAATGAATAATATTCAGTTACAAAAAAGTAAATTAAACCTGAAATGCTAAGTCATTTTTTTCCAAATTCAGTTGTGTTTTTGCAAATAATTCCTTTAAGTTCCATCGTTATTCTTCTCTGTTCTTATGTCTATTTCATCTTTCTCTTTGGCTGCTTACTTTTTGTCATTTTCTACATGGTCCTACTGAGAAAATCCACACGCTCTTACTTAATTGTAGGCTTGTTCATCCAGTACCAAAATTTCTTCAAGATGGAAAGAGTGAAAGATGTTCCAGTATTTCATATCCAAGTCACCTAATCTGATCCAGGTTCTTATTTCTTCCTTTGTGCCTGCTCAGTTCCCTCTCTCTTTAATTAAGCAACTCACGAGCTATTCACAAAGTCCATTGTCATGTGAGGTATCTGAAGATAATTAGTTTCAAACTTCTAATTGCCGCTTTTGCAGGATCAGAGTGAAAGTCTGGAGCTGTAACCCTTCTTAGCTGATGCCAGACTGGATTATTCAGAGGTATTCGTAGGAGAGGTATTGCCATGTATAGCCTCTGTAGGCAGATTCTTCACTTTTCAGACCTTACTGGGAAATGCCTGCACAGACAGACAGACTCACATTTTCTGTAGCCTCTTCCTGAGCGGGTTGAAGGTAAGCCAGCTGTAGGGTAGGAAATTTGTAGCCACCTTGGTGTGACTCTGCCTGATCTTAAAAGTGATGTTTTTTTAAAAAAAAATGTTACTAGCCCAGACAAAGGGTGGTTCTAACAAGTCTGAACAACTCCTGGCTTGAAACTGGATCGTGTGTGTCTGCACTCGGCCGGGTAGACGTACGCTGAGCTTCCTAGGGCTCGTGTGTGTTTCTGTGAAAGGACAGATGTTTTCTAAGCAGGAATTGCTTTACCAGTTCCGACTTGCTGTGCATCTAATTGAACATCCTCTTTCTCACTGTAAAGACAAGATGCTGTACAACAGGTCCCCTGCACCTAATTACAGAACTAATTTTTCAGTTCTTTTGGTTTTGGCTGCCATTGCAGAAACTAATGCATCCAAAATCCTATTTGGGTCTCTATCCAGAATCTTCCCAACGAATTTAGAGAGTGTGGTGTCGTGGATGGTTACCCCAGGTGGTGCCCCTGGTGCTCGGAGAGGGACTGGCTCCTGCTGAGCACAGTCCTCCTGCTTTCCTGACCAAGCGCTTGGTGCATCCACACTGTGCAGTGGCCTCAGCAGCGACACAAGCTCAGCCAAGGCAGCCCGTGTATGTTTGTACAGCATGGTGCAGGGATGTTTCTTGATAGAAGCCCTAGTATGACTTCACGTGTCATTTCATTTTATTTCATTTTATAAATTCTACCCAGACCATTGCAGTCATAAGCGTACTGCAAAACATATTGATTAACGCATTAGCATTAATGACTCTGCACCATGTGTACACACTGTAAGGTTTTCACTTCTTAACAATTTAAGAGCAAAATATGTTGATTTCCTTTTATTTTAATTGGCCTTTAAACGTGGAAAGGAAGTCTAGGCTGAACAGCACTGTACCTCTAACAGCATTATGCTGACTAGCCCCAGTAAAATTACCATATCCTGTTTCCTAATGGGCTGCTTCACATTTGCATGAGTGACCTTTCAAAACTGCTTTTCTTTCCTTCCCCCACACTCCATGTGAGTTTGGTCTGGATAGCAAAAGGTCTCTCGTCTCACTGTAACATCTCTTACTCCTTTAGCCATTCCAGACATGACTTTTTCCCATGTACAAACCTTCCACCGTTCACTCCAAACTTTGCAGTAAATGATAATTTTCAGTAATTACATCACCTCTACATGAACATAAAGTTCAGCACTTGGAGCACAAATATAAGATGGATGGTTTTGAGTTCCTTAAGCATTTCTGTATGGCTTGAGCTTGTTAGTATTTAGGATTGAGAATTCTTTTTTTTATTATTATTATCGATTACATTAGGCACCAGAGAATGACTCATGTCATATTAAAACATCTGCGTGGCTTATTGTGCATCTCCATCGTTTAGGAATTTGTAACTTCTGAGGAAGGTAAGAATAAGTCTTCTGCTCAGTGGCCTCAGTTGGAATAGTAGAATAAAATTATATGATTTGTTTTTTTCAGTTTCCCAATAAATGCAGGGAAGAGAGTGTTATTGACACTATGCAGGAAAACTACAGTCACTGCTAGAGCAGAAAAAAGCAATCCCAGGAACGTGATTTTTCCTTCTAGATACTTGACTGGTTGTATGAAACTGTCCATTCCTTCACTTGCATCTGACTAGCGGGCATGAGCCCTCCCTCAGACTGGAACACTTGAAACCTGGGTCTGTATGATCTGGATTTCTTTTGGGAGGCCCCAATAAAATCCATTTCTTCTTCAGACCCAGGACACCTTGATTCTGGCAGGAATCATTATACTGAATGATAAGTGTGGGATCCTGGCCCTGACTGGATTTTTGAAAAGTAAACTGGAAAAGTAATCTGGAAAGGTCTTCAATTAGATTTGTTTGGTCAGTGTTTGGATTTAATTTCCAAGATGTTGTTTTGATTTCCTTGTTACTGCCAAAACAGCAGAAATTACAGATATGAACAATCCAGTTACCTGTGAAAGGAAGCAGGAACTCGGATGGGCAGTGTTTGCGTTTCCTTGCTGCAGCTGCTCCGGTTGGTAGGACGTGCCATTTGAACTGAGTTCTAGGACTGATGGAATTTAAGGGACAGGACCGTGTCATTCATCCTTGGGGCTCGTATACTCCACAGTTTTGGAGATGTTATTTCTTCAGATACTAGAGCTCCCGTGGCCATGTTCAGCTGGAGTGACATAGATGGAGACCACTCCGTCCTCTTCAGCTTCCTTCCTTTTCCTTCTCCTTCCACTTAACAAACTGTAATAGAAGACCCACAGAGTTCCCCACATAGATGGCCCTCAAGTTGGCATCGGACAGCCTCTCATTTCTTCATGACTCTTCTGAGCCCTGTTAGTGTGTCAGTGTCCGTGACGTTCCACCTTGGTCCTTATGTGCTCTTCACCCCTCCGTGTAGGTGACTGATGAGCTCTCTCAGTCAGCAACTGCAGACGTAGCTTGGTGATGGGAAGGGAAAGGGTACTTTATGGTGAAAGCGAGTCTCTCACCGTACTGCCTTTGCTGACCCAGAAATAACCCACTGATCTTCCTTGCCCCTTTGGTGGAAGAAATTCTCTTCACGCACGGTCTGTGACACCAGTTTCCAGCTGGTGGTAGGTGTGTGTGTAACTCATGCTGGAGAGAGGTCTGGGTCCTCTGACCTCTGCAGCCTTGCTGTGGGAGTGGTGTGTACTCGAAGACCCAGTACCAGCCACTGGTAAGTGATGTTTCTTTCCTGTTATTAACAGGTTTGATACATGCGCTACTTTCACTGAGCTTTTTTAATTAATGTATTTTTCTTTTTTTTTTTAAAGCAAATGAAGAAACATCCGTGTCGACAATGTGACAAGTCTTTCAGTTCATCCCATAGTTTATGTCGTCACAATCGTATCAAGCACAAAGGCATTCGCAAGGTTTATACATGCTCGTAAGTTCTACTTTTTATTTATTTAGGAACAGAGTATAAACCAACAAACAACACTGCTGGTTTAATTTCTTCTCTTGATTGCATAGAAGCCAGTATCCCATTCATTCAAATGAATCAGGTGTTTAGATACATAGACAGGCCAAACTGTTCAGGCTGTGCTTTGCTATGGAAAGCCCAAGGCCCCGTGGGGTGGGAACTGGAGGCTGCCGTGCACAGCACAGCGTTCACCAGAGGCTGTGTGGCGCCCTGTCTGCCTGCACCGCAGGTGCCTGACACAGCCCGTCCATCAGATCGTTTCTAATGTACCCTTAATTTGTACTTCAGCCTGCATGAGCTGGCGAGCCTAGACACTGTCTCTCTGGGTATATGACAGGCAGCAAGTGTCTGGTCTTTGCACACCCTTTCAGCAGAAAGCTTCTTGTGGCCTACAGCACTTTTTTTTTTTTCAATAAAGTTAAATGAAACAGCATTTAAAAAGTTAAAAAGAGGTTTAGAAGTGATGCAGATTGTGAAAGACAAGTTTGTTCTGCTGGTTAGTTTGAGGTTGGGAAGGGAGCTGAGGAGGAATGACTGGTTCCAAGGAGATAAAGTATTTGTATTTGAATGCAGCATTAAGTGTCGTTTGGAGCCAACATTCATCCTACATGGAAGCTGATTGCTTTCCCTATTAAATTTAACTTGAGAACTTGGGAAGGTGTCTAACAGATTGTACAGTTTGGTGATGTTAGCAGAGGTCCAAGAAACAAACTCAGATGCTCCCAGGTTTTATTCTGACTCACACTTTGTACCGTTTTTGATATTCTCTTCAGAGAACTTCTCATTTGCTCTGAATATAAATTGCTCAAACATTTCTAGTTTTATTTTGTAACTATGCTCATTTTCTTGTAATACTTACTCATGCAATTGATTGGAAAAACATTATCGCTATCTTCAATAGATCGTACTCTAGTCTGGATTTATTTACTAGTCCTGTTTGTATCCTTCAGTGTACTACGACTTGTGAAGCGTGACGTTTGGATCTCTGCATGTCCACTTTGTGTTTATGTAGG
This sequence comes from Nyctibius grandis, assembly GCF_013368605.1. NCBI lineage: Eukaryota > Metazoa > Chordata > Aves > Nyctibiiformes > Nyctibiidae > Nyctibius > Nyctibius grandis. The sequence continues at coordinate 6,769,175 of NW_027167473.1, forward strand.
CACTGCCCAGATTCAAGACGTACTTTTACCAAGCGGTTGATGTTGGAAAAACATATTCAGCTGATGCATGGCATTAAAGACCCTGATGTGAAAGAAATGACCGAATCAACCAATATGGAAGAAAGGGAAGTAAAAGAAGACACAAAGGTAATCACTTAGAGTTGTTCAGTCAGAGAGAGTGAATTTTTTGTGGGTGAACATTCAGGATCTTTAAATAGATGCAGGTATTTTGATCCCATAAATGTCTGATCTTCTGTGAATTAGAGCCCAAAAAATGTCTCAAAGGTTCCTGCAACGAATTCTGTCATGCTTGAACTACAACATGTTTTTGGAAAGACTTTCTGTTTGGTTTGATCACTGAATGATGGAGAATATAGCTCACCCCTTAGCAGTTTAAGAGCACCTTTCAAAACCTCTGCAACCGAGTCCTCTCATAGCCACAGAAAAACTACAGGTTATGTAGAAGCAATGGGACCTTCTTCCAAATATCCAGCCGTGAGCTTGATACAGATGTTACCATGAAACTGCTTTAAATCTGATGGTTGAAATACAGCGGGATCCCCGGCTGTACTTGGCGTTGGTGCGGCCTCACCATGAGTGCTGTGTGTGACTCTGGGCCCCACCCTTTAAGGAGGATGTGAAGGTCCTTGAACGCGTCCAGAGGAGGGCAACCAAGCTGTGAAGGGCTGGAAGGCATGTCCTTGAGGGGAGGCTGAGGGGTGACCTCAGGGCTCTCTGCAGCTTCCTGAGGAGGGGACGTGGAGAGGGAGGTGCTGAGCTCTTCTCCCGGGGATCCAGGGACAGGACGCCTGGGAATGGCTCAAAGCTGCGCCAGGGGAGGCTCAGCCTGGACATGAGGAAGCATTTCTTTACCGAGAGGGTGGCCAACCCTGGCACAGGCTTCCTGGGGAGGTGGCCGATGCCCCGTGCCTGTCAGTGTTTGAGAGGGCTTTGGACAATGCCCTTAACAATGTGCTGTGACTTCTGGTCAGCCCTGAAGGGCTCAGGCAGTGGGACAATGATCGCTGTAGGTCCCCTGTTTATAGTGTATTAGATACTGCAGCTCTGTCAGAGCTGACAAAAAAAAAAATCGATGTGCAATTTATAGTAAAGAAAACCTCTAGTTTTCCAACATGTACAACATATTTGCTTGTATTATTTCAAATTCTGTGTTATCAGAGTTGTGCTGGGATCTGCCAAGGGGAAGTTTTTCAAGTTGGCAAGTCACACATGGTTATGACAAGACCTGCGTGTTTATGCTTACATGATACACCATTTGTGGCTTTTTCTAGGTTCCTAGTCCAAAGCGTAAATTGGAAGAAGCTGTACTGGAGTTCAGGCCTCCACGAGGTGCAATCACTCAGCCATTGAAGAAGCTAAAGATCAATGTTTTTAAAGTTCACAAGTGTGCTGTTTGCGGCTTTACGACAGAAAATCTTCTCCAGTTCCACGAACACATTCCTCAGCATAAATCTGACGGCTCTTCCTACCAGTGCAGGGAGTGCGGGCTCTGCTACACATCTCACGTGTCCCTCTCCAGACATCTCTTCATTGTACATAAGCTGAAGGAGCCGCAGCCCGTATCCAAACAGAACGGCTCTGGGGAGGATAGTCAGCAAGAAAATAAACCCAACCACGAGGACGAGTCGTCCGACAGCGCGGCATCGGACAGAAGATGCAAAGTGTGTGCAAAGACTTTTGAAACTGAAGCGGCCTTAAACACTCACATGCGAACACACGGCATGGCCTTCATCAAGTCAAAAAGAATGAGTTCAGCTGAAAAGTGATCAGGTTGTTTGGGACACAGAAACCTCTCTCCACATTGGAATACTAATGACATTTTTGCTACGGAAAGTTCAAGGGATAATAGTGTTAACAGTACTGTTCAGGCTGTTGCAATATATTCTGCATAAAAGTGTCCCCTTCACCTCATTGTCTATACCCTCAAAACCATTGAAGCAGTATTTGAGTTGAACAGAGTTTGTATATATTTAAACTAATAACTTTTATACTCTTTGTTATGTGTTTGTATGGGTATCTAGTGGAAAAATTGTTTTTTTCTGTTTTGTTTCTGTTTTTTTCTGGTAAGTTTCTTTAAAACAGAGTTCTGAATGCTGGGGCAGTTCCTTAGGTTCTCTTAAACTGTTTCGTATTTGAATGCTTCTGAAAGAAAGTTTAGCTAAGAGAAGTGCACCAGAAGGCAGTGCTTGGAGGGGAGTGGGAGAGGAAGGAAGCTAAGGGGAGAGTCTTAAATTCTAAGAACTTGTGCTTCTAAATGTCTAAGGAAGCTTTTAAACTTTCTCTTAAAAATATGTATTAAAAAAAAAAAAAGAAAAAGTACCACTGCATGTGTAAAATGCAGTGCTGGTTTTAGGTGGCAACACCAGAACAGGTGCCAAGCCCCTAGAGTGATAAAGTACTTTTGACAAGTACAATTGCACAACTGTACGTATCATGAAGTGACTTTGTAGGCCATCAGGTGCTCGTGATCAAAGCTCCAGTTGTTACAAAAGGGCTGGGCTGCTCTGGACTTAGCAAATAAGATGTAATTAGAGGAATAGGTTTATAATTATGATGTTTTTTGTCATGTAATTTATTAAACATTATATAGAAGCGAGTACACAGCACTATGTATTTTCCTTTATTCTGGTTATCGAAAGAGAATAGTTAACCCTGGCTGCAGGGGTTGGTGTTTCCCAGCTCTGCACGCTAATGCCAAATGTCCTGGTGCTCCGTGTCACACCCAGCCGCAGCCGCCGAGGAGCTGCCCACCAGCCCGCGTGGGCATCACCGGGGTCTTTGAAGCCGGTCCCACCGCGTCGGCCGGGGGTCTGACACCACTAGTTACACGTTCACCCAGTACTAAAAGGTACCAGACTGTCCCTTTCGTATATGGTTCTCTGTGAGAGTTATATTTTTGGTTTGTTTTTGCATTTTATACCTTGTATGTATCCCTAAAACAAATTTTGTACTTTTTTTTAAAACAAATTGTGTATATATAGATAGCTGCATGATATCCAGTAGTAATTGTTTGGTTCCTTAAAAGTCTTGCTGCTGTCAGATGTTACTATACACTATGTCCATTACAACTGTATTAAACGCATTTCATATGTAAATAAATGTGGAGCATTTTGCCCCTAAAGATTTGTGAGATTCTGTTATTTATCATGAAATTTTAACAGTTTTAAAAATGGAAGTGTTTGAAAAAATATGGATCCTTCTCAGCCACCTCTGTAAAACTTCCTGATCACTCTGGAAATTGTGTGTCGGATACATTCGTTCTGCCTTCTCTCTCCTTCCTCATTCTTAATTTGGGTCGTTGGTAAATGCTTGTTATCCCATTTATATTCCTGGCCTGTCGCGTGGTTATGAGGTACTGCTCCATCCCACAGCGTACAGCGGGCGTCGCAGGACCTTCGTGTGTGATGTACACCGGCCATCACTGCCCTTCCCATCACGTGTATACCTCTGGAACACTTGTTTGTTGATGTGCACTGTCAACTGTACAACAAATGAGTTCTCACTATGCAGAATGGTGTTTTGTATACAGTGAACAGATAATAAAAGTTAAATTTTCACAGCCATTATTAATACTTTTGGTTATTTTTCCTTTTCACCGTCTTGCCACCCGCAAGGGATGCTGTGAACCAGTAACTTACGTCATTGTTGGTGCTGCCAACAGGCAAAACACTAACGGTCACTGCCAGGTCATGGGAAGGCTGTTGGGCACGGTGTGAAGTCGCTCCGCGGTCACAGCCCCCTTCCCAAGCTCAGGGAGCTCCTTCTGGCACAGCCGTTGGCAGTAGCTCCGTCCAGTTTTAACTGGAAGATGGATGTAAGTCTCCTAGTAACCTCTTGAGAGGTTTGAGGGATAGTGGCTCTTGAACTGCCCAGTGATCTCTAGATGCATTCCTGTGTCAGAGTTTACACATGCTTGGGTGCGGCAGAGAAGCGTAACTTCTCCTCCAGGTAAATGGTTCCTGAGCCCACCCAGCTCTCAGACAGCAATACAAAAACAAAGAGAAAACCCAGTTATAGCACTGAATAAATCCATGAACACCTGCACTGCGCACAGCTTACGCATCTCCAATTCCCCACCAGCACCTCAACAGGCAGAGCAGACCCGGGACAGGCACGGGGAAGGACAAACCAGGGTACGGCTCACCAGCAGAGTAAGGATGGCCACAGCAGATACGCCGGAGGTTACTAAAGCCCTGGTGATATGAGGAGGGAATGACTGGCACCCGCTGTTCAGCCCAGCATGGCACAGGGGCATCAGCAGCCCCAATCCTTCATGGTCCCCCCGCCCCCAGGATAACCATACACTTGGGGGCTGTGCTCCTCGCTCTACCCCTAAGCTCAGCGAGAAATGTCACTAATTAAACGGCTGCACGTGTTGTCCAGTGCATGGCCCCGCCAACGACTCCCGTGTCCATCTGCCTCTTGTCTCTGCGGGGTCATTGGGCGTGATGCCCGTGCGTGGTGCCGCGGGTACCCGGTGCTTGCAGGGCTGGCCGTGGCTTGCCCAGGGGGATTCGGCCGTGGCCGGGCCAGCCGCCCTCCTGCAGAGCTGGCTGCAGCAGCAGTTGAACCCGGCTGAGCACCGTCACTGCTGGACTTGTCTGGGGGTTTATTGCTGGAGGGCACTTAGAGATGCACAGCTTGACCCTCCAAAGGCCCGAATGTTCTCAGTTCTTAACCTCTGTGTGTCTGTGGGGAATTCAGCACGGCAGGTCTGTTCAGTTTCAAAAGGATTTATACATAGCTCTGACCTTTTCATTCTGTTAATATCACCTTTCTCGGTACACCCAGCGCACACGCTGCTGCCAGGCCAATAATGGGACACAGAAAAACATATTTTATTTTAAAACCTATCTCAAATATTAGGGCAGTTCAGGAGTTGATTCTTTGTATTTGAATTTCAGATTATTACTAAAAGGTTACCTGCCTGGGCGCCCAGGACGAGGGGTGGGGGGTGGAGTGGAAAGAGAAATCAGTACAGAACTCGGCAAACACAGCGGGCACGAGCGTCCCTGCCCCACAGCCCCGGCTGCACACACAGGCTGGGCACCGCGGGCAGAGGGGGACGCAGAAGGAGCACGAGGAAGGAGCACCTCAGCTCCTCCCTGAGCACTGCATCCCGCTGAGAAAAAGCGTATGTTCTCCTCAACAGTGACTGTGCAAAAGCTGGTTTAATGAGATTTCCTTCATAGCTTTCCTCCCTGGGGGCCAGAAGGTCCCTCTGAGGGCACGGCCCGGGGGCTCCGGCAATGCCCTCCCCGGCGCAGGGGACGGCCACCGAGCAGGGTGACCGAGCCCTGGCAGACCTGGCACGTGCAGAGATCCCTGTCTGCACCGAACCACCGCCCGGGATGACCGATGCCAGCCCAGGGAGAGCGGAGCCGCGTGCTGGGCACCATGCTCTCCTCCACTGCTGTGGGGTGCTTTGAAAAGCCCTGGTACAGCGAGGCGTTGGCATGCCCCAGGTTCAGCTGGAAGGTGAACTGGAGGCACGACAGATTTCTTCTCTGACCCCCTGGTTTCTGCTTTGAATGGAAAAATGTATTTGGAGCAGCCACGTGACTATCAGCGCAATGATCTGAGCGTTGTGTCCTTCACAGCCATGTCCCCTAACGTGATTTGGCAGAAGCCTTCATCCACTTTGCTTATTTCGTATTCTCAAATCCTGCTATTTTGTATGCAATGGTGCTAATGTGACGGCGGGGATGGGGATGCGCCGCGCTACCAGGGCTGCTCTCCCCGGGCCCGTCCGCCGTCGGCTCGCGCTGCCGTCGCTCCGCGTGCCAGATTAATACCGAAGGTCGAGCACAGCAATATTTCCTGGTTTAAGTGACCGTCACTTTCCCAGTTAAAATGCAGATGAATGCAATCAGGCTGTAACTGGAGGAGCTACTGCCTCGAAATACCACTTGGCCATCGCATTTACATACCGTTGCTGTGAGCAAAGCGAGCAGAGCCGTTAGCTGCTCTGCAGTGAGCAGATGCCGCACCGGCATCACTCCGGACGGCTCACCCCGCAGAGGTGGCTCCCACACACGATGTGCTCTGCTCATGTAACATCGAGCACTTTCCAAATGCTCATAAAAGCCTTTGTAAATCTTTTTACCTTCCCCTCATTTACTCTTGGGCAGTTTTAAAAATTATTTTTTTTCACTTGGAAAAGCCTAAACATTTTTTCAAGTTATTTCTTGGGGGAAGGAAAAGGGAATATTATTTGCTAAATTCAACTGAATGTTCAGATAGTTTCATCCCTCCCTCTCCTTCCCCTTTTCCCCCAGAAAAAGAAATTCTTTTCACAAATAAACCACTCCCTGAACCAAATCTACTCAGCTGTAATGAGATCAACTACCCAGATACCGGGCTGCAGAGCGGACTAGAAATTTTGCCTCATACATTTAGAAATAAAACCATGCGAAGTGACATTCGGGTTGAAAACTGTGCCTATGAATAGATGCTTGCCAGCGACCAAGACAGATAAGAAGATTAATGAGAGAAGTTACACAAGACAAAAGCCACGCAGGAAAGTGCCGTCTGCCATAACCTGCGGAGAGGAGAGGAGAGGAGAGGAGAGGAGAGGAGAGGAGAGGAGACAGGAGGTCTCAGAGGCTTTTACACAGGAATCCTTGCTGAGATGTTTTAAATCATAAACCCTTGCTGTCCAGCTAACACCTACCCTTGAAGCAAAGAAAGGACTTTTATTGAGATAAAGGGCAGATAAATTTGAGGCTGAGGCTGGCCGAGGAGGCCTCGGAGCAAGGAGGCTGCATCCCCCCTGCGCTCAGGTGCCACCGCTCACACGGGCAGCTTGGTGCTGTGGGCACTGGAAGGGTCCCGAAGCGAGCAGGGGGTGGGTGTCGGGGCATCCCCTGCCCCTGGACAGCGCTGTGTGCGCCGCTGGCTGCTCTCACAGCCCCTCGGGCTACGGCAGCGGGACCAGAAGAGTCCCCGCGTGTGGCACAGAAGGGCTCACGGGACAGGCGGGTACGGGGTTCCTCCCGTGCTGCGCTCTGGGGGCTGCAGACGGCCTTGGGCGGCCTCGTCTGTTGACCTGCAGCTTTCAGCTCAGGTGCAAGGCGCTGGTTATTTGCCCATGACCAATCTCTTTGAAAACGAAGAGCTGCAATTCAAATATTACACATCCAGGAGGCACTAACGCCTGGATGTTTGCAAAGGCCTGGCAAATCAGTCAGAATGTCAAGAGCTACATTTGTCTGTGTACGGAAAAATTAGCATAATTTTCGAGCTGTAGAGCTCCAAAAGATCTACTGTACAAATATTGAAGTCAAACATCCAGAGGATGGGAAGATTTCAAAACACGTGTAACCTTTAATAGTCTAAATCATCCAGATGGTAAAATAACAAAGCCACCAACAGAAGTGTGGGTGATTCCTGGCATCTGTGGAAAAGGAAGAAAAGCACGTCCCTAATATGCTTCCCTCGACTCACCACGAACAATGGGTGAATAAAAGTGTTTTCTGAGCTTTGGAACTCTGATCACCAGCAAATGGACAGGCCAAGATACCAGCACAGACACTGAGGGCACAGAATTAAGTGTGGGTTTGTGCCTGGGACAAACGAATGTCACATCTTTGTGAACAAAAAACTAAGCAGCTTCAATCCGACCAGGCCTCAACACAAGCTGCCTGCTTGCTTTTCTAAATCCTCTGTGCACCAGCTCTGCTTTCTCCTGCTGCTGGTTACAAAATTAGATTTTTATCATCTGAACTGCCCCTTTCCTTCTCCCCACGAGGAATTAATGCAAGGAGCTGTTCTCAGCCTTTGTCATTTACTTTCTCTAAGATACTGCCGTTTCCCTGCTAAATGGCTTGTCTTTCAACCCCAGAATTAACATATTCCTACTTCCCAACAGCCAAGAATAATTTTCTGCCTGGTTTGAGAATTAAAGCACTACCTACAAATAATCCTCAGAGATCAGGAGCACTGCACCGGTCAGCTGGAACCAGGAAAACGGTCTGAAACAGTTCACTGGAGGAGATACTGTTAACCAACCCGAACCACAGTGAACATCACAACCAGGATAAAACAACCCGGCAAACAAGGGTGTGAGCTTGCTTAGAAGAACTGCACAATAGAAAAGTGTCAAATATTTACTGTTAAATGTGAACATATAATTAGATGCAAAGTAAGGCTTAAATCTATTCTACTTTAGCGGGAATTCGGGTGTGGTACACAGTTTTTGGAACAAAAGCTGGTTTGTTGTGGGTTTTTTTTTTATATTAAGACAAATATGATAGTCTGCATTAATATAACGAACTATTTTAATAGCTAAAGTGAAAGGTACATCTATAACCACAAGAAATAACATAAAGATTTCATTCCAACGGCAAAGTAAATTTAACAAGGATTTAATTGTCAGATTATTTATAATTGCCTATGAGTTACTGGTCTAAACTCAGTTCTGCTACGCTAGTGTAAATTAGTGATATATTCAATGAGGTGTTTAGATTTAATCCCAGTACGATTACTTCAGGTGTAAAGGAGAATCTGGCTTTTTTTTTTTTTTTTACCTGAAAGGCACAACTTTCTGGGAGAGAAATGTAATCAGACAATGGGTACCTTACGTGTTACATATTTTAATCAGTAGTTTTGTGATGATCATTTCCCAGTTGTATAAATATCAGCCATGGGAAATGGCAGCGGTCAGACACTGAAAAGCAGGATTTATCTAGCCCTGAAAAGGTTTACAGGCCCATAAATAGGCAAGCAGATTTGTACACAAAGGAGAAAATCTGTTTTTTACAAAAATATGTTGTCTATTTTTTGTCTAAAAAAAGCTACTTTAAAGAATAGCGTGGTACGAAAGGCTGCTCCGGGGGAACCGCAGCAGCCCTGGCGCTGGTCAGGGACGCGTCACACCGCAGCGGGCAGCTCCCGCGCGCACAGAACAGGCAGCTTCGTGCCATGTGTTTTAATTAAAACCTTAATTAGACAAAGCCAATTCCGCCCCCCCGGCCCGGCCCGCCAATGGGCTGCGCACACGCAGCGGCGGCCGCAGCGAGAGCTGCCCGGCGGCCGCCTGACCCCACAGACGCGGCCCCGGAGCCGCTGCCGCCGCTCCGTTGCTCCACAGGCGAGTTTGGCTCATTCCGCCGCCCCGCGAGGGTCTCAGCGCCCACCGAGAGCCCCCCCCCGGGACGCAAATTGGTCGGGCACCTCCGCGGGCAGGAGGCGGGGGGCCTCTCCCGCAGGGCCCCTTGCCGCGGTGCATGCTGGGAACTGTAGTTCAGGCGGCGGCGAAGGCCCTCGGGTGCGGGCGGGGAGGGGACTACAGCTCCCGGGAGCAGCGGGGCTGCCCGCGCCGCCCTCCCTGTTCCCCGGCCGGCGGTAGCGGCGCGAGCGTCTTCCACCGGGAGGGCGCTGGCAGCTTCCCGCCGCCGGCTGGGCGCGGCCCTTCCCGGGGCCCCGCCATGGATCTCTTCGGGGACCTGCGGCGCATGAACAAGCGGCAGGTAGCGGCCGGGGCTTGCCGGTGCCGGCCAGACGGGCGGCCCCGGGGCTTGGGGGCCGAGGGGGGCGCCGGGATGAGGAGGCTGTTCGGGGCCCCGGAGCTTCTGAGTCTCCCGGGAGTGGGGCGGGGCGGGGGTCCGGAGCCGTGCGGTGCGCTGGGGCTGGCGGCCCGGGGAGCGGCCGGGCTCCTGAGAGAGAGCGGGGCTACCGCTCCGCCGGGCTGTGCCCGTTGTGCGGGGAGGCCCGCTCCGCTCCGCCCCGGCAGGAGGCCTCCCGCCCTGTCTCTCCCCACGCCCCGGAGCGGGGCCCGGTGCCGAGGAGCCGAGCCTCCCGTTGCGGTCAGTGACCAGCGTCGCTCAGGGCGCAGCGGGTGGGCCTGGACTCCTGCAGCTCAGAGCAGGTGTCTTTGTTTTACCTTTGCTGTGTGGCCATGCGAATGGGAGAACATAAGGCTGGCGACAAACCTGGTTTCCAGGCCGTGAAAGTTCCTTGGTTTGGCTTTTTTTAGTATCTATCAATTATTTTTAAAAAAAAGACTCTTCAGAGCAGTTTTTGCAGCGTGAGCGATGCTCAGTTAAGTGGGTCATGCACCTGAAATTCCCCGCGTATTTATTTTCCAACTAGAACGACGGGCTGGGGGTTTCTGGTTGCATGTTTTACACCAGTGAAGCCACATGGTACATGGAGACGGGCTGGGTCGTCTTCCACCAGAGCATCTACGCATGTTGCCAAGAAACAAAATAAAGGGAGTGGAGTGAAGAAATGTATCCGCTGGTGTAACGGCTGGCGAAGCTGTAGAGTTCGGGGGCGGAAAGTTAGTCAAATCAATAAAAGATTTTCCACGTAAGAAATTTCTGTCAGGCAATATCAGGGAACGATCCTTTGTCGCCTCTCTTCTGCTCCCACAGCTCCTCTTTTTAAACAAAAATAACTGTTCAAAGTACTTCTGAGCTCAGGGAGGGGTCAGGGAGCTGTGATCAGAATAGATGTGATCACTTGCCATGTAGCTTCCTATATGGTAGAAGTCTGTGCTAGTGAGGTCACTACCTTCTAGCACCAACAAACGGGAGTACTGCACAGGTGTAATAAGCCAAGACCGTGGCACACAGTGGATGAAAACTTAGCGCTGCAGTGGGGTGTGTGTGGCTGGATTGCCCTACAGCAGGCTGTTCCCTGAGCCTTCTGTTGGAATACAACTTTAGCATAAAAGCCCACGTGCCTGGGTTGTGATGCAGTGGCGCGTAAGGGTTGAAATTCTATGTTGTGCTTCTGAATGCAAAGCAGTAACTTTTAAAAACAATTTTATTTTTTCATGTAGCTGTATTACCAAGTCTTAAATTTTGCGATGATAGTGTCTTCTGCGCTTATGATATGGAAAGGGCTGATAGTCGTTACTGGAAGCGAAAGCCCTATTGTTGTGGTGCTCAGGTAAGTCAGTGTAAAGGTTTTTTGTTCAAGTCCAAATATTATGTTGTCCTTTGTCCCCTCCCCTTCCCCCTTGGATAGATCTGGAGCTTGAAATCTCACCTACTTAAAGAAGTACTCAAACACTTACTTTCTTCTAACTGTTTTTGGACGCTTAGCAAAGGCTGCTTCTCTAATTGCAGTCTGGTTTTCATTGAAGTTTGTAGATATGTGAGACCTTTGAAAATCAAGGCTTGTTCACTTCATTAATAGATAAACTACTGCAGCTCATTTTGTTTCACTGAGGAAGGAAGTCTTCTATAGGGTGGCTCAGCTTGGGACTTGCTGCAGTTTGGGTTGTGTTAAATGTCTGTGTAGTGTTACTGAATGGGTGGGGCAACAGTTAAAATTGTGAGTTTATCTGTAAGCATGAAATGTTCTTTGTTTTCACGGTTCTTCTTTCATTTACCATAATGCTAATAAACTCTCTCTTTCTTTTTGTTCGTAGTGGCAGCATGGAACCAGCTTTTCACAGAGGAGACCTGTTGTTCTTAACAAATTTCCATGATGACCCAATCAGAGCTGGTGAAATAGTTGTTTTTAAAGTTGAAGGCAGAGACATTCCAATAGTTCACAGAGTAATCAAAATACATGAAAAGTAATGCAACTTGGCATTTTCCTTGTTTCTAAATATCGTTTCCTTCACTGTGACTTTCAATTAAATTTTAGTTTGGTAGTATTTTATGCAAAAGGCAGGTGAGGATATGCTGTAAGAGAAAGCTCATCTCTAGGACGTGATCTGCTTTTGTCCCTGATTCTGTGGCACACTTCTTGAGACCCTCGCTCCTGTCCCTCAGCGAAGCTGCTCAGGTTCGAAGTAGGTAAACCTAGGCCAAAGAGGAGTCCAGTAACACAAGCTGTGCGTGTGATTTTTGTCAGCAGTAGCAATATGTCTGGGAGCAGAGTCCACTTCTGTGCTGACTGTTGTAGAACTGGCAGCTCGGTTATGAGAAACAGCTACTTGTAAAAGCAGATCTCTGAAACGAGGTGGAGATTCAGAGCTGTAGGTGAAGTCTGACGAGTATGTGGTCTTTGCTAACTGAAGTTTTCCAGGAAAGAGATCTGACTCAGAATGAAAGAAGAGATTGTTATTCTTTTTCTGCCTGTTAGTCACAATGCCAGCTGAAAAGCAGCAGGTAGATTACTTGGTTTTACCTTTGCACATGCCTGGTACAATAACCAGTTCCTCTCAAACAAAAGAGAGGCAATTCTGTTCCTAATTCTGCCAAGCGAGAAGCTAACGGGGAGGTGGCAAGCACTGACGTAGTTGCTCCTCAGGAAGCCCTGGCCATGAACTGAAGGTGTTTATCCTCCAAAAAGGCATGAGCCTCTGTGGTGGCCAGGCAGGCCATTCTCTAATGTGTGATGACTTCACAGGATCTTATTCCACAATTTGTAAAAAAAGAAAAAAGAAAAAAAAAAAAACCAAAAAACCTCTTAGTAGAATATTATTCAGTATTTCAGAGTTAGATTTCTGTTCTGTTGAAAATGCAGAGGGTTGGGATTTTTTTTTTTCCCAGATAGGCTTTTGTTGAGGAAGTTTAGTGCCTGCTCTGGATGGACAATATCCCTTTCATGTCCGCTGTGTAATTGCTTACATCAAATGACAGTCCAGGAGTGTTTTAAAAAACATTTCATGTTAAAATCTATTGACTCTGTCAGTAAAGTCTGTAATGTTAATGATTTAATGGTGTTTGCTAAATAAGCACACAAGCAGGACTGGAAGTAAACACTGTTATCTAATCTTGTAGCACTTTTCATCTTCATTGTACTTTGTAGATGTTAATTGAGGTTTTTAAATTATGTGGTATTTAGTTTATCACCTCGTTGCCTTCTAGAGAAAATGGGAACATCAAATTTCTGACTAAAGGTGATAATAATGAAGTTGATGATAGAGGCTTGTACAAAGAAGGTCAGAACTGGTTAGAGAAGAAGGATGTTGTTGGAAGAGCAAGAGGGTAAGTAATGCAAAATGTCTGTGTTTGTAATTAAACAGGAAGAAAATTTAGAACTTACATAATTTCTGCTGTTGGTACAAAATAGATCTGGTGTGGTATTTTTTAATTTCTTAAATAAAATGGTAATTAAAAAAACTACCTGGAAAAGTTGCTTTCTGTAGTCCTCTCACTGATGCAGAGTGGGAATTAATTTTTTTTTTAAATGGCACATCTATCAATTCACCAGTAAATACAAAATAAACCGACTTATCCTTGTAATTGCTAGAAATTACTAGGAAATTATTTCCACATTCCACAGGAATTTTATGCAAGGTTTGAGCTTTTGACTTTGTCCCCTTCCCCAGTTGAGATGAAATCTCTTAAGATTTTTTCTCAAATAACTTGATCAAATTTTTATCTAAGAAAAAAAAAAATATTTCCCATTCAGATATGCATTAGTGACAGGTGTAAATGATAGTGCTGAATATTTTAGTGTAAAACAGAGTAACATTGAAACATTTCCATGTAATATTTGAGGGTTAATTTTACATTTGTCTGTTTTGTCAATTGTAGATTTTTGCCTTATGTTGGTATGGTAACTATAATAATGAATGACTATCCAAAATTTAAGGTATGTATACAGACATTTTGAATACTTGAATTTAAAACTATAAAATAGCAAGTAAAGACAGTAAGAATCTTGTATGTAAGAATACATGTTAATAAATCTGTTTCTGTGCTTTGGTACCTAATGTAAAATGAGCTGTGTTTTTTTACTTGCTTACTTTAGCTTGTCTGTTATCCAGTAGAACTTAGTATTTGTAATAATTTGAAATCATTTCATTATAGGAATTTCATAAGTGATGCCTGTTTATGACTAATATGATCACACGAAGATATTTCTGTAATTCTGTAGGAACACAGCTCTAATTGTGTGCTCACCTGGAAGGTGTAATGTTGGAGGGGACACGCTTTGAACGCTTTGCCATTTCAGAGCTGCTGTGAGGAGGAATTACACTCAGTCTTTACTCTCTGTTTTCTTTTGCAGTATGCTCTTCTGGCAGTGATGGGAGCGTGTGTGCTGCTGAAACGGGAATCCTGAAAATAAAAAGTCGCTTTTCCAAGAGCAAAGTACAAAGTGAAATATACAGGGGGAAACCTCACACGTTTCAGATGCTTTCATTTCTGTATGCAGTTACAAAACTGTGCAAGCTTGTCTCGCCTCAATAAACTGTTCCCCTAACGAGTGGAGCTCCTGGCTGTTGGTTACTTACGCAGTGGCGTGTTTACTCTCTCATAGGCTCTGTGACGTGCTGTGTTGGTGCTGCATCCGAACCCCTCGTCTCCTCCTGTTTGTTAATTCTTTTTGCTTGATTATTTTTAATCTCTGTCAGCGCCCTTTTTTCACGACCACACGCACTGTTTTTATCAGTCGTCGTAAGGACGCAGCACGCGGGTTGGAACAGGCAGTGAGCTGTAGGAGTTCAGTCAGACTTATGCCTAAAGAAAGCTGTCCAGATACAGCTGATAAAAAGAGACAAGAAAGGGTCCTTCGTGCTGATTAAGAACTGAGAAATGGCAGCTTGGAGCTTTTCCCCTGAATTTGGAACTCGCTCCTTTGTGGTGTAGGGACAGAAAAACTGATGGCCTGGTTTTAGGGACGGTGCATGTTTCTAGAACTCGGGCTGTTGACCGTTCTGCCTTTATCTTCCCAGCTACAAAACAAACCTAACAAAGATTTTATGGGACTTTATTAACGCTTGTAAATTACTGAATGAACAGCACAGTAGTGTACTTCAGTACCGGTACCAGTAAGGGTAAGACAGAACTCGTATCCCGGTGCTGAGAATGTATTGTTCTCTCCTGTCATATGATCCCTGAACAGTGTTAAACATAAAATGGATTTTTCATTTCAAAACTCACCTGATAACTGTCCTATATGAAATTCTGGATTTTTCTCTTCTTGGCTTCAAATGTCAGTGTTGTACCTTCAACAAAGCAGAACTTGTTTTCCTCGCTTGCTTGGTTTTTGTAGCTTTGATAAGGAACAGCATGAAGCCTTTTTCCTATGGAGTTTTGTTTCTTCCGTAATCCCTTACATCCACAAAAATATACTGTTATACAATAATGGCACCGCTTCTGTTGTAACAGCTAGTGCTGAAAGGCAGACAACTGATGAATTTTTCCAAGGAATATTACTTCTTTTTGTGTCCTACTAAGCAGTTTTCATGACAAACTGTATTATAAAAATGACTTGTGTCAAATTGTGTAGAAATAAAATTGAGTATAATAAATGGCATGTCAGAATAACTTAGGTATCCTTAATGCAGTCTTCCCAGAAGTGTGCCATCACAGTTAAGAAAAGATAATTTAATTTTTGGAGACAGTGTATGTGTAGTAAGATTTCCTCCCCCCCCGCCAGTATTGCTGAAATCAGAATTTATTCCTGTCCTCTTATAGCCAGCTCTAACTTTGAGAGTGGGGTTTTGGATGTAACCCAAATGGCAAATTTGACAGGTGCTGTAACTTCTGGTCAGCCCCAAAGGGCTCGGGCGGTGGGACGATGATCGCTGTAGGTCCCCTCCAGCTGAACTATGCTGTTCTATTCTATCGCATCCATCTGTTTATCACCTCTGAAATAATTTGCAACAAGGGCATAAGCCAGCCCCAGATTAAGTTTATGTATGTTGCTGCTCCTTGTGCTTCCAGCAGGATTTTACATGCGCTCTTTAGAGGTAAGGGACAAGCTCTGCTTGTGCATATGTTTCAGCAGGCTATAGGTGGGGCTGACTAATAAAAAGTGGGTTTAGATCCCACATATTTGATGCATTGATGTGCTTTCTCTTTTCTACAAATACAACTTCTTTCTTCAGTTGCTTGCTCTGCTTCTGGGCTGCAGCTACCCTTGAAGTCGGGACAGATCAAGGATATAGTTGGTGGATCTGCATCTTATTAACTGAGGGCAGAGTTATAACGATCCCATTGATCGTTGAAGCTGTGGGAACTGGTTCGCCTCAGCTCAGGTGCTGCTTAGACATCACTGCCTCCCAGGAAGGATGGCCAGCTTGGCTATTGGTGTGCAATACTGTGCATTCTGTCACTGGAGAAAAGAAACGAGCATTTTCAATGCCCCCATCCTAGCGAGGCCTCTGGACAATTTCTTTTTGAGGAAGATCAGGATGCTCCAGGCACAAGCAGTGTGTTTTTAACTGAGCGGCTGGGAGTAGAAGCTCAGACTCTGGTTGAAGCTGGCTGGTTTTTCTCTCTGGTTGGCTGCATTTTCACAGCTCGGCTAAAAACTGCCCGTGTGCACCCAGAGCTGGGCAGGCTGCGGCGTGTGCAGCATCGTGGGGACCCCCAGGCGGGGCCATGGACGAGAGCTGGGCACCAGCGCAGACCCTGGGGGTGAGGGCAGGGGCTGGTCCCCGTGGCCGTGAGTGCTGCCATGCTCAGGGGAAAGGGCTGGGCCGGAGGTGGGCTCTGGTCCGTCTCCTCCACTTCTCTCTTCTCAGCACTTCGGTGTTTGACGTGGGGGTCACCACGGCCGAGGGCTCCCCGCAGCACCCCGGGCAGGGCAGCGCTGGAGGTGGCAGGTCCTGGCTGCAGGCGTTGGGGCCGAACTGCTGCCTGCGTTGGCAGCAATAAAGTGAGAGCATGGAGCAACTGGGGAGAGAACCGCAGCTCAGGCCTTGTTAGCAAGTCATTTCTCTCTCTGTTTGATCAAGATAGTGAGCAACAGTGATGAAAAGGACATTTTCCTTTGCCTGCGTGGATTTTGTCAGTGTTTCTTTGAGCATCTTAGGGGCCAAAAGCAAACAAACGTAAGCCACCCACATGACAAAAATTCAATAGGTTTCTCTGCTACCCAGCTTGGCTTAAGTAAGTATAGTCCATCTCTTCTGTCATCATTTGTGCTTCAGTGCACTGCTTTTGTATATAGAACCAGCTCTGCTTCCCTGTCATGTGTGTGTGAATACGCTATCAGCAGAAACTCTATATGCATATGCTACATGTAGCCTGTCTCTATACGTAGGTATATCTCAAAACACCGAACGCCTCTGCCCCAAAACTCACGCAAACACACGCCGATGGCTGATGCAGTGCGCTGAGCGTGCAACCAGCATCGCTGTAGTTAAGCCTCAACTGCCCAGGTCTGCGCCTGCCTAAAATGCAGCACAAACAGTATCAAATATCTTAAACTGTGCCTTATTGCATAAGTGTTCATTATTTCATATATCTGTAAAGCTGTGGAGCTCTTTTCTGAAAAATGTCTCCAGTTCCTCAGGGCACTGTTACTGCAGAGCCCGTTTTCAGGTTGTTTGCAGAACGCCTGCCCTGACGGCGGGTTTGAAGCGCTGGAGATTAGCCCGTGCAGCACCTTCAACATTTACAAAGTATTCCCTGGTGAGCCTGCCCCGTTATTACATCGGCGATACGCTTCAACCACTGTTTGTTCTGTACATATATTACAGCTGTCTCTAACGCCAGGGTCACTACAAATGGCGAAAGGCACCCCATATTTCTTTTATCCCTTTTTATTTCCATCACATCTGCCTTGCTGATAGAACAATCATAGTTGTCTAAAAGATAAAGGAAGCAAATTAAAGGCTCTCCATCGCGGGTCAGGTACCACCATCCCAGCATCACCTTTTCGTCAGCCCATGGCACACGTGCTCTGCGCTACGGGAGGCGGAGGGTGGGTCAGCTTACCCCAAGCCCCTGGACTCCGATGGATTTTGGTTGCCAAACTGATTGCCAGTCATTCTGAGAGAGGATGAAGAAAGTCCCCATAGACATTTTGATCCCAAGAGCCACGCAAGCGTTTCACCAGGCAGGAGAAAGCCCCAGCTGTACCTCGCAGCTCAGTGAAGCGGGGTTTGTGATGTGCCCAGCACGTATCGCAAATAACACGATGTGTTTTGGGCAGCACGTAAGTTGTGCAGCCTCGGCTGCTTCGGGAAAACACAAGCCTGCCCCAAACGCTCCCTGCAGACGCGGCTGGAGCCTGCCGAGGGTCCGTGTTTCAGGTCCGTTATTGTGGGTGTCGGTTCTGTATACGCATGACTCAAGACACACATGCAAATTATGGCATTAAAGATCTTCCTAGGGCCCGTTTCTTTTGAAAACGGTAAGAATGAACTTCCACTGAACACACTCAATGAGATCAGAAGGCTCTCATGATGGCTGTCAATATAAAAGCAAAGGTAAAACTAAAAGAGACAAATAGGCCTGTAGGGTTGCTTCAGTTTGGAAAAATTATTGTTCTTCTTTTCCCGAAAAACAGAAAAGCCTTGAAGTGAGCTTTTGTTGGTAGTTTGCTTCAGATAACCCAGTTTGATTGTTTGGAGGAGTTGAACAGATTTTTGGATTTGTTTTATGACAACACCCTGAAAACGTTTTTTTCTTGGCAGAAATCTCCCTCCGCTCAAAAAGCGAATCCTAATTAAAAATAAAATTCAAACCCAAATTTGATCAACTCTCTAAATCAGTATTTTTCACTGTAACTTTAATCTCCTAAAGGGCAAACTAATTTAAACTTTCATTAAGCCCATAATAAAAGGTATAAAAATGGGAGTGTATAAGGAACAATCTCAAATTGAAGTAGCTCAAGGCAGTGCAAAATGAGATTCAACATGAAGGCACAGCCTTTAACACGCACAGTGTATGAGGATGTAGTATATACACAAAAGATGAGAAAGGTTTAGTTGTTTGCACAGTGTTTGTGGCAAAGGAGACTGAGGACTACTGGGCAACAGGGAGCTGAGTGAGGGTCCACGGTTCGGCATGAGCAGCCCCAGCTTGCCCACAGCGTGGGTGCCACACGCAGCTGTACGCGACGTAGTGACCAGAAGGGCTCCACAGTGCTTTATGTTGTTAATCCTCGAGACGCCCCACGTAAAGCAACAGAAGCAAAGCCACCAGAAAGCGTTGCCAGTAACAACAGCACCGTGTGGAACGCAGGGCGAGGGACCAAGGGACAGCTCCTCACTTAATCTGTGCAAACGTGGCAGCTCCAGGGAGGTGACCTGCTGATGGCTGCCCCTCGGCTCAGCCGCCTGGTGGGGCAGGGTCTGGGGGAACCTGTGTCAGGGGCTTCTGGAGCGCCCGGGGCTGAACGGAGGGGCAGCAGGAGCGGTGCTGTGCGGAGGGCATGCTGTGCTGCGCCGCGCTGGGCACCGCCGTCCCGAGGCCACGGGGAGGGCTGGTGCACCCCAGCGCACAGGTAGGACCAGCACAACGGCCTGGGGGGCAAGGATGGTCAGAGGGCTTCCAGCACAGCCGCTGCAGTTTAGGAAAGCCTAATCTCTTGCTTTGTTTTTTTTTTTTTCTGAAAATGGCCGGTTTCCTGAATTTTCAGTTTCCTGTCTTGAATCGCAGTGAACAATTAGAATTTCCCTCGGATGGGGATATTGTATGGGAGCCGCTGCCACTCAGCACAGAGCACACGCTGGCTGTAGCTGCACAGCGAAACGAGTGATTGAGGCATGAGAATACTATTGTAAAATAAACAAGAGTGCATAATTAATAACCATAATAAAAGAATGAATCACATTAATTAGTAAAAGAAGACGGAATAACCATAATAAAAGAATGAATCACATTAACCGGTAAAAGAAGATGCAATAAACTAAGACTAAGGGAACAATTCAGCTCATAGAGTAGGATACACAATTGACTTCAGAAGTGATTGTACTGGCTGGTTTGCCCAGTAATTATGTTAATTCACATCCATGGTAGTTTCCACTGGGTATAGTTCAGTTCCAGCCGTGCAGGGTCAGCTGAAGGATCTGGCAAGTCCCTCACAGTCAGCTCTGTTAACTGTGTATCCTAATTCCTGACATAGTTCCCCAGGCAGCAAAATCCTCACGTAAACTGTGCCAATTCCACATGACTTCATGCCTGTCTCTCTTGTTCTCCTCTGGCACAACCAGCACATCAGGGCTCGATATCCCTCGACTACTCGTCCACGTTCACTTCACTGAGTTACCTACATGCCTGACGTTGAGTAAGCGTTCCACTTCTGTGTGGCCTTTACAGTCGCATGTTGTCTTCCTCGGTGATTCATCCATCCTGGCCTCTGCGCTGCCTCTTCAGGATGGAAATCTTTTCATCCATGAACTCTTACAAAGTGGGCCAGTTCCAGGTGCCTTAGAGTGCTGGAAAGTTTACAGGGTCTCTGTGCAAGGAAAGAAGAAAGTCCTGTAAATCTGAGAGTCACATCACTGTCACCTGTGACAGTAAATTTATGTCATATTGGAAATTAAAAGAAACTCTTTGCACAAGATCTATTTCAATGAGCTTCAAGTGATGTTGTCCTTTGAGTTTGATCATTTCACAGCTATTCCTCCTGCTTAAAAATGCTGGTGCATTTTTTTTTTCCATAAGCTCCTGTAAAAATGTTTTCAACCTGTTCGGTCATTTTAGTCTACAGCAGGAAACCACTTCTGTGAACATTTTCATGCTGTCTGTAAAGAAGATACAGATTCATTTTAACAGAATCTTCTTCCTCAGAACAGCTCCTGTAACACAAATGTACCAGAGTCACCTGGCTCCCTGCTCCTGTGGCAGAGACCCTTTTTACCGAGTAAAGCTTAACACGTACCCGCAGCCGGGCACGGCGGAGGGCAAAGCCGCACAGAGCCGTGGGCATTCCCGCAGCCGCCTCCGCCTCTGTCACAGCCTCTCGCGTCCCCCGGCAGAGCCCCCGCTCCGCGGCACGGCCGCCCCGCTCCGCCACCCTCTGCGGGGGCTGCGGGCGAGGGGCCCCGGGCCGCGCTGGGCACCGCCAGCCCCGGACGGGACGAGCGGGAGCGGGCGGGCAGCGGCGGCGCGGCCCCGGGAAAGCCCGTCGAGCGGGTGCCGGCCCCGGGGCTCCGCGGCGGCGGCTGGGAGGGCAGCAACGCGCCGCGGAGGGCTGAGCCCCGGGCCCGGCACCCCCTCGGCTCCCCCCGCCGGGAGCCTGCCGGGGCGGGGGGCGGGCGGGGGCCGGGGGCGGCGGCAGCCCCGGCCCCGCGAGGAGGCGCCAGGCGCGGGGCTCCGCTCGCGCCCGGTCCCGGCTCCGTATAAATGGGGGGCGGCGGCGGCGGCGGCGGCAGCGCTTCGCCCAGACGGAGCCGCAGCCGGCCCGCAGCGGAGAGCGGCACGGCGGCGGCGGCGGCGGCACCGGCAGCGGCACCAGCGGCACCGGCAGCGGCACGATGGGCGGCGGCGGCCCGCGGCGGCCCGGCGCGCTGCCGGTGCTGGCGCTGGCGCTGCTGGCGGCGCAGGGCGGCGCGGCCCCCCTGCAGCCCGGCGCCCCCGCGCTCACCAAGATCTACCCCCGCGGCAGCCACTGGGCCGTGGGTAAGTCTCCGTCCCGCCGGCCCGGCCCTCGCTCCGCCCGGCCCCCGGCCGCGCCTCCCCCGCCCGGCGCCGCGCCGGCCCGACGGCGGCTCTCCGTGCTGCGGGACGGCGGCGCTCCGCCGCGGCGGCTGGCGGCCTCGGCCGGGGGGACAGGGCTGCGACAGCCCGGCGTCCCACCGGGCCGGCTGCGCTGTCCGACGGCTGCTGCCGCAGGGCCCCGGTGCCGGGACGGGGCGGAGGGCGGCGGCGAGCGCACCGGCGCGGCAGGAGGAGCGGCCGCTGCCGCGCCAGCCCGCCCGCGGTCTCCGGCCCCACCGGCGCCAGGAGCGGGGCGTGCGGAGCCGCCTCCCGGTGCCGGCCGCCTCCCGGTGCCGGGCGGCTCCCGCTCCACTCCACGCGCGGGTCTGGTCCTGCCGGCGCCTTGCGCCCTAGAGCCGACGGCGCGGTGCGAGCGCGTCCCCGTCGGGCGCTCGCCGGTACCACCGGCCGGGCTGTGCGCGGTGCCCGGCGGGAGCAGCGCGCTCCCCGAGGGCCGGCAGCCCCCGGTGCGGGAGCGGCGGTGCCGCGGCAGCAACCTGCGTCCCGCACGGCCTCCGCCCGGCACCCCGCGCTGGTGCGGGCAGAGGGTGCGGGGGAACCTTTGCCGTGTTTGTTCGCTGATGGCGTTCCCTAACGCTGCCTTCCTTCAGAGATGCGGGAACTCAGACCCGAGCCTGAAGGCAGCCGGGCGGGACCCGCGAGCTCCCCGGCAGCCCAAGGCACGGCCCGCACCTCGGGGAGCCCCGGTGCCAGCCGGAGCCCTGGGGCGCTCAGCCTGCAGCGGGCTCCTCCGCCGCTGCCTCTCCCCTTCCCCTTCCCCGTCGCCTCCTTCGCAGCCTAACGTCGACGGTGATTTCACTCTGGTGACAGTGAAGGTGGTGTATCGAAGCGCATCCCGTCTAGCTTCCAGCAAGGCGCTGGCACGTAGGCTTACACTGGAGTTCCCACATCCCGTGTCAAGGCAGGGAAAGTCTAAAACCTGCAGCTTCTCCATGCACTTCTTATTCCAGCAAATCTTACCCGGTACCTCTCTAGGCAAGATGCTCGGTTATCGCTGCCCCCTTCTCAGCAACGTTTTCCCTGACAATGTAGCATAAGAGACAGGAAATTAATTGTGTGTGACACAAGCTCCAGACCCAGTTGTGCTTCAGCTTTAACATCATCTAACCCCTTCCCTCCCCTCCGTCCTATCAGTCAGTAACAGCTTCCAGCTGATGTTTGAATGATCCAGTCTGTACCTGTTTTGGTGAATTGTATGCTACTGTCGTTGTTGTTACAGGACATTTAATGGGGAAAAAGAGCACTGGAGATTCTCCTTATGTTTATGAAGAAGAAAACAAGACACCGTTTTCAGCATTACCTGAAAATATGAAGCAGCTGGAAGATTATCTGCAGTGGGAAGAAATCTCAAAATATTTGCTACGGCTGCTGGAAGGGAATGAAAATAAAAGCGCTCACGTTTTAAAAGGAGGGCTTCCCTGGTATGCCAGGAACACCTGGGAGACAGATGACAGTAGCAGCTGGAAAGATGTAAGTAAGATAAAACCTGTAAAAACACTCCATGTATTCAAATTTCGTTTTATGGTAATATATCAGCTTCCTATAAGTTGTGGATTGGCCAGAAAAGTGGCATCTTGTGCACTAGGCATTCAGTAAAGTAAGACTCAGTCTTGATGACAGATTGTCACTCCCGGGCTGCAGTTTGCTACCGGGCATAAACTCAGCAAGCATTAAGCAGCTTTTAGTGTCTGGGTTCCCTTCGAGTTGCTTGGTCCTTCCATTCTGTCCTCTTCTAGCCCTTCGTGCTCAGATGCCCACATCAGCCCCAAGTTCTGTATTACCCCAGCAGAACCAAGGTGGTGTGAAAGGCCGGTGTGAATGCAGAGGGCAGGACGAAGGCGAAGCGCACGGTGTGTGAAGCCACATCACACCGGCCACCTCCCTTGGTGGCCGTCCTGGCTGGCGTTATCTTGCCTGGCTTGTGAGGGACCGTCAGTGGATGGAGCAACTGGGCTGGAGAGTTTTGTCTCTTCCCAGCTTTGTCTTTGTCTCGTGCGGGTCTTTCCCCCGGCTGAGGGTGCTGGCCACTGCTTTGGTCATTCTTCCTCTCGCAAAATGAGGCTGTGGCTACTGCTAAGCTATAATGTGTGCCCAGGACCCACCTCTTCTCCCTCCAGTTAATGTACTTATTACACTGTTTCACAGGATAACAAGGCTTTGGAACAGATTCACCCCTATTCTGTTGGAAAATCCTATAAAATACACTTGGAAGGATATCAGTGAGGTTTTACAGAAAGTAATCAGGGTCCAAATGACATAATGTAAATTGCAGAATTTACTGGAAAACTCCTTTCCTTGTAATGCATCAGGTACAGTAATGGTGATACAGCTGCAGAATTCTTTTGGGTGACACTGAAATAGAATAAAAAGATTAATACACCCCCTTAAAGACATTAATGGGAAGATTTGTTTTCTTCCCGTATTCTACTGTAATATGATGTAATTCATATTCCTGGGCTAACTTCAGCCCAATCTCCCTCCTGAAATCCTGGTGCAGTGTAGTCAGTGAGTACTTTGGTTTTGACTCAAATATAGGTAAAAATTTACCTGTTAAATTAAGCCATGATTTAAGTCTCTTACACCACTGATATGAATGCTGCCCATAGGTTTCTTTCTGGCTATGGCTTTATGACAGTGATGCTTATAATAACTGTGATTAATATATCTAAAAAGGAAACTATTTATCTAATCTTCAGCTCTGCAGTATGCAGCTTTGTAATCAAATTAGACGAACAAATTCCATCATGCTATGTAAAGAGGGAAACATTCTGACTTCTAAAAGTATCTGGTAATAAATCATACTTAGGAGGGCTGAAAGTTGCCTTCGGTAAGTTGGATCATATCCATATGTGTGTCCTTTTACCCTAAATTAATATCCACATTTTTGTGGTCAGACATTGAACATATACATGGAATAATGAGATTATTGCCTTAAATATCCAGATTTTTGCCAATGATTAGTAAAAAAATCATGTCTTTCATGTGACTAAGATATATGACAAGTTGCAGAACCTCATTTTGCCGTAGAACCTTTGATTTCCACATTCAGCAGTTACTTTGTCTCCATCTCGAAGTAAAACATAATCATGAAAGTAGGCCGTAACCTGCGCTTTCCTGCTGCTGGACACAGATGCCCGGTTGTACGCAGCCCAGATAAGACACGACGTGTTTCATTTCCTTTGCCTTCAGAAAGGAAAAACCCAGCACCGGATGGTTAAGCTGTGTATGTTTTTGAGATCTGCCTTCCAGATGAAGGAGACCTGAAGACTGAAAGGAATGTGCTTTAGTTTTTTGAGGGGTGTGGTAGTTTCCTAAACATTTAAATAATGATATGTCCTTCAGGTAACTCAATTCAGGGTCTCGCTTATTAGCTCAAGTTCATTCCGTGCGTTATTCACCCCTAAGGCCCACACTGCGCTGTACATTTCTCAAGATAAAAAGATTTTTTCTAAAAGACTCACCCAGAGTAAGGAAAGTGCTGCACCACACAAATCGTCAAAAAAAGCCAAAGAGATGAGCTTGATAGTTCTGGGAATTAGGCTTAGGGTGGTGCACCGGAGTTATTTTCTTCTGTTTTCCGCTAATACCAGGCAAATGAAGAGCTTACCTGCTCTTCATTCTGTGAAAAAATTACAGTTAAAGTAGTTACAGATGAGAAGGGAAAAATCTCTCCTGCAAGTTGGCCCGAGTGCAAGCGTAAGTTGGAAAATAAGCTTTAAATTGTTTCTGTGACTTAGCCTTTTAGCACTAATGAGACACTATATAAATGAGATGGCAGACAGAACTATTTGGGAGCACGACTTTCCTCGTACTTTGGCAGTTGGTTATTACACTAAGCAAGACAAATGAGGTCTGTTTTGGAACGATTATTAGGAATGTGTTTGTTATGTGAATACACAGAGCAGATATATACTAGGCTTATTAACTTAGTGAATGACTTTTTTCAGGATTAGTCTCTAAACAATATTTTTCTCTTTTTATTAGATGATGGACTATCTGCTTCAAGTTGTGAATATGAAAGAGAGCACTCCAAGCTGAAAGAAGTCTCTAAATCATGAAGAAATGGGATACTTTCCGTAAGAGACTATATTTCACAAGCACTTGATTGTATCAGATAATCAACAAGGTCTCTTTTCTGTAAACAAGATTTCCTTTGTGTAAAATACCTAAATACACATATTCTTGTATGTTTCAGCAATGACTAAACTCTCTACTTCATTTTCAAGGTTGCATTTTCTCACTTGAATGGCTTTGATATATATAATTGTCACGGAAGGGTCTTCCAATTAATTATAGGACTTACTTATCTAATCAGTTCATCTCTTAGTTCGAAACTACATGACATTTCAACATTCACAATAAATAGTACTAATAAAAAGGCTGAGTTTATACTTTTATTTGAGTTAATAAAATGGCAATTGGCTGTGCTACAGCTAGTAGCAAAGAAACAACAGAATGATTCATTTTCCACCACAGCTCTTCTGCTCCTTGAATTGCTCCCTGGTCTGTAATATTTTTCAAGGGAGGGAAGCTGACAGTGCCTTCCCAAGGTGTCCATGGGCCAAGTACAGAGCATGTGACACGAATACACATGCAGCCACCAGGGAGATCTGCCAAAAGATGCTCTGCCTCCTTGTTTGACTCGGAGGGGCTGCGGCAGCTCAGCGTGCTCCCACCACACGTTCCTGACCGTGTTTTAGCAGGCCCAGTGCCACTGTGTTTCCACATGAGACCAAAGGAAGAACATTGCCTCCCAGGAGAACAAGCTTGTGACACCTTTTGTGGGGCTGCGGCACACTGTGCCCAAGCAGTGCTCCTTGCTCACCCGGACGGTCACACCATGAGAGGCCCAGATAGGAGATAATGTGCTGCCACATTTCCTCACAGGAGAGCACTGACAGACCAGACAGCAAGGATGGCAGGAAGGGTCTGTCCACGCACAGATCCACACAGAGCAGGAGAACAGGTCTGGATAAAGAGGTGACACTGCTCAGCACTGGTGAGGCCACCCCTGCAGCACTGTGTCCAGTTCTGGGCATCCCACTACAAGAGGGACATGGACAAACTGGAGAGAGTCCAACAAAGGGCCACAAAAGATAATTAAGGGGCTGAAGCATCTCTCGTATGAGGAAAGGCTGCAACTGTTCAGCCTGGAGAAGAGAAGGTTCAGGGGGTCTTGCCAATAAATATCTGAAGGGAGGGTATAAAGAAGAGAGGGCTGGGCTCTTCCCAGTGATACCCAGTGACAGGACCAGAGGCAACAGGCACCTCTGAGCGCCAGGAAACACCTTTTCACCGTGAGGTTGCCCAGGGTGGGTGGTGGAGTCTCCCTCCTTGGAGCTATTCAAGAGCCATCTGGGCATGGTCCTGGGCAACCGGTCGTAGGTGACCCTGCTTGAGCAGGGGGCTGGACAAGGTGAGCCCCGGAGGGCCCTGCCAACCCCAGCCACTCCACGGGGCGGGGACCAGGCGGGCAGATGGATCAGTCACCGCGGGGTTTTGCACAGACGGTCTGAGACACGCGGGTGGGTCATCACGGAGGTGCCGACGGCCCCGGACCAGCTGAAGGTCCGTCCCAGCTCTAAACCCCGCGGAGCCGGGCCAGCCCCGCCGGGCAGAGCCGCACGTCGGGGCGCGGGGCCGGGGGCGCTCCGCCCGCCTCCAGCAGGGGGCGCCCTCGGCCCTCGGATGGGAGACCCGGCCCGCGGGGCGGTGCGGGGCGGGCGGGAGGGGCTGCGGGGATCGGGCTGTCTGTCCCGGTGTCCGGGGGGGCCCCGGGGCGGGCTGTCTGTCCCGGTGTCCGGCGGGACCCGTGCGGTGCCGCTGGCCGCAGCTGCGGGGCGTCCCGGTCTCAGATATTGTGAGTTCCAGGGTAAATCTCGTTTATCTCAGTGAACATCCCAACCTATGCCAGCCAAAGGGAACGCTCAGTGTGTTTAATTGCTGTCCCAGGATTTTTATAGCTTTAAAACGCTTATCTTTTTCGATTCTGCCTTCCTCCTTTTGTCCCCGTTTGCTACCTCGCCCAAAGACAATGCGAATTCTTGCCAGGAGTCGGGATTAGCACTTCAGAGAAATCCCCCTGCTCATGTGGTGCCATTGAGACCATCCGTTCTATGATCCTGTGAGTTTCGTGATGGCATTTGCCTCATAATTATTAATTCAGAGATCTTCAAAGCTCTTTATACTAATTGTCTTCTCTCCTGCATCGCTCATGCTACTGACCTGTGCAAAACTTCACACTTCTGTATGTTAAGCCTGGGATTTCTGGGCTGGGCAAAGACAGCCAGGCCTAATGGAAAGACTTCTCATGAAAAACAGTCTGCCTCTCTGCATTTCACATCTCAATGAGAAATCACCCAGGATTAACCTCATTTGCCAGTGGAGACATTGCCACAGACGAAGCAGATGCAGGGATGGTGATTTGATTTTACTTTTCCAGAGCTTTTGAAGCAAATACAAAGTGGACAATTTAATGGTTTGCATAATATAAAGAAATACATACCCATCCATCCTCTCCCCAACTGAAACACAGGAAGCTCAGCCTGGCCATGTGGGAGTTACCTGGAAATGACCTAGGCTTTCCCAACACGGCCAGGGTCCTAGTTCAGCCAAGGCCCGTGATGTTGGGAGAGTCCAGTTCAACTGTTAGCAGACACAACTTGTCTTGCCTCCCATTCCCAGCAAGGTTTGCCCCTCCTCACTAGCCATTTGCCCTGTGCTGAGAAGAGAGGTGCAGTACCCCCAGAGCAGGAATCTGTGCCCAGGGAAGGGTAGCAAGGATTCATCTCCACGGAGCAGTCCCTCCCAGGCGTCTCTTGGGGCAGCCCTTGCTGACCGCCCCTTATGCAGGACACTGAGCAAAGACCAAGTTACCCTTGGGAAAACTCTTTAGAAGTTTTTACAGCTTCACCCGGCAGAGCCTACACGCTTCCCTGAGCAGCTGCGACCACTGACAAACCCTGTCCTACAAGCCCTCCTCTCCCAGAAGGTGGTATGCCCTGGTCAGCATAACACACTGTCTGCAATTGTCTCGTTGCAAAGGAATAACTTTCCTAGTATTTTCACTGGCAGTCTTTTATTGGTGGTGTTCTTCCTTAGAACTTCAGATGTTGCAAAGTCAAATGTAGGCACTAAAAATGCTATCTTGCTAATACAGTTTAAGCAAAAGAAGAACTAGATCACTCAGAAAAGGCTAGGCTAATAGCCTTGGCAAAGTCAGAGTAAAGAAGTGGTTAAGGATCTAGATGATTTAATCCAGTTTTAAGAAAAGGTTTTACAGTGAGCAATTAGATGCTGTTTAAGGAATTAATCACTAATGGGTCATTAACTCTGACTGCTATTGTACAGTTAACAAGCCGAGGCAGGATTATTAGACTCAGCACCCAATTAAGAAGGAGAAGATATTTACAACAAAATGAACAAATGAGCTTTTAAAATGGAATGGGACAATTTGAAAGAAAGTGTAGGAACACAGAAGACTAGACAGGGCACAAGAAAGTTGTGAGTTCGCATATGCCTCTGTCCCTTTATTTGTTTGAAAAATATTTACCTGTCTGTGCCCACTTATGTTGAGCTGGTTAAAATATTTATTTTAACTCATAGCTTTCCTTGAAGGACATGACTGCACGCAGTTTAGCCATTACAGTGTTCACATGTACAACATATAACAAAAGACCTGTTTAATATGTCAATAAAAGAACAACTACCATAGCTTGACATAATCTTCCTTTTTTTTCTCGCAGGTGTTGGATCAGGAGCTTAATAAAAGTGAGCAGGTGCCTTCAGCTGCTGTTTCTGCTGTCCTGTCATTGTGTTTTATCTACTGTTAGTCTCCGACTAGCTCAAGTAACCAAGTGTCAGGGCTGGTTACAGCGCTGATCAAAAAGTCAGGGGCGTCTTTCCCGTGGCTTTATAGGACACAGAAGAACCAGAGGCAACAGGGAGGGAGGGCAGTAGTGTCAAAATGTGGATGAGCACTACTGAAGTCTTGGGGAATTGCTTGTTAACCACGAGCAGTAAGCACAGGTAAGAGCTTTGGGGCAACAGTCCAGTGTGCTCGCAGGCAGGAGGGTTTTCAGCATCACGTATGATGAGTGGGATTGCTCCTGCCTGTGAGGAGGAAGAGTGTGCAGAGCCTGTGCAGGCATTTGGTCGTGTGTGTCCAGCCCAGGGCGTGCAGGCACTGCTCAAGCTCACTGAGGGACATCCTTCCCTCGTAGCCACCAGAGATGTGCCTTCCTGCAAGCCCAGCATCCTTGGAGGTGCAAACAGAGCTCACCTGTGAAAGGACCCCTGGAATAAGACCTAAAAACTGAAGCAATACCGGTTTTGTACTCCTCCTCTCCCCCCAGAAGTTTACTCAGGTCTCCTTACTAGAAGTTAGTAAAATCTTTCCCTGGTCCCGACAGCGACAGCACTTTCTTTTCCTGACAGCACGGCACTTTCTCTGCCAAGGAAGCAGAGAGCTGTGTGCTGGGGAGGCTGGGCACCACCACGGGCACACGTACAGCGGCACCGACAGCTCCAGAGCCCAACAGGAGGGTCCGGCCCAAGCAGGGCTACATCCCCCCCGAATTCAGCGGGGACCACTCACTGGGCCCCCCTGCAC
The DNA here is from genome assembly GCF_013368605.1 of Nyctibius grandis. Taxonomy (NCBI): domain Eukaryota; kingdom Metazoa; phylum Chordata; class Aves; order Nyctibiiformes; family Nyctibiidae; genus Nyctibius; species Nyctibius grandis. Next base: position 6,799,118 of record NW_027167473.1, read on the forward strand.
CCCCCGGACCAGCACACTCGGGCAAGGGCAGCCTGGGGGCCTGGGCACAGCGTGTGCTCTGGTCCGGAGAGGCAGGCTGGATCTGCAGGGAGCCCGGGGAGAGGGGAAAAGGTGTTTTAAAATAGAGGGATTCCTGTTATTATCTGTAAAAGAAGCTCTCCAGAAAATAGATGGGGGCTGCTGTGGAGAGGACTGTGAAGGGATGTTTAGAAACTGCTGTCTAAGGTTAAAAAGCTCTCTGAAGTGAAGCTGAACAGAGCTGACATACTTGTTTCTGACAGGATTCTTAAAAGATACGCACAGATTGTGAAAATATAATTAGACGCCAGCCTTTGTCTGGCCACGATGAGTGGGAAACGGTGAAAGGAGAGGTCTCCCAGTCTGCATTGAATCATCCCCAGGACACAATGAGAGCGCTTGTGCATCCTTCTCTCTTCCCTAATGAGAAACGTTAATTGCCACAACCTCCAGAGTGTGTGGAGCACCCCATGCCCAGTGGAGAGGGGGTGTCCCATTACAGTGTCTCAGCCCCATTACGGGCAGTAACGGAGATAATGGAAAATGAAGATGCCGCAGTTCTAGTTTCGGCAGCCCGGCGATGGGCACCGGGTGGGTGTGGGAGCGAGCACGGCCCAGCGCCGTGCCAGCTCCGGGGCCCGCGCCGGGCAGGATGCACCCACGGGCCCCACCGACCGCCCCAGCCGCCAGCCAGGCGCCCAGCACCCCGGCAACCACCGCCTGTCCCTCCCCGCAGGCAGCGGGGCTGTGGGGACCTGCAGCACCCGCCGGTCCCCTCCGAGGAGGAGGCAGCGAGGGCCAGGGGACTGGCACCGGCCCGGCCCGCTGGGGCAGGGGTGGGCAAAGCCCAGCCGACCCCGGGGCTGCCCCACAGGGCGGCTGTGGGAGCGCTGCGCCTGGCCCCCTCCTCGCCGAGGGGAGCCCCCAGCCAGACGCGCTCCTGCCGCGGGGCTGCAGCCCCCAGCCCCGGCACCCACAGCCCGCGCGGGCCCTGCTGCTGGAGGGGAGGGCGGAGGGCGCGCAGCCAGGGTCGGCCCGAGCAGCCCATCTGGGCGCAGAAACACGATGCACAGCCTTCGCGCAGGTCGTGCCGTTTAACGGTGCAGAAGCAGAAAGCCCTTCCCGGGTAACGCAGGCCTCGGTTCCCAGCCACCTGACACCGCTCTTCGCCCTACTGCAGCTTTTATTGCAACTACAGCGTCCAGCCAAGGAGGGAGAGCAAAAGAGGTTTTTTTTTTTTTTCCCTAAGCTATGGTCAGGCCCCTAACTCTGCAGGGCTTGTGGAAAAGGGAACTAAAAGGACCACAAAATACAAAGCAAGTCAAGACGTGCGGGAAAGGCTGGTGCAAGAGCCAGCCCTCCCTTGCCTGGCCGTCCGGGGGAGCCAGAGCAGGGCAAGGGCATCCCTTGGTCGTCCCAGGACCAGCCTTCCCCGTGGGTTTCTCCCAGGTGCTGAGGAGGGAGTTCAGATTGTCTGCCAGGGCTTGCCGATGGACTGGATGTGCTCCTTGGCCTTCATCCGCAAGGCGGCAATGCTGGTGTTGCGCGGGTCTGCCTCATCCAAGGGGAACTTGTCCACAAAGGTGGCCCCGCACTGGTAAGGCGGCGGCGGCCCCATGGCCCCCAGGGGCGGCAGCGCGTGGGTGACTGCCGGAGAGTTCAGGAAGGGCGGCGGCGTGTAGCTGCCGGGCAGGCTCTGCGGCGAGGCCACGAAGCCGGGCAGGGTCTGCAGGGCCGTGCTGCTGGCCACCGGCGGGCTGAGCCACGTCTCCAGGGGCAGGTTGCTGCTGAGAGGACCCACGGGCGCTGCCTGTGGTGAGCGGTTGAAGGAGAGGATGGGCGAGTCCTGCAGCTTCATGGAGGTCACCTCCAGCTTCTCCTGCCGCCTCCACTTGGCCCGTCTGTTCTGAAACCACACCTGCAAGCACAGCCGCGTTAGCCGGGCGGCACGGAAGCGCTGCTACCCCACGGAGGGCTGAGGCTCTCCCTGGGGTGCAGCGGCACACACGAAATGGAGCCCTCTGCGGGGTCCTCAGCCCCATGCTCGGTGGAGACCAGCGTTGTGGGGGATGCGGTGCAGCCAGAGCCCCGCGGCGGGGCTGTCGGTGCTGCGCCGGCTGCCGGGAGTGTGGGTCCTCGTTGAGCTGTGCTGGGATGGGCTTCGCTGTGGGGGGGTTCCCGGGAACCCCCCCCACAGCGCAGCCCGTCCCGGCACGGCGGCGCGGGGTCGGGCGTTACCTGGACGCGGACCTCGGGGAGGTTGACCTTCATGGCGAGCTCCTCACGGCTGTACACGTCGGGGTAGTGGGACTTCTCGAAGGCGCGCTCCAGTTCGTGGAGCTGGTACGTGGTGAAGGTGGTGCGGTTCCGCCGGTGCTTCTTCTTGGGCTGCTCCTCGTCCGACGGCTTCCCCTCGCCGCTGCTGCCGGCGGGCAGCTCGGGGCTGGCGCTGCCGGGGCAGTAGGGCTCTGCGAGGGGAAGGCAGGCGCGTTACCGGGTGGGGGGAGATCTCCCCGCGGAGGAGAGGCGCCCGCTCGCCCGCCGCACTCACCTTGGAAGCGCTCGGCGCGGCCCTGGGGCTCTGCCGGCGGCGGCTCCCCGGGCCCCTTGGGGAGGCAGTGCCGGGGTCCCCGCCTGTCCCCCTCCCTGCCGCTGCCGTCGGGGGGGAAGGCGCCCAGCAGGCCGTCCTCCTTGGGGAACCCCAGGATGGCCTCGATGCTGTGCAGCCTCGACGGGTTCCCGCCGGGGCTCCGCGCCGCCGGAGCGGACAGCGAGAAGGCGCCCTCGGCCATGGCGAGCAGGGCGCCGGGCGGGGGCATGGGGCGGCCGGCCCGGGGCCCCGGCGCTGCGCTCCCGCCCGGCCCCGGGGCGGCGCGGGCGGCTCTGGCACGGCGCGGCCGGGCGGGCTGGCCTCCTTGGGGCGGGGAGGAGGGCCGGGGGGCGGTGGGCGAGGGGGAAGGCGAGGCCCCCGCGCCGCGCCGGCACGGCGGGGGAGGCAGGGCAGCTCCGGGGCCCCGCCGGCAGCGCCCGCTGCCCCCCCTCTCCCCGCGCCCGCCGGCCGCCCCGCCCCGCCGGCACCGGCCCCGGACGGCGCCGGGCGATGCCATCCGGGGCCCGCGGGGCGGGGCGGGCCGGCCCCGGGCTGCTGCCGGGGGCTGGCCCGGGCCGGGCGCCCCGCCGAGCCCCGCAACCGGAGCCGGGGGCCGCGCCGCCCGCGCCGAGCGCCGTCGGAAACCGTCGCGGGACCGAGCCGGCGCGGCGGTGCCCGGGGCCGCGGGAGCCGCTTTCCGGGAGCGCGGCGGACGGGCCGGGAAGGGGGCTCCGTGGGGGGGACTGGGCAGGGCCGGGGGCCCGAGGGGCCGGAGGCAGCGGGTGCCCGGCGCAGTCGGAGCCGCTCCGGGTGCCTCTCGCCTGGCAGCGCCGGCACACGCCCGCCCCGGGCACGGCGTGAGTGCGTGGGTTTCACGGGCGGCCTCTCAGGAGGACACACAGGAGGGTCCCAGGGCTCTGGTCTGTGTCAGGTGCTCACGGTAAAAAGCACCGGGGGTAAAAGCTGGTGCCCTGGTCCCCTCGGGGACACCCGCCCTGTGCCCGGCTGACCTCAGAGCCGGGCTCACAGACCAGGTGTGGGCTGTCGGGGAGGATGGACCCTGGAAACGTCTGGAGGAGGTGGGCTCAGCCCTTCAGCCTTCACCACTCTGGGAGAAGCGCTGGGCAACGTTTCTGAGGAAGCTTTCCAAGACGTTGGTACAGGACAGACCCTGTGAGAAGAGCTGGTCCTGTGAGCCTGTCCTCCACGGCACGAGTGTGGCCGGGAGGCTACAGAGCAGGGCATGGCTGCACAGGACAGCTACAACGTGCTTTGGAGGTAAGGGTGAGGGCCAGACCCCACACCTGACTTTGTGCTTGGCTTGGTGGGGACACGGACTGAGCACAGGACTAACCAGGCAACGGCACCGTGTCTCCTGCCTCCAACATATGCCTTCCTTCAGCAATATTTTGCCTGCCTTTCTCTTTCCGTCACTTCATCACTTTTGTGCTAGCACTTGCCAGTTCCTCTGCGGCACCAGCCACCTTTCGTCCCAGCTGGTTTGGGTGGCAAACACCGTAACATCCAGAGTGGTTTTCAGCCTGCACTTTGCTTTTCAGATGCTTCCGTTTCAAGCCTGAGGAGAGTGTATGTGAATGAAAAACACCACTGCTGCTGCTTCTTCCAGATACATTAGCTACTCTAATAAAAGGTGTGACCTCTCTCAACAAATCTTCATTTCTGCTTCCCCCCCCTGCCCCAACAGGATGCATTTTGTGTAGATTTTTCCAGAGGAATCGCTTCAAAACAAGGACTGGCAGTGCTTGCCTCTGCCGGTGCCCACACCTTTGTACGGTTTATGGTCTGATGTCTCAAAGTTCATTCCTTTTAGAAGTGCTCAGCTTTTCCAACAGGCTTCAGGTGAGGTTTGCCTTCACTGACCGCTTCAAGGGGGGAGGCTGGGCCCGAAAGGACTCAGCCATCCGTTGGCAAAGAGGGAAGAGGCCAACAGAAGAGACAAGAAAAGGTTAGTGTGGCTTTTGTGCACGATATGAAAAGCAAGTCAATACCATTGTAGGGGCATTGGAGGGTACTCAAAGCAATCAGCCAGGGGCCATTGTGTTCCTCTAATCTACATGTGTATTTCCCAAGAACTCTATTAGTGAAGATGAATGAACTGTGCAATGTCCCTAATTTCTTCTAATTTGGAGCTGGGGTTTTATGGCACTCACAACCAGCACAAAACATGCCTGTCCCCCCAGAAGCCCTGGGCAAACTTGGGAATCGTGTTTGCTGCTTGTAGCAAAAAAAGATAGGAAGGTGAGCTGAAGGAGCAAAACCCCTTTAGCCAGACTCTGGTCTGGCAGTAAGTGCCATGAAGGGCATCGGGTCCTGGCACAGATGCTGCTTTTAGGTCACCTGTCAAAATTGTTAAATACAGGGACAAGACTCGAATTTTTTGCTGTTATTCACAATGCAAAGGTACAGTAAAAAACCTTCCACCCCCCAAAGCAGGGTACACATCCTGCGCAGGACACGAGAGACCTTCCTCCCTAACAGAGAAGGATCCCCCGTCCTCAGCAGTGGATTGTTACAGTTGTATTTGACGTATGGAACTGCATTCCTCACTGCAGCATCCTTCTTGCAGGGGAGTGGAGTTGTGGAAAGAGGAAGCAACTCCCGTCTTCACAATCTGTAAAAATCTGTAAAAACCCAACCCTGTGGCAGAGCAGAGAGCAGCTCTGACTCTTCCAGGTCCAGTGCTCTCTTTTCTCCCTTGCCACACTTCAGGCACAGGCTGTGGTGCCCTGACACACACATGAGGCATCATCCTGCTCTGGGCAGGGAGGACGTCTAACGGTTCCTCTGATAATCGGAGACTAACACAGAGTTTAGGTTGGCAGAGAAAGGTAACTGTGAACATTTCCCTTTGGGTCCAACGTACTGGCTGTTAGCTAAATCCCCTCCCGCCACAGAGTCCCCTGGGACATATGTCACACTAGTATGAAGCCTCAGAAATTGATGCTGTGGTACCTCACAGCTTCACAGAGACCATTCACCTTTGGAAATTTACGGGGGCAATCAGGATCAAATTTGAGGATATTCCTTAGGGGATGAAATAGGTGGGATTTGTTACTTGCCTTTCCAAAACATAGCCCCCATTCCGTCACTTTTTTCTGGTTTTTTTTTTGCAATGTATTATTACAACAATTACTGCTGAAATTAGGTTTGGAAGCTAACAAACATTCTCAAGGTGGACAACCTCTAAAGCACAGCTGTCCGCTGTACCTCCTTCCTGTGCGTGTGTAGTGAAGACTGAACAGGAATCGTTTTGATCCTGCTGGTGCTGTCGGGACGTATGTATGGGACGTGGCTTCACACAACGAGGTCAGCACCATAAAATGCCACAGATTCTTCCTTCCTTTCCTCCTGTCTCTTCTTTATGTCTTTATGTCAAGCCGAAATAATAACTGCCTTGCAGAGCAGACATTTGGAGCTGAGGTCACTCTGCAGGTGGGACATCACCCTCCAGACCGGTGGGAGCGGGGCAGCCCTGGCTGGGGGTGAGCAGCCGGGGCCTGGGGCGAGGGCGCCCACGTTTGGGCTCACCGTGCCCAGCCGTCCCTCCGGAGCGGGGGAGCGGAGGTTCATGCTATGAGGCTGTATTAATGCAATCCTTCTTTGCTTGTTTTCCAATTAGCCTAATTGAATTCGGATTGCTTAAAAGTGGGCACTAGAGACATTTATCTTGATGGGATGACGGCCTTGAGCCCCAGCGATCCTATTAACTATAAGAACCCAAATCCCAGGTAGGGTCCATCCAGCAGTAGCTCCCATGTGACCTGACGCTTTAATCTGCTCCTCTTCCGTGCAGCGCACACACGCACACAGAGGCACACACGTGCAGACATGTACACATACATGTGCATAGGTGCATATGTGTGCACACATATGCACACAAGTGCGTCCCGTACACACAGCCCAGCACACGTGCACACACACACAGGGGCTGCATCCTAAGGTTCCAGCAGCCTTAGGAGAAAGGTTGTTTAGCAGCCCAGTGCCCTCCCACGGCAGATCAGCGCGGCCGTGGCCAGTGCCAGGGCTGGGCAGCGTCCCACGCTGTGGGTGCGGAGGGCCCCTGTCCCGCGCCACCCCGCAGCCACCCCCAGCCCCGCTCGCCTCTGCCAGCCCTGACGCTCTTTTGGAATCTCATTAATCGCTTGTTTGGTGATTCTGACTGTACTTTCTTCTCTGACCCTTTAAACCGAGAAAATGCTGATCCTATATGTGCTGACGAATTTAATTAGCTCCTTTAAACCACCAGATGCTTTCAGTAAGATTTTCAGCATGTCCCAGGCACATTTTAATTCAAAGGTCGAAAGCCTCAGGCTTGTTTACTTTGGTGTTTTATAGTTAAGACAGTTCAGTCTGTAAAGTAACGGAACGGTATGGAGACACCTGCCAGATTTGTGCAAATACAGGGGGAGTGATCCTCACAAACCACAGGCCGGTTGAGCTGAGCTGGTGACAATTTTAACTGCTTTGTGTAAAGACCTGCTAGAGGAGCCCACTTGTCTTTCCACATAGATAATTAAATACTCTGGTGACATGTGTGAGAAGGATCCCAAGAGACAGAAAACAGATCAGAAGTCTGGGTGGTTTTAGGCAGAGTGTTTGAGACTGAGTTAGCGTTTGCTAGCGCTGATGAACGCCCTGAGGAGAGGGGTTCTCCGTTAGAGAAATGACCCGTTACAATACAAGAGCCACTGACATCCCTCTCTGAATGGACCAGGGCATCCTCTCGAAAAGGCGAGGAAGGTAAACTTGACAACTTCTGTTTCTTAGGGAAGAAAGAAGTGAGCAAGAAAAGGCATATTTTTGGGGGACTACAGTGGGGAAAATATTTGATACCAGGTTTTCAAACAAGTCTATGCAGCTTCTATTTGAATAGTGATTGCTGAAAGGGCTTTTCCAGGATGATCTCTTGCATCCGAGAACCCCCCTGCACAGAGCTGTCCCACGGAGGACAGGACCAACTCCTGCCACCTCTCCCTGCCCCTATGCTGGCAACTCCAGTGTCACTGCTGGGGAGCCGTGGCCAGCAGCTACTGAAGGGACGGGGCTGTGTGTGGTGTGGGGCTGTGTGTGGCTGTTAGAAAGTAGAGAAAGACAAAAAGACTGGATGTTTTCTGTAGCTTCTGAAGGTCCCTTCTCACCTTTCTTGACATCTAACCTTCCTGTCTTTCTTGTCTTGTGTCTTTTGCACTTCAGAGACCAATACCTGAGGCCAGGAGTGAGGGAGAGGAGAGGAGAGGAGAGGAGAGGAGAGGAGAGGGGAGGGGAGGGGAGAGGGAAAGGAAAGGAAAAAGGGAGAAAAGAGAGAAAGAGATGAGTGAAAGAGATGAGTGAAAAGATAGAGAAAAGGAAGGAAGGAGGGAGGGAGGTGGAAAGGAAGGAAGGAAGAGAGGGAAAGAGAGGAAGAAAGAAAAGAGACAACCCATACTTAGTGCATTTATTCATTTAAAATGAATATTTTTAATTGATTGGGTGGAGACAGAGAGAGAGAGAGGGAAGAGAGACTTACAAACCTGTAGGAAGGTGCTACACGTATTCATTTGCAAATGTCATTCACAGGCAAGCTCTCGGAGAACTTACAAAGTCCTTGATTTTATAGAAGGTCTGAGCCCCTCGGGAGCAGCACTGTGTGCGTCATCCACGTGCAAGGGCTGTCCAGCTTCGGTGTGGGTCACCATGCATGGTACCTATTATGGCCCTGGAAGTGCAGAGGCAGATCCGTGCGCCCGTCTGCCTCCACCACAGGACCCTGCTCCCCGGGACTGGAGGAGGTAACCTGTGCTGGCCACGGCTGCCTGCCCAGGCTACCGGGGGCTCCCGGCCGGCCGCTCCGCTGGCTGTGGGCCGGAGGCGATCGGGCAGCACCTCCTGAGGTTCTCCCTGGAAAACTCTGAACAGCAGCGGAGAAAACCGTGCCTGATCCTGAACCTAGAACAACTGAATGGGGTCCTGCGGGTCCCACAGGCTCAGCCAGGCTCAGCACCAGTGAGAGCCGTGCGCTCTCTCGGGGTGTGGGAGCCCTGCCCTGGCATAACCTTCCCGGCGGGCCAGGTTTGCGCTTAGCCTTGTGTGGAGAGAGCTCCCACGATAAACATGGTGAGCCCATTTTAGCCTGTATAAGTCATTTGCTGGCACCCCCAGCCCAGAAGCTGGCACACGCAGCAGCCAGGCAGAGGGACGCTGCTGTCACCTGGTGTGTGAACTGCACCCGAAGACCGAGGGGCTGTGACACTAAAGCTCCCTGGAGAGGTCTGCGTTGCTGGCTGAGCATGCTACCAAGCGAAAAGGTCAACACTGGAATACTGGGTTTGTTTCAAAATGTTTGAAACAGACATGTGTTTATTAGAAATATACATATTTATTTCTGAAAGCAGTATTAAATGAGCGGTTACCTGTATGTTATGCATCAGAAGCATGTTTTTGCTAAAAAAAACACATTCAAGAGCATTTTGATCACTTTGAAAAAATGGAAAAAAGGCACATTTTTTCCCCAATATTAGCTTTTTTAAAGCCATTTTTTAACATGGGGAAAAATGTTACATTAAAAAATGAGGATCAGCTCTAACTTTGCACTAAGCAGTCCCAGCACCTAAATTTTGACCCCCCCCACAGGGTTTTAAAGTCTCTCTCTCACTTTTCTATATTTACATGTAATGCTCTAGAGCTAAGTGCATTCCTCTGCCTGCCCTCGCTCTGCAGTCCTGTGAGACAGGACGGAATTCACAGCCCCTGGGTAGTGGTGTCTCTTCTACATCACAGAACATTTCTGCTCAGCAGCCTGTTTCATCTCGGTGAAGGTGGCTTGTGCCTTTTCTTTGATCGCATCCATGTCCATATTCTGGATGTTCTGCAGTTGTGCCAGGATAGAGTCCTTGTCCTCTTCCTCCTCCTGATCTTCTGCCACCATCTTCTGAAGGTCTTCTGGCAAACTCACGTCATCTCCAGCCATCTGTATTTGATTCTCGTCCTGTTCACTCTGATACAAAAAGCAGAAAACAAAACCAGGGTGTGAGAGTGTTCCTGCTCTCCCAGGAGCTACCGATGAGTCTTTTTTGTTTGTTTGTGTGTTTGTTTTAGGGAGAACCCAAACATAAGCACAGATTTTTCAGTCTAAGTTTTTAGATGCAACTTGTGAATTCAGGGGCTCAATCAGCCCCCACACAAGCGCTAAGGTTTTCCAGACCATGCCAAGTGTATCTCTTTGAAGGGTTTCAGCGGTGCCAAAACCAAAGCCCTCAGCATCACTCGCCATTACAGAAACCTTTGCCGTACGTGTTAACCGTGGTAATGCACTGATGCTGCAGGAAACCCACTACAAGTCGTTTGTACCCACCAAAGACACGCTGCAATGCACTGCCCGGGCAGTCAGCTGCTGAGTGGGCTGGTCGAGGGAGCAACAGCTTTAGACAAGCTGGGTGGCTGCCGTTCCCCTGTTCATTCGTTGGTGGGTGTTTTTAGGTATCGGCACTAAACTGAAGCCTTCCTGAAGAAAGATGCTTTAAACTTAGGAAAGAATTACTGGAAAAAAGTTCCCCATCTTCCTCAAGCCATGTCTGAACGATATGTAGGTCTCTGGTTGGCATCTCTGCATTGTGGTGACGAGCAGGGGCTGCCTGGCACATGGTCAGAGCAGAGCTGCAGTGCCGGTCAGTGGGGTAACAGGAGGACTCAGACAACAAAAGAGAGGTTGGAGGCTGGGTGTGAGGCTGAGAAAGCGAAAGGGGACAGGAGAAGGAGCTGGTTAAGCAATTAAAGGGCCGAGATGCAGTAAGGGCTACCCACGCTGCTTCCTGCCTGCCCACTGAAACGCTCTGTCAGGGGCTGCGTCAGTTTTACAAACAATGGCGATTTTGTTCACATTTTGTGGTGGATTCTGATGGATCCAGAGCTCGGAAGAACAGGGTATTTTGACACAGTTCACACATCAAAGATAAGCATTAATGCCTCGTTACATCTCCAAAATGAAGCATGACAGCAGCCAAGGCCTGGTAGGAAGGAGCAGCGCTGCTGTCAGCAGGAGGTGTTTTGGGGAGTGAGAGGGGGCTTGGGCTTGCGAGAACAGATGCATGCAGGAATGAGCGGCAGGACGTCTGTGAGCAACATCTGTGCGGTTCCAGGCCTCAGCAAGGCTGGGCGGGCTGCGATGCTTGGCTGCATAGCCACTATTTACTGTCACGTGTATTTGCACAGCTTTGTGTTTGCAATAGCCATACTTCCCCTTAACCTGCTTCTCCCCATATCTCTCATGAAAGTACGGAGAGGTGTATCATGATCGTTACTGCTATGTGGCTAAAATGGGTGAGGACATCTCGACCCCTTTGGGTAAGGGTTGCTCCTATCAGATCTGTGGAGCTAGAAACAATATCCCAATTGGCAGAAGTATTCTTTATTGATTGTGTAGCAGGAAAAAACATATTGAGCTTCTAATCAGCAAATGCTGGCTGTCGGAGGAGTTAGCCCTTTTGAAATTCCCCCAGGTAGCAGTAGATGATGATAAAAAAAGATATGGGTTTAATTACTGAAATAGTCCCTGTAAGCAGACAATCACACACATGTTTTCTTTAGAACTATTTATAATTTAAGACATCTTCACTGCACGCTGCTGTATATGATGTGGGGAGATGCCCATACAGCGTACACCAAGGCCACTGCGGTGATGTGAACGATCGTCTGGCACGTTCTTGAACCAAAGCCCCTTCTCCTACTCAGGTCTGAGATGTGATGCACAACACAGTTTGGGGGGTCAAAGTGTTCTCTGACGAAAGAATGTATTCAGATGTAGCCAAAAGCAGCACAATTCTGTCCAAGTCACCTGCCTCTGCCCACCTGGCATTTAGCCTGTCCTTGGACAGACCCACCATGAGCTTCAGCAGGGTAGGGTCGCTCAACAACAAGGCAAGCAGCATGTGTATGGCCTCTTCTCTTTCTTCTAAAGTTTGACAGATCTGGTTCTGTTACTTTGATTTGAAATGGAAACACAGGATTAAGTTTCTGATTTTACCTGTTGGGGTTTTTTTAAAGTCTGGTGTAAATAAGTTAAAGCTTGTTTTCTGACAAGGAGAAACCAGAAGTTTTTCCCACAGGATGTTCTTAAAGTCAGGCTAATGCTGCAAGTGTCCAAGTGCACAGAGAGCCTGCAGCTCCAAGCACTCACTTCTGCAAGTCAGGATCAGGAATGCGGTGTTGGAAACGCATCGTGCCCGTTAGCTTCAGGCAGCAGCTCACAATCAGAGCGTGAGCGGGGTGCGCAGATCCCTGCTGCCCCAGCACCCACACACGTGGGGACTGCTACTTGCCCAAGGCCAGAGGTGGCTCTGACAGTGACAGAGGCACTACCCTGCACCAGAATACACTCAGCTTGGACTGCAGAGCGCACCCGAAACAGGCAGCCCTCGTGGGCAGGACAGCCAGGGCCATGGGCTCTAATGAACCCATACAGAAGCCCCCTGGACCCTGGCAAACCTGCACTGGGCTGGGTGGCCTCTCTCCTGGTGACTTTAGTCTCCATAGTCTCTGGTCTCTGCAAGTGTTCAGTCACCCTTCTAGGATCTCTGAGAACACAGAAGCAACATCTTAAATATGCCTGGCACTGGTCTCTTGCCCCAAGGCCAGCTGGCCTGGGCTAACCCACTGCGATGCTGTGGAACCAAACAGGGTGGTCCCATCTAACCGTCCTGGGAACGCCTGCCCTAACTCCCAGGCTGGCCTTGGGAACTGCCTGGGAGACTGCCCAGGCCAAAACTGGGTCAGACACTGCTCTGACAACTCGGCAGCGTAGGCGATAGAGTCCTAGTGCCTCGTAATATTCTTTGACCCTGATTATGCATCTGATGTAGTCAAGACTCAGATCATTTTGATACAGGTGCAATAAAGAACACAGGGTTCTTTATTCAATTGTGACACACAGGTGTAAGCAGCAAACAAGCAGTGTAATCATCTGTCTGATTGTAAATGAGAGATCAAAGCTCATGGACAAACTGTTTTCCAGCATCACCGTGTGACATACTGCTTTCCTTATGTCTAGCTTATCCTGTCATACAATTTACCTATGCCTAGGCTTGGAGAACCTTAGGCAGGTGAATCCAGACATGACCCTGTGATTCATCACCTATAACGCACCAGTTACATACAAATCAGAGCTCATCTTGCCTTGACCTGCAAGGGGGGTTTTTGGTAGGCGGTACAGCAGCCCTGTACTGACCCGTGCCATCCAAGGGCTGCAGCTACCTCACGAGGATCCACAGGCGTGAACCACCAGCCTTCTGCCCCACAAACACCCTCTTGTGCCAGCCCTACACAGGGATCACAGAGAAGGTGTGTGGATGCTGCTTGACACCCCGGCTGTCAGGGCCTTGTAGGCACTGTCATGTCATTGCCCAAGCCGGCTTCAATGAGAACCCCCTCACCCCTGGGGCCCAGAAACCCCATTTCAGCTCATGCCGACCCCAGGCCTGCCCTAAAATACGTCACAGCCCTCCTGTGCCAAGGTGGTCCCTGCTGAGCCTGGCTTGTTGGCTGGTTTTCCAGGCTGCACCGTGCTTTGCCTTCCCTGCCGATCCCTGGGCTGCCCCAGACCCCGCTGCCAGCCCCAGCTCTGCCCGCGGTGGTCAGAGCCTGCGGGGCCGTGCCTCTGGGTGAGGGGTCCCCCATCGCCCCGGCACGGAGCAGTCCTGATCCCGCTGCCTCCCGACACCCACATGGTGACTCCATTTGTCCGCAGTGGAGCCACAGCTGTTTCACTCTGGCCTATTAAGAAAACATTTAGATCAGCAAAAGAATTCTTCAAGCTTAGCAAATACTTGGTTTTAGGTACTTCTCTAAAGCCTGTACGTGCTGAAGAGCTTCTCCTAAGACGAGGCTCTCTCTCTGCCTGGCCAATGTGCATCCCCCGCGGCACAGCTACAGCGTATGTAATGGTACAAGCGAAAAACCCTTTAATTCGGGAACGGCGCTATTCATTAAACCAAGTCTCAGCAATATTCCCATCACAGCACGGCAGAGCAAGAGCTGTTTGAGATTACATTACTTCTGTGACGAGAAGCTTTCCTCTTTAATGTCTTTAGCAGCACTTATTATTGAAAAGACACCTGATTGCATCTGAATACTCCTTCCCTCTAAATACCAGTGAACAAAAAACATCCTGCTGTTCCATCACTGAGAGTCTTGTAGAGCACCACAGAAGCGCTCTGACTAGGGGAAGGGATCCGCCTGCTTGGGGCGGCTGACATAGTCCCTTCCCGAGGTGCTGGAAATTCACGTGTCACCACATAACCCCCAGCACCTGGGCAGGAGAACGGCACTGGTGCAGCAATACTCTGCCAGCGAGTAGTGGCATTTGAGGTGACGTGGTGGATATATGTACAGATCAGTGGTGTGAAAGGGGCAGTGGGGCCATGGGGAGAGGTTGCCGTGCTGCGGACGAGGTCTTTGGACAGGTCTGTGGTCAGATGTTCCCCTCCTGCATCACAGGCACCATCACCTCAAGCCCCTGTGTTTAGACCTTGCAGAAGTTAATTGATTACTGGGTCCCAGTTCAGGAAAAAGGCAGTAAGTGAATAAAAGAATTTGGTGTGGTTTTTTTCATTAAAATATTTATTTATGTATTTATATAATTTCTTTAAAATGTTTTGTGTGGAGGTTATACATTGAATACTCCGAAGATTAAAAAGTTGTCCATAGATCAAATGTCTCATGGCTAAACACATCTTTCTGATGACAAACCTAAGTTGACAATTCTGTTAATAGGATTAGGTTCATTAAGGGACTGCTTTCTCTTATAAACCTGGCCCAGATATCATGGAGCTTTAGATTTTGCACTGAAAAGGGGGCCCTGCTTAGTCCTGAATTTCATGCTTTCATTTACAGTGATACTGGTAATAGTCAGGGTTTCTATCCCATATTAGGCTATCTGAAGTGACTTTCATGTTTCAAAATAATTAATGTAGTATCACAGGTCTGAGAGCATTTTGCTGCCATAATGTTGTATCATAGAGCTGAATTTTTTTCAGGGACATATAGTGTACATGTAGTAATTTCATTTTCTTCCTGATAGAATGTATGTTTTCATAAGGGCTGATGAGAAGAGAGTGGACCTGCAACCAAGAGATGCTGTAAAGGTAGACACAAATGCAGAAAAGCATATCCTGCAAAATTCACTTGCAACAGCCGCAGACCAGCAAAGCTGAGTATGTGCTTAATACCTCCTTTGCTGGCTCAGAGCTCCTGTCCTGCCTCGGCCAGCCTCCCGCTGTTGTCACTGAGATGGGGCCCCGAAGAGCATTGGGTGTGTGCCAAAGCCCAGACCCTGCTGGGGACGCGGCAGATGACCCCTGTGTGCCGTGGGGTGCTGTGGGGCGGCAGCGCGCTTGTCAAGGCCAGCTGGGGTGACTGCGGAGGCTGACCGCCCCTCAGAAAGGAGAACAGCCCTGAGGGTGGGAGACGCTCAGAGGCACAGAGACACCCAGCGCTGCTGGCCCTTGGTTCAGAGATGGGACGTGGGTGTCCCAAAGCCTCGAGACCAGCCCTCGGAGTGCACAGCCGGGGCCTCGCGGGGCTGGTCGGTACTGGCTCAGCGTGTGCCTCCAAAAGGAACACAAGGCCTGGTGACATTTTACCACTCAGCTGCTAATTGAAATGCTGGTCCTCAGAGATTTAGGCCTACAATCCAATCAACAACTTGAAATCTTGTACTTAATTTTTTTGCATAATTAATCTTTCTCAGGATACGTTTTCCTCTCTCCTGTCACTACGCTGAGCACCCACAGCCCAGGACAAATGGTGTATTGCAACTGATGAATACGGAGGAGCACGGTGGATAACCTGCCCCTGCTCCTCCTACGCCTGTGTACGACACTGCTCCAGGCCTACGCCTTTCTCTTCCAGGGGATGTTCTGTCTGGAGGGGATCTGAAGATGCGGTGTGTTTCCCCAGTCTCTTTGGTGCCGGCTATAGCTGTGAGCGAGCGCTAACAGCTCCCTAACACACTGGCTGCGGGAGCAAACACCGACCCCACACACCCGGGCAGACCCTGTGCTCATGCAGGCGCTGTGCCTGTGTGGGGCTCATGCTGCGCAGGTGACACACGGCCTGTGTGCTGGGGTGCGGCCTGCGCTGCGGCCTGCGCTGAGGGGCGGCCTGTGCTGAGGTGCGGCCTGCGCTGAGGTGCGGCCTGTGCTGAGGGGCGGCCTGCGCTGAGGGGCAGCCTGTGCTGAGGGGCGGCCTGCGCTGCTGAGCTGGACGAGCTCGGCGCCCTCGCCACATCCCAGACGAGCGGGATGCGCTGCAGAGGGCCTGTGCAGCTGCAGGAGACACGCGGTCTGGTTTGGTGACACCGGGAAATGTCAGGCTACGCTGTACAGACACGGGAGCTTCGATGGCGGACCCTGCAGCCGTAATAGCAACACCTCGAGGGAGCGAACAAGACCAATGTTCAGGTACGAGTGTGTGACCGTGGTAACCACCTGCAAAAGACTCACGAGCAGGTAACGCTGCCATTTAATGGGGTCATTTGAACGAGAGGCTACAGGTGTAGCCATATGCCTTCACTTTTGAAGACAACAAGCTGTGCCTTCAGATAATGTCAAAAGCCAAATGTCCTTACAGAGAGTGAGTTGATCTGAAATGAGTTGTTACATAGAACTGTATTCACTTCAAATTTGCTTACAAAAGCTTTGTTCAACGCTGACACACTGGGAGGGCAAGTCGAAGTAGCTCAGTTGAGGTTTCTCCACAGCATTTTCTCCCTTGCTTTTTCCCCCCCAGTACCTGTCTCAAAACATTCTGCCAGGCTTTTTAAAGACAGCATTCCTCTTTCTTGGAAAGTCAGTCAGCAAGGTTTCAGTTGCAAAAAACATATTTTCAAAGTTAGAGAAAAATACATTTTTTCATCCCAGGTTATGAATGAGGCCTGCCCGCCTGGTTAAATACGGATGGTATAATTTTATCTAAGTCACAAGGTCGACGCACTTTTCATCCAAATTGTAATTTGCCTTTAGGGTTCAAGCAAATGTTTTAAGAGTGGTGCAATTTTATGAACATGGCACTAGAGGGCCTTTGACAGCTCAGGGTTAGGAACAGCACCAAACTAACGCTGTACAAAAATTACATGATTTACAGTTTGTGTTTACATTATATAATCACTTTCTGAGCGTAGGTGGCTTCGTTAATTTTTAGTTGGTTGACTGCTGAGGAAACTGTACAAAAACTCCTTCACTGACAACTGGCAGACCTTCTTAAATCGCATCCTCCACAAGGAACCCTTCATATCTGGTTCCCCATGTCAGGCTGGAGGGATTGTGCTCACCTCGGGCCAGAGGCACCATCAAAAGCCCCCGCCCGACAGGAAAGGGAACAAGCAGAACCATTAAGCCCACTGCTCACAGACAGCCAAACAACGTAAGCGTCCCCACAGACCTGGATGTAGACAAAAGTTACGTCCCTCTATTAATTCGTTAATTTCCTTTGAGGAGAAGGGAAAGTGATAACTGGAGGAGCTGCCTGAAAAGGTTCAGTGCTGTGGGAGAAGGCAGCAGAAATTATGTGTGAAGAGGAGGCTATAAAGTCAAAGATCAGTCCTTGAAGGTAGTGGGAATATGTGATGGGTTTATATAATCTGCTGGGAAAGCTCAATTTATTGGTGAACTCTTGAATTTGGTATCCATGGGTGAGACTCCAGAGAGCTAGGACAGGAAACCTGATAAATGTCATTTTCAGACCAAGGCTTGATGAATTTGAGCAGTGTCATCACACTGCTTGAACAGCCCTCAGGGTCTCTCTTGCTAGTGAATGTTACAGAAGCATCTTTCGTAGTGAAACTTGCATTGATCTTAAGTCAACCTAGGATTTCTGCTTCAAGTCAAGAGTTGCTCTGGGCTCTTGGTCC
Source organism: Nyctibius grandis (assembly GCF_013368605.1). Classification (NCBI taxonomy): domain Eukaryota; kingdom Metazoa; phylum Chordata; class Aves; order Nyctibiiformes; family Nyctibiidae; genus Nyctibius; species Nyctibius grandis. The sequence continues at coordinate 6,816,625 of NW_027167473.1, forward strand.
CAGTCTCAAAACCCCACCTCCACAACCATAATATATTCTAGTTCATCTAAAATGCAAATCAGGTGCAAGAAAACAGGGTAGATCATCTTAATGTGAAGGAAATACTTTTGAACTGAATGCCATTGACCTAAGTTCCACTAAAACACAGACAGACTTCAATGAGGTAAGTTTGGACAGCAAACACAAAGCCACAGAAATCAAACCGCTAAGAACTCTTGACCAACACTTCCACTCATTTTCTCAAAATCTCTCCAGATCAAGGATAAGAAAGGATGCGAAATATCTTTGGTATCTTTAATACCTTTGGCTAGGTTAAATCCTTCCCACTCAGTTCAAAGAGGCAAGAACAAATCATTTGTGTGAGGAGGTCTGATATTGCTAGTTAGGTTTGATAGAAATTTTACACACAAAAACCTGTTTCTGTAGAAAAACATCAGCATGATATTTTACCACATCAAAATTTTGACATCAAAAAGCTCCAACTATTTAATAGTTATAATTTTTTTTCTTTACAGTCACTGTTAGAAATTTTTGTTTCCAGAAAAGAACACCTTTACAAAGCGGTGGGGTTTTTTTAAAAGTAAAGACTCAGAGCTGGCAGGTGCATGATAGTAATATAAACAAGCTCTCAAATTGCTAAGAACCACCAAATATTTCCTCGTGGGATATAAACGAAATCTTCAAAAACACTAACATCTTCACAGCAGTGGCAGTTCAGAGCAGATGCACGATCCAAACCCCTACACAGACTACTCTGACCCATGTTACCTCTCTCCTGCCTATGGAAGGAGCTTACAAAATAACGTTAACAACAACTTTGTGTTCCAAGCGCAGGACCCCGAGTTACCTTCTCTGTGGTGGGGCTAACAGCACAGCCCACTCCAGACAAAACCAAAAAGCCCAAGTGGGCTGCACCCGCACACCACAGCCTGGTGCCAGGAATTCACGGGCAGACGCAAACCCTTTCGATCCCGTCGCCCAGAGCAGAACCTCAAATTTTAGGGACCCCCTAAATGCACAGTAGAAAAGGCCCCGATGCTAATTTGCACAAACAAGCCTTCAGCCACTTCTTCAAAATGAATGGAAAATAATATTCAATGCCTAATGGACCTTCCTTCACACCCTACTAATCTGATTTCCTTAACAAGTTTTTGGGGAAGGAATTTGTCCAATCTTTTTTTTTTTTTGAAAACTAGAACTAACCGCTTTCGCCCTTATGATCAGTCATCCCTTCAGAGCATGCAAATAGATTTGAAAGGCTGGGCTGTCTGGTACAAAAGTCTTATTTCTCTTCTTCTCATCATGTCATTTTTGCCCATGTATCTACTAGTTGTCTTCAGTAGTTTTCCTTCATTTCCCTTACAGAAGTCAGTTACTGCTTTGTTGTTCCCCATATATCTCTTGGAGCCTTTTTTTGAACATGTCTTCACATTTCCCATCCTCTGAGGTTAAATGACAGACTACATGCCTCAGTAAGTTTGAAATACTTTCAAATTCTTGGGTAAATACCCGCTGGCCCTGGTGTACTGTACACCATTTAACAACCTCCTCCGACAACGCTGAGCTAAGAAACCTCCCCTGGTTCACCCCCATGAGAGACTGTCATAGGGAAACCTACCCAGGGACCTTCATAGCAATCCTGCAGTTCAAATGAATGCAAAGAATTCACTTAATGTCTCTGCTATGGGCCAATCTTCCCTGACTCTTTTGCAGAATCCTTCTCTGGCTCTCGCTCCCTCAGCTCCCTTCAATTCCAGCCCGCGCTCCTAGAAGAGATACCAGCTTGCTTCATTACAGAAGCATCACCATCTTGCAGCAGGAAATCACCTCCTGAATATCCAAGTTTCAAAACTTTGTTTAACTTTTTTTTTAATAGGCAAGACCTGTGGATATTTAGTATAGGCTTAGTGCTAAAGTCTGTACGTTGATAAACCTCTGATAAACAAGAGTTCTGCAGTTATATCCCTGAAAACGTGGAAAACGATCAGAAAATAAACAGAGGAGCAAGTCTTCCCTCTAACCTAGGAAAACCCTTTAAATCCAGTAGAGAGCTATCCTTGTTTGTACCCATGTGCTTTTATGTCAGGAAAATACTATCAACCTAAATGCTGACTATGCTTTCTCTCATGATCCAGAAGCTATTGCAGCTGCTGCTTGCTTTTAACAAAGCTCCAGATTTCTCTGTTGCTTGAAGCTTCTGTTGTCTGTATTTTGTTTTTCCTGAGAATATTTGACAGTGTCAAGAGCACTAAAGCAAAATAATGGCCAGTTTGCTTGCATTTCTTGGAAGAAGACAGTAAGAGCGAGCCTTCAAAAGTTTAGCAGAACTCAAACGTACAGCTTGTACAGGAGTTTTCAGGGACTTTGCTTACAGCTTTTTTTTTAACTGTTGCACGTTGCTAAGTTAAGAACATACACTAACTGTGAGACACGATCAGACCAGGTACTCATCTTGCCTGGTCACCTGTTTCAGATCTGAGAGTACAGAGAGGGGTTACAAGAGTCTTTCTGCTAGATTCAGCTACTGAGCAGAGAAAAAAAGGTCTAAAAGCAGCAGTCACTGGGGGAACCATGCTCCAGCCTCCTCCATTTCCGTACTGAGCCGCAGTGGGGATCCCACCAATGGAGGCAATTTGCGATTTTTAGAACTCCGTGTTGGCAGTCAGTCTGTTTTAAACTTGGCCACTGAACTAGATGAGCTCACAAAGCACAGGCTTACCTTGGGGAGTCTGTACTTTTCTCTCAGATGAACCCTCAGACAGGCTCGCTCTGCTTTTTTCTGTACAAATGCTGCATCTCTTTCCATCCTGGAAATCAGAAAAAAATGTTTCTTCAAGCTACTAATAAAATATGGTCTCTTACACTGAACCAATTGCTTGGCTGCAAAAAGCTACACGCAGTAGTTATTCCCAAAGCTGTGTAACTTGTCCAAAGGCACAAGAGGAGCGATATCACTAGAGTGATACTGAGAGGCCAGAACTCCTGTACCCCCAGCTTGTTCTCAGAACAGTTCTCTTGAGTCCTTCAAAGAAAGAAGGATAAGCCAATGCTGCTCGTCCGGAGTGTGTACCTGCACTAGCTGTTATTGCTCACTGTAACAACAAACAGTTCCCATAAGCAGAACAGAAAAGTTATGCTCATTCCTTGCTCATTCCCCTGGGTCACTTACAGAGATGCGGCTGCCGGCCAATGCTCCTGTTCCACAAACGTGACATTCTCACACCGTAACACCACACACACGATGGCAGAATGGTCCTTCTGGGCCAGAGCAGAACCTTACCTATCCTGAGTCCCATCTCCAGCAGTAGGCAGGAGTGGATGCTCAGAGAAAGAACTTAAGAGGATAAGCATCCTGCATCAAAACTGCCCAGCTTCCAAAAATCAGTGCTGTAGGGTGCTGGAGCTGGACATTGGCTCTACATCATCATCTTTAATAGCCCTGGATGGCCTCAGTCACCTGTGAATTTTCCTCGTCTTTTCTGCATCCATTTACTGTTTCAGGACATCCTACGGCAATGAATTCTACAGCTTCCCTGTGTGGAAAAGTACTTCTTTTATCTGTGATTTTATAAAATACTTTCATTAGATTTAACAACTGTTCAGCACAATTTTTGGTTAGATCACTTATGTATTTATTTGCAAAATGTGTCTCCTCAAAGATTTTTGGTAACATCTGATAACATTCACCTTCCCCCCAACACCTTTATTTTTTTCAGAAGCATTGCCATGGAAATTCCATGGCAAAATTGATTTTGTTCCAGTATAGGTATTCTGTCACATAAAAGCTACTTGCAAGATGAAATGTTATTTTTCCTCCGCTTCCACAAATGAGTTTTTGGGTTTCTCTCTCTCACTCACTTTCTAAAAAAAAAAAATAAAAAGGTTCACATTAACTGGCAGCCAGCTTAAACTTCTTTCAGCCAGTCATTGGTGGGAAGATTTTTTTGAGCCCTCCTGGCATGTCTTCCCTGTCTTTCTCGACCTTCCTCTTCTGCTGCCCCTCCTCTCCAGAGCAGCCGAGGCCAGCACCGGGGTACGTTCCTGCAGGGCAGTGCGCAGCATTACTGCACGTCCCTCCAGGCGTCCTGGGGGGCCGAGGGGCAGGAGGGGACTTTCTGCTCAGGTGGGTCTGAGCTTTTCACCTGTCCTGGCATCACAGGGAGACCTGGCAAAGCTCACTCAGCCAATCTGGGCTCCAGTGTCTGGCCTAATCTTACACCTTTTGTTCTGGAGGATCTAATTATTCCCTGGAACATGAAGCTTTTTAAGAACAGGAAACAGGCATAAGAATAGTTGCATGACAGTCAAGAGCCTGCGATGCACAGCACAAACCGGTGGTCCCCTCTTCCTTAAACCCTTGTGATGCTGGAAGCAGGTTCTCTGCGGCCGTGCTGGAGACGGACAGCACAAGCCACCCGTTTGCTCCTGCACATCGCACATTGTCCCGAGAAACAGCAATCGGTGCATTTCTGCGTGTTTAATCACCAAAAACAAACCCCAAACCCGAGAAGAACCCAAAGCCAAAGGCCAAACTGCCTGAGTGCGACTCCAGCCAGGCTCTGGATTGCCACCCTCCCGTGTCTGGGCGCGGGTGAAATCCAGAGCGCCCCGAAACAGACGCTCTGCCCGTGACAAAGATTCCTGACACACATTTACACAACCACACCAGGGCACACTGTCCTGAGCTGATTTTTTCTCTTTGGAAGTACTTCAAGTGTTCCTATTACAGTTCCAAGCTGTACTGTCAGACGTGCTCCTGCACCGATTCCTCAGTACAGCTCAGCATGGGACGGACACAGGCCACGCTTGAAAACGTTACAGAAATAATTCTTTTTCCAAGCATTTTCCCTATCCCAGGAATCCCATTTTGCTTCTCAGTCTCAATAAAGCATCATCCTGCTGGCAGGTGGTTATTTCTCTTTTAAATATCCCTTGACAAAACACATAGCAAAACATTCTGTATTTTATTCCAAAGCAAATGATACCTGTTCAAGGTTTTATGATAGAAATAGCTGCTGCTAAATACAGACTTGGATACCTCAAATTCCACCACTCATTAACCTTTCACCTATAATCATCTTGCATGAAGGATTTACACAACCATTATGTAATTGACCATTAGAGGAGCAGATGCATTTGAGATTTAAAAGGCAATTGTTTTATTTATAATTATGCATGATTTGAACTCCTACATGTTCAGCCCTTTATTTTACTTCTGGTTTGATATTTAAACACAGCAAGTGGTAAAGATTATAATTACAGACAAATAAAATCAAGATTTAAGCAGTTGAAAAATTCTGCTTTATTTAGTAGATTTTAGAAAAAAATAACTGAAAATGCTACTACAAAAAATAACTACCTTAAAACTTTTCTCTGGATAAACATAATCCATTGAACATAGCACTCATTACTTTCTCATGTCTGCCATAATAAATGTGGACAAAGAAAAGATTATGTATTGAAAGTGTACTCCACGTGCAGTTCTAGGAGAACTAATCATACACAGTTTAGAATTAACCTCTGCACTACAAACAGCTTTGTACCTATGGAAAAACTTGACAGATAAAGTAACATCAACTAGGAATGAATCCAGCATATCAAGGTGTGGAGATAGCAGGGAAGTGTAGGAGAGCGCTGCAGGATGAGGAAGGGGAAAGGGGGAGCATAATATTTTATCATTTCCAGTTGGCGAACTTTTATTTTGGAAAGTCTCTTTAGCAAAGATTTATCTGCTTTAAAAAAAGGGAAGAGAGCTGAACGTTTGGCTTTTTCTTGGATTGTTTTTATCTGCACAAAGTTACCGAGAATCAGCCCCCGTACTGATAATAAGGGAACAGGTACTCACTTCTCCTCAACCATTTGCTTTTGATATTCCTCATACTCCTCTCTGGTCATTCCTGCAGCTGCTGCTGGGTCAGAAGGAGTGTTTTCTTCTTTGCTTTCTTCCCCTCCACCTCCAAGTCCCAAATTCTTTACCTGGTTGCTCAACATACTTTTCATTAGAAAGGCCATCTTCTCCAGAAAAAAGGAGCTATAAGCAACAGCTACAAGCAAGCCAAACCAGACCAAAACTGTTTTCAGACCCAACAACTGTAAGCAAGAGAGTTTCTACAGCCACATCAGCTCTTCAAGGGCACAATGCTAGCGAAACATGAATGCCAAAACCAGTTTGTCAGCCATAATCTGGATTAAAGAGTGAACTCCTTAATATCTAGAGGCAGATGGTTCAGATTACTCCAAAAAAATCATTAGATGCAGCTACCTACTTTTTCTATTAATACCTTAAGCTAATTGTACACACACACACACACAAATCGATTATAGTGTGCAACAGCATTTTCACTTCTTCAGACTTGAAACTTTCACTTTCACAGAGATGAAAACATTCCCACACACAGATCTGAATTAACAGAACACAACAGATCTGAATTAAAAACCTGGTTGACTAAATGGCCATAGTAAAATCGTAAAATTTGGGCTACTGAGCAGAAAACCCTCCTGGATTTACACAACCAAATGAGATTTGAAAACTGGAATTCTTCATTAAGCAAAAAACTCAACCCTTTTTATCCATTAGTATTTTATCACATTGAACAGAAAGTACATTGAATGATTTTTCTTCATCCACTTTTCACAGGGTTGGTTTGTCTCACAGATGAATGGGACATTACTGCTACCATTACTTTTTTTTCCAAGAAAGTAATAACAAAAAAAAGCAAATCACATCTTCCTACTTTTCATTCCTTAGGGTTTATTTCAACCCTTCCCCAGTCTCTTTCCATCTAGATCACCACTGTGACTGATGCTGCACGAAATACCCAGTGGTTTTAATCTTAACTGTCAGTAAAGGAGAAATGAATCTGACTGATTCTATACGCCACAAAACAGCCTTGATATCTTCTGTTTGTGGATTGCGTGTGAAGGTCCTCGTCTGTCAAACTTTTATGCACATCATTAGCCTCACCAGGCCTATGAAGGGGAAGATCTGGAGGATCTGCTACCGAGATCACAGACTGTTTGGGGAAAGAAAATAATCTGCTAGGTCTCAAAAGTTCATGATTCTCGGTTTTGAGCATTTACAGTACTACGACTGACTGCGCATGCCTTTATGAAACATTCTGTAATTTTGATTATCTAAATGGTTCTCCAGCACTCTCATAATTTCACTGAGAGATGACAGGGTTCCAGTTTGCCTAATCCCTTAATCTGTATTAGAGCCTTTCTAATTAAAGCAGACCTGTTACTATTTAAAAAAAAAAAAAAGCAGGACATTCTGTAATCCTGGATTATTATCACTCAGAAGCACGAATTCCAAATCACAACAAAAATACTCTGATATACTACAAATACCCAGAAAGCATTTTTCTTAAATAAAAATTGATTTTATAGTCACTGTGCACTTTCAGAACTATGCATAAATTGCAAGAATTTGTGGGAAGAATCAGCTTTTTACATCTAACTCTGCCCTTGATTAGGAAAACTCTGTTGTACTTGCCCAAATAGCTAACAGAACTGAGATCATAGCTAATCCCAATTTAGGCAGAGAATGCCAGGCTTGAGCATGCATTAGTCTGACGTCGAATGCATAAAATTAAAATATTATCTGGCAAATCTTAAAAACTAAAAAATCCAGCATTAAGTCTATACATAAGGTACCACTGCTCCTGCCTCAGAGCTACTTCAAAGTGGGCCTGGCCAAGTCAGTCTGACCTTCTGCTACACCCAAAGGCTTCCCCGGTTCAGTTTGCTGCCTCTCTGGGGCATTCAGAGGGCGGAACGGCTGACGGCGTCCCTTATTCCCCATCATTCTGCATTTCAGAGAAGCTGTGTTTGTTCAAAGGAGTTTGATCAAACCAGTCCCTAGTTCCTGATCTACAGCCCGACTCATGTGAGTGAGCTGCCCCACACTGCTCAGAAAACAGTGGATCTCAAGAGCAGGAGACAGAAAATCCTAAGTGAGGGAGAAGGCTCTTGGTCATTCAGGCATCTCCAGAAATAGATGGCGGCTAGAGGAAGAGGGCATCACAACTCTGGATAACAGTTCTGGGCTTGCTGACCTTCGCATCCACTGCTTACAACACAAAGCTAACAGAAACCAGCAACACGGACATCAGAAGCCGGAAGATCACCTTCTCAATGTGCTTCAGCCCCACAGCCAAGCTGTATCTTACACAAGAACACGGCACAAAAGGGGCCAAGAAATACTGCATGAACCACATACAGATCACAAAATTTCCAGCAGCTTGCAAAAACCATTGAAGGGGTTACAGTAATCTATTGGCACTGTTTATGCACTGATCCCAAAATGGACAAGTTCAGTAACAGGACGGTAGGCATCACAGAAGAGCGTGCTACAAGAGAAGCTTAAGATCAGATAAATGTAATTTCTGATTGTCAGCATTTTCTCCGTGCTTTGACAGCCACTTGATTAAATAACAGAATGCTGTCCCACATCACTGCTTAGTGCCAAATGCCTCTTGAGCCCACTTCTAGTGGTTGGCCCATCTTTATTTAAAATTCTCCTACCTGGAACAGGGAGCACCAGTGTGTCTGCGCTGTGCACTTCACAAACACGACACGCAGTGCTGATTTTTCCCGTATTAGGTCTCATAGTCTTCTCTAAGTGTATGGGAACTGTACCTGTACACTTTGTGCTCTTGGTCTTTACTGAAGAGAAGCTTCCCTAACTTTGGGTGTAAGTCTTGGCTGTAGACTTTGGTCCCTATAGAAGTGTTGCTAACACTACCTTCTGCCTAAAAGCGATGCTTTCACAGAACTGACTGAGAAGGCAAGAAAGCTGAAAAATGTCTTGGGAAGGGATTGCTGGAACCTGAGAGATCGTGCCCTCCAGGTCTTGAGAGAGGTCTCATGAACCTTCCTCATAGCTAAAGGCTTTCCAACGTTAGATTCAAAATCAAAGACAACAAAAGTGTTTTAAAAGTCATTGGCCCTGTTGGCACTGGACACTGCTGAGAAACACAAGGGACTAGTGACAAAGCTCTGGAAGACACCACAGAGATAGCTAGTGAATTGCTCACTTCATTGTGCGTTTAGATATTTATCACAAATCTGTGTATACAAGTAACGAGTAAACACTCGGAGCGATAAGGAACCAACTGCTTACAGAGTATCTAATGCATCAAGATTTAAGCACTTACCTTGGGTGTCAACAAGGACCAGTACCTCCAGAATAATTCCTGCTCCTGGCAGGCGCTTTAACTACTGCCTATGTTGAAGTTACAAACCACTTACTGCTGTTTGTTGATTACAGGGATCACAGGCTTAATGAAAACACACATACAGCTGCTAATTAAGTACTCATGTTGCCACTTCCTTTGCTTTAAATCAACGTCCTTTCCCTCTAGCTTAAGTGAAATAAAACTGAAAGGCTCAGTTCCTGTTTTATCTGATGGAATTGGGAGAGAAGAAGAAAGCCTGTGTTCCACACCCAAAGAACACAGGCATCTCTGACCCCAGAACAGATCTCAAAGCATTCAAACTCTCTGAACAGAGGGTAAAGAATGCTTCAAATACACTTGGCTTGGATTTCATGGACAGGTACCAAATTAAAAGAAAAAAAGCTTACTAAAAATATGCATCTTTATTCAAATAAGGTTATCTCTGAACTCCAAGTGTCAATTTACATTAGTCAGAAACAAACATGAAAATGTCAGCTGTTTGAATGAAAAAAAAAAACAGTAGACAGTCTTCGGTGTTACAGTAATTGATGCATTGATGTCATTTTCTTCAAACAGGAAGTTAAGTAATTTACAAACCATATTGTGAATTTCACTTTTGAAAGATTCAGGTGTGACCATGTATTTAATATACCCTGACCAGTACAATGAGATTCTCTTGTCACTGCCAAGTATTTGCTACTTATCATCCACACTTCAAAGACAATATTAGACTTGTTTTCCCCCATATTGTCAAACTGGATTCCAAGGTGTCTTCTTCTCCTAGTCCTGAAATCTTACTTGATAAGAATCAAACACACTATCAGTGTTGAAATAAACTTCTAGGAGCCAGCCAAAACAGGAGGCTACACCGACTGGCAAATATTCTTACAAGTCCAAATTTGTTGCTATCACTTCAAGAACAGACAGGATAAAATTTGAGCTGGGCAAGTGGGAGCTTTCCTTTGATCCAGTGAGTGATGAGGCAATTATGGAAGTTCCAAGGAGAGATGACTGTGAAATGAAGCATGAAGCAAAGTTACCACTTTCTGGATGTTATGCTTTAGACGTTCTGCTCCCTAATACAAAAGTTTCCTAGTTGCACACGGGAGGTACGTCAGATCTATTAGCAGCATAAACACACAAGCTGAGCCTCATACTGAAGATACAACTGTAGGTTCAAGTTTTCCCCTAGACACCATCCCCAGCCTTCTTTCTAACAAAAGACATGGAAGTATGGGCTGCTCCAGCTTTAAAACAAAGTTGTGGTTGGATAAATTCACAGTAACAAAAAGTACAGGCTTCCTCCAATTGATACATTCGGGCTGTTCCTCATTATGCCAGATATATGCACCTACTTATCAAAACACAATTGCTAGCCTTGCTGTGGAAAGGGCCTTGCAAAGCCTGCTGTGAGAGGGGGAGTTCTGGTTAGGTGTTGCACTGATGCAGGAAGGCTTGCAACTGAAAGGAACAACACTGTACATTTTCAGAACAATTTAAGAAAATATATTAAGTCTGCTTAGAAGAGTCAGGGTTGTAATAGCTTAGACTCAAGGCACCTGTAAATATTTGCTGGTGTTGAAAGAACTGAATGGATAAACTCCTATGTGTTATTCTGGCTTATCTGAAAAGTTTTTTAATTGATTTACCCTATTTATCCAGCAAGATTAGCTTGAGGCAGTAGTTTCTCCAATTTGTACAGCAAAATCTTCTCAAATTTAGAAATTAATCTATGAAGCTATACCACTTACATTATACTACACACTGTAGCTATGGAAATAGGTGTGTAGGTAGTATCACTTTATTGGTATAGCAGAGATGTCCACTTTTTGGACACTGTATTTTAAAGTAATAAAATATATTGCATAGATTTATCATTTCTCCAAACTGACAGGCACAATACTGAAGTGTTCTTCATCACAGCGAATTTGGCAGCATGTGTTGCACTCCAAGGGAGTAATTGTAGGAATGCAGTAGTAGTATGCTAAATTCCAGATAATTTTTGCACATTCAGACAAAGGGATTAATAATTAAAAGTGAAATATCCTGATGCATTTGTGTATTTTATAGAATTTTAAAAAACCAAACCCCCTTATTCTAACTCTACACACAAACAACTCAAGGACAAAGTTACCACAGATATGTAAACAAGGCAAAATTAATTCATTTAACTTTCCTACTTTGGGCTATCCGCTTTGTTCCTTTCCTGAAGCAAATGTTCAGCTGGTAAGCAGTATCAAAACCACATGTTCAGTCTTATGCTTTTGATATTAAAGCAGGAATTGACACACAATACTGGTTCTACAATAGCTGCTGGATTAACAAACATGTCTGAAGCAACAGCTTGTGAAGAAATGGGTTAACACTCAATACCTGTAGTTTAGAATACTTGCCATGTCAAGATTTAAATCAAAGCGTCTGTATTTGACACATGAAACACAGAAGACAGGTTTATAAAAGACATATTCATACACCAAACATATCCTTAATAAAATCAAATTTGAAGAGGTATAAAGCTATGATATCCTTGCTGAAGAAGTTCCACAAATCTCCAAACAAAATTACAGACATACTTGAAACTACAAAACCCAAATCAGTCCCACAATATACTTGAAGAAACTACTTTACCATGTTTTCTCTCACTGCCTAAAACCCAAACCCAAAATAAGGAGATAGGCTTTTATTTGCTTGTTCTGTATTGTTTTCTATAGCAGGTATCAACAGTCAGACTGTTAAAGGCCTGTCTTTGTGTCCACATATTAAAAAGTGTTTAAATCTATATTTCATGAAGAGTTAGAATTAACTAAATAGTTATTAAACTGTTAAATCCAAGTGGTAAAGAAGTGAAATGTTTATAACAAATTTTTACCCCCTCAAAAAAATAGAGAAGAACAGTTGTTTGGGGTTTGTTGGGTTTTTTTTTTTGGTTGGGTTTTTTTTTGATTGGTTGGTTTTGTTTTTTTAAACTGATATGTCAGGACACTTAGTGGCAAGCTTTCTGCACAAATCATCCGTCTGCAATTCTCATGATGAAAAGAACCAAACCTGCGTGTTTCAGTTCCTTCCTCTGGAATCTTAACAAAAGAAGAGGAATATGGCACTTGCCTTCCAGTATTTATGAGAAAGTTAGCTGAAAACATAGACCTAGATAGGGTCCACAGCCTTCCCCTGTCTAGCATTTGCTCCGCTGCTCCCCAGTCTGTTTTTAACTTTAGCATTAACAGTTTAAATGAGAACTCATTTTGTTTAACAAAATTCAATAATTTACAATATTGAAGTATATCAAACACTAAAATTTCCCTCATGTATAATTTTCTGTGCATACATACTGCTGTTATGTACACACAAAAGGAACAGGTCATCAAAAGAACTTTTTGGCTGCTGCTTCTTGTTGACTCCTGAAGGAAAAAGCAGAAGAGAATTCATTAAGTACTTACAGTATAAAACTAGCTAACTGCTTTAAATAAATAAATATTTCATCTATTTGGGGATTAAAATATTCCATTCCTTGTCAACAGAGGCTTAGGGAAATCAAATATAAGTCATGTCACAAAAACAGGATATAATTTTTCTATTTACAAAGACACTGGTAGCATCACTAGTTCCAATTTTGCATCAGACACAGAAGGAAACAAAACATTCTGGCCAGAAGCTAGAAACTGTGAAAGAACATCTGAACTGATTTTTAAAATACTTTAACTAAAATTTTCTAAAGCTTCTCAGTATCTGATTGGCCTAAAGATCATCATAGAAAAGGAAACACATGCAACTAAGCAGTGACAGAATCTACTTGAAATGGGATTTCCTTTTCCCTCTGGCACAGAACATATTTATTTTCTTAGTGGATACAGATACTGTGGATCAGCCACGCACAGATGCTAGAAATACAAAGGCATCAAAAAGAACTGGAGGGGACCAGCTCCTCATTTGCCTTGGAAGGCATCTTTACAGTCGATGGCATAATCATAGAATCATAGAATGTCCTGAGTTGGAAGGGACCCACAAGGATCATCGAGTCCAACTCCTGAAAACATAACATACATAAGAAATGAACTCTCTCCACTTTGTAGAGAAGCAGACACACAATAAAAGTTCGTGCTATCAGCAGCATTGGTCTTATATTAATACTAGTTATCCCTCCATAGAGGTAGCAAACAGCATTTTCTCTTTGAAGGGCAATGCAGCTATTTTGGTCCCTACTCCTTATCCTGATTAGTGTGTGTGAGAAGCAGGAGGGCAGACTACTGAGCAAGTCAGTCCTTACTCTCAATAGCTTTTCCTTCCCATCAACGCAAATTTAATTTGAACATTATGACATTACAAGGAGGAGGAAGAGAACAGAAAAAACATCACAATTAGTTTAGGAGAAAAAGAAAAAAAAAGATGTCCATACACTATCAGTATCGTATGTAGGAGAGGGATGAAGGGGTAAGTTCACTGAGGGATTTGTAAGGTGGGATAGGTAGCCTGGAGGTACACATAGCAAAAAAAAATAAAATCACATCAGATTTTGTTAAGATATTAATAAACTTCAGTAAGTCCAGCAGAGGACCACAAGGATGGTAGTCAAGAGCTGAAGCACATGCCTCAAGAGAAGAGAGGGAGGGAACTGGGCTTGTTTATCCCGGACAAAAGAAGCCTTCAAGGGGTCTAACGGCAGCTTTCTAATACCCATAAGATGCTACTGAGGAGACAGGGACAGCTTCTTCACAGAGATGCACATTATAAGGAGGAGACACAACAGTCAAATTGAAACAGGGCAGGTTCCCACCAGATATACCATGAAACAAACTTCATTATGATAATTAAACATTTCCAGTGGGGTTTGTAACAGTGGTAAATTTTCCATTCTTGAAGGTTTTTAAGACCCGACCAGTCTAAAGACTAAGTGACCTGGTCTCAATTCAGTGTCGACCCTGCTTTGAGCAGAAGGCTGAACTAGAGACCTCCCCCAAGGGTCTCTTCCAATCTGAATGACTGCTTGTTTTAAAGAAGATTAACATCATGGTACCGTTGCAACTGCATTTCCAGTCACAAGTTCTAAAATCATCTGCCCTGTTGTCTTTAAACAAAAACATACTTACCTATACATGATATAACCAATGAATAACACTGTCTGCACTGCTACAAATATGAAGAAGTGCATTGTAGATAAGCACGATGGAAACGGTGGCACGTCCGGACACTTGGATTTCTCACTAGATGGCTAAAAACCAAGAAAAACAGTATTTGAGAAAGCAGCAAGCAAGACATGCCATCAAAAGACTGTTATATGTAAGAAACAATGTCTTTGCAACATAATCTGAAAATTGGAACGCAAGCAGAATATAGACAGAAATGACACTACTCTGAAAAATCATCATCTTACTCCCCATCTTGCTTTCCCCTTTCACCTTTATGTATCTCAGAAAAACTGATTGATGCTAATTTGTGGGTTATAGGGGAAAGAATAAATCTTTGGTAAATTAACCCAGAAATCAAGAACCTTCTACGGGATCATAAGCTAATTCATCTTAATTGCTACCTAGACTAAGGTGCTCCTGAATGTGAACACAGTCATCTTTCACTCTTAAGAGACCTTGAACGGAGCCTGCCCGAGTTTCCCCTGACTAAAGCTCTCCCTTCTGTGCAGAAGCAATAGAGAATCTCCTCTGTATAAAGCTGTTAAGTAGGGGGACAAACACAAAAAAGCACCCAGAGAACCTAATTGTTTGACCTTGTTTCCACAGGAAATGAGACTAAAAATCACGCTCTTTGTGCAAAACTTCTCATCAATACACAGATCATGCAGCTAGGTCAAGGCAGTGCAGTTTTAGCGAAGCAGCTTAATGAAGAATTAATTGCTCTGTAAATTGCATGCTGGCTCACCCTAGCTTTTTGCTAACAGCCAAATAAAGAAGTATTACAGTCATGCTTTACACTACCAGCACATAAATTACCGTATTTCGTTGTACTAAATGCTCAATGTCCCTCTTTACTACATGAAGGTGTTCTTTGATGTCATTGAAGTGCTGAGTTGTTTCATAGACTCCTGCAGCAGAGCCAGGATGTTGAGCTCCACTGATCACCCTCAGAGTATCAGCCATGGAATTTCTGAAACAAGACAAACAACAAAACATCTTTCAGCACAGAACAGCTTTTCTACAAACAGCAGTTACTCTGGACACCTTTTAGTCCATTAAAATTAGTTTGAAATACACAGTTGCCCCAAAAGGCAGAAACACTTTTTCTAGCTTCCAAGAATACCTATCGAGAAATAATTTCTTAATCAAACTAAGATTTTTTTTTTAAATATTTAATTCCGCAGACAGCTTCAATTTGTACAGTGCACCATCTCCCAAAATCACGCTGAAAACAAGATCTGGCAAATATTCTATCGCTAGACATCTGCTTTGCCTGACTGACAAAGTCTAAAATAAGTGTTTTATCTGAGGCTCTTGCCAAGGCTTTAGGATAAGCAGAGTTTAACGCAATCTTTGAAGAAAACCAAAAGCCGTTTGAAAAATAAATAAATAAAAGCAGTCATGTAAGAAATAAAAATAAAGAAGAGGCTTTAGGGATAAGAAAAGATTTAGATGCATCCTTGTTTCATGATTATCATTTCTACGAGAAACTCATTTCCCATACGCATTGTCATAATACTGAATATTGTCTTCATGTGAATTCATTTTGCTTCAACAACAAATCAAATTAAATCTGTAAAAAGTTGAGGTTCCATAACTAATTTTGTTTGAGGTAAACTAGTCAATGAGAGAAAAATACTTAATCTCTAATCAATATGTTTATATAATTTCCCCTACCATGCTGTCTCTCTTCAGTTGCAAAGAGGATTATTCTACAGCTGAAATATTTATCATGTGAATGTTAATCTCTTCATTATAAACAATCAAAATATGTGTCTTTGGATTTCTTTTTAATTTACTTAAAACTTTGCATTTTGCTCAGATGAGAGCTTACTTCGATGCCTTCAAGGTGCAGTCCTAACTCTCAGCAATTTATCATAGTACCATAGAACGGCTGGGGTTGGAAGGGACCTTTAAAGATCATCTGGGCCAACCCCCCTGTCATGGGCAGGGACATCTTTCACGAGATCAGGTTGCCCAAAGCCCCATCCATCTATTCCAAAGCACTATGGCAACCCTCCAGAAGTAGAAACTGCAAGCACAGATGTGCTGTAGTAGTGTTACAGCAGCTTTTGAACTATGCAGCACATTTAACCTACTTGAAGCAGCTACATACTAAGTCAAGGCCACACACTAAGTTCATCTACACAACTACAACAAGGTGCAGATACACCACTTTAACAGAGAGGCATTTAGTAATTACGGCCCCTACTGAATGCTGGATTAACAATATACTTTTCTTTACACTGAAGACTATCAGTTTTTCTTAAAAGTATCACTTTAACACAAAAATCAACTTACCATACTAGACTACCGGTATTCTGCATACTTCCCACATAACCAAAAAAAATTCTTTTCACTTTCAGTAACAAAAAGATCCAAGAGTTCACCCTTTCCCATCATCTTTGTAAAAGCTCAATCCCACTTCCAGCACACATCAGAAGATCAACCACTCTCCACAGTCCCATCTGTGGTTGTTCCAGATGACGTACAGCACTCTAGGCCAGACGGAGTTAGCCATTGATTTTTGGAAAACTCTCAATGCTTACCTCACTCGGCTCTTTTTAGTATTGCAAAGTTATCAAAAGGAGTTACCAAAAACCAGCTGTTTGCTTCTGTAAGCCACCGCAAACAAAACTAATCAAAGCAGCTCTCACCTTCTCTCATTCTACATTTCTGGTTTGGAACTTATACACAAAAAACGAATGAAAAAAAAAAACATTCATCTGTCCTAACTTAAATTAGCATATATGTTATCCAGAAATTATTTTCTATTTTTGTACTGTCATTGTATAGATTATCCAAAGTAAATCGATTAATATTTACCTGTACTTTGAATTAGTGTTACAATAACCTATTTCAGAATTAAGTTTTTCACTGGAAGGCTTTTTTCTTAAATAACCCATGCAAACTCATGCAACCACCATCATGACCACTGGCTAATAAGTGCTGATACTAATTCTGTCTATCCACATCCATCACATTGTTTATCTTGCCCCACTATTTTCAGTGCTAGAACACAAGTGCGATGCTCATTTTGTTCCTCTCCCTCCTAATACTATCATGCCCATGTAATTAACAGAAATCTGCACACCCACCTTCCCCCAAACTGATCCACTGTTTGTTAAATGCAAAATAACTTATCTAAATAGACATGGTCTGTATCAAATTTAATTTACATTTACTTTCGCATGAACAATACCATGCTGATAGTTTCTACTGTATGAACATGCAAGATTCTTCTTAATCAGATGATTAAGAAATCCACAAATCTTGCCAAGAAAATTACTTAGACAGTAAGTCCTTTTCCTCCGGGATGACCAGCAATGCAACAGCGGGCTGTTCATTTCTATCTATAAATAAAACATTTCTTTAATCCAAGAAAAATATTAAGATGATGTTACGCAAACTCATACCTAATAAGTAGTCACTAAATGGGCAGACTGCCAATTGTAACAAGAAAAATCTGATTTGCTTGCAAGGTATAAAGATTTGTCAAGAATATTAACATACAAGCTTTCGTGGAAGAACAAGTGCAAAAATGGAAGCACTCTAATCTTCCTTCTACAAAAAACTGACCTACTTAGATAATCACAAGAGCCGCCCTTGAACTAATACAGGAAAAAACCCACAACTGTAGGAATTGGTTTTCCTCCTTTTTTTTTTTAAGCCCAAGGTAAGGAATGTTTTAACTACTATAAATGAAGGGTTAAACCAACTTAAAGCCATTCCTGCTAGAGACAGTAACTATAAAACATCTTAGAAGCAGTACACAGACATCCTTAACAAACATCGGAATTTTCCCAAACCCGTTTTAGCAGTATAGCACCTTCAAGATAAGATTTTTACTTCATTTGGTAACGTAGTTTGAAAAGGTACAGCATACCTCTCAATCGATTTTAAAAACTACATCTTAAAAAGCAGAATTATTAATCACTTGGGAACTTGCAAGCGTCCCTGTAGACACAGAAGTTTCCCGAGGAAGTTCACTGGCACAAAGTCCTCTGACAAAAGAACAACCCAAACATACACCCCTTTTTCCTCTAACCTACAAGAAATGGGGACAAGATTACTAAGATGGCCTACACAATACGTTGACATATGAAAAAAACCCAACACGTTTCTGTCTTCACTACGCAATGTAAGTGACAGTATTTTTTTTTTTCTCCCCATAAGTGCTGTATGACAATATGTCTTAGCACCTAACAAACCAAGGAATTTTTAGTCACAGTTGGGTTTCCAGTATCTCCAAGGATGGAGACTGCAAAACCTTCCTGGGCAACCAAACTATTCTAGTGTTCAACTACCCTCACAAGCTTCTTTTCTTGAGTCTACGCAGAATTTCCCGTATTTCAGTTTGTGCCCGTCGCCTTTCATTCTCTCACTGGGGTACCGGTGAGAAGAGTCTGTCTCTATCGCCCTCACCACCTCTAAAATCAGGTATTTATACCCACTGACAAGATACCCCAAGCCTGTCCTCCAGGCTATACAATCCCAGCTCCCTCACCACTCCTTGTACAACAAATGCTCCAACCGTTTCATCATTTTCATGATCCTTCACTTGACTCCCTCCAGTATGTCCATGTCTCTCTTGCACTGGGGTGCCCAGGACTGGACACAGGACTCCAGATGTGGTGTCACCAGTGCTGAATAGAGAGGGAGAATCATCTCCCTCAACCCACTGGCAATGCTCTGCCTAACACAGCTGGGATGCTGCTGGTGGTCTTGCCTGTGAGGGTGCATTGCTGTCCAGCATCCGACTTCTTGTCCACCAGGATTCCCAACTTCTTTTCTGCAAAACTGCTTTCCAGCTGTCCCCTGGCTGTACTGATGGAGGGTTACTCCTTCACAGGTACACGACTGTGGAAAACGCACTTTTTGTCCCCTTATTTTTCAAAGTTCAGGCCAAGAGGAGATATTAAATATTTTCCAGATGTGGCCCTTGTTTCAACTGCTATCAAGAAGCAATGCTCTCTCAAGGCCCAGCCCTACTCTTGCTGATAAAAAACGTTAATCTACAATGGAAATGGAAAGGGGGGGGGGGGAAAAAAAAAGGATAACAAACAAAAAGAGGCCTCTCCAAGGCTTGTACACACTGGAATTCTGAGAGACTTGATTTAAAACTGTAAATACTTTTTGTGATCTACAGATCAGTAACACTAAAAGACCATCATGGAGCAATAATCAATATATGAGCTTTAGGCAGTCACAGCAAAATTGGGGAAAAAACCCAAAGACAAAATATATGTCTATATTGAAGAGAGAAGTGAACTACTTTAAAAAAAAAAAAGAGAATAATTAGAAAAATAAGCAATAAATCTCAACAACTCTTATTACATGCACATTTTCATTTGTACATAAATACTTGTCAGAATTACTTATATGCCTTTACATGTTGTTTACCCCAAACAAAACCTCAAATATATCTCATGTAATATTATCTAAATAGAATATTATAGATTTTATTAATAATATTTATTATAATAAACTCATATAATCACCGTATCAGGAGTAGACCGAGTACATGAACAACATACTCCAACACCTTTTTTTTAGGTTCACTAACTATAAATTGAAGGCATTTATGCTCATGTTGTTATCAATACTCCAAATCAGAGCAACGGATTTCCATGAGGTAGCAGGTTCTCTCATTAGCAGAAATTCATTGTTTTTTGAGGGACTGGACTTACCTGTTGAAGTAGAATCTCATTATAAAAAAAAAAAGAAGCAAATTAGGTGGCTTAGCCACCCTAGGGACGTGACCTTACTTTATTACAGAAATTAAATGTATGCAGAGAATCATCACTAAGGAACAGAGACCAAGAAATTTCAAGTTTGTCAATATCCTCCTACTGAAACAATAAATAGGATTTAAAGGGAGGAAAATAATATAAAATTTAAGACACAGCCTTAATATTTAGAAAGCATTTACCTCATTTCATTAACTTGTCTAATGACCTCTTCTTGAGTTTTCACAACTGTCTCAATCTCTTGCTGGGAGGCCTGGCAGGGATGGCAGGGGAGAGAAAAAGATCAACATATCTTGGAAAAAGCAAATCAATCATGCTGCTGAAATTAGGCTGAGCTATCGATCACAGTGCATTTTTTTTTTAATGTACCTGTCCTTGTTGACCTGGAAAACCAGCTCCTCTTTTAGCAATCTCATCTGTGACTGCAGAAACGTATCTCCTCTGCTCATCCAGAATCATGTCCAATTGCCTATTAAGCTGTTTGATTTCAAGATGAATTCGATTCTGCCCTTCAAAGATTTGCCTCAGTTCACGATCGCTTACAGTTTCAAAAAGGTCATCCGCTGACAAGAAAAAAGCACAGGTAGTTCTTACATACACACATTCCTCGTAAGTTGCATTGTATCATTTTTCTTGCACCCTTAAAGTTTCCACATGGATATACTTTTTTTTCCCCATAATTTGATACATTTGGTGTTTATTTATCACCACTGCCATGGCAAAGGATACCCCAATGGGATCAGAACAACTGACCAGAGACAACCACACATTCAAACCCAGACTCCATCTTAGAGTTCCTATGGCAATACTTGGGTGATGGGCAACATAAAATGGGAAGAAGATGCTGTTACTACTAGGAGGCGTAAGCTAGCATTGTATTACCAACCATCCTGCAGAAGAGATTTGCAGGTATTAAGCAACAGCTACTTTTTAGAAAAAGCAAGCTTTAAAAAGTAGCCTGAAACAAAGAAGTGACCGCACATTTTGAGTGAGTTCCTCCGCAGGTTCAACATCAGAAAGTCCAAAAGACTCTGTGGCAAAAAGATTATTACTACTTATCAATGGAAGGCTGGACAATATTTCAGAAACACAGATGAAGATAAAAAGGTGTAGGACTTCTAGAACAGTCATAACTTATCACTGTGCAAAAAAAAGATGACAACTTCAGGTCTAGGTGCCTGAAGTACATTCCTGATACGTGTGCATTCAAGTACAGCTAATTCAATACACAAAAGCAAGAAACAGAATGGCTTCCATTATATTTTCAAATAAGCAGATTGTTTTTTGCCCAGCTCTAAAAAAAAAAAATTTAAAAAAAAACCCCACCATGTTCCATAGCAGAAAAATCAAAGTCAAAGCACTTTGGCTAAACACTCAAAAAAGTGGGCAAGAGGCATTATTATAATTTTCCTAAATTAAATATAATTTGAAATCAGTGGAAAAATGCTGTTCAGTGTGAAATATCTTTAAACCAATACTTCTGAGAGCTGCAGATGCATGGTATCAATAGTGGAAAGCGCAATTCTGCCATACCCAGCCAAACTTAGATTTCTTATCAATAGCTTAAAATTTAAAATAAAGGCTGCAGTTTTTAAGGACATCAAGCTGGACATTTGGTTATTAGCCAACCTGAACACCAACAGTGAATGCCAGCTAATGCTGTGATGCTGAAATCGACATAACTCAACACATGTCCAATATTAGGCAAGCATTAAAAAGCTTTTCCAAGTAAGCACATGTTCCAGTGTATCCACTAGCCCATCTTTAATATCCACCCATAAAACAAGACGGAAAAAAAGTGTTTGTTATGAACGTGCAGAAACAGACCAAACGGATGACCTTTCGAGTACATTTTCAAGTAACCAAAAAGGCCATGCTTCCTTAACCATCACTTCACAGAGGGATGCACGACTTTCTCTCCCTTCTACCGTTCCATACAGATTCTCATCGTTCCCATCATGTTTCCATACATTTGTTTTGTTCTCAATCCAGACATGACAAAAGGGACTTTATATTTCAGAAAACACTTTACAAACAAAAGACCAAAGATTCTTAAATAAAGTAAATAACATTAGTAGGAGCATAGTAAGATCAGTATCAGGCCCTAGTTCTGAATATCCCAGAAAGCAAACATTTTCCTTGACAACTGAAAAATCGCTCAAATAACTTGCCTGGCTGTCCTTGCACATCAGGATGTTCCTTTTGAAATTCTTCTTTCTTTTTATCCAATTCTTGCTGAAAGTGTTCAAACTCTTCTTGATACTTCTCTTTATCTTTTTGAGGAATTTCTGCATCTGGTGTTGGCTTTAAAACATTATCAAAGGTGGGGGGGCGGGGGGGGAGAGAGAAGAGATTTTTTTCATGTTTTCCACCACTCCTACATAACTTACTCTCCAGCACGGCTGTTCAGATTTCAGATTTGACGACATAACACAATTAGTGGAGCACATTAACATACTAAGTTGAAGTGAGAAACCAGACATTCCTATGGAGACCCACAGCTTTTTCCTGACACATGCGTACTTTCTGCAATTAAAAAGAAATCAGGTTTTGCGAGGATAGATGCTCTTTAGCAGTACAGAGGTGTTCTAGAGGTATGGGAAATTGAAAGCAAGAACAGATTATTTGTCTGCTTTCCAAACAAAGTGTACTTTTTATTTTGTTTTCTCTGCATGTTTTGATTTAGCATCAGGATTTTTGTTGGTTCAGTGTTGCTTCAAGAATTCTGGTCTTGAAAATGTTAACTAAAATATTACCAAAACATTACAGTATTAGTCTCAGTTTTCTAAAACAGATGACAGCACAGTTACATGCCAAAATCCTGAAACAGGGATGCCAAGTATGACTTCAGAGGAAATGCCATAATCCGGTGCTACATATAAAACATGTACAGTAACATATTTTACTAATTATGCATAAAGATGCTTACTACTTCCTTCCCAGGCTCAGTCAACTGGAAGGTCAGAAAAGACAGGACATCGTGATCATCTGTATTCAACAAACAAAACAAAAAAAACACTGTTAATTGCTACTGCTACACGTTACAAATCCTGGTACCTCCCAAGTCAATCTCGCCCTTGCAAAGGACCTTCAGGCAACAGCATCCTCCCAAAGTCCTCCCAAGAGTTTATGCAGTGGGGAATGAGACTGCACAACGTCTTTGTCGGGACAAACTGAAAGTCCTGCTTTAGCCAGGAAGAGGCCTAAGCATACCAGTAATTTGGGAATGGGAGAGGAGCAATTACACCAACATGGTCAAAAACTGGTAGAATGGATCAACACTAGCAGTAAAAAAAAACCAACTCTTGCAAGCCCTGCAAGTCCCCACACCATTGTCACAATTTTTAACATTTGCTACCTGCAAGTCCCCCTGTTGCTGCAGATATTCCAAAATATCCTTGTGATGGCAACACCATATCTTCCACTTTCGCACAAAATTCATAGTCTTCTTTATCCGGAGTGAAGCCATTGTTAATTAATACCTAAAAGGATAAACACTTACAATTTTTAACACATAAATCTATTTGTGTTAATTACTTTGTCAGTTCGCAGTAAAGGTCACAAATACAACTTATTGGCTAATTCAGCAGCTGATACTAGAACCCAAAAACTTTATTTTCTGAAAGGCAGTTTTTATGAAGAAAATGCTTAAGCTTTCTATTTTAAAAAGGAAAAAAAGGTCTGATTCAATGTTCAGCATGAACAAAATTCAACATTTTCTATTCGTCACCGAAGATGACACACGCACAGAATTCAGACACTAATAAAAATGTATTCATTTCCGTTATAAGCAGCAGCAAGACAAATTAGTGTGTGGAAAGGAACACACAGGGGAAAAGATACCATCAGGAGAGGTGAAGGTAAGCCAAGGGATGGCACGGCACCACCTGAGCGTGCTAACGGCAGCATTTGCGCTGCTCCAGGGAGCATTGAGGGTTTAGGAGCACATCTGAAATGCTTGTACACCAACACAGGCAGTGTAAGAAACAAATAGGACAAACGGGAAGCATTGGTCTGTCACAGAGCTACGATGTCAGTGCTATTCGTGAGAGTTGGTGAAACGAGTCCCGCAGCTGGAGCGCTGGGAAGGAGGGCGACAGGCTGTTCAGGCGAGGTGGAGGTGTCGCACTGTACGTCAGGGAGAGGTTTGACCGTACAGCCCTTGCAGTCAGCGATGATGTATGTGGTTGAGAGCCTCTGGGTGAGGATTAGGGGGATGGAAAACAAAGCAGATGTCGTTGTGGGCATCCACTATTGATCACCCAGCCAGGATGACAGCACTGATGAGTTATTCTATAGGCAATGAGGAGAAATCTCTGGATCCGTAATCCTTCTCTTTATGGGAGATTTCAACTTTCCAGACATAACTGGGAATATCATACTGCTGTGACAAGCAGGTCTGGGAAATTCCTTAAGTTTGTGGAAGATAATTTCTCATCACAAGTACTCAGTGAGACAACTAGGACAGATGCCCTCCTAGACTTGCTGTTTCTGACTAGAGGAGGACTCATGGCAGGTGTGATGGTAGGCGGCTGTCTTGGACACAGTGATCACAAAATGGTAGATTTAAAAATTTTTGGTGTAATGAAAAAAGAGGTCAGCAGAATTCCTACCCTGGGTTTCAAGAGAGCAAACTTTAAGCTACCCAGGAAGCTAGTTAGCAGTGTCCCCTGAGAAAGTGCTTTTGAGGGCTTAGAGGTCCATGAGTGTTGGTCAGGTTTTACGAACCACCCTTTTTTTTGAAGAAGAAGAACCTTGCACAGGAGCAGGCAATCCCATTGTGCTGAAAGTCAAGCAAGTGAAGCAGACTATCAGTTTGGCTGAACAGGGGATCCTCTTGGAACTCAAGAGGAAAAAGAAACTGTATGGACCTGTTAGTCTAACCTCAGTTAGAGGATGCTGGGTTTGTCTAGTTTGGAGAAGAGGAGGCTGAGGGGCGACCTCAGGGCTCTCTGCAGCTTCCTGAGGAGGGGACGTGGAGAGGGAGGTGCTGAGCTCTTCTCCCGGGGATCCAGGGACAGGACGCCTGGGAATGGCTCAAAGCTGCCCCAGGGGAGGCTCAGCCTGGACATGAGGAAGCATTTCTTTACTGAGAGGGTGGCCAAACCCTGGCACAGGCTTCCTGGGGCGGTGGTCGATGCCCCATGCCTGTCAGTGTTTGAGAGGGCTTTGGACAATGCCCTTAATAATAGGTTTTAACTTTTGGCCAGCCCTGAAGGGGTCAGGCAGTTGGACTAGATGACCGTTGTAGGTCCCTTCCAAATGGAATTATTCTATTCTATTCTAAAAGTGATCATGGTGTAATAATATCAACTCTGGTTCAAGAAATCCCTGACTCGGGGATCACTAAAGGCCAGTATATCAAAAGTATACATCCCAATACTGGGCAACACAACTTTTTTGTTTGATCTGGAAGAGTCATCCCTTACTGTTCTTAGGTTGATTCTAAGCTTAGAGAGATTCTCTCCTCCTCCACGAATGTATTTGCAGAACTGCCAAGGTTAGCAGCAACATTTGGGCCAGAGGAGTTCCTAGATAAGGCATCAGGGATCAGGCGCATTCAAAAAGAGAGCAGCCTTGGAGTCTGAAATTTAATGTTCATTCAAGAGCAACAGATAGCTTTTACCATTACAACACAGTACAAGGTCCACCCTCTTCTAGGTGCATTCATGTTTACTTTTAGAGAAACTTCTACTACAAAATGACAGCTGTGTGTTTTATGGCTAATACCTACGAACAGCACCTTTTCAGATGAAATCAGAAGCCAAGAAACACACACTTCACAGCTGTCGCAATCCAGCACAACATTAGTATTTTTCCCTCCTTATCTAGAAGGAATTCAGAGTCATCTGCATATTATTTAAGAAGTCTTGAAGACTCTCTTATACCAGTGGTTTTCTATCTTCTTTAATCTTCAAAGCCCTACTGTTTCTTGCAGGTGGGAAGCCTCAAGCAGCAAATTACACCTACTGTCAAAGAGCAACCTTTAGTTTTTTAGTCACATTTCAAGAACCTCTTACAGTCAGCTACAAAACCCTCTGCAGCTCTCAGATCAGCTTGAGAAATACCATTCAAGTTAAGGAGCAGCTCAACCACTTGGAAGTTGAGGAACAGATGCTGGCTTTAGGACACCTCTACAAGCAAGTCGACAGCAACGGAAGGATCCAAGCACATATGAGTACATTAGCACGACTGACTCCTAAGTAACATCAGAAAAATCAGCCATACCTGCTGAGTCAGCTCAGGAAACTAGAGGTGCACTAATGCAGCGGAAAGAACTCGTCTAACATTTGAACATACTGGACCTCTTTCCAACTTGTGCTACTGAGCTCAACATTTTCAAGAATATTGGAATTAACATAGGGGTCTTTGGGTTTTCAAATAGTTGCAACAATCTCACACTTAAAAAGCTGAGAAACATGAGTAATTATGTTATTTCAGAGTACTTACAATCAATGTCTTTTGGTAGTATGTTATCTTTACTCGAACAGGATAGGGCTTGTTACGAAAGTCCCTCTGACAGGATGCCAATGCTTGCGTGGAACCATCACTATGCAAGAAGACAACTTGCATAAAACTATATCTTATGATTTATCAGCTAAGACAAAAAAGCATCAGTGTATCACTAAGCAACATCATGATAGTTTTTCAATATGCAAGTTTTTCAAAAGCTGTCCCACAACTGCACTGAGCTTTTTCGAAGTCTGGGATCACCACTACTAGATGCTTTACGCAGGACACAATATAGACAGAATGCAGTAATGGGGGAATCTGTTTGCCTCTAAGATGTATTCCCACACCTGTGAACCGAGATGGAAATAAGCTATAGCCCAGACTGCATCAACTAAGCTAGACACTTTCTTCTCAGAGAATCCAAAAAGACGTCAATTGTGCTGTTGACAATAAACAATCAAAAATCAAAATTAAACCAATTAATTTTAGTAACAGGCAATTAGCTTTCAGTTAGTCACTTTTGTCAGTTATTAGCTGTGTGTGGAAGATACCCATAAGCACTGAAGAGGTAAAAGGCCTGTACCTCTACTTATCTGAATTCACCCATCCCAAAGGACATATGCCATTTAAATATCCATCAGTTGCCAATTTCTGTGCTGTTACTGCCAAACAGTGTTTTAACAAATAGAAAAACACAAATGTAAAGAAAACAACAAAGTTTCATGTGAAAGAAACATACATAAGGTTTCTCAAAGAGTTTCATGCAACATTTCATCATTCAAAAGCAAACATTCACCGTTAACACTGAAAATAAAACTTACTTCTGATGGTCATACAGAAGTTTTCCATTGTTGCCTACAACAACCACTCCAGGATTGTTTTTCTAGAAAAAGAAATAGCAAACAAACAGAACAGTTTAATTTGAAGTGAAATATAAGTAACATCACTAATAGCCTTTCTGCAATAAATGGCAGAGCAGATTTATAGTGCTATTCTGGTTGCCTCCAAGAGTTTATGAAGTGAACTCCAGTTTTTAGAAGAGCACAAGATTTCAGAGTTAATCTCCCTTCAACATTTCAATTCATTGTGTCCTAAAGTGTACTGGTTTTGACTGGGATAGAGTTAAATTTCTTCATAGTACATTGTATGGGACTATCTTTTGGATTTATGATGAAAACAGTGTTAACAACACATTGATGTTACTGCTTACACAGCCTCCAGGCCTCTTCTGCCTCTCGCAGCCCCCACCAGCGAGTAGGCTGGGGGTGCACAAGAGGTTGTGAGGGTACACAGGCAGGACAGTTGACCCCAACTGGCCAAAGGATATCCCAGATCATATGGCATCACGCTCAGCCATAAGAGCTGGGGGAAGAAGGAGGAAGGCAAGGACGTTCAGAGTGATGGCGTTTGTCTTCCCACGTCATCGTTACGCGTGATGGAGCCCTGCTGTCCTGGAGACGGCTGAACACCTGCCTGCCGATGGGACGTAGTGAATGAATTCCTTGTTTTGCTTTGCTTGAGCACATAGCTTTTGCTTTACCTGTTAAGCTGTGCTTCTCTCAACCCACAAGTTTTCTCACTGTTACCCGTCCGATTTTCTCCCCCACTCCATCAGGGGGGAGTGAGCAAGCAGCTATGTGGTGCTTGGCTGCCTACCGGGGTTAAACCATGACATAGAGGAATATACTGTCCCACTAGACATTGTATTTCTCTTTTCAAAAAGCTCTTGTCACTACTTCTACAGAGAAATAAAAATTCAATTCTAGTATAACCTACAGCCTTAGAAGGAAGAGAAAAAAGGCTTTGCAGTTTTTAAATCAGCATCATAAGCAGGGTGGTTTCAGTTGGCAGTACTAGATGAAGTCTACTTCTGGGTGGTAGGATATTATGCTGAGGACCAGTTACAGTACCAAACATCTTCCAGTGAACACACTGAAACAGCAACAAGAATAGTTTCTCCATACTGGTCATTAAAAAAAGTCTTACAAACTCCAGTATTTAAGACACATCAGACCCATACAGGCATGACGAAGACTTTCGTTTTGACTAGAAGCGACACATCATCACCTTCTAAAAAAGGGTTTCACACCTCACTGACTAAACTTGTCATGACCAGAGTCCCAGTGCTATCGAAGTTCTGGCAAAACAGTGTTGTCCACATGCAATTTTTGTTAGATGGCATCTTCAGCCAGCTAAACTATGCCAGTGTCCATATTCATACCAGAAGTCAGAAATAAAGGATAGAAAAAGGATTTAAAAATTCTTAATAAGTTGAACGATACTCTTGATTCTATGTCTTGTCTTTGAAGATCAGAAACATAAACGTCACCTTCAGTCTTTCAACTTATACATATGATGAAGTTTGCTGTATATCAAAAGCCATCTGCAGGAAAAAAACTTGTACACCTACAAAAATATATCTAAAAGCAAGCCAAAGTAGTGCAGGCAAAGCAAAAAAAGCAAAGCAGACCTACTATGTATTGTTAAAAGTTTCCCAGGATCATTCTGGACTGGAAAACTGGAAATTCAAAACAGCAACTGTCACCCCCAACTGCTAGAGAATTTTTGCTGCTGAACTACTCAAGGCAGATTTGTTCCAAGAAAAAGAGCATCTCTGAAGACAGACATAGAACCTTGTGTTTCCACAGTGTCATATTTTGGTGCAATATGCCTCTTCCAAAGCACACCTCCTCAGATATATCAACATTTCAAATTGCGCGTGGACATTCCAAATTTCAGCTTGTACATATGTACATGGTATTCTCCCTCCAAACCTAACACATGAACCAATGTTCAGTGGAGATTCATTATGTGTTATGCTTCAACTTTCAAGCCTAAAAAAAAAAGTGCAAAAAAAGTCTAGTAAAAATTCTATAAAGGAAACTTGACTATTTTAATTTATCCCTTCGAAGTGAAGCCAGGGAGAGCAGGAGAATAACACGCTATTTTTTTTCCACAAAGTTATATGTACAAAACGGGCAGAAAATTTATTTACAAACTTTGCTAGAAGAGTTTGCTTCCAACTAACCTTTCCATCATTGTCAAAGGAATCAAAGAAAATTCCAACACCGTTCCATTGATCAGCTGCCCCAAAAACAGGACCTTCCAAGCCTTGCTCTTCTGTAAACCAGATCGCCTATTAGAAAGCAAGCAAGAGGCGTAAGTCAAGATTCACTTTGTAAAGCACATCTATTTTTTTTCAGTTAGATCAAATCCTTAATACCAATCCATCGGCTCCAATGCGGCCTCTTCCTGTAACTCGAAAGGTCACTTCGACTTCCCAGTATTCAAATATTGACTTGCTTTTTGTCCACACTGATCCTCTTTGGCTTTTCAAAGACGTTGTTATACGAATCTGATCTGCGCTTGGTATGGCATCTAGAAAGGAAAGGAACCGACTGAACATATGAAAGCATTGCAAGTGCTTAACTAGACAATTAACAAATCTTCTAAACTCACAACATTTTCTGGTCTCCCCAACTAGAGAACAGTTTTCAAAATAACTTTTTAGTGGAGCAACCAACCACTTGATGTGGGTAAAAAAAAAAACACCCAAACCCCCCCACCTTTACTTGCAACAATGTGACTACTACTGCTTTACAGAAGACTTAATCACCTTCCATTTGGGACCACAACACACAATTTAAATAGAACATTGGTCTTGTTGTTAAGACACAAATTAATTAAAAAAAAAAAAAATCAGGTTTAGCTTTCTGCTGCATCCCACAAAGCTTTTCACAAATCACAGGCTTCTGTTCTGCTTTTTAAAAACAGATGTTCTAATTTCCTGTTTAATAGTTTAAGAGAGTAATAGGCATAAATTCAGAGAGATTCATTCACTTGTATTAAATACCATTTATTTTTGTGAATATCTGCTTAAAAAAGCTCGTCTATAGACCGCTTCCCTCATGTCACTTGTAGCATCCTGACAAATAAGAGTCAAAAACTAACACTCATTAATTAATCAATATAAACTAAAGCCTGCCGAAAAATAAAAACACAGCAGAAGTTACTGCAGAGAAACTATAGAGAGATAGAAGCTCAGGCACGGTAAATATCGACACGTTTTACAAGTGGGGGGGAAATCACACAGGATTCGTAGCCACGCGGAAGCGCCGGCGGCGCGTCCCGGGAGCGCCACGCAGCCGCGGGCCGGCCCGCGCCCCCCCGCAGCGACACCTCAGCGCTGCGCCGCGCGGAGCCCCGTCCTGCCCGCGCCTGGGTCCTGCCGGGGAGGCCGGGGACGGGGGCGGCGAGCCCGGCTCCTCTCCCCTGCGGCGGCTGCAGCCCACGGGAGCGCCCGCCGCTCTCACCCCACGCCGTGGCGGCTGCCGGTCCCGGCCGTCCTCGCCGTGCCCCGCAGCGAGGCTCCCTCCCGCACCAGGAGGACCACGCGCCCCCGCGGGGGCGGCCACGGCTGCCCGCACGGTAGGAGCGTAACGTGGCGCGGCGCGGCCCGGCCCCACTCCCCCCCCGCCCGGCACTTACTGCCCGTGTGCACCCAGAACGGCACCGTCCCGTCCGCCTGCACCAGGTGCGGCCCCTTGAAGCTGTACTTGTACTCGAAGCGGCGGTGCGGCGGAGCCGGCGCCGAGCCCTCCGCCGCCGCCTGCCCGAGGGCGAGCGGCAGGCGGCCGAGGGCGAGCAGGGTCCCGGCCAGCAGGGCCGCCGCCAAGCCGCCCCGCTGCGCGCGCGCCGCCATCTTGGGCCGTGCTGCGGGACGCCGGGCACGGCCAACAGGGCGCCGCGCGATTGGCCGGGCGCGGGGCGGGGCCGGGCGCGGGGCGGCCCCGGCGGTGCTGAGGGGCGGTGGGAGGGAGGCCGCGGGTGGGGTGGGAAGGTGTCTGCTCTGCTGGCTGGATCGCTCTTTCGTGGGAACGGAGCGGCCCCGGCGAGCCCGAGACTCAGCGGCCGGGCGGGGGCCGCGCTGCTCGCCGTTGCGAGCCGCCCCGGGAGCGTGTGAGGCGCCGGGGGAGCGGCGCTGCCGCGGCCGTGCCCCGTCCCCTCAGGGGTGCCCGCCAGGCTCGGCGGGGCCGCGGCGGCCTGAGCGGTGCGGGAGCGCTCTTGGCCTGGTGCGCGGCTGCGTGCGGTTAACGGCCTGCAGAGTGTCTGAAGGGTAAACAACGTGTGCTTCTCCTCAGTGTCGTCCTTAGCGCAGACCCCGCTTACACAGGGTCTGTCTCTCCATGTTTAGAATAGTCGGAAATCCTGCAGAAAAAATACCGTTTCTCACAATGTGTGAGACCAAGCGACTTCCGTGGAGGGGAGCGCAGCAAACCTCCGGTGACACTCGCGCCCTCGATGACGCGAGCTGGCGGTGGTGAAGGTTGGTTAGCGGTCCAGACACTGCCTCAGAGAGGGTCAGGTGTAAAGGTGAGAAATACGGGTGTTTGTCGGTGTGCAGCATCGCAGAGCAGAGGCAGGTGTCGGCTTTGTTTCACTGGAGCAGCAGTATACCTGGCCAGAGTTAAATCCCCTGACCAGAGGTTAGCCCCCTGATAAATCGATGACTGAACCAACAGTTAAACTTCCTTTTTCATTCTTAAATGCCATCTATCGCTCCGTCTTACAGCCTCATTCCAGAAGAAAACCATTATCTGGAGTGGGTTTTTTTCAGTTTCTTTCCACCCTTGTGTTTTGTTCTGCCTTTTTCATATCCCTTTGTTTCTGACGTTCCTTCTTTTCCTCTTACCTAATCTGTGAGTATGAGCAATTCAAGAGTCAGTAAGTAGGTTCAGAGCCTGCTAAAGGAGAGGATGATCTTGGAGTCATTCACGAGAGATTAAGTTCTTTTTTTAAAACGACACACATCTGCTTCAGCATGGATGAAAGTAAAACCTTACATATTCACTGGGAAAGGTACATTCTCAGTTACACGAATGATTAAGAAAATATATTGATTGGATGAGACATGCAAGCAAAATATTTCTGAGGTAAATTTTAGAAGAATTTATATAAGTATCTTGAGTATTCTTGATAAGTTAATACTTATGAATATGGAGAAAGAAGTACTTGATGTTTTGTTTTGTGTAATGTCTTCCATCCAACTATATTCTAAAATATTTCTAAATAAGAAGTAATTTGTTTTTTTAGAGTACATCTGTGGGAGATGTTAAGGGAATTGGGAGTCTGTTCTTGGCAGCTAACTAAACACAGGAAAGTCAGCTGTTTTTCTGTTCTTTAAAGATCTAGAAAGTAATTTTTCAGGTAAAATTCTAGAACACTGGGACAATACAGTATGCTGCAATTACTTCAGGAGGAGAAATGGTGTATGCGTCAGAGATCCAAACAGAACAGCATGAAGCCCTATCCTGTCTACTTCATACATTTGGCAGTAATCTTGGAACTTGTCATGCCAATAAAATAACTGAACCACACTGAAAGGGACTAGAAAACCAAAAGCACTAGCCTTGAAACAAATCTCCCTCTTACGCACTCACTCACACACATAAGCACGTCTGAAATTCTGCCACTTAGAGGCACTAGCATAGAAGCAATACATGATTTAAGAGGACAGACACTGTACTGTGTAACTTCATGACGTTATATTAAATTGTCTCAGTTTATTAGAAGGTAAAATAGAACATTATGCAGCTACTTTTGCATATATCATTCTTGCTATATCAACTCGTCTGTCATTTGACTGATTGTGCCCCTTTGTTTTATATAATACTTCATAGTTGTTTCATAATTGCCACAAAGCATGCAAAACTCCAGAGTACTTGACAGCAGTCCATAGTCAAGGAGCAGGATTTTCCAGATCACCATATGGTTATTTCTTAATTACCATACTGTCAAAAAGGAAAACTCCACTTAGTTTGCATAATCCCTCTGTACTCAATGGCTCCTCTGCACTGCAGTAACTCTCTCAGTTCAGCTACTTGTTTCCCTCAGTTGAAGAAGAAAATTAAGTAATCAAGCTGTATGTGCATATGTATATGCACACATGCAAACTTGCACATGTATAAATATGTATTTTAAACATACATTGGCTAAATGGCAGAAAGTCTAGGGATATCAAACGTCAAAATATTTGATTTAAAAAGACAGCGAATGACCAGTTTTCTTCACCTCTTCCCTTTGTGGCCCTTGCACTGTTAAACTCTCTTGGTGCCAAGGAGGTTTGACCCATACATGTGAACACGTGTGTAATCACGTAGCTATTCTGGGAAGCCCCCCAGCAGTGCAAACTGCATCAACAGTCTTCATTAAAGCCCATGTTGGTTGCAAAGCCTACTGTCAAGATCACTGTGGTCCCACTCAGATAACTTCTATCTCAGAAAATATAATCTCTGCCAGAGATGTCTCTCAGCAGGCTAGTTCTACAAGTATACATTGCTGTTAGTGTAATGTTCTGTTAACGTGGAGCTGTTTATCATCCTACCAAATCTGCAAAGGTATTGCACTCCCGATTCTTCTATAGAATGCACAATGCTATGCACAATTTATAGCAGCACAAAGGACTCTTACCAATGCATGTAAGCCATCTTCTTCAACAGCATAAACTTAGTAAAAGAGGTTTTTGCAGGTTAAAATTGCACCTATGTGGGAAGGTGGGCCAGTGTAACCGTTAGCTGAGGACATGACCCCATCACGTGTCACAGTTTTGGAGTGTGGTTGTAACCTAAAGTAGGTAGTAAGTGGCTTGTCTATGGTTACACAGTAGATTAATCTCACCTCACTTCTTAGACAGCTACACCTGCAGGATAGCGTGTACCTCTGCTATGACCATCCTAGGCTCCTTGTACAGCTAGGACAGAGAAGTGAGTACTAAAAAGGGCAAGGGTTAGCTCATCTTAAGTGGATGCCTAAAAGACATTGAACAAACTACTATAGAAGTACTGGTTTCCTCATACCAGTGGTAGAGCAAACGAGGTCTGACGCAGACATCTCTATCACACATACCTTCATTTAAGATTAATCTTGCATCGAATGGCTTGGTAGGTGATTGCCCTCCCCTCCTTGTCTCGCCATCCTTCAGCAACATCACCTATTTCTCTTTCTGCAGAGTTTCCTGCTTGCTGCAGTCTAGACCCATGGTAAGGAAAGCACTTGTCAGCATTATCTGTATTTGTTCAAACACAAAAAGAATTTATTTTATCCATTAGACGAGCCCTCAGTTCACTTCCAGGCAGCCACAGACACTGCAACAGCCAGGCTTTAATCATGTACCAGCTTTCCAATAGGGAATTTTTAATTTGGAGGTACAAGTATTTGAAGACCTTGCAAAGAAAACATGCACATGTTTCAACTGCTCTCCATCAGTGGCTATGGTAATGCTTGAAAATAATAGACTGTGGTCTTGACAAGCTTTTTATGCCTCTCTCTGGCCACCAAACACCATGATCTCCATTTCTCACTGTCTTTTCAGCACCCTTCTAGTTTTTTTTTTTTGGTCTCATTTCTTATGGTTGTCATGAGGTTCCTGCAGTGAGTGTGAAGATCAGGCCCACATTTCTGAACTGACCCTTCTCCAAAGTGTACCCTTTGGAAGAGAGCAAAGAGAGCAAAGGAATAGTGATTTGGATAGTTCCAATGAGGAGGAAGATTTCAGTCCAGTGGCAGGTAGGACTAGGCAGAGAAATGCTCAGGACATACAGTCCCCTCTCAGGCAAGCGGCAGGACCAGAGGGACCAGCTTGGGTAAAGGTGCTGTATCGGATTTAAAGTCCTGGAAGGAGATGGCAGGTGTATATAGGGAGGATCCTGAATGGGTAGCAAAGGTTATGGAAACTATAGTTGAAAATCATGATCCAGGTTGGAAAGATCTGTAGACTATCTTAAATAACTTAGTGTTTTATGAGGAAAGATGACTTATTTTGGCCAAGCCTAGAGAGGAGGCGGAATGAGTGCGTGTTCAAACCGCGCAAGCAGGACGGATAGATGAACACTCTCCTCCCAGTAGCCCTAGTTGGGACCCCAGCGTTCCTGCTCAAAGATTATTATTAACTGAATACCAACGACTGGTTTTGCATGGTGTCCGGAATGCTACTCGAAAGTCAAAGAATTGGTCTAAATTATATCAGGTCATTTAAGGAAAGAACAAGGATCCCTCTTCTTTCCTTGAAAGACTAACGGAGGCTGCAAAAAAATATACTGATTTGAATCCAGAAAATGAGGTGGATGCTATCTTGTTGATCCACATTTTTATGGCACAACCTAGTGCAGACACAAAACGGAAATTACAAAAGTTAGAGAGGGCAGATGCTCGCTCGTTGGATAAAATGTTAGAAAATGCCTGGAAAGTATATAACACCAGAGAAAAGGTGGAAGAAGAAAAATAGAGTCAAGAGAAGCTTAAAGATAATAAGCTACTGACAGTAGCCATAGCCCAGGAAACTGGTAAAGTCAGAGGACAGAGCTATCAGGGCCCCAGGGGAAGGTTTCCCGGTGGGCTGGATCCACAGACACTTGAAGACGTGGACCACCAGCCATGGGCGAGTGGGTGCCACTGCTGCCCTCTACAACGGCGCCATCCTCGAGTACCTCAGCGCCGAGGTGCTGGAGCTGGCTGGCAACGCTTCGAAGGATCCCAAAGTCAAGTGGATCACTCCCCGTCACTTGCACCTCGCGATCCTCGGCGGTGAAGAGGGAAGCTCATTTCATTGTCCTTAGTGTTATAGGGGTCTGGAAGGGAGGGGGCAGGTAACTGAACCTCAGTAATCCTGTTTTCCATCCCTGTAATTCCCCATACCTTGAATGTAGAGACTGAAGTAAGGGAAGAGTGGATATCTGGTCTTGATGTCTTAAAATGCTTTCTACATTCTTATGAAAATCTAAACTGTTGGAAAAAATACTCAAAATGCTTGGAAAGCCCCCTCCTACCCCCCAATGTCGTAGGGCTCACCAGTCCTGATAATAAGGTGTATTTTTCAGTGAAGATGAAATGTATGAAGGGAGGGAGAAAGAGTGTATGCATATTTATGTGTATGCTCACATGAAATCCTATGTGGCTTTCAAGAATCTGGATGGCATCCAAAGATTTTATCATGGTTACTAGGCTGCATTAGCAGTTGTGTGTGGAGCATTTTTAAAACCTCATTTGAAAATGGAAACTCACTCCTTTAAAAGTCTGCTTTCCAGTCATGGAAAGCTGCCCAACGATCCACTGTGACACACAGGAAAACACCCAGAGACTCACAAATTACAGAAATTAGCAGCTGAGACAGGGAACTGTCCCTTCAAGTTGTTTTGACTACATGAGCTCACTATAGGAAACAAAAAATGTTTCCTATTTGTAAGAACTTTCTTGAATTCTGTCCTGAAAATTACGTTTGAATTTGAATACAGTAGCAGGGAAATGGTGATTCAGCAAAGAGAGAACAGAAAATGGCTTGCTGACCTGAAACCTGCTTGGATTAGCAGGGACTGACAGCTTTCTCTATTTATTTGAGAAAATATTTGCCACCATCAGTGCAGTTACCAATTACGCAGCGTGAAGAGGAACCACAAAGATAGGCACAGGCTGCATTTGTCCCAAGGGCACGTTTCTATTATCATCAGGTGGCGATTAAGCATCCTTCTCCACTGGGGTCTTGCTTGCAGGACCGATGAGATTTCCTAGACAGGTTGCAAGCTTAACACAAACTACCTTAAAAGCATCAAAGTAAACAGTACTGCATCTTCAGCGCAGACTGAGGTCCAGAGCATTTCCCAGGGCACATTGAGAGGTGAGAGATAAAGTACTGACATATCTGTAGACTATTTATTTCCAGAAGTATGACAGTGCCCCACACGTAAGGTAATAAAGAGAGCGATTATGGATTTAGGTAACAGTATAAAACCAATGCAAAATTTACCCCATGCTATGTGGGTAAAGGTTGGAGGACATGTGAGGAACTTGTTAAGTGCTGCTTTTGAACGACCCAGTGGTGGTCTGTCAAGATAGATATATGGCCTGTCAACCGTGTGTGTAACACCAGAGTGCCTCCCCTGGGAAAGTCACCCTCAGAGCAGCTCTACAGCCAAGATTGTGTGGTTCAGTCTAGCTTGGATGGAGGCAGAGGCACTGAGGGCTGGGCCAGACGCAGGGAGTGAGGAGAGGTAAATTGCACTGGTCCCATTTTTGGCTCTGCCGGGAGATGCTTCAGCCTGGCCTGTGTCCTCCAGCTGGGACACAAGGGGTTTGGGGTTTGTTTTTTTCTGAGACCACGCAGTAGCATTTTAGTCTTAGCACAGCTTTATAAAGCCGCTCACGTAAGCAAGAGACTCACTCTCCTTTAAGTAATGTGCCACTGGAAACGATGGAGAGGAAAACCACTGGGCATCCTACAGAGCATCACCTTTTCTTACGATTTCCATTTATCAAATCAGTGAAGGAAAGGTGTATTTTCAGAAATTGTAAGCAATATTTTGACAAACCAACCCCATTTCATCTCTACTCCAAGACATCTGGAAGTAACAAAGTAATTTTTCTTGTTGACTGAAGAGACATTTCTTAAAATGTACCACAATTTTAAAGAGACAATTAATATTTTGACCCGTTATTAGTTTCTTAATTTCCCTGTCACAGCCTTGAGGTTTCTCCCTTGTTCCTCCTCCTAGTGCAGAAATCTGTATATGAAGTGAATTACTTAATTTCAATTACAATGTTAATTACAGAAGACAAGTGGTTACTGAATCTTGCACCATAATTAATCAACCTGATATTTACTTGCTGCATTGTTCATACTGGATTAAGCTGTTGCTGGACAAGCAGGGCAAGGAAAGTGAGTGACAGGAGCATTATCATGGCACACTGCCTCCCATTGGGAAAGTTCATCTTCCTTCTGAAAGAGACGCCTTCAGGGATCATGTAATTTGAATTCCCTGTGAATTTAGTGTCATCTTAGCTTGACCAGCTCTGGAAGAACATATTAACCTCCTCTTGTGATTTTCAGAAAACCATTCTAATTTAGCAAGTAATTAAGGGTCACATGTAGGATAAAGAGCTAGATAAGCTTGGATTACGCACAGGAAGCTTTGTTTCCAAGGCAACGCTAGCAGAGGGGGTGTTAATGCTGAGGTCAGTCAGTTAATGAACTGGGAATGGTTGCTGGCTGCAAAATGTATTAGAACTGGGGAAATGAAACTAACAATTGCATTGCCATTTAATGATTTGATGATAGAAAACAAACGCCTACAAAGCTAGTTATCACCGAAAATACTGGAGACAAAGGTTACAGGCAGCGGGTCCATTCTGCTAAGTGAGGTCACGAGAAGTCCAAAACAATGACGCTTGACAAACCTCATTTTTTTTTAAGCTAAAATTACGTTAGTCATCATTCATGGATTTCACGGCTTCTCAGTGTGAAGCTGTCAATGTTTGCATAAGCTGCGGTCGCTAACACATGCACTCTGTGCTGGACGTTCACGTCTTCCCGAGGCTGGTCCTGATGGCGGTTACTACCTGTGTAACAGTCAGAATGAAATCAGCCTGACGGATTTAGCACACTGCAAAGCAAGACACCGGGCTTCCAAGGGCCCGGGATGTAACACACCCTCTCTTAGCGCTGTAGGCTCTGGGAACTAATCTCTTGGAAGATTTGACAGGGCAAACACACAAACATCATGGACACAGCTAAAATGTCCAAGCAGCTTATACGTGGCAAACATAAGCTGATTTATTAAAACATGTTAATATTTTTAAAATGGAATCTTACTTGGGGTTTTTTTGCTGCAAATCTCATAACCTTAATGTTGACGCTTTACAGTGCGTACGCTCAGTCTCCATCCTCTCTTCCCGATAATCGGCAGGCTTGGACAAATAAAGCTTGTGCTTCCGTAACTCCATGATGACATATTGCTGGCACTAGGAAGAACTTCTTTGCTTTTCTTCCTACTATGTTTAAAAACTCCCAGATGCACACCTCCAAAGTGGGGGTCTACAATAACGACTTTCAGAGCTCATCAAAGGAGGTGCAGCTCTCATGGGCTTATCCAGAAGTCATACCTGATTTTTCAGGGACTTGAATTTATCCCTGAGATGTCTGACTACCTGTAAGCCTGTGCAGCTTGCAGAGCTGGATGTAAATTTTTAATTTGTTTTCAATACTTATGACTAATCTGCCTCTGAAGATAGCTAAGCCAAGGGAGCAATGACCCTGTGTACAAACACAGCAGCAGACTTAGGGGGAGCAAAATGTTTTCAGCTGGAGGTAATCAAAGCATTTCAAAACAGGATTTCTGTGGAAAAAATGTTGTAATGTCAAAATTGAGTATTTTTTTAATGTAGTTTATTTCAGCTACAGTTTGGATGATGGGAAGAATATTCTGACTTATTTGACTAGATGGCAAAACATCTTTTATCGTAGCACTGTAACATTTCGTAATAGGGCATTTTGACTTTTATATGTTTCATTTTGATACCATATTATCTATACGTATAGGATTTTAATGTCATTTATTAACCAAAGGAGCATTATAGAAATTCAGTATTTTTAACCTTATGAAAACAAAGCAATGTTTTTCTTTTTAATTGCAGAGAAATTTTCAGATTCCTGTCTAATTTAAAATTAATCCCCCTAATTTCAGAAATTCCTTTTCTCACCAGCTTTTATTCCTATAAAAATATACAAAATTTCCAGTGGAAGAGGCTTTTTAACCAGCAAATAAGTTAACATTTTCTGTTAATATGCAGGCATTGCATAATGTGAGAAACATTTGGGAATCAGAGTATTGTGCTATAAAGCAGCATTAACAGAAATATTATAGAGTGCAGAGAGCAGGAATGACCCATTAGATATTAAATGCTTTCTCAGTTCACTTGTACCATAGCTATCCCTTGTGATCTGCGAGAGGAAGAATTGCACAGGCGTTTTTCAAAGCTTCCTTTCAAACAAACGAGCATTCTCTACTTTCTGCTGTGATCAGATGACGTAGTGTCATACGGTATCCTGTAACAGACCGGGCATTCTGGCGTCCGGAATACAGGTGCCTCTAACTCTGTGCCGTGCTTTTGGAAATGCGTATCCATCACGGATATATAAATTAGGACAATTTTTGATGCCACCTTATCTCTGTTTCTCTTATGTGCAGCCTTGGCCATTTTGCATTAGACCACCTCTGCTCGCACTGGGGGAATTTAGACACTCTGCTCTCTCAAACATGCGCTGTAGAACCTTCAATAAAAATAAGACTGTGCTGAAGGTGAGCTGACAACCCGTGAAGACAGCTGGTGGGGACAGTCTGAGGCGGCAGCTGGCCCAAACGAGTGTGCAACGAGTGTTATGTACACTGTTGTTCACAGAAAAGTGTGACCAAAGGAGAGCACTGGCATGAGGAGAGAGCTGGAAAACACAGCCTGTCAGGAAAGGCAGACTTCTTACCTTGGCAGAGGTTAGATGAAGAATGTTAAACCCCCTCCAAAAAAAAAACAACAACAACAAAAAAACAGAAGGGAATTTACCTTCTGTGTCCACAGGTAGCTGGAAAAAAATGTAGTGGCCTTGAATAAGTAATGGGTTTAAACAGTGGCAAGGAGAACTTATGAAAATATCAGTGGATATTTTGTATTTGTTCCAACTGCTGAGTACCTGGACAGAGTGCCGACAAGGCCATAGCATCTCTGCACAAGCTTCTTTAGGAGCAGGTTCTGTGCTGCTGTGTCTGCCTGGTGCTGGGCAGGACAGATCATCTCCCAGAATTTCTTCTTTCCTTCCCACCTGCTTCCCATGGTAGCCATTGCTCTGCTTTATTCTTCATATTTCACACTTCCAGGCTAAAAAAGTCACACTAGTATTTAATTCCTCAAGTGTTTTACCACTACAGTTAAAGGACTTGAGCAGCGTTGGAAGTCTGCATGTGAAAATGCTGTATGGATAGGGACAAAGAACATCATTTTTTCTGGTTATTTTGATTGCAAAGAATCAAAAGTAACTGTAAAAGTCTTAAGTAAATAAACAAAAAGTTCATCCGGAGCTTGGAAAACCCAACAGTCATGCTAGGTCTGTGGTTCCCCCCAGCCTGGGCTAACACCAAAGTTTCTAGAATAGAATATCGTGATTCAAACAGTACCACGAGGCTGTTTTGTTGCAGAAATATTCCGTGGCATACCATACCTCTTGGCTGTGAATTGCCTCCCGCACGTTTTTGTGGCGCGCGTTACTCTATTGCAGCTGACTGCTGAGCAAGCCCAAGTAAAGCTATCAGCTGTGCCAAAAATCGCTTGGAGGTTCTCCGGTATGAATTTATCATCTTGGTATGGAACAAATAAAAATAACCTGCCTGACTTAACAGAGTTTGGGCTGGAAAGTAATTTTGGTACCTATCTTCTCTAAGTCATGTTAGTGTATTTAGGCTATCTCAGAATCCCAACACCACTGGAAAATTTAGATGTAAAGAAAGCATTTAGCTTAACCTGATTCAAATCAGCATTTGATCTGGCAGATGTACCAGCCAAAATTTTGCCAAGGGAAACAAATGAACCCGGGGATTAATTAAGACACTCCGCAAATAAAGTGGTGGGAAGTGCACAGACAGGTTATCGTGAGGCTTTGTAGCTTCCATGTAGGTATTGGTTATTATTCAGCAAGCTCTTAACTTCTTAAATGATTCCAGCCTTCTTCTTTTTTTCAGTTTTCTTACGGAAATACTGCCGATGCTGGCATTCCATAGTAAAGGAAGTAAATGCTGTTCACTGTGCAGATGGCCTCATGTTCATATTTGCTCCAGTTCCCAAAATAAATAGCAGGTTAGTTAACCAAATGACATGAATATGAGATAAAGGCAAGGCACATCCTTCTCAGCCACCAATTCATGGATGCCATCACAGGTAATTTTTTTTCAGGAGACATGATTTGCTAATTATTATTCCCAGATCAAGACTAAATCTTAGAAATAATGCGTAGTCATCAATTAATAAAAGGCGTCAGTCCTTTTACAGCCCACTTAGTATAAGAGGCTAGATTTCAAAAGGATGCAGAAGTTGAGTGGCTAAATCCACAAATACGTGAATACATGAACTGCTGAGAGCTTAACATGTTTGGAAAATCAAACGACTTAATCTAAATTTGGCCTGTAGAAGCCCCAAGGTAGCAATTACTATTTTGATAGTTTTAGTTTGCATAAATGTCCACTGGAAATTGGTGGGAGTATCTCACTGTGGAAGAATTCTTTTTGATCCCCAAGGGGCGAGCAGAGTGGCACAGCAGCTCATGGGATTCATCCCAGGGTACTGAAAGAGCTGGCTGATGTCATCGCAGGACCTCTCTCCATTGTTTTTCAATGGTCTTGGGAGTCTGGAGAGGTCCCAGTTGACTGGAAGCTGGCAAATGTTGTCCCAATTTCAAGAAGGGAAAGAAGGAAGACCCTGGTAATTACAGGCCTATTAGTCACTGGAACAGGCTATCCAGGGAAGTGGTCACAGCACCAAGCCTGTCAGAGTTCGTTGAGTGTCTGGACAACGCTCTTAGTCATATGGTTTAGTTTTAGGTAGTCCTGCGAGGAGCAGGGAGTTGGATACAATGATCCTCATGGGCCCCTTCCAACTTGAGATATTCTATAATTCTGTGACTCTATGATTCATCCTCTGTCTCGTACTTAACCTCCTTTTATGCTTTACTCAGCTCTAGGGCTGCAAAGTGACAACGTTCAGCCAGCTCTTCACTGATTTTAACAAGCATTTTAATAATTGAACATCCTCACTTTCCTATTTAGTGAGAGACCTCCTCCTAACACACCTTTCTGTGGCTCTGAATGGCCACTTTTCAGCTGAATTTTATTAAAATGAACAATTGACCCAGTCATGTTTATCTCAAGCAGGGATGAGCTGAACGGATTTGAAAACATCTGAACCTCTTTGAACATTAGAAGTTGTCAAATTTAGAATCTTTTCAATCAAATGACCTGGAAGTGAACCATGGAAAACATGGAAGCATCCCTGGCTTTGAACTTTGGCTTGACTGCAGCCTCTGGGGGAACTGCGCAGGTGATCCTCAGCACGGCACAGCTTGAGCCACCCAGTCTTCTTGCTGCTACCTCTCTTCTGTCTATGTGACAAATCCCTTTCACTTGTCAGATGTCTACCCCAGACTTTGAGCCTTGCCCCTGCTACACTTCTGTTCTCTCATTTGTTTTACCTCACCTCCCTTCTTTTTCTTGTTTGCTTTCTCCGGCATATTTATCTGCCTCCTGACAATAGGCCTTCCCTCAGCAGATGGGCATGCTTTCAGATACTACTTTGCTTCTCTAGTGCAATACAACTGCCAGTCTTGCTGTGGAGGGCAATATAAGGAATGATCCCTAAAGCATCAGGTGGTGGATGGTGAACCGTCCAGATCATTTTCAATGCAAGCATGTGCACTGCACACTTTTCCCCTTTTATTTCTATATGTGAGCAGGAAGGAGTTCTCAGTGGTTTTGGTACCCGAAGGAATAACTAGTCAGATAAAAGCCCCATTCAATGTAGTTTTATTGAGAATAGCTGTCTGAAATAGAAGGAAGAAATGTGCAGAATTCAGGGGAAAACAGACACCCGCACACAGAGACACACTCACACCATCCTGGTCAACCGACTGGCCCGGTCCAAGGACCTAAGATGTCAGGGCTCCCAACACCGGCTGCCCCGGCCTCCCCCTTTACTGCTCTGGGCCGCCACATCAGTCCTCGTGAGAGGATTCCAGAGCCATTCCCAGCTGTCCTTGGCCAGCCACACTTGCACGCCCTATGCCTGCTCAGCCGAGCCCGCTTGGGCTGAGGCTGTGTTTGTCCCGACTACATTCAAAGCCCACACTTTCCACTGGCTGCTGGTTCCCACTGACCTGGGCTGTGTCTCTCTCGTCTTTCTTCAGTCACACTGAAAGCTACAAAGCCTGTTTCAGCTTACATGGCAACTATTTCAGTGGGGATTCACACAGTTCATATTTTTGGCATCCAGTATTACCTAAAGGATGGAGAGATTTCTTAGTTCTTTCAGCATTAAAAAGAAAAAGAGGTCGTGTGCATTTCCCAAATTGCACTTTTATTCTCTGTTTTAGCTAGGATCATCTTAGTGAAGATAACTGATCTTGCATCACAGGAGCCACTTCTCGCTTTTCTCTGAAATACTGCTTGCTTTTCCTAGAGTGCCACGCTTGTGACTAGTGGTGCAGGCAGTATCCCCGAGAACCAGATCCCCGAGCTCAAGTGTATTCTTCATTACTAGTACGCCCATTAGTTTCCAGTCACCACAAACTGAAGGAGTAGGCTCTAGCAGCAGCTCCTGCCTGATGCTGTACTTTAGCTCTAGAAA
Source organism: Nyctibius grandis (assembly GCF_013368605.1). Classification (NCBI taxonomy): domain Eukaryota; kingdom Metazoa; phylum Chordata; class Aves; order Nyctibiiformes; family Nyctibiidae; genus Nyctibius; species Nyctibius grandis. The sequence continues at coordinate 6,861,337 of NW_027167473.1, forward strand.
AGGAGGCAGGGCGTATGTGAGGTACAGCCCCAGCAGGCATAGCCAACAAGTACAAACAGAATGTGGAGCCTGAAAAAATCACGTGTCTTCTGCTTTGTGCGCTTTACTGACAGCGCGCTGTTTCTTTTGCCATCATCAATTTCAAGCAACCCAATTCATTTGCCTTCCTTTAAAGCCAGTGAGTCCAGCTCACCGTATCACCATCAGTCCTGCAGCTTTTCCAACCGCTCGCTGTGCCTGCAGTGTCTCGGGCCCCGGCACACCGCACGCAGCTTGTGGGGCTCACTCACCGACAGCCTCTGTCCTGGGCAACCTACACAGGAGGGGTTTGAGAGGACAGGAGTGAAAACCTGCCCGCCCTTCCCTAGGAAAGTTTCTTTCCAACCTTTGTGTATTTTCGGAGCCTTCTGTGATACTTTTAAGGTATTTCCTTTGGAAAGAGCAATTTTTCACTTCCAGAGATTGTGTGGCATACGTTAGAGTCCTTTGCTGTCACCCCTTGTGCCTTTTCCTTCACATGAAGTTCGTAAACAGGCTTTACTTCCTTTTGAGAGGATTTGCCTATTAAACATTAGCCCGAGGGAATTTGCACTGAACTAACATTTCCAGAGTGATCGATATCGAGGAAGAGCCATTTTCAGACTCTATGGGACCACGCAGCAGGAAGGAGGACAGGGTGTGGCAGGCGGGTTTCGCTTACTTGACTCTCCTCTGCTGCTTGCTTTCCCTGGGGACATTATCAATGGCAGCAGTGGTGGGCAAGCAGCTTTGATGCTTCCCACTTACCAGACAAGGTGCTGTGCCACTGCACTGAGCGTACGCTGCCATCTGCTACCTCTCATGCAGGGATAGCTGCCAAATTCCCTCCGAGGTCAAAGATGAGAGATTTATTGTCTGCTGATGGTAGGAGCTGCTGGCTCAGGGTTACAGATGAGATGGCCTGAAAATGCATTCAGGAACAATTCCCAGCAGGAATCAAAAGATGCTTCTGCCCTAGCAGGTGCACCACTAATTACAAGTGTGGTTTTGCCTTTGCCACATGATATCTATTCCATGCACTTTGCGACCACTAAGGTACTCGCCGCTTCTCCAGGAAAAGATAAGGTTTCCAGATCCAAACCTACCCCCACGAGGAGGTGGTTTAAGGCATCTTTAGTCCCCTCACTAGCAGCAGCTGATGAGATATGCCATCCCACAGGCTCAGGTAAGTGGTCCCTACCTTTCCTGCTCCTTTGGTGTGGTAGGGGTGCATCCATCCTCTGCGTGTGCCCCCAGGCTGCAGCTGGTGAAGCAGCAGCCAGAGCAATGAAGCCACCGCTCAGCAGGACTGGGAACACTAGGAGATGGGGAAGGACCCCAGCCGTCTTGCCTCTTTGTTCCTTAAGAATAGGATCACCTTCACCTTCAGAAAATGAAGGTCATTCCTATTTAAATTGGTGCACAATTGGCCATGCTCATTAGGAAGGGAGGGGGCCTGGGAAGCATCTTTCCCAACACCAGCAAGGCAAAAAGTAAACTGGAGGAGGAAGTGGAAAGAGGGCAGAACATGTTTAAGGATTACATCTTGCCATGCTCAGCACGCAGTTTCACAACTCATGTCACACCAGCTTGTGGTAAACCAGAAGCTAGTAATCCCATGGGAGACAAAGGAAACCCGAGGGACTACCTCCTGCAAGCATTCTGTGAGAACACAGCAGGCAGCAGTGACGAGAGCGCAGATCTCTGCGGGTACAATCATACCTGCCTTGGAAAACACATGAAGATTTTCAAGTGCATGAATCGCAAAAGAAAAAAAAAATTTTGCTCAATTAGCATTAAGGGATACAAGCTTTTTATTCCAGCTCTGCATCTTTTGGGACTTCTTAAAGCAAGGAGCTCTGCTTTGTTGCCTATTTTATAGATGGACGGTTCTAGGAACGCATGTTTAGAGGAATTAATTGTAACTTTGTTCACTAGGAAGTTTCTTTCTACCAGCCAGCAAGAAATCCCTCCTTTTCATGACAACCAAAGAAAAGCAAGTGACCCTTCGTTAGAGTGAAAAGAATCCCTTTTAGAACGTGAATAGGAGTACAAATTAACAAGCATAAACACATACCCAAGTAACTGGCTGTTTGCAAACTAATGGGTTTTTCTAACTGCAGTTATACACAGGCAAAAAAAGAAAAAAAAAAGAAGTGAGGAAAGGGGGAGCCCTGACTGTTTATTTCTCTTCAGCATGAACAGATCATGAGTTGACTTAATAGAAGGTGCATTATAGTTTCAACTGCACTTTCCTCTTTTTGTCCAGTACGAAACTGCTCAGCAAAGGAGTTTTGAAGGATTTAGAGAATTGCCTGGTGGTACTGAGCCTTCGACAGAGAGGACAAACTTGTCATCATTGGGCAACCTCTCCCCGGAGCCCCAAAGGTATCACTTGTAAAACACGCAGCCTTTCGGCTACTGAAAAAGCATTCTGTGCCCTCATGTCTGTGTAGACTATATATAAACAAAATCAGAAACAGCAGAAAACTGTGTTTAACATAGTCATTTGCAGTGTCATTTTCAAAAAGCTTGCATCAGTATTTTTGTGTATTGCCAGGCAACATCAGCAACAGACCAGATACTTTTTGTACTCTCCTTTAGGACTCAGAATGCTTTCAGTAGCGAGGAAGTTCAGAATTGGTCTAGAAATGCAGGAGGCAATACCAACCCACCTACGGAATACGTGTAAAATGCAGAGTACCTAATGCTGCTCAAAGCCTTTTTCAGGAAGTGCATATGGGTATGGCAAAACTAGAACTTCTGGATCCAGTTGTAGTAGCAACAGGTTTAACACTATATACTCTAATCACAATACCTTGCATAAAGCTGACCACAAAAAAAAAAAAGGTAAAACCATGCAAAGCATTTTAAAAAAAAAATCTTTTTCTTTTCTTTATGGGGTTCAAAATATTCAGGGTATTTCCGTATCTGAGTTCTTATTGACAATATTGTTGAAGTTATTAATTACATACTCAAGTAACTATATTATGTTCAAAACACAAAATTACCAAGGACTAAGCGTTTAAAGATTTTTAAAGATAACGCCTTACAGATTTATTTTTTAACACAAGCCCATTTATTGAAAACAAGGTCATTCAGAAGCGTCCCCCAATGCCTGTTACTGCTTCTACTTAAATCAGGGCTGTATGTTATGGTGAGGGAGGTGACAGGGTAGATCAGGGCTGTATGTTATGGCAAGGGGGGTGACAGGGTAAATCAGGGCTGTATGTTATGGCGAGAGAAGTGACAGGAATCCAGTGACAACAGGCCTCGTTACTGGTTTCAGCGCTAATTGCAGACGCGGCAGAGGGGCCAGCCAGGGAAGCGCTCCGTGCCGTCTCTCCTGCGGGCCGAGGGCGCGGTGCCACCAGCAGCTCCTGTCGGGGCGCCGTGCGGTGCTGCGGTCCGCAGGGGCCCGCGTCCGCCCGCGCAGGCTCTGCCCCCCGGGCGGGGCGCCCACCGCCACCCTCCGCGCCTGCCGCTGCCGGGCAAGCGATCCGCCACGGCAGCGCCCAGCCACGGGGGGCGGGTTGGCGGTGCCGGCGGTGCCGGCCGCGGTGGGCGAGCAGCGGTACCCCGCTCCGCCGGCGTGCCCGGGCGCTGGGGCGGGGGCAGGGGCAAGCTCCTGCGGGGCAGGATCCTGCGGGGCAGGGGCAGGGTCCCGGGCAGGGTCCTGCGGGGCCGGGCAGCCCGTGGTGTGGCACCGCACGGGGCCCGTACGCGATGCCGCCGGGTACCGGTGCGTGCCGGGGCGCCGCCGGAGCGGCGGGCCTTCCCCCACAGCACTCGGGTGCTCACCGACGCTCTCCCGGACTCGGCCGTTGCCCTTCGCGCTCTGTGCCGGCAGGGAGGCGAGCCTATACGTGCGTTTGTGTACACGGTCGTATGGGGCTTGTTTTACGTTGGGTTTGGGTTTGGGTTTTTGAGGTTGGGTGGTTTCTGTGGGGGGTTTTTTTTGGTAGGTGTTTTTTTTTTTTTTTGCTAAGCCCTCATTAACTCCACTCACGCTGTCTTACTCTGTTTGCCAGTGCTTAAGTAGTGCTTTTTTAAAAAAGCAACCAATTAGCACCTCATCAGCTCCAATTAGAGGAGACAAAAGCAGTGTAAAGATAACTCAATGAGAGGGGGTGGCACAACATCATGTAATCGCTTAAGACAGCGGTGAGCATTCACTGGGCTGGCTGTGCCGGGCCTATTCACCTTTTTTTTCTTCTCTCTGGATGCATTTAAGACTTCTTTTTTTTTTTTTTTTTTTTTTTTTTTTCTGGGAAGTCGGGCCTCCCAGGAGTCTCAGAGCCTCTCATTCAGGGCTACCTGTTTACAGCTCACCGAACAGAAGGACCTAAACAATCCTATATTGTACGCCTAGTGCTTCCTTAAACTTAGGCCTCCACAATGGCATGTTTTCAGAAGCTGGGCAGAATAAGTTAAAGGCTGGCTTTATACTCATTAAGTGTTCTGCTTGTACTGTCTTCTAATTACATGGCAGGGCAACAATGTATTTTTTTTTCAATTGAGTTCTTTGGAGCAGTTAATTTGGTGCCTGTACTAAATGCCCCAAAACATTAATTAGTGTGGAAGGAACCCTAATTTCCTCAGCGGCTTTCCTCTCCATTTACTTCCCTTGTTTTCACATAGGCTTGGATGAGCCTCTATAATGAAATTACCTCATTAATGCCTTTATTCTTGCAGAGTAACTCATTCAAGATCTACCATTTAGTTTTAATTTAATGCTGTCAAAAGCAAAAGGTGCATTCATGTCTTTGATTAGCGCTTTTTTTTTCCTCTCTAAAGAGTGGACAGATTTAAATTATTAAGATGGCAAGTAGTGAGTTATAATTGGATACAAGCAGCACTTCAGTGAATATTAAATGCTTTCAAAGCCTGGCCTATGTGGTCTGCTGACTATTAACTGTGTCCAGTGAGTTATTCTGTGGGTTTTGAATTAACGGCACCTTAGCTACTGTGAAGCAAATTAAGTTTAATTTTGTTTATAAAACACGGTGAAGTTGCGTTTATCAACATGGCATTTAGTTGCAGCAGAGTTCGGTTTTCCCCATTATCCTGCCCTGACCTCATTGCTTGGTTAGTACTGCTAACATAGGGTCTCATCCTGCACTTCACAGTCATGCGAAGTCTAGCTGGAGACTTGCCTATGTACGGCCAGTACGATAAGGCCTTTTGTTTGCAAGAACTACTGAGTTCTAAACGTTGTCAAACAGAAACCGCCGTAGCCGTGTTTGGCCACAGTGGTGATTTGCTTGCAGAGCACAGTGGCACAAAGTATGTCTGCTGTTAGTGGGGAATGCACAGTTACAAACTGTTTTGATACCAGCAGCAGAGCAGGCAGGATTTAACATCTGATCTTTGATCTTAAATTCCCTCTCTTCTCCCTCCTTTCATTTACAACTCTTGTAACAAAATATCTTGAGTTGCGTTGGAGAAATGTGTGTCAGAAGACTTAAGCAACCTCTGGTCTGCTTGGCACATGCATATTATAGTTTACTGTGTGGCTGCAGTGCTACCAGTGGTCAAAAACCAGAGCCAGTACATGAGGACAGGACCTCTGGAGGGCTCTAGTGCAACCCTCTGCTGAAAGCAGGCACAGTCACATCAGCTTGCTCGCAGCCTTGTCCAGTTGTCCAGTGCCTTTAACTTTTGAGCATCTCCAAGGGTGGAGATCTCACAACCTCTTTGGACCCCTGTTCCAGTGTTCACCCACCTCCGTAATGACGTTTTCCTTATGTAATTATAAGGAAATTATTATATTTTCAATGCAAGCATTAAATATGATTTGATAACTTGATCTGATAACGTTTTATATATAACATAAATTATAAGTTTATTATAATGGATTACAGATTATATTATAGGTACATATTTATGGCATATTATGTTACTTATACAATATATTATACAATAATTATATGATTATTTAATTATATTATTTAAATAATACAGTTATATTATATAATATAAATTTATTATAAGAGTATGCAGGTTACCTTTCACAGGCTACCTTTCCCTATATTCATGTCTCACCTTGCATGGAGTGAGGACGTGGCTGGGATGGCTGTTGGTGGCTGAGGAAAGACAGAAGGGAAGTGACAGGTGTGACCCCTGCACTGCCATGCAAAAAAACCTTCTGCTGCCACCCTTTGCAACACTTTGGGACCAGCTTGTTTGGGCTTTTGTTTCAGATGGTGCATCGGCTGCCTCTGTACTCCAAGTGAAACTGTGCCAGGAGCTGATTTCTGCCAAGAGTCCATGCAGCAGACTGGACATGTCCCCATTATCATAGAATCATAGAATGGTTTGGGTTGGAAGGGACCTTAAAGATCATCTAGTTCCAACCCCCCTGACACAGGCAGGGACACCTTCCACCAGACCAGGTTGCTCCCAGCCCCATCCAACCTGGCCTTGAACACTGCCAGGGAGGGGGCAGCCACAACTTCTCTGGGCAACCTGTTCCAGTGTCTCACCACCCTCACAGTAAAGAATTTCTTCCTAATATCTCATCTAAACCTACCCTCTCTCAGTTTAAAACCATTCCCTCTCATCCTGTCACTACTTGTCCTTGTAAAAAGCCCCTCTCCAGCTTTCCTGTAGGCCCCCTTCAGGTACTGGAAGGCTGCTATGAGGTGTCCCCGGAGCCTTCTCTGACTCCTAACTCTGGGTTTCTGCTGGGTTTCATGGGAGGACCATCTGTCCCTAAGACAGAGAAGACATGGGGGTTTTTTTTGCATGTGTGCTTTTCCAGTTCAGGGTGCCTGAGGCAGAGCAAGCGCTGTAAGCTTGAGGAGAGTGCATTGCCTGCTGCGCAGTGTGGTGTTAGGGTGTATAATGTGGTTTGAAGCATAAAACCTGCAAAGGGTTCAGGGATCCCCTTCTGATACAGTCTCATCTGTCCTGTCCATTGTCAATGATCGCCAGCGTGTGCTGTTGCTCTGTGGTACACCAAAGCCCTCTCATCAATCGCTGCTGAGCAGGGGCCAAAAACTGTGCTAGCACCGTGCTAGCAGTTATGCCGTGTGAGCGACTGGGGTCCAAAAGCTGAGCTAGCTCCCCGGCTTTGGCTTATTTTGCAGCGAGAACATGCCATAAGGTCCTGCTTCTGTTCTGTGTCAGCTAAGAACAGTGTGGGAGGCTTATGAAGAGTGAGCTTAAGTCCAATCATTATCCAGACACCAAGTGTTTCTCTATGCCACGTGAAGGCCCCAGTACAGGGAGTTTTCTCAGTGTAACGTATGCTGTCAAACCTGGGCTTCTCCTAACATCCAACAGCAATCTCCCCCAGGTCCCTGTTAGCCCAGGGGCTGAAGCGTATGCTCCAGAAGCAAGATAGCCAGTCCAATTCTCTCCTCATACCCAGGAAGTATGCACATTTCAAATCATCATGCTATGTCTTTCTAGGAGAAAGGGGACGGAATGGTTCTTGGTATCCACTTCTTTCCCCCTGAAATACGGCGTTATGCAGAAAAAGAGTCAGAGAGAGCAGATAAGACCCTTGGGCTGGGAGCTAGAGCTGCGTGTGGTCTCTGCTCCAAGAACTGTCCCTCTATTTTATGCTTGTATGATTATTTAATAAAATAACATAGTACTAGGAATACAGACAAGGAACCAGGAGTCCTCTCTCCAGGGTGAGTGTCCTTGCTGCAGGATACCACAATCACAGGAGTCACCTGAAGAGCTCAGCTTCTGCTCCTTCTGCTCTGGGGCGTATCAGATGTGGAGAGCAGCTAAGGGAGCCTGTTCACCAAAGGAGCAAGTTGTATGTGGTGAACCCAGGGGTAAAACTGAGTGGGTACAGATAGTGGCTCAGTGAAAAACTGGGCTTAGTTTGAGTGCTGACCTCAAGCCTTATTTTCCACAGCCTGAAGACACCGTAGGACACACAGATGTAACCTCTGCCATTTGCTCCCACCTTTGTGGCATTAAACTGATTGTGCGACCAGACAATGAGTTAGGTTAAAAATAGTACTCCGCACTCCCCCCTTCGTTGACAGGTTAATTTTAAGTTCCCGGTTGGAGTTCATTGCACTGTGTCCCCCATCCATCTACTGGCACTGCTGGGCAGGAGGAAGCAGAAAGAGCAGCAGAGAAGGATGAGACAGGCTGAGTGTGTCTTAGCCGTTGATGGAAACGCTAGTCTCACTGTGAGTAGGAGACAGTTTAAAGCAACTTTACGGAAGGACACGCACCTGAGGAGCCTGTCATTTATCAAGAAGGATTCTTAAAACAGGCAGTCAGTTGCAAACGAGAGAGTTAACTACCTGCTGGTGAACCTTTACTGGTCAGAGATCTTACACTCCAGAGAGTCTATGTTAAGCTCACGCAGCCCATGCAGATGAGACCGCGGTGCGAGAGTGCCCTCTTTTGCTCTAATGAGACTGCCGGAGCTGTCAGGGAATCGTGCCCAGAAGAAACGCTTCACAGCATCAAAAGGTGGCTTCTACAGTGGGAAAAGTGGCACCTAAAGGGGAGGCTGAAGAAGCCAGGAGGGTAAGTTACAAAGCCCTGTTACTGGAAGAACAGCACAAGGAGAATCAAGAGACACGTGCAACCATAGGGCAGAAAGGAGAGCAGGCAGGATCTGTTTCTGCATTACTCTGGCCAGAAAAAAGGTCAAAGTACAGTATCAGCAGGCTCTAGGGTAATGCATCACTCAGGCACAGCAAAGCATTTGAGAAGAGGTGAAAGGTCTCTGTCACATAGCGTAAGGAAACAAGAAATACCACCGGCTCTGGTGAAGCTGGACACTCTGTCTGATGGGACAATGGGCAGTTCTGCCTGTGGGAGCACGTAGGCCTAGCTGCTCTCTGCAACCTGGTCCCCTGTCTTCCCCATCCTCCCCATCCTCTAGACTAAGGTGCCAGGGAGTGCAGAGGGCTGGCTGCACCCTGTGCGAAGGGAGCCAGGAGCTGTGGGGACACTGAAGTGTAGGGCAGCGGGGATCCTATCACTGAGATATCCCATCACTAAGGTGGGTAATGGGAGTTCAATACAACACCAAATTTCTCTACAGTCCTCAGGGGAAAGAGGACAAAAATCAAACATTCAGAATGAATGAGTAATGTGTGTGTACAGGCTGTACTTCACTCTCTGATCACAAGAATCATCGTACTTGGATACACTTATCTGCCTCTGTCTGACTTCCACTTAGACGGTGCCCTTAAAGGCTTCTAAAGTCAGATCAAGTCCTGCGCTGGCAGAATCTTTCCTTCTGTCTGCTGGAGCCCTGGACGTGATCTACGCTGCATACTGCATGTGGTCCCCGCACTGGTGAATTCCTTTGTATGACCTGGGGGTATGCAGAATACCAGGTCCAGTCTTTTATTCAGTTTGATCAAGAGAGCCCTGACACAGCCAAGCATTTAGCTGAATGAGCATTTCACTATGAATAGCACAAATATTTGAATTCAAGTATATGTCAACAGCAATCGATAGAAACCTTCATAATGAAGGCCTGTGGGAACAAAGGTAGATGAAAGAAGAGGAAAAGAGTCTTTGTAGGGCTAAGTTAGGGTATTAAGGCAACCCTGCTTCTTATAAGCAGGTCAGCTGTGTTCTGCACAGAGCCAGCAATGTGCAGACACTAGTATTCTGCTTAGCCCCTGCATCACCATAACAGTAAGGTGGTTATAGTGAAAGCAGGCTGAAAGTTCACATCACCTACTAGAAGGTGGTCACATAAAAGACTGTGGTCTAGCTGCCCAGAACTGGTGGGCTGAGTGACTGCAGGAGAAGAAAGCTAGTGATTAATGCAGTGCTTTGGTGGAAGGGGTTTCTGTTCCACTCAGGTCTGGGGTTTATGTATTTGCGTGTGAAATACAAGGGGGTTAGTAGAAGCAGCCAGTAAAATCAGTCATTTTCCTAACAGACAGCAGCAGTGATGCTAGGGGAAACTAGCAAGCTATAGGGTGATAGTTCCTGTTTTGAAAATACTCAATGCATAGTTTTTTAAGATCTTCAGGGAGCCAGAGCAACACCAATAAAGAAAAGAAAACGAGCAGAGAAAAGCTACCCGATTAAGTTGTCACACTGGCTTATCACTTTGTGGTAAAAGAACTCAGTGACTTGAAGGAACGGGGAATAAACAGTGTCAGAAAGGATCTTCACTGTAAAGTAAAAAAGGTAAAAGGTAAATATATATGTAGGAAAGACACCTCTCCCTCACACATGCATAAGTTAGGCTTCAGTGGTGGAAGAAGGCACATTTTTAACAAATTTTCTGCATAAATGTATCTCTCATTTAAGATGCTGTAGAAGAGCTGTCTGTTGGTGGTAGATGAAGTGTCTGCTCTACTTTTGTTCCTGATACTGTTCTTCTAAACACTGAGAGACACTGAAAAGAGCAAGGTACAAGATATAACTAATTTATGGCAGTTGCAGCCACCAAAGTTGTGTTCAGCACTTTAACACGAGGGTTGCCCTTATGCCCCAGAGCAGTGCGTTAAAGCAAAGCACGGTCAGCTATCCCTAACGGGGTAAGGGACCCCCCTATGGACAAAGACCGTTCAGAAATAGCAAGTGCTTATCTGCAGATGTGGAAACTTAACTGTGTTCACATACCTGCCCCTCAGGGACCAGGCCTCCATTTGTGATTCCCAGCAATGCCGACATCTTAGGACTGCAGCAAACACCCACATGCACACATTTAAGAGGTTCAGCCAGCACAACCACCTCACATTTCCTCTGCTCATTTAGCTTGGAAACACCACACATAAGTTTCCACTTGCCTGCTTTCACCAGCACAACATTGGGCAAAAAGTCTCTGGGCAACATTATCATCCCAGTGAGGTCAGTGCCTTTTGTGGCTCCAGGACTGTGGCGAGCAGCACAAATGTCTTTCCTGGTTAAAGGCCTGGCAGTCCTTTCTACCCCAGGCCATGGGGTGGGGTGCAATGGCAAACCTTCTGGAGGGAGTCACAAACACCTAGTTAATTCCCTGTGCCAGGTGTCAGGGAGCTGCTGAAGCGCTTCAGCTCCATGCCCCTGGGTCCAGCTGGTAGCGGGTCTGGCATGTGTTCCCAGGCACACACAAACACGCAAATGCAATGTGTATATGCCAGCCACACAGACCAACATGGGCAGCAACGTTCAGCACTCGTAAAAATGCAAATAGCACTGGTGGCCTCATCCTGTTCCCCTGTCTGGCTGATCAGGATGAGGGCCCGTTAGTGGGAATTCTATAGCATAGGTAGAAGGTGAGTCCCTCCCATAGCTGGGTTTAGACACTCAGTCCGCCCTGTAGCTCGACCCTGGGTCTCCAGTCCCACTCTTGCATCCTGCATAGCAGGTCCCGTATCCTTAGGCAGTAACGTTGCTCAGTCTGTACGGTGAGCTGTAAAGCCTCTCCTGGCTACTCACCGTGCTGAGCGTGACCCCACGCCATGGGGCTGATGGCTCTGCCGGCACAGCTCTGGGAGCAGCCAGGGCAGGGGCTCTGTGTCTCTGTCTGGGTCTCTGGGGTGCCTTGCCTGGCATAGTGCCTCTGTGTGACCGAGTTTGTAGAGACAAGCTTGTTACCACGTAACCTAGTGGGGAACCGCAGGTAAAGCTTTGGAAAAGTGCTCTAGAACTAGAATTGTCCAGTGACCTTAGTCGTTTGATTCATTTGTAAGATAACCCTCTCAGAGCCACCAACTTGAAGAGCAGCTGCTTGACCCGTTTTGTTGATTTCAGTCACGTTGTTTCAAGAAGGAATGTAAAGAAAGGGCCAAGGGGGTGTAACAGCAGGAAGGGAGAGGGCGGGTGAGTTGTGAGAGGGGAGAAGCCTATGTGCTCTGAGCGACTGAGGCTGCTGAGGGCTGGGAGGTGTTCGGGCTGCGTGTGCGCACATGGAGGCCTGAGCGGGAGCAGCCACAAACGACAGTGACACACAGGGATGGAGCACGAGGCCGCTCCGGTCCGGGGAACGTGCGGGGGCGCCGTGGGGCTGCGGGAGGCGCGCACGGCCGCCTGCGGGCTTCGGGCGCGGGCTCCCCGGGCCGAGTCGGTGCAAGTCAGCGTGCGGAGAGCCCGGTGCGTGGGCCGGGGGGGCGAGTGCGGGGGGGACCCGCTGGCCACAGCGCGCGGCGGGCGGGCGCGTGCGTCACTGCTGCCCTCTGGCGAGCGAAGTGCCGTACTGCAGGTCGGGGTGCCGCCGTCCGCGCTGCGGCCGTCCGCCGGTAACGGCGATGCGGTGCTGCGGTCCCGGCCCCTGCGGGGCGATGCCGCCGCGCTCGCTGCCGCCTCCCGGTAAGGAACCGTCGCCCCGCGCGCGCGGTACCGGCGGCGCTCGGCGCACACAGCGCGGAACGTCAGCGCCGGCACCGCACGGGTGCGCAGCGGGGCCGCGGCTGCCGCAGCACGGCGGGCTGCGGGGGCCATTCCCGGCGGCGGGGGACGGCCAGGAGCACCCGCGAGGCGAGCGAGCCCCTTCGGCGGGTGCAGGGGGGTCTCCTGCCCGCTGGGCGCTCGGGGGGGTTCCCCTGAGGGGGCGGGCCCGGGTCCCTGCGGGGGCAGGGCCGGAGCCGGGAGACGGCGGGGCGTGGCCAGGAGAGGGCGGTGCAGGGCCCGATGTGGGCGGGGCCGTGACCCTTCGCGGGCGGCGGCTCCCGGCGCGGCACGGCGGCGGCGGCGGCGGCTCCCGGCGCGGCGCCGGCACACAAGAGCAGCGCGAGGGGGCGGGCGGTCGTGAGGTTCCTTCCGGTCGGCGCCGCGCCAGGGCAGGTGAGGGGCCGTGGGCACGGCGGGTCTCGGAGGGGGGATCCCCCGGTCGGGGCTCTCGCGGGCGGGTCCGAGCTCTGCGCTCCTGGGGCTGGGGGGCGGGGGGGGGGGCAGGGGGGGGCAGAAGCGGCCCCGGGCCCAACGCTGTACCGGGCTCGCCGGGGGGGTTTTGGGGCCGAGCCCGTGTCCGGGCGGGGGGGAGCAGGGGCAGCCCCGTCCGGCTCTCAGCTGCCCGGTGTTGGGGCCGGGCAGGCTCTGCCGCTGCCGGCGCGGGTCGGGCAGCGGCGGCGGCGCGGGGGGGCTCCGGCGGCGCCGGGCGGGTCCCGGTGCCCGCACGGGGTGGTGGTGGGGGGAAAGGGCCCCGGCTGCTGCCGCCGGGGGGGTCCATGGGGGCGGGCGGGTCTGCGCTCCCGGGGCGGCTGGGCCCGGCTCCCCGCGGGGGCTTTTGGGCCTCGGGGGGTTCGGGGGGCGGGCGCGGCGGTGCAGGAGATGGCGGAGCAGTAAAGCCTGCGAGAGCGCTAATAAAGCGCCGGCCGGGCTGCGGTGGTGCCGCCCCGCAGGGGCACGGGGCGGGCCCTGCGCGGTTCCCGAGCGCTCCCCAAAACTGCCCGTGGGTCCCTGGGGGCGCAGGGCTGCGGGGTGGCTGCAGCCCCCCCCAGCCCTCGGCGTCGCACGTGGGGGCTGCAGGGGGGGTCAGAAAGCAGGCGGGGTGAGCTGCTTGGGGGCCCCAATAACGGAGGCCAGGTGTTGTGTTCCTGGGGCTCCAGGACAGGCTCCTGCGGCCGCTTTGGGGGGCTCAGAAGCAGACGTGAGCGGTGCGTTTTTCGGGAGCTGACAGAGGGGACTCGGTGGTGTGGTTTTGGGGTCGGCAGCAGAGGCCGAGCGCTGCGTTTTTGGGGCTCGAGAGCAGGCTCGGCAGCTGTGTTTTTGGGCTCCGCAGCGGGCGCTCCGTGAGCTGGTTCGGGGGCCAAACGCAGAAGGCAGATGGGCCGTTTGTGCGGGAGGGCATCAGGGGCCGCGTGGGAAAGCGGCGGGTGGGCAGGGTGCGTGGACGTTGCCCGGAGGTGGGGGTCCGGTCCCGTCGGAGCCCTAAGTTCGGGAGGCCGGCACGCAGCGGGCCGGCCGAGCTGAACGTCCGAGGTGGTCTCCGGGGGCCAGGGTGCTTTTCAGACCCTGTGCGCCCTCTTTGAGTCTCGCTCTTCTTTGTGCGCCACTTTAGAACGGATATTAACTAAACCATAATGCAAACTAATCCATATTTATATGACGTACAGCTATGAGGTTTTATAGGAAAAGTGCCGATGTGACAGCGATTGCTTTCGGACCTTGCCGCAGCCGGGCTGAAGGAGAAGGAGCCGAAGCGAAGCGGGGCTTCAGTGCGGAGCCGGAGCTTGGATTAGCCGGAACCGGAGGGAGCGGGAGCCAGAACGAGACGGGGGGGCGTCCGCCATCTGGAGCGAGCAGCGGGGAGGTGAGTTGCCCTCCTGCCGGCGGGGAGCCCGGCCTCTTCCCTCGGGGACCGAATCTGCGCCTCCATCTGCGCGGAGGGTCTCTTGCGGTCCCCTTCCCGAGGGCAGAAGCGAGGCGGGGGTCCCTGGCTGTGCCGGGGCAGCCCCGCTGCGAGGGGCCGCGGGCGAGGCGGCAGCACGCGGCGGCAGCGGCTCCCCGGTACCTGGCAAAGGGGAGAGAACCCGTCCGGTGGGAGCTCCCGGGGCGTGTGGCCTGGCCCTGCATGGCCCATCTGGCAGAATCCTCCCCCGTTGCTTCGCCGTTGGCTGGGTGTGACAAACGGGTTCATTTTCTGCCGCCTTTTTTTTTCCCCCAGGGTCGCCTTCTGCGTCACGTGAAGAAAATCCTGCACGGTCGGTTCCGCTCGCTGCTCGAGTGATGGCACGTACGGGGCCGGGGGAGCGGGGAGAGATGTTAGCGAGGTCAAGGACCCTCCAGGTACTCCACGTCAAAGCCAGAGAAAAGGCAAACTCGCCGCCAGCGCAGAAAAGCTGGTGAAAAGCTGCGGTTAACAGAGCACGCCTCGTTCCCGAAGCGGTGCCTCGGTAGTCACGAACGTTTTCCTTTCCGCTCAGAGAAGGAACTTTCACCCCGGATAAATGAAGGGCTGCCCGCTACGTTCTTTAGGGTCAAGCGTTTGTCTTCTGTTTGCTCCCGCTGATTTTATGGGCGAGTTGGCAATAGCCTTTTAGAAGCACGACTAGATTTTGAGTTACCTGTGGGGTCAGTAGAGTTAACTGCTGAGCACCTAGATGCCAGTAGAAACGTAATGAATGAAACATGGTGGAAACTGGTGTTTCAACTGGATTTTTATTCCGTTTTTGTTGTTTTATTCCTGTTTTTTTTGCACAGAAGCGGTTTCCAAGGACAGACAGGTAGCTGCGCCATAAGGAAAACATTCGCCTCGGGACGTACGGGGCGAGGAGCGGTGTCCTAGAGTCCCATCTGGGGTGCCAAATTCCATTAAAGAAAATTGACAAGAGTCCCCGGGTCTCTAGGTTTGCTGATTCTTCATTGAAGCAGCTCGGAGCTGGACCACCACCGCAGTGAGTGAATGGTACCTGACTCAAATTCACTGTCAGTTTAGATAGAAATCACAAACTTCTCACGAGCTTCTGTTAAAAATTCCGCTAACTATTTCAGTTGCTCTTTCATCTCTCTCTGTTGGCCCAAAAGGGAGCCCCAGTCAGGAAATCTCTATTTGAGATCTCTAGACTCTTCAGGGGGCCTCAGGTGTTGAGAAAAGAAGAAATTAAAAGGCAGTAGTAGGGCATCTGGCTGCTGAGAATTAGCAATGCAGAGGTATATGTGCACAAATGTATGATATCTCAAAATGTCAGCTACCTCGATACAGGAATTGATATTTAGAGCCTGCCTCTAGAGTAACAGCACAGAAAAAGCTTTAGAAAGCGTTATCTTCTATCAGATCACTTTGTTCTCGTAAAGTAAAAAAGAACATAAAGTGGTCATAAAGACCAGGCTTAAATATGTTTTTAGTAAGGTGCTGTCTGGATCTGTAGATCGGATGTGATCTTTCACACGGGGGGCGGAAGGAAAATTTGCACTCCTTCATAAGAACCGTGGCAAACGCTCGCTGCAGGTTTTTGCTATTTTTTTTATTATTATTATTATTATTATCTGAGTCGCTTTCTTGCAACTGTTCAGTTTTGTAGAATATTTTTACTGGAATCCATGCATATGCTTATAGCTCTAAAAACTGTCTTGTTTAGTTTAAGTTCACTTCCTCCAGAGGAAGCTTACCTGCACAAATAGCAGTAATTCATACAAAAGCTCACAGGAACTGCCGAGGTGCACTGTCACGAGGAAATAGCTTGGCTGATCAAGGTGCGGAAGCTGCAGCCAAACAAATTCACCTTATTACGGCAGCTTTGCGTGTAGCAGAGAAATTTGACAGAAGAAGTTTTCTTCTTGTTCTTTACAGGCAGAAGAGATGTACGAGTCTCTTTCAGAGGAAGAAATGGAATTTTGGAGACGACTTGGAGCGGAACGACGAGGTGGGCGACGGCTGTTGGACAACAAGCCCCTACTCCCAAAAAGGTATTTCCTACCTCTTGTTCGGTGGTTCCATGAAAAATGCCATGGAGGACCTGAAGCACTTGCACCGAGAATTCAACGGCTGTGGGCTGCACCCGGAACCTCCTCCGCGGTGAAAAGAATTACTGAAAGCTGTAAACTTTGCCGACAATGTGCCACAACTAAGATTCGGGCACCTCAAGGTAAAAGACCACCTGCGGTGTTTCCTTTTCAAAGACTGCAAGTTGATTATGCTGAAATGCTGAAAGCAATGGGGTCTTCGTTCTTGTTAGTGATTGTAGATCAATCGTCAGGATGGGTAGAAGCCTTCCCAGCCAGAAGGAACGATTCAAAAACTGTAGTGAAAGCTTTGCTAAAAGGATTAACACCCCGATATGGAGTTCCTGAAGTAATTGACTCAGATAGAGGAGCTCATTTTTCGGCGGCGATTCTGTTAGAAGTGTACAATGCCTTGGGAGTCACGGGGAAGTTGCATACACCCTATCACCCTGAGTCCTCTGGACAGGTAGAGAGAATGAATGGGACCATAAAGGAAAAGATTGTTAAAGTGTGTAAAACAACAGGATTGAAATGACCAGAGGTTTTGAATTTGGTTCTATGGGACATTCGGAACACACCCAGAAAACCTGTTGGGTTATCACCAGCAAAAGTATTGTTTGGGCGAGTTTTGGCTGTTCCAGGCACTTATTTGCCAGCAAAAACAAGTTTATTGGATGGAGATGAACGAGTGACACAATATATACTGTACTTACAAAATTCTTTGAAATGCGAAAGCATGCCTATTGGTATCGAGGTGGATCTCCTGAGATACAAGTACATAATATTCAACCAGGAAACAAAATATTGATAAAAAATTTTAAGAAGAAAAATAGATTTGAACCAAAATGGGAAGGACCTTATGTTGAACTTTTAACTTCTTTTTTATGCTGTCAAAGTTGCAGGGAAAGAAACCTGGATCCATCATTCTCATGTCCGCAAGGAACCTGAGGAAAAATGAAATATTTTAGTTTGTTCTTTTTTCTTCCTTCTGTAAATGTTGCTGTTTCACCTTGTGTAAGATTTGCTATTCGTTATCATGATTCCAATACCAATGCCTCTCGTGTGCTTTATAATAATTATTCTTGGCGATCTGCAGGCTTTGTTATAGCAATTCAGACAAAGACTGGGGAACTCATTTTTACATCTAGCTATCCAAAGATTGAGCCCAGAGGAATTATTTATCAATTTGGAAAAAAGCAATAGTAAATATATCTGGGGAAATAGAAAAATTAGCCAATGCCTCAATGCACGGATTTATGACATTGCAAAAGGAAATTACAGAGCTTTCTAAAATCACAATTCAAACTAGAATGGCTCTAGATATGATATTAGCCTCACAAGGAGAAGTGTGTACAGTTTTAAATGTCAGTTGCTGTATGTACACAGACCGATCAGGAGAACTGCTCACAGATGTGCACAAAATTTGGGAAGTGAGTTCTGTGATGCAAAAGGTAGAAAGGGACGACACCTCATGGGGATTTACTGAAACACTCTCTTGGCTCACATCTTGGTTCCCAGACTTGGCCTTATGGATAAAGAAGCTGATTGTAATTGCCTCACTTATAATTATTGTCCTTGTGATTGTACTAGTGTTGGGACAGTGCTGTGTGAGATGGTTTTCTTCCTTTGCTTCAAAAATAGAATCATCATGGAGATACAAATAATTGCAGGGATGCAATAAATAACAAAAGGAGGGAATTGTTATAGAAATTTTCACATAATTAATGTAAAAGTTCTTATGAGTTAGGGAGACAAGGATCAATAAGGGTGAAATAGAATGAAGAATAGAATAATTAATATAAGTCTATCTGAATAAACACAGGTGGGCTTTTACAATCCATGAATATTGTTCTCAAAGCTCCTTGTGTAACCCTGACCTAGGACTGAACAAATCATCAATCAAAGCTTAATGAGTAGCTAAGCAGGAGTAGGCCTAGAAGTATTACCTTCTGATGATTTTAGTCAAGGGGATGTATGGTTAACCTTTTCTTTACCTTAAAAGAAATATAGGACACTTAGAAATAAAAATTAGTATAGATAAGGTTTTAAACATAGCTTCAGTTGTTTTTAAGGTTGAATGTTTAGGAGACACTGGCGGTGGGAACCGGACTCTGGTCAACCTGGATCAGGACAGGACGCTGATCATGGCAAGAACATCGAGGACGGGGTGTCGACCGGAGTCGGAGTGGAACCAGAACATAAAGATCAGTTAACCAATGGAAAAGAATGGACTTTTGTGGACTCTTGACGAAGGAAGAAAGAGGAATTGAAATAGTTAGTGGATTATTAACAGAAGCTTATGAAATGTTTATGATGTAATTGATTATTAGTTTCTATATAAACCGATAGTGAATTTGAGTCAGGTACCATTCACTGCGGTGGTGGTCCAATTCTGAGTTGTTAATAAAACCAGCAAACCCAGAGACCCGGACTCTGCCAGTTTTCTTTAACACAAGGACGCAGCGGAGCGGCAGGTAAGTGGGGCACGGGGGGGTCCCCCAAGGAAGGGGGTGTCAGAGCGTAAAACCGCGCGCCAATCGTTGGTGGGAGAGGCGAGGCGGTGGCGCCCCCGCGCGTCGGGAGGGCGGCAGTGCAGCTCGGGGGCCGCGCATGCGCAGCGGAGGGGCGCCCCGGCCGCGCTGGGTGCAGCAGCGCTCGCTTTTTACGTTTTTTTCTCGATCTCCCTTTTAGTTCTCGGGAGCTATTTTTTTAATTTTCTCCATTTCTTAATCACGGTCGCTTTTAAAAAAGTGTCTCCGAGGCTGCGTTTTAGCTCGCCGCCGCTGCTTTTGCCGAGGGAGCGGTGCTTAAAGGGGTCGCGGGCAGAACGTGGTCGGTGTCCCCCGGGCAACCGCGCATGCGCAGTGGGCGGCTCGTTGCCGCCCTGGGTGCCGGGAGTGGGGGTGGCCGTGCCCCTGCGGGGGCGGAGCAGAGACGTGGTCTCCCGTGAACCACGCCCCGAGGGAGAAACGGGGCGTGGTCTCCTGCGAAACCCCGCCCTGAGGGGGGCGGGACGGGGGAAGGCGTGGTCTCCATCGGAGCCCCGCCCTGGGGGGCGGGATGGGGCGTGGTTTCCTGCTCGACTCCGCCCCGAGGGGCAGGACATGGGCGGGGGGGTCCCCTGGGGAGCCGCGCATGCGCAGTGGACGGGCGCCCTGGCGGCGCCTTCTGCTGCCGCCCTGTGGTCAAATTTCGGTACTGCACCCGACGCTTTTTTACCTTTTTTTTTTTTTATACTTCTTTCCTCGCCCTTCTCCGTTTCACTTTCCCGGGGCTTTATTTTAAACTTTCTCCTTCTTTTCTTAATCACGGTCGCTTTTAAATTTTTCTGTCTATTTTATCCCGTTCGCTGCCTTTATTTTGCCGTCTTTTGTGTTACTAATTGGTCTTTCCTCGGCGGCGTCGCTTTTTAAATGTTCTTTCCGTGCCCGCTTATTTTCCCGCTCCCTGCCCTTATTTTTCTTTTAACCGCGTCTTGCCTCTCCTCGGTGCCGTTGCTTTTTAAACAATGTCTCTCGGCGGCTGCGTTTTAGTTCGCCGCCGTTTTTTTTTGACGAGGGAGCGGCGCTTAAACGGGGCGCGGGCGGGAGCAGGGTCCCCGGGGAAACTGCGCCTGCGCAGGGGCCGGCTCTGTCAGTGCCGGGAGTGGGCGTGGCCGCGTCCCTGTGGGGGCGTGTCAGAGGCGTGGTTTCCCGTGGAGCCGCGCCCCGAGGGGCGGGACGGGGGCGTGGTCTGGTGCGGAACCCCGCCCCGGAGGCGGGGTATGGCGGGGGCCCCCTGGGCGGCCGCGCATGCGCAGTAGGGGAAGGCGCTGGCGGCGACAGGTGCTGCCGCCCTGTGGTCAAATTTCGGTACTGCGGCCGCCGCTCCCTGTCCTTATTTGGTTGCTAGGGCGCCATCCTGGTTGTTAGGCGGCCATCTTGGTTGCTAGGACGCCATCTTGGTTGCTGGGGCGCCATCTTGATTGCTGGGGCGCCATCTTGGTTGCTAGGACGCCATCTTGGTTGCTAGGACGCCATCTTGGTTGCTAGACAGCCATCTTGGTTGCTAGGACGCCATTTTGGTTGCTAGGACGCCGTCCTGGTTGCTAGGCGGCCATCTTGGTTGCTAGGCGGCCATCTTGGTTGCTAGGACGCCGTCCTGGTTGCTAGGCGGCCATCTTGGTTGCTAGGCGGCCATCTTGGTTGCTAGGACGCCGTCCTGGTTGCTAGGACGCCATTTTGGTTACTAGGGCACCATCTTGGTTGCTAGGGCGCCATATTGGTTGCCGGGACGCCATCTTGGTTGCTAGGCAGCCATCTTGGTTGCTGGGACGCCATCTTGGTTGCTAGGGCGCCATCTTGGTTGCTAGGCGGCCATCTTGGTTGCTAGACAGCCATCTTGGTTGCTAGGCAGCCGTCTTGGTTGCTAGACAGCCATCTTGGTTGCTAGGCGGCCATCTTGGTTGCTAGGGCGCCATCTTTTTCCCCTTTTTTTGGGGAGGGGGCATGTAGACACGTAAATGGCCTTGCTAAAGTAAGGTGGTGGGGGTCAGGGCTGTTTCCCTCATTTAGTGCCCTTTTTTTGGGGTGAACAAAAAGCGGGGAGACGGCTGGGTGGCGCTGACGTCGTTCGGGGCACCTGAATGTCACCGATGCGGGGGCAAGGATGCAGTGGAGGAGCATGTAGGTGGGGCGGGCGGCATGTGTGTCTGGGGGGGCGGGTGGGTCCCCCAAAGCAGAGGGTGTCACGGCGTAAAAATAGCGACAATTGGTGGGAGAAGCGAGGGAATGGCGCGCCCTGGGGTCCGGGGCGCGGTACTGCGGGTGGGGGGCTCTGGCCGCGCTCGGTGCCGCAGCCGTCGCTTTTTACATTTGTCCATCCCTGTTTTAGTTTTCGGGGCCTACTTTTTAATTTTCTCCTTTACTTAATCGCGGTTGTTTTTAAGAATGTCTCTTGGCGGCTGCGTTTTAGTTCGCCGCCGCTGTTTTTGCCAAGGGAGCGGTGCTTAAACGCGGTGCGGGCGGCACAGGAGCGGGGGGGGGGCGTCTCCCGGGCAAACGCGCATGCGCAGTGGGCGGCTACGGCCGCTCAGTCAGTGCTGGCAATGGGCGGGGCCGTGTCCCCGTGGGGGCGTGGTGTGCTGCGGAGCCGCGCCCCGAGGGGCTGGACGGGGGGGGCGTTGTCTGGTGGGGAGCCCCGCCCCGAGGGGAGGGACTGGGCGTGGTCTCATGCGAAACCCCGCCCCGAGGGGGCGGGATGGGGAGGCGTGGCCCTCTGGACGGGCGCCCTGGCGGCGCCTTCTGCTGCCGCCCTGTGGTCAAATTTCGGTACTGCAGCCGCCGATTTTTTACTTTTTTTTTTTTTTTTTCCCCTCCGGTTTTTTTTTTTTTTTCTCCGCAGGTCCCGGCGCGGCGGGGGCGGGGCGGGTCCCGGCACGGTTCCCGGCGGGGCGGCGGCTACCGGAGCGGAGGCTCCCGGGGCGGCGCGGCGCCGGTCCCGGCGTGGTGCGGCTGCCGGGGCGGCGCGGCACGCCGGTCCCGGCGCAGCTTCCCGGAGCGGCGGGGGCGGCTCCCGGGGCGGCGCGGTGCCGGTCCCGGCGGCAGGTCCCGGCTCGGCGCGGCGGCGTTTCCCGCGCGGCTCCCGGCGGGGGGGGGGCCCGCGGCGGGGGCGGGTCGCGGCGCCGCGCGGCGCGGGGCGGGGGGGGCGCGTCCTGGCGCGACTTCCGGCAAAGCGGCGGCTTCCGGCGCGGCTTCTGACGCAACTTCCGGCGCGGTTTCTGGCGCGGCTCCCGGCGCCGCGCGGAGCCGCAGCCGGTCCCGGTCCCGGCGGCAGGTCCTGGTGCGGCGCCGGTCCAGGCGCAGGTCCCGGCGCGGCGCGGCGGCAGCTCCCGGTGCGGCGCGGCGCCGGTCCCGGCGGCAGGTCCCGGCGCGGCGCCGGTGCCGGCGTGGCGCGGCTGCCGGGGCGGCGCGGCACGCCGGTCCCGGCGCAGCTTCCCGGAGCGGCGGGGGCGGCTCCCGGGGCGGCGCGGTGCCTGTCCCGGCGGCAGGTCCCGGCTCGGCGCGGCGGCGTTTCCCGCGAGGCTCCCGGCGGGGTGGGGGGGGGGGCGGGTCGCGGCGCCGAGCGGGTCCTGGTGCCCGCACGGGGTGGTGGGGGGGAAAGGGTCCCGGCTGCTGCCGCCGGGGGGGTCCGTGGGGGCGGGCGGGTCTGCGCTCCCGGGGCGGCTGGGCCCGGCTCCCCGCGGGGGATTTTTGGGCCTCGGGGGGGTTCGGGGGGCGGGCGCGGCGGTGCAGGAGATGGCGGAGCAGTAAAGCCTGCGAGAGCGCTAATAAAGCGCCGGCCGGGCTGCGGTGGTGCCGCCCCGCAGGGGCACGGGGCCGGGCCCTGCGCGGTTCCCGAGCGCTCCCCAAAACTGCCCGTGGGTCCCTGGGGGCGCAGGGCTGCGGGGTGGCTGCAGCCCCCCCCAGCCCTCGGCGTCGCACGTGGGGGCTGCAGGGGGGGTCAGAAAGCAGGCGGGGTGAGCTGCTTTGGGGCCCCAATAACGGAGGCCACGTGTTGTGTTCCTGGGGCTCGAGAACGGGCTCCCGCGGCCGCTTCGGGGGGCTCAGAAGCGGATGTGAGCGGTGCGTTTTTCGGGAGCTGACAGAGGGGACTCGCTGGTGTGGTTTTGGGGTCGGCAGCAGAGGCGGAGCGCTGCGTTTTTGGGACTTGAGAGCAGGCTCGGCAGCTGTGTTTTTGGGCTCCGCCGTGGGTGCTCCGTGAGCTGGTTCGGGGGCCAAAAGCAGAAGGCAGATGGGCCGTTTGTGCGGGGGAGCTTCTGTTAAAATTCCGCTAACTATTTCAGTTGCTCTTTCATCTCTCTGTGCTGGCCCAAAAGGGAGCCCCAGTCAGGAAATCTCTATTTGAGATCTCTAGACTCTTCAGGGGGCCTCAGGTATGGAGCAAAGAAGAAATTAAAAGGCAGTAGTAGGGCATCTGGCTGCTGAGAATTAGCAATGCAGAGGTATCTGTGCACAAATGTATGATATCTCAAAATGTCAGCTACCTTGATACAGCATTTAAAACAGGAATTGATATTTAGAGCCTGCCTCGAGAGTAACAGCACAGAAAAAGCTTTAGAAAGCGTTATCTTCTATCAGATACCTTTGTTCTGGTAAAGGAAAAAAGAACATAAAGTGGTCATAAAGACCAGGCTTAAGTATGTTTTTAGTAAGGTGCTGTGTGGATCTGTAGATTGGATGTGATCTTTCACACGGGGGGGGCGGAAGGAAAATTTGCACTCCTTCGTAAAAACCGTGGCAAACGCTCACTGCAGGTTTCTGCTAATTTTTTTTTTAATTATTATTATCTGATGCGCTTTCCTGCAACTGTTCAGTTTTGTAGAATATTTTTACTGGAATCCGTGCATATGCTCATAGCTCTAAAAACTGTCTTGTTTCGTTTAAGTTCTCTTCCTCCAGAGTCCACAGAAGTCCGTTCTTCACCGCCGGTCAGCTGATCTTTATCTTCTGGTTCCGCCTGGGCTCCGCTCAACACCCCGTCCTCGATGTTCTCGCCGTGACCAGCGTCCCGTCTTGACCAGAGTCTGCTTTGCACTGCCGGCGTCTCCTAAGTATTAACCTAAAATACCTGAAGTGTGTTTAGAACCTTATTTCTACTGCTTCTTACTTGTAAGTATTTGGGGCGAGCGGAAAAGAAGGCAGGGACTCTGCGAGGGAGGAGGCGAGGGCTGAAAGCCAAAGGCCTCGGGCTCCTTTATTGCTGTTCTACTGCCCTAGTGAAATGCAGGAGCCGGACTGGGCGGTTCGAGACACCGTCAACGTTCACAGGCTGAGCGCTCATCACCCTTTCTGGGAAGAGCCACGGTGCTGTGGGCTCAGAACATCAACAGCCGTTCCTTGTTTTCAGTTCTGTCTTCAGAACTGCCCTTCCACACACACGTTTACTTCTTTCACGCCTCAGAGGGCCCCGTGAACTGCTCAGGGCTCCTTTATCTTAAAAGGGAGCGAGAACTATTCTCAGTGCAGCCTTCCCCAGGGAATCCCCTGCTCTGCAAGTAAAGCACAGCTGTTTGCGGGCTGATGGTCTTCCACAAGTATTCTGTATTCTTTTAAGGTAAAAAAGGTTAAGCGTACATCCTTTTTACTGGAATCGTCAGAAATTAATAGTTGTAGGCCTAGTCCTGCGTAGCTGCTCATTAAGCTTTGACTGATGATCGGTTTAGTCACAGGTCAGGATTGTGGTAGAAGTTTTCACATAAATTGTTACAGAAGTTCTCATGAATTAAGAATAGAATAAAAAATGCAAGTCAATCTGATAAACACGGGTGGGCTTTCACAATCCATGAATGTTGTTCTCAGAGCTCCTTGTGTAATCCTGACCGTAGAGAGGATGTCCCGTAGAGACCAACCTCTAACAACGGTGGAAGAGACAGAGCAGAGAGACCGGAGCGTCCGCGTTCTCGCTGTGAAGTTTATGGATCGAGACTCTGGGATTAAGGTAAAGAATGAGGGATTTATCACAGCTAAGGTAAGTGGCGTTGCTATTAAGTTCTTAATAGATACGGGTGCAACTTTATCATTGTTACATTTTCAGGTGTCACAGCTATCTGAGGAGTTTGTAAAGGTTACTGGGGTTTTGGGTGAAGATAAGTTACCACCTTCCCTTCCTCTTCCTGTTGTTTTTGATGATCATTTGCTATGGGGTCGATTTGTTATTTCGCCAGCTTCTCCTGTTTCACTGTTTGGGAGAGATTTATTGCAAGAATTGGGAACGTGCCGAGCTTTAACTCCCAAAGGAATTCGAGTAATCGTAACGGGAATACAAACTGTAGGAATTGGAGAAGGCGAGCTTAAAATCCCGAAAGAATTGAACGATGTAGCTAAAAAAATTAGGCAGTCTCTCCGGAGATGATATTGGACTGTTAACATCTGCAGAACCAGTAGCGATTAAAACAAAAGGAGGGACTCCTCCTTCTCTTAGGCAATACCCAGTTGTGGCAGAAGCCATCCCAAGTATTGGAAAACAAATAAAATCATTCTTGGAAAAAGGGATTTTTAAAAAAAAAAGTCAAAGTTCTTTTAATACACCTATACTCCCGGTTAGTAAACACCGATTTGATAAAAAGATGGGGATCCAGAATATAGATTTCTACAAGATTTAAGAGCAGTAAATGGATTTGTAATCGTTGCCCATCCAGTTGTACCTGATCCAAATTTGATTATGACTCAAATACCTGTTTGGGGAAAATTTTACACTGTATTGGATTTGACGGGAGCTTTCTTTAGCATAGCTGTGGCTGAGAAAAGCCAGCACAGATTTGCCTTCACTTGGCAAGGGAAGCAATTAACCTGGACTCGGTTACCCCAGGGATTTACAAGCTCGGCAACAATATTCTCCCAGATTTTGAAAGGAGATTTGGCTGATTTGTTTTTTCCACGCAAGTCTGAATTAATACAATATGCAGATGATTTATTGTTAGTATGTCCTTCAAGGGAGGATTGTATTACAGACACTCGATATCTGTGTAATAAGTTGGTTGCAAAAGGTCACCAAGCATCTCCATCAAAATGGCAGTTCTACCAACAAAAAGTGAAGTAGCTTGGATTTATATTAAGTCCAGGTACGAGAGAGAAAGATCTGAGCGAATTAAGATAATGCAAGAATCACCTAGGCCTGTACCAAAGAAACAAATTTGGGGGTTCGTAGGACAAGTAGGATTTTGTCGCCCTTGGATACCCAATTTCAGTGAATTGGCAAAACCCTTGCGTGCTGCCACACGAAATGAGAGGAAATCGAACCCATCAGATGAGGTCCGGAGAGAGAAAAAGCTTCTACAACTCTGAAAAGTGCCTTAACGCAAGCACCGGCTTTAGGTTTCCCAGATTATAGTAGAAAAGAACATAAAGTGGTCATAAAGACCAGGCTTAAGTATGTTTTTAGTAAGGTGCTGTGTGGATCTGTCGATTGGATGTGATCTTTCACACGGGGGGGGCGGAAGGAAAATTTGCACTCCTTCGTAAAAACCGTGGCAAACGCTCGCTGCGGGTTTTTGCTATTTTTTTTTTTATTATTATTATCTGATGCGCTTTCTTGCAACTGTTCAGTTTTGTAGAATAGTTTTACTGGAATCCGTGCGTATGCTTATAGCTCTAAAAACTGTCTTGTTTCGTTGAAGTTCACTTCCTCCAGAGTCCACAGAAGTCCGTTCTTCGCCGCCGGTCAGCTGATGTTTATCTTCTGGTTCCGCTCAACACCCCGTCCTCGATGTTCTCGCCGTGACCAGCGTCCCGTCTTGACCAGAGTCTGCTTTGCACTGCCGGCGTCTCCTAAGTATTAACCTAAAATACCTGAAGTCAATCTGATAAACACAGGTGGGCTTTCACAATCCGTCAATATTATTCTCAGAGCTCCTTGTGTAATCCTGACCTATGACGGAACAAATCATCAATCAAAGCTTAATGAGTAGCTAAGCAGGAGTAGGCCTAGAAGTATTACCTTCTGATGATTTTAGTAAAAGGGATGTATGGTTAACCTTTTCTTTACTTTAACAGAAATATGGGATACTTAGAAAGAAGCATTAATAGAAATAAAGCTCTAAGTAGACTCTAGCTATTTTAGGTTAATACTTAGGAGACGCTGGCAGTGGAAACGAGACCGGTCAACCCGGATCGAGGCGGGACACCGATTACAGGAAGAACATTAAGGATGGGGGGCGTGTCGACCGGAGCCGGAGCGGTACCAGAGCATAAAGATCAGCTCAGCAACGGAATAGAAGGGACTTTCGCGGACTCCTGACGATGGACTTTTGTGGACGCTTGACGAAGGAAGAAAGAGGAATGGAAATAGTTAGTGGATTTTTAACAAGGATTATACAAAGGAGCTTTGAGAAGAATATTGAAGGGTTGTGAAAGCCCACCCGTGTTTGTCAGCTAGACTTGTATTTATTATTGTACTCCTAATTCTTTTTCGCCTCTTCTGATTCTTGCCTGCTGCATTCGTGAGAACTTGTACGACAACTTACGTGACAGTTTCTACAACAGCTTTTATGTTAGGAATGAGTTGAAAATGGTGTCCGTGAGTCCCGATGCCGATGTTAAGTGTTCAAACCGCTCAGGCTTTTAAAGGCTGTGTTGTATTTCGAGCTGACCTGTTTACCTAGAGTCCTCCTTTAGCTCAACTGCTCTCCTGGCTCTTATCCCGACTGCGTGCCTCTGCTTTCTTCTGTGCTGTTTTTTGCCCATGCCGGAGTCTAACTTGGGAGTTCTGTTTTTCAGCCGCCTTGTCGTAAGCGTGTCGTGAGGCTCGGCGGCTACCCCCGGCGCAGGTTTGCCCGCAGGTCGTTAAGCGTTTGTGAGGGTGAGGGACCGGCGCGGTGTGCGGAGGCTCCTGGCTGTGGGGGCAGCGAGGGGCGTCGGGTGTGGGGGGCCGAGAGGGGCCGGGGGCGTCGGTGGCCCTGGGGAGCCCGTCCCGGCGCGGGAACGAGGCGGAGCAGAGGCGGAGGGAGAGGCGCGGCACCGTCCTCTGGCACGGCGCCCCTGTGCCGTGGGGCGTCTGCCGGGGGGACAGGCTGCGGGACGGGGCTGGTGACGGGGCAGCCGTTTGGAGGAGTAAGGAGGTGGCGGTCAGGGCTGTTTCCCTCCTTTAGTGCGTGTTTTTGGGGTGAATGAAAAGCGGGGAGGGGGTCTGGGTGGTGATGACGTCATTTGGAGCACCCGAATGTCACCGAGGCGGGGCAAGGACGCAGCGGAGCGGCAGGTAAGTGGGGCACGGGGGGGTCCCCCAAGGAAGGGGGTGTCGGAGCGTAAAACCGTGCGACAATCCTCGGTGGGAGAGGCGAGGCGGTGGCGCCCCCGCGCGTCGGGAGGGCGGCAGTGCAGCTCGGGGGCCGCGCATGCGCAGCGGAGGGGCGCCCCGGCCGCGCTGGGTGCAGCAGCGCTCGCTTTTTACGTTTTTTTCTCGATCTCCCTTTTAGTTCTCGGGAGCTATTTTTTTAATTTTCTCCTTTTCTTAATCACGGTCGCTTTCAAAAAAGTGTCTCCGATTTTAGCTCGCCGCTGCTGCTTTTGCCGAGGGAGCGGTGCTTAAAGGGGTCGCGGGCGGGACATGGTCGGTGTCCCCCCCGGCAACCGCGCCTGCGCAGTGGCCGGCTGTTTGCCGCCCTGGGTGCCGGGAGTGGGCGTGGCCGTGCCCCTGCGGGGGCGGAGCAGAGGCGTGGTCTCCCGCGGAACCCTGCCCCGAGGGGAGGGGCTGGGCGTGGTCTCCTGTGAAACCCCGCCCCGAGGGGGCGGGACGGGGGAGGCGTGGCCTCCAGTGGAACCCCGCCCTGGGGGGCGGGATGGGGCGTGGTCTCTTGCAGAACCCCGCCCCGAGGGGTGGGATGTGGGCGGGGTCCCCTGGGGAGCCGCGCATGCGCAGTGGGGTGGGTCCGCCACAGCTCTGGCGGCGCCAGGTGCTGCCGCCCTGTGGTCTAATTTTGGTACTGCAGCCGCCGCTTTTTTACCTTTTTTTTTTTTTTTTCCCCCTCCGTTTTATTTTTCGGGGGCGAATTTTTTAATTTTCTCATTCTTTTCTTAATCATGTTGGTTTTAAAATTTTCTGTCTGTTTTTATCCCGTTTGCTGCCTTTATTTCTTCCCTTTTGTTTTAATAGTTTGTCTTTCCTCAGGGCTGTCGCTTTTTAAGTGTTCTTTCCGTGCCCGCTTTTATCCTGCTCCCTGTCCTTATTTTTTTTTATCCGCGTCTTGTCCGTCCTCGGTGCCGTCGCTTTTAAAAGGGGGCGGGATGGGGGAGGCGTGGCCTCCAGCGGAGCCCCGCCCTGGGGCGTGGTTTCCTGCGCGACTCCGCCCCGAGGGGCAGGGCATGGGCGGGGTCCCCTGGGGAGCCGCGCATGCGCAGTGGAGGGGCGCTCTGGCGGCGCCTTCTGCTGCCGCCCTGTGGTCAAATTTCGGTACTGCAGCCGCCGCTTTTTTACCTTTTTTTTTCTTTTTTTTTTACCTACTTCTTTCCTCGCCCTTCTCCGTTTCACTTTCCCGGGGCTTTATTTTAAACTTTCTCCTCCTTTTCTTAGTCACGGTCGCTTTTAAATTTCTCTGTCTATTTTATCCCGTTCGCTGCCTTTATTTTGCCGTCTTTTGTGTTACTAATTGGTCTTTCCTCGGCGGCGTCGCTTTTTAAATGTTCTTTCCGTGCCCGCTTATTTTCCCGCTCCCTGTCCTTATTTTTCTTTTAACCGCGTCTTGCCTCTCCTCGGTGCCGTTGCTTTTTAAACAATGTCTCTCGGCGGCTGCGTTTTAGTTCGCCGCCGTTTTTTTTTTTGACGAGGGAGCGGCGCTTAAACGGGGCGCGGGCGGGAGCAGGGTCCCCGGGGAAACTGCGCCTGCGCAGGGGCCGGCTCAGTCAGTGCCGGGAGTGGGCGTGGCCGCGTCCCTGTGGGGGCGTGTCAGAGGCGTGGTTTCCTGCGGAGCTGCGCCCCGAGGGGCGGGATGGGGGCGTAGTCTGGTGCGGAACCCCGCCCCGGGGGCGGGGTATGGCGGGGGTCCCCTGGGCGGCCGCTCATGCGCAGTACGGGAAGGCGCTGGCGG
This sequence comes from Nyctibius grandis, assembly GCF_013368605.1. NCBI lineage: Eukaryota > Metazoa > Chordata > Aves > Nyctibiiformes > Nyctibiidae > Nyctibius > Nyctibius grandis. The sequence continues at coordinate 6,891,233 of NW_027167473.1, forward strand.
CGCCAGGTGCTGCCACCCTGTGGTCAAATTTCGGTACTGCGGCCGCCGCTCCCTGTCCTTATTTGGTTGCTAGGCGGCCATCCTGGTTGCTAGGACGCCATCCTGGTTGCTAGGCGGCCATCTTGGTTGCTAGGACGCCATTTTGGTTGCTAGGACGCCATTTTGGTTGCTAGGACGCCATTTTGGTTGCTAGGGCGTCATTTTGGTTGCTAGGCGGCCATTTTGGTTGCTAAGCGGCCATTTTGGTTGCTAGGACGCCGTCTTGGTTGCTATGGTGCCATCTTGGTTGCTATGGTGCCATCTTGGTTGCTAGGACGCCATCTTGGTTGCTAGGACGCCATCTTGGTTGCTAGGACGCCATCTTGGTTGCTAGGCTGCCATTTTGGTTGCTAGGACGCCGTCTTGGTTGCTAGGCGGCCATGTTGGCTGCTAGGCGGCCGTCTTGGTTGCTAGGCGGCCGTCTTGGTTGCTAGGCGGCCATCTTGGTTGCTAGGGCGCCATTTTGGTTGCTAGGCGGCCATTTTGGTTGCTAGGACGCCGTCTTGGTTGCTAGGCGGCCGTCTTGGTTGCTAGGCGGCCATTTTGGTTGCTAGGGCGCCATTTTGGTTGCTAGGCGGCCATCTTGGATGCTAGGGCGCCATTTTGGTTGCTAGGCGGGCATCTTGGTTGCTAGGACGCCGTCTTGGTTGCTAGGGCGCCGTCTTGGTTGCTAGGGCGCCGTCTTGGTTGCTAGGTCGCCGTCTTGGTTGCTAGGCGGCCATCTTGGTTGCTATGACGCCATTTTGGTTGCTAGGCGGCCGTCTGCTTGTTAGGCGGCCATCTTGGTTGCTAGGGCGCCGTTTTGGTTGCTAGGGCGCCATCTTGGTTGCTAGGCGGCCATCTTGGTTGCTAGGACGCCATCTTGGTCGCTAGGCGGCCATTTTGGTTGCTAGGGCGTCATCTTTTTCCCCTTTTTTTGGGGAGGGGGCGTGTAGACACGTAAATGGCCTTGCTAAAGTAAGGAGGTGGGGGTCAGGGCTGTTTCCCTCATTAAGTGCCCTTTTTTTGGGGTGAACAAAAAGCGGGGAGACGGCTGGGTGGCGCTGACGTCATTTGGGGCACCTGAATGTCACTGATGCGGGGGCAAGCATGCAGTGGAGGAGCAGGTAGGTGGGGCGGGCGGCATGTGTGTCTTCCCCCAAAGCAGAGGGCGTCACGGCGTAAAAATAGCGACAATTGGTGGGAGAAGCGAGGGAATGGCGCGCCCTGGGGTCCGGGGCGAGGTACTGCGGGTGGGGGGCTCTGGCCGTGCTCGGTGCCGCAGCCGTCGCTTTTTACATTTGTCCATCCCCGTTTTAGTTTTCGGGGCCTACGTTTTAATTTTCTCCTCTTCTTAATCGCGGTTGTTTTTAAGAATGTCTCTCGGCGGCTGCGTTTTAGTTCGCCGCCGCTGGTTTCGCCGAGGGAGCGGTGCTTAAAGGGGTCGCGGGCGGCACAGGAGCGCAGGGGCATCTCCTGGGCAACCGCGCATGCGCAGTGGGCGGCTACGGCCGCTCAGTCAGTGCTGGGAATGGGCGGGGCCGTGTCCCCGTGGGGGCGTGCCAGGGGCGGGGTGTGCTGCGGAGCCCCGCCCCGAGGGGCTGGACGGGGGGCCGTGGTCTCATGCGAAACCCCGCCCCGAGGGGGCGGGATGGGGAGGCGTGGCCTCCAGCGGAGCCCCGCCCTGGGGGGGTAGGACGGGGCGTGGTTTCCTGCGCGACTCCGCCCTGAGGGGCAGGACATGGGCAGGGGCCCCTGGGGAGCCGCGCATGCGCAGTGGAGGGGCGCTCTGGCGGCGCCTTCTGCTGCCGCCCTGTGGTCAAATTTCGGTAATGCAGCCGCCGCTGTTTTACCTTTTTTTTTTTTTTTTCCCCCTCCGTTTTTTTTTTTTTTCTCCGCAGGTCCCGGCGGGGCGGGGACGGGGCGGTTCGCGGCGGGGACGGGGCGGTTCCCGGCGGGGCGGCGGCTACCGGAGCGGACGCTCCCGGGCGGCGCGGCGCCGGTCCCAGCGGCAGGTCCCGGCGCGGCGCCGGTCCTGGCGGTAGGTCGCGGCGTGGCGCGGCGGCGGTTCCCGCGCGGCTCCCGGCGGGGGGGGGGGGCCCGCGGCGGGGGCGGGTCGCGGCGCCGCGCGGGGCGGGGCGGGGCGGGGCGGGGGGGCGCGTCCTGGCGCGGCTTCCGGCAAAGCGGCGGCTTCCGGCGCGGCTTCTGACGCGGCTCCCGGCACGGCGCCGGTCCCGGTCCCGGCGGCAGGTCCTGGTGCGGCGCAGGTCCCGGCGCGGCGCGGCGACGGTCCCGGCGGTAGGTCCCGGCGTGGCGCGGCTGCGGCTGCCGCGGCGGCGCGGCGCCGGTCCCGGCGCAACTTCCCGGAGCGGCGGGGGCGGCTCCCGGGGCGGCGCGGTGCCGGTCCCGGCGGCAGGTCTCGGCTCGGCGCGGCGGCGGTTCCCGCGCGGCTCCCGGCGGGGTGGGGGGGTGCGGGTCGCGGCGCCGGGCGGTTCCTGGTGCCCGCACGGGGTGGTGGGGGGGAAAGGGCCCCGGCTGCTGCCGCCGGGGGGGTCCGTGGGGGCGGGCGGGTCTGCGCTCCCGGGGCGGCTGGGCCCGGCTCCCCCCGGGGGATTTTTGGGCCTCGGGGGGGGTTCGGGGGGCGGGCGCGGCGGTGCAGGAGATGGCGGAGAAGTTTCTGGCGTGCAGATCCACCTTAGTTTCTGGGTTGCAGGTCTAACGCGTGCAGTCTACCTGTTTCATAGTTTTTTTTACTTTAATGTTAATTTTTTAGATTTAGTTTTTTAGGGTTTTAGGGTTTTAGTTTTTTTAACTTTTGTTTCTTTTACATTTACTCTTTTTTACTTTTACTTTTTAAACTTCTGTTACTTTTACAATTAAATTTACTCTCTTGTTTGTTAGTGGTGGCTGTATTAGTGGTGGCTGTATCAATTAGTGGTGGCTGTATCAATTAGTGGTGGCTGTATCAATTAGTGGTGGCTGTATCAATTAGTGGTGCCTGTATCAATTAGTGGTGCCTGTATCAATTAGTTGTGCTTTACTTTTTCTTTTACTGGTCTACCTCTTCCAGGTCCACCTTTGTTTCTGGCGTGCAAGTCTACGTTCCATGTGGCATGCAGGTCTACTGTGTGCAGTCTATCTGTTTTCTCATTTTTTTTACATTTTTTTTTAGGTTTTTAGTTTCTTTTAGCTCTTTAGTTTGTTAGCTCTTTAGTTTGTTAGCTCTTTAGTTTGTTAGCTTTTGTTAACTTTTTACATTTACTCTTTATTTTTTACTTCTTTTTTAACTTCTGTTGCTTTTACAATTACTTTTACCTTTTTATCGCTTAGTTGCAACTGCTTAGTTGCTGCTTATTAGTTTTTCTTTTTTTGCTTTTTCTTTTTCTTTTACTGGTCTACCTCTTCCAGGTGTACCTCTTCTGCCTGGTTTGCCGCCTTCTGGCGTGCAGGTCTATGTTCGTTTCTGGCGTGCAGGTCTTTTTTACTTTTACTTTTATAACTCCATAATTTTTTTTATTTTTTAATTTTAGTATTTTAGCTTTTGGTTTTTAGTGTGTTAGGGTTTTAGTGTGTGTGTTAGGGTTTTAGTGTGTGTGTTAGGGTTTCTTTTAATATTTTTTACTTTTTTAACTTCTCTTACTTTTGCAATTAAATTTACTCTCTTGTTTATTAGTGGTGGCCTTAGTGGTGGTGGCCTTATTAGGGTTTTTTTTTTCCCTTTTACTTTTTCTTTTACTGGTCTAGCTTAGTTTCTAGCGTGCAGGACTACCTTAGATTCTGGCATGCAAGTCTACTGTCCTTGTGGCGTGCGGGTCTACCTCTTATTTTATTCTACATTTGTTTCGGTTTGGATGTTTCGGTTTGGATGTTTCGGATTTCAGGGGTTTTTTTTTGTACTTCTGTTAATTTTACAATTAATTTTACTCTCTTGTTTAGTAGTGGTGGCTTTAGTAGTGGTGGCTTTAGTAGTGGTGGCTTTAGTAGTGGTGGCTTTAGTAGTTTTTCTTTTTTTTGCTTTTTCTTTTTTCTTTTACTGGTCTACCTCTTCCAGGTCCACCTTAGTTTCTGGCGTGCAGATCCACCTTAGTTTGTGGGTTGCAGGTCTCGTGCGTGCAGTCTACCTGTTTCATAGTTTTTTTTACTTTCATGTTAATTTTTTAGCTTTAGTTTTTTAGGGTTTTAGTTTTTTTAACTTTTGTTTCTTTTACATTTACACTTTGTGTTTTACTTTTTTAACTTCTGTCACTTTTACCACTGCTTTATTAGTTGTGGCTTTATTAGTTGTGCCTTTATTAGTTGTGCCTTTATTAGTTTCGGTACTGCAGCCGCTGCTTTTTTACTTTTTTTTTTTCCCCCCTCCGTGTTTTTTTTTTTTTTTTTCTCCGCAGGTCCCGGCGCGGCGCCGGTCCCGGCGGCAGGTCCCGGCGTGGCGCGGCTGCCGGCGCGGCGCTGGTGCCGGCGCAGCTTCCTGGAGCGGCGGGGACGGCTCCCGGGGCGGCGCGGTGCCAGTCCCGGCGGCAGGTCCCGGCGTGGCGCGGCTGCCGGCGTGGCGCCGGTGCCGGCGCAGCTTCCTGGAGCGGCGGGGGCGGCTCCCGGGGCGGCGCGGTGCCGGTCCCGGCGGCAGGTTCCGGCTCGGCGCGGCGGCGGTTCCCGCGCGGCTCCCGACGGGGGGGGGCCCGCGGCGGGGGCGGATTGCGGCGCGGGGCGGGGGGGGGCGCGTCCTGGCGCGGCTTCCGGCAAAGGGGCGGCTTCCGGCGCGGCTTCTGACGCCACTTCCGGCGCGGTTTCTGGCGCGGCTCCCGGCGTGGCGCCGGTCCCGGTCCCGGCGGCAGGTTCTGGTGCGACGCCGGTCCAGGCGCAGGTCCCGGCGCGGCGGCAGCTCCCGGTGCGGCGCGGCGCCGGTCCCGGCGGTAGGTCCTGGCGTGGCGCGGCTCCGGCTGCCGGGGCGGCGCGGCGCCGGTCCCGGCGCAACTTTCCGGAGCGGCGGGGGCGGCTCCCGGCTCGGCGCGGCGGCGGTTCCCGCGCGGCTCCCTGCGGGGTGGGGGGGTGCGGGTCGCGGCGCCGGGCGGTTCCTGGTGCCCGCACGGGGTGGTGGCGGGGAAAGGGTCCCGGCTGCTGCCGCCGGGGGGGTCCGTGGGGTGGGCGGGTCCGCGCTCCCGGGGTGGCTGGGCCCGGCTCCCCGCGGGGGATTTTTGGGCCTCGGGGGAGTTCGGGGGGCGGGCGCGGCGGTGCGGGAGATGGCGGAGAAGTAAAGCCTGCGAGAGCGCTAATAAAGCGCCGTCCGGCTGCGGTGGTGCCGCCCCGCAGGGGCACGGGGCCGGGCCCTGCGCGGTTCCCGAGCGCTCCCCAAAACTGCCCGTGGGTCCCTGGGGGCGCAGGGCTGCGGGGTGGCTGCAGCCCCCCCCAGCCCTCGGCGTCGCACGTGGGGGCTGCAGGGGGGGTCAGAAGGCAGGTGGGGTGAGCTGCTTTGGGGCCCCAGTAACGGAGGCCAGGTGTTGTGTTCCTGGGGCTTGAGAACGGGCTCCCGCGGCCGCTTCGGGGGGCTCAGAAGCGGATGTGAGCGGTGCGTTTTTCGGGAGCTGACAGAGGGGACTCGCTGGTGTGGTTTTGGGGTCGGCAGCAGAGGCCGAGCGCTGCGTTTTTGGGACTTGAGAGCAGGCTCGGCAGCGGGCGCTCCGTGAACTGGTTCGGGGGCCAAAAGCAGAAGGCAGATGGGCCGTTTGTGCGGGGGAGCTTCTGTTAAAATTCCGCTAACTATTTCAGTTGCTTTTTCATCTCTCTGTGTTGGCCCAAAAGGGAGCCCCAGTCAGGAAATCTCTATTTGAGATCTCTAGACTCTTCAGGGGGCTTCAGGTATTGAGCAAAGAAGAAATTAAAAGGCAGTAGTAGGGCATCTGGCTGCTGAGAATTAGCAATGCAGAGGTATATGTGCACAAATGTATGATATCTCAAAATGTCAGCTACCTTGATACAGCATTTAAAACAGGAATTGATATTTAGAGCCTGCCTCGAGAGTAACAGCACAGAAAAAGCTTTAGAAAGCATTATCGTCTATCAGATCACTTTGTTCTGATAAAGGAAAAAAGAACATAAAGTGGTCATAAAGACCAGGCTTAAGTATGTTTTTAGTAAGGTGCTATGTGGATCTGCAGATTGGATGTGATCTTTCACACGGGGAGGGCGGAAGGAAAATTTGCACTCCTTCGTAAAAACCGTGGCAAACGCTCGCTGCAGGTTTTTGCTAATTTTTTTTTTTATTATTATTATCTGATGCGCTTTCTTGCAACTGTTCAGTTTTGTAGAATATTTTTACTGGAATCCGTGCATATGCTCATAGCTCTAAAAACTGTCTTGTTTCGTTTAAGTTCTCTTCCTCCAGAGTGCACAGAAGTCCGTTCTTCGCCGCCGGTCAGCTGATCTTTATCTTCTGGTTCCGCTCGGGCTCCGCTCAACACCCCGTCCTCGATGTTCTCGCCGTGACCAGCGTCCCGTCTTGACCAGAGTCTGCTTTGCACTGCCGGCGTCTCCTAAGTATTAACCTAAAATACCTGAAGTGTGTTTAGAACCTTATTTCTACTGCTTCTTATTTGTAAGTATTTGGGGCGAGCGGAAAAGAAGGCAGGGACTCTGCGAGGGAGGAGGCGAGGGCTGAAAGCCAAAGGCCTCGGGCTCCTTTATTGCTGTTCTACTGCCCTAGTGAAATGCAGGAGCCAGACTGGGCGGTTCGAGACGCCGTCAACGTTCACAGGCTGAGCGCTCATCACCCCTTCTGGGAAGAGCCACGGTGCTGTGGGCTCGGAACATCAACAGCCGTTCCTTGTTTTCAGTTCTGTCTTCAGAACTGCCCTTCAACACACACGTTTACTTCTTTCACGCCTCAGAGGGTCCCGTGAACTGCTCAGGGCTCCTGCGTAGCTGCTCATTAAGCTTTGACTGACGATTGGTTTAGTCACAGGTCAGGATTGTTGTAGAAGTTTTCACATAAATTGTTACAGAAGTTCTCATGAATTAAGAATAGAATAATTAATATAAGTCAATCTGATAAACACAGGTGGGCTTCCACAATCCATCAATATTGTTCTCAGAGCTCCTTGTGTAATCCTGACCTATGACGGAACAAATCATCAATCGAAGCTTAATGAGTAGCTAAGCAGGAGTAGGCCTAGAAGTATTACCTTCTGATGATTTTAGTAAAAGGGATGTATGGTTAACCTTTTCTTTACTTTAACAGAAATATGGGATACTTGAAAGAAGCATTAATAGAAAGAAAGCTCTAAATAGACTCTAGCTATTTTAGGTTAATACTTAGGAGACGCTGGCAGTGGAAACGAGACCGGTCAACCCGGATCAAGGCGGGACGCCGATTACAGGAAGAACATTAAGGATGGAGGGGGTGTCGACCGGAGCCAGAGCCGTACCAGAGCATAAAGATCAGCTCAGCAATGGAATAGAAGGGACTTTTGTGGACTCCTGACGATGGACTTTTGTGGACGCTTGACGAAGGAAGAAAGAGGAATGGAAATAGTTAGTGGATTTTTAACAGAAGCTCGTGAGAAGTTTGTGATCTAACTGCTGCTTAGTTTCTGTATAAACCGATAGTGAATTTGAGTCAGGTACCGTTCAGTGCGGTGGCGGTCCAACTCCGAGTTGCTTCGATGAAGAATCGGCAAACCTGGAGACCCGGACTCTGCCGATTTTCTTTAACAAGGATTATACAAAGGAGCTTTGAGAAGAATATTGAAGGGTTGTGAAAGCCCACCCGTGTTTGTCAGCTAGACTTGTATTTATTATTCTACTCCTAATTCTTTTTCACCTCTACTGATTCTTACCTGCTGAATTCATGAGAACTTGTACGACAACTTACGCGACAGTTTCTACAACAGCATTTATGTTAGGAATGAGTTGAAAATGGTGTCCGTGAGTCCCGATGCCGATGTTAAGTGTTCAAACCGCTCAGGCTGTTAAAGGATGTGTTGTATTTCGAGCTGACCTGTTTACCTAGAGCCCTCCTTTAGCTCAACTGCTCTCCTGGCTCTTATCCCGACTGCGTTCCTCTACTTTCTTCTGTGCTGTTTGTTGCCCGTGCCGGAGTCTAACTTGGGAGTTCTGTTTTTCAGCCGCCTTGTCGTAAGCGTGTCATGAGGCTCGGCGGCTACCCCCGGCGCAGGTTTGCCCGCAGGTCGTTAAGCGTTTGTGAGGGTGAGGGACCGGCGCGGTGTGCGGAGGCTCCCGGCTGTGGGGGCAGCGAGGGGTGTCGGGTGTGGGGGGCCAAGAGGGGCCGGGGGCGTCGGTGGCCCTGGGGAGCCCGTCCCGGCGCGGGAACGAGGCGGAGCAGAGGCGGAGGGAGAGGCGCGGCACCGTCCTCTGGCACGGCGCCCCTGTGCCGTGGGGCGTCTGCCGGGGGGACAGGCTGCGGGCTGGGGCTGGTGACGGGGCAGCCATTTGGAGGGGTGCCCTCCCTTTTCTAGCAGAGCTCCCCTTTTTTGGGGAGGGGGCGTGTACACGCGTAAATGGCGTCGCTAAAGTAAGGAGGTGGCGGTCAGGGCTGTTTCCCTCCTTTAGTGCGTGTTTTTGGGGTGAATGAAAAGCGGGGAGGGGGTCTGGGTGGTGATGACGTCATTTGGAGCACCCGAATGTCACCGAGGCGGGGCAAGGACGCAGCGGAGCGGCAGGTAAGTGGGGCACGGGGGGGTCCCCCAAGGAAGGGGGTGTCGGAGCGTAAAACCGCGCGACAATCCTCGGTGGGAGAGGCGAGGCGGTGGCGCCCCCGCGCGTCGGGAGGGCGGCAGTGCAGCTCGGGGGCCGCGCATGCGCAGCGGAGGGGCGCCCCGGCCGCGCTGGGTGCAGCAGCGGTCGCTTTTTACGTTTTTTTCTCGATCTCCCTTTTAGTTCTCGGGAGCTATTTTTTTAATTTTCTCCTTTTCTTAATCGCGGTCGCTTTTAAAAAAGTGTCTCCGAGGCTGCGTTTTAGCTCGCCGCCGCTGCTTTTGCCGAGGGAGCGGTGCTTAAAGGGGTCGCGGGCGGAACACAGTCGGTGTCTCCTGGGCAACCGCGCCTGCGCAGTGGCCGGCTGTTTGCCGCCCTGGGTGTCGGGAGTGGGCGTGGCCGTGCCCCTGCGGGGGCGGAGCAGAGGCGTGGTCTCCCGCGGAACCCTGCCCCGAGGGGAGGGGCTGGGCGTGGTCTCCTGTGAAACCCCGCCCCGAGGGGGCGGGATGGGGGAGGCGTGGCCTCCAGCGGAGCCCCGCCCCGGGGCGTGGTTTCCTGCGTGACCCCGCCCCGAGGGGCAGGACATGGGCGGGGTCCCCTGGGGAGCCGCGCATGCGCGGTGGAGGGGCGCTCTGGCGGCGCCTTCTGCTGCCGCCCTGTGGTCAAATTTCGGTACTGCAGCGGCCGCTTTTTTACCTTTTTTTTTTTTTTTTTTTTTTTTTTTAACTTCTTCTTTCCTCGCCCTTCTCCGTTTCACTTTCCCGGGGCTTTATTTTAAACTTTCTCCTTCTTTTCTTAATCACGGTCGCTTTTAAATTTCTCTGTCTATTTTATCCCGTTCGCTGCCTTTATTTCGCTGTCTTTTGTGTTACTAATTGGTCTTTCCTCGGCGGCGTCGCTTTTTAAATGTTCTCTCCGTGCCCGCTTATTTTTCCGCTCCCTGTCCTTATTTGGTTGCTGGGCGGCCATTTTGGTTGCTGGGCGGCCATTTTGGTTGCTGGGGCGCCATCTTGGTTGCTAGGACGCCATCTTGGTTGCTAGGGCGCCATCTTTTTCCCCTTTTTTTGGGGAGGGGGCGTGTAGACACGTAAATGGCCTTGCTAAAGTAAGGAGGTGGGGGTCAGGGCTGTTTCCCTCATTTAGTGCCCTTTTTTTGGGGTGAACAAAAAGTGGGGAGACGGCTGGGTGGCGCTGACGTCATTCGGGGCACCTGAATGTCACCGATGCGGGGGCAAGGATGCAGTGGAGGAGCAGGTAGGTGGGGCGGGCGGCATGTGTGTCTGGGGGGGCGGGTGGGTCCCCCAAAGCAGAGGGTGTCACGGCGTAAAAATAGCGGTGGGAGAAGCGAGGGAATGGCGCGCCCTGGGGTCCGGGGCGTGGTACTGCGGGTGGGGGGCTCTGGCCGTGCTCGGTGCCGCAGCCGTTGCTTTTTACATTTGTCCATCCCCGTTTTAGTTTTCGGGGCCTACTTTTTAATTTTCTCCTCTTCTTAATTGCGGTTGTTTTTAAGAATGTCTCTCGGCGGCTGCGTTTTAGTTCGCTGCCGCTGTTTTTGCCGAGGGAGCTGTGCTTAAACGGGGCGCGGGCGGGACAGGAGGGGGGGGGGCGTCTCCTGGGCAACCGCGCATGCGCAGTGGCCGGCTATGGCTGCTCAGTCAGTGCTGGCAATGGGCGGGGCCGTGTCCCTGTGGGGGCGTGTCCGGGGCGGGGTGTGCTGCGGAGCCCCGCCCCGAGGGGCTGGACGGGGCCGTGGTCTCATGCGAAACCCCGCCCCGAGGGGGCGGGACGGGGAGGCGTGGCCTCCAGCGGAGCCCCGCCGTGGGGGCAGGACGGGGCGTGGTTTCCTGCGCGACTCCGCCCTGAGGGGCAGGACATGGGCGGGGGCCCCTGGGGAGCCGCGCATGTGCAGTGGAGGGGCGCTCTGGCGGCGCCTTCTGCTGCCGCCCTGTGGTCAAATTTCGGTATCGCCGCTTTTTTACCTTTTTTTTTTTTTTTTTTTTTTTTCTCCGCGGGTTCCGGCGCGGCGGCGGCGGGGGGTGCGCGTCCTGGCGCGGCTTCCGGCAAAGCGGCGGCTTCCGGCGCGGCTTCTGACGCCGCTTCCGGCGCGGTTTCTGGCACGGCTCCCGGCGAGGCGCGGCGCCGGTCCTCGTCCCGGTCCCGGCGGCAGGTCCTGGTGCGGCGCCGGTCCAGGCGCAGGTCCCGGTGCGGCGCGGCAGCAGCTCCCGGTGCGGCGCGGCGCCGGTCCCGGCGGTAGGTCCCGGCGTGGCACGGCTGCGGCTGCCGTGGCGGCGCGGCGCCGGTCCCGGCGCAACTTCCCGGAGCGGCGGGGGCGGCTCCCGGGGCGGCGCGGTGCCGGTCCCGGCGGCAGGTCCCGGCGGCAGGTCCCGGCTCGGCTCGGCGGCGGTTCCCGCGCGGCTCCCGGCGGGGTGGGGGGGTGCGGGTCGCGGCGCCGGGCGGGTCCTGGTGCCCGCACGGGGTGGTGGGGGGGAAAGGGCCCCGGCTGCTGCCGCCGGTCCCGGTCCGTGGGGGCGGGCGGGTCTGCGCTCCCGGGTCGGCTGGGCCTGGCTCCCCGCGGGGGACTTTTGGGCCTCGGGGGAGTTCGGGGGGCGGGCGCGGCGGTGCGGGAGATGGTGGAGAAGTAAAGCCTGCGAGAGCGCTAATAAAGCGCCGGCCGGGCTGCGGTGGTGCCGCCCCGCAGGGGGAGAGCAGGCTCGGCAGCTGGGTTTTTGGGCTCCGTAGCGGGCGCTCCGTGAGCTGGTTCGGGGGCCAAAAGCAGAAGGTAAACGGGCCGCTTGCGCGGGGGAGCGGGAGGGCGTCAGGGGGGCCGCGTGGGAAAGCGGCGGGTGGGCAGGGTGCGTGGACGTTGCCCGGAGGCGGTGGTCCGGTCACGTCAGAGCCCGAAGTTCGGGGAGGCCGGCACGCAGCGGGCCGGCCGAGCTGAACATCCGAGGTGGTCTCCGGGGGCCGTGTAGCGTGGGCATGTGTGAGGCTGTGTATCTGGGAAGCCTCGTGTTGTAAGAGCTGTATGATACCAATGTGTTCTCTTAGGTGGATAAGAGTCAAGTGACCGGAGCCAGAGAGGAGGAAGGGAGGTAGAGAGAGAGGAAGATGCATCCGAACTGTCAGATTCTCCCAGCAGCTCCAAGGGCGGAAGCCGTGGTGAGTCCTGGACCCTTGGGGCCGTGTCGCCCCTCTTCTGCGTCGCGGTCCTTCCCTGCCCCACCTTCTCTTTCTCTCACAGCTGTAATTTTTTCGCTTCCCTGCATCTCTTCCTCTCTCGTTCTCCAAGTCCCTCTCTTTCTCTGTTGTTCTGCCTCTCTGCTTTCTTTTTTCTGTCTGCACTTCTGTCCTGTTCCCTGTCCCTCTTTTTTTCATCCTCTGTCCTGCAGCCTATCACTGTTTTTGTCTTTCTCCATCTATCTGTCTGTCTTCCTGTCCCAATTTTTTTTAATTCCTCCCCGTCTGCCCTTTAGCCCTTCACAATTACCACCCCTCCCCGTCTGGCCCCCATCTGGCTCCATGTCCCTATTTCTAATTTTCTCTGTCTCTGCCCTGTATTCTAGATACACTTTTCTTTCTTGTATTATCTTATTTCACGTTCCTGTCTCTATGTTTTAATTTCTTCCTTCTCTGTCCTATAGCCTGGTTTTGTCTTTATCGTTCTCTGTCTGGCTCCCTGGCCCTATTCTTTAATTCCTCTGTCTCTCCCCTTCAGCTCACTGAGGTTTTTTGGTATTTCTCAGTGTCTCTCTGTCCACCTCACTGTCCCCTCTTTTAATTTCTCCATCTCTGCCCTGTGGCCCATCAGAAATCTTTGCTTTTCTCCATCTCTCTCAGTCCGGTTCCCTCTCCCTCCCTCCTCTCTGTCCTGTAGCCCATTGCTGTTTCTTTTGCCCTCTGCCCCTCTCTCTGTCTCGGTAGCTCCCTTTCCCTGTTTTTTAATCCTTTCCTCTCTGCCCTGCAGGGAGGGGGAGGAGGTGCTCCAGGCACCAGAGCAGAGATTCCCCTGCAGCCCTGGTGACGCAGGTTGTCCCCCTGCAGCCCGTGGAGGTCCGCGGTGGAGCAGACGTGCAGCTGCAGGCCACGGAGGACCTCTCGCTGGAGTAGGTGGGTGTGCCCGAAGGAAGCCGTGACCCCGTGGAGCGCCCGTGCTGGAGCAGGCTCCTGTCAGCAGGCGTGTCTCCGTGGAGAGGAGCCCATGCTGGAGCAGGTGTTACGGCAGGACCTGTGGCCCCGTGGGAGGGACCCTACGCTGGAGCAGAAGAAGAGCGTGAGGAGGAAGGAGCGGCAGAGACAATGTGTGATGAACTGACCGCACCCCCTGATCCCCGTCCCCCTGCGTTGGTCGAGGGTAGGATGTAGAGAAGCTGGGAGTCAAGATGAGCCCAGGAAAAAAAAAGAGAGGGGTGGGAGGAAGGTGTTTTTTAGATTTGTTCTTATTTCTCGTTACCCTACTCTGATTTTGATTGACAATAAATTAAATGAATTTCCCCAAGTAGAGTGTGTTTTCCCGTTGCGGAAGTTGGTGAGTGATCTCTTTGTACTTATCTTGACCCACAAGCTTTTTTGTTGTATTTCCTCCCTGTCTTGTTGAGGAGGGCGAGCAATAGAGCGCCTCGGTGGGCGGCCGGCGGCGGCCGTTCGTATTTTGGAGCCTGGCTCTCGGCTCGTCTTTTTCTTGGACATAGTGTGAAACGTTTGGACGTTTGGGTAGGTAAACAAGCGCAGAGCCCATTGTTGTTCGGGCTGTGAAAGGGCTGACATGGGACGATTGCAGGCAGGAATAGCTTTCAGGGCCGCCACCTTTGTCGCGGGAGCAATCTGCGGTCGTTCGCCTTTTTGGAACAGGGTTCCCGTCTCGTTTGTTTTGTCGGTCAGAGCGTGAAACGTTTGGACATTTGGGCGTTCAGGTCTCCCTCCCTTCTGGTGTTCAGGTCTACCTTCCTTCCACGTGGCACGCAGGTCTACTGTGTGCAGTCTATCTCTTTTCTAATTTTTCTTACATTATTGCGGCTTTAGTTTCTTAGCTTTTTAGTTTCTTAGCTTTAGTTTCTTAGCTTTAGTTTCTTAGCTTTTTTTACTTTTACATTTACTCTTTATTTTTTACTTCTGCTTCGTTAACTTCTGTTGCTTTTACAATTACTTTTACTTTTTTATTGCTTACTTGCCACTGCTTCATTGCTGCTTATTACTTTTTCTTTTTTTGCTTTTTCTTTAGTTTTTCTTTTACTGGTCTACTTCTTCTAGGTGTACCTCTTCTGACTGGTTTGCCACCTTCTGGCGTGCAGGTCTTTTTTACTTTTACGTTTTTACTAAAGAAGTCTAAACGCACAGCATTTTAATTTTTTTACGGTGTCCTGGTTTTGTGCAGATAAAATTTATAGAATCACTTTTCTGTTCCATTTTGTTTCAGTTTGTGGCCAGCTGTGGGACAGGGATCAAGGCCATTAACAGTTAAATCCAGGGCAGGTGCCCCAGGCTGGCCCACAGGTGTATTCTATAACATTAAGCTCAGGTTCGCTATAAAAGGGCAACTTGCTGGGGAGGGGTGGGCCTCTTTTTGCTCTGCTCCCTTCCCTCTTTCTACTTCTTCTCAACAATGGCTGTCTCCAGAGGAACTTGCCATCGCTCTGTGGGCTAAGTATAGTTTTGTGTGTTTTGTATTAGCATCGATATCAGTTTTAAATTGTAACCCATGAGTCTCCCTCCTTTTCCTGAATCCCTTTCTCAGTCCGGGAAGGGCAATCGGGTGATAGAACAGCTGCTTACTGTTCAGGGTGGTGGTCGGTGCCCCGGGTATATGAGCCGCAGCCTCTCATCAGGGAGCTCATTTTTCTCCTGAGCTTTGATGGTGTTAGTGCTCAGCTGCTCCTTCAGTCAATTTTAGCCTTTGAGCTGGTCAAGCTATTTGGGCAGATGTATTTTAACATTGAGAGAAGCAGCAGTGTGTCTGTGAGGTAAGAGGTTCAGGTGCAGGAGAGGTTAATTTTCTGCTTTTATTTGTTAAACTTTTGTTTTGAGTTAAACTTTTGTTTTTAGTTTAGTTTAACTAAATTTTTTCTTTAGTTTACAATTACTTTTTTTTTTTTTTTTAATTTTATTCTTTTTCTACCTTATAGTGTTCAGGTCTCTCTCCCTTCTGGCATGCAGGTCTGCCTTTTTTTATGGAATGTAGGTCTCATTCCCTTGTGGCGTGCAGGTCTACTGGGTGCAGTCTGTTTTCTAATTTTTTTTACATTTTCTTAGCTTTTTGGTTTCTTAGCTTTTTGGTTTCTTAGCTTTTTGGTTTCTTAGCTTTTTGGTTTCTTAGCTTTTTGGTTTCTTAGCTTTTTGGTTTCTTAGCTTTTTGGTTTCTTAGCTTTTTGGTTTCTTAGCTTTTTGGTTTCTTAGCTTTTTGGTTTCTTAGCTTTTTGGTTTCTTAGCTTTTTGGTTTCTTAGCTTTTTGGTTTCTTAGCTTTTTGGTTTCTTAGCTTTTTGGTTTCTTAGCTTTTTGGTTTCTTAGCTTTTTGGTTTCTTAGCTTTTTGGTTTCTTAGCTTTTTGGTTTCTTAGCTTTTTGGTTTCTTAGCTTTTTGGTTTCTTAGCTTTTTGGTTTCTTAGCTTTTTGGTTTCTTAGCTTTTTGGTTTCTTAGCTTTTTGGTTTCTTAGCTTTTTGGTTTCTTAGCTTTTTGGTTTCTTAGCTTTTTGGTTTCTTAGCTTTTTGGTTTCTTAGCTTTTTTTAACTTTTTACATTTACTCTTTATTTTTTACTTCTGCTTTTTTAACTTCTGTTGCTTTTACAATTACTTTTACCTTTTTATTGCTTAGTTGCCACTGCTCAGTTGCTGCTTATTAGTTTTTATTTTTTTGCTTTTTCTTTACTTTTTACTGGTCTACCTCTTCCAGGTGTACCTCTTCTGCCTGGTTTGCCGCCTTCTGGCGTGCAGGTCTATGTTCGTTTCTGGCGTGCAGGTCTTTTTTACTTTTACTTTTATAACTCTATAATTTTTTTATTTTTTTTTTTAATTTTAGTATTTTAGCTTTTGGTTTTTAGTGTGTTAGGGTTTTAGTGTGTGTGTTAGGGTTTTTTAACTTAGGTTTCTTTAACATTTAATATTTTTTACTTTTTAAACTTCTGTTACTTTTACAATTACTTTTACTTTTTTGTTTATTAGTGGTGGCTTTATTAGTGGTGGCTTTATTAGTGGTGGCTTTATTAGTGGTGGCTTTATTAGTGGTGGCTTTATTAGTGGTGGCTTTATTAGTGGTGGCTTTATTAGTGGTGGCTTTATTAGTGGTGGCTTTATTAGTTTTTCTTTCTTTGCTTCTTGTTTTTTCTTTTCCTGGTCTACCTCTTCCAGGTCCACCTTAGTTTTTGGCGTGCAGATCCACCTTAGTTTGTGGGTTGCAGGTGTAGCGCGTGCAGTCTACCTGTTTCATAGTTTTTTTTACTTTCATGTTAATTTTTTAGATTTAGTTTTTTAGGGTTTTATGTTTTTTAACTTTTGTTTCTTTTACATTCACACTTTGTGTTTTACTTTTTTAACTTCTGTCACTTTTGCCACTACTTTTACTGTTTTCTTTTATTAGTTGTGCCTTTAGTAGTTGTGGTGCCTTTAGTAGTTGTGGTGCCTTTATTAACTTTTTCTTTTCCTGGTCTACCTCTTCCAGGTCCACCTTAGTTTCTGGGTTGCATGTCTAGTACGTGCAGTCTACCTGTTTCATAATTTTTTTTACTATTTTTTTAATGTTAGTTTTTTATATTTGTTTTTTTGGGTCTTAGGGTTTTAGGTTTTTTAACTTTTGTTTCTTTTACGTTTACTCTTTGTTTTTTACTTTTTTAACTTCTGTCACTTTTACCACTACTTTTACTGTTTCCTTTTATTAGTTGTGCTTTATTAGTTGTGCTTTATTAGTTGTGCTTTATTAGTTGTGCTTTATTAGTTGTGCTTTATTAGTTGTGCTTTATTAGTTGTGCTTTATTAGTTGTGCTTTACTTTTTCTTTTACTGGTCTACCTCTTCCAGGTCCACCTTTGTTTCTGGCTTGTAGGTCTACCGCGTGCTGTCTAGCTCTTTCATAATTTTTTTAATCTTTTTTTCTTTTAGGGTTTTAGTGTGTTAGTTTTCGTGTTTTTTACCTTTTGTTTCTTTTACGTTTCCTCTTTTTTACTTTTACTTTTTAAACATCTGTTAGTTTTACAATTAATTTTACTCTCTTGTTTAGTAGTGGTGGCTTTAGTAGTGGTGGCTTTAGTAGTGGTGGCTTTAGTAGTGGTGGCTTTAGTAGTGGTGGCTTTAGTAGTGGTGGCTTTAGTAGTGGTGGCTTTAGTAGTGGTGGCTTTAGTAGTGGTGGCTTTAGTAGTGGTGGCTTTATTAGTTTTTCTTTTTTTGCTTCTTGTTTTTTCTTTTCCTGGTCTACCTCTTCCAGGTCCACCTCAGTTTCTGGTGTGCAGATCCACCTTAGTTTGTGGGTTGCAGGTCTAGCACGTGCAGTCTACCTGTTTCATAGTTTTTTTTACTTTAATGTTAATTTTTTAGATTTAGTGTTTTAGGGTTTTATGTTTTTTAACTTTTGTTTCTTTTACATTCACACTTTGTTTTTTACTTTTTTAACTTCTGTAACTTTTGCCACTACTTTTACTGTTTTCTTTTATCAGCTGTGCCTTTATCAGTTGTGCCTTTATCAGTTGTGCCTTTATCAGTTGTGCCTTTATCAGTTGTGCCTTTATCAGTTGTGCCTTTATCAGTTGTGCCTTTATCAGTTGTGCCTTTATCAGTTGTGCCTTTATCAGTTGTGCCTTTACTTTTTCTTTTACTGGTCTACCTGTTCCATGTCCACCTTTGTTTCTGGCGTGCAAGTCTACGTTCCATGTGGCGTGCAGGTCTACTGTGTGCAGCCTATCTGTTTTCTAATTTTTTTACAGGTTCTTAGCTTTTTAGGTTCTTAGCTTTTTAGGTTCTTAGCTTTTTAGGTTCTTAGCTTTTTAGGTTCTTAGCTTTTTAGGTTCTTAGCTTTTTAGGTTCTTAGCTTTTTAGGTTCTTAGCTTTTTAGGTTCTTAGCTTTTTAGGTTCTTAGCTTTTTAGGTTCTTAGCTTTTTAGGTTCTTAGCTTTTTAGGTTCTTAGCTTTTTAGGTTCTTAGCTTTTTAGGTTCTTAGCTTTTTAGGTTCTTAGCTTTTTAGGTTCTTAGCTTTTTAGGTTCTTAGCTTTTTAGGTTCTTAGCTTTTTAGGTTCTTAGCTTTTTAGTTTGTTAGCTTTTTAGGTTCTTAGCTTTTTAGTTTCTTAGCTTTTTAGTTTGTTAGCTTTTTAGTTTGTTAGCTTTTTAGTTTGTTAGCTTTTTAGTTTGTTAGCTTTTTAGTTTGTTAGCTTTTTAGTTTGTTAGCTTTTTAGTTTGTTAGCTTTTTAGGTTCTTAGCTTTTTAGGTTCTTAGCTTTTGTTAACTTTTTCCATTTACTTTTTATTTTTTACTTCTGCTTCGTTAACTTCTGTTGCTTTTACAATTAGTTTTATTTTTTTATTGCTTAGTTGCCACTGCTGCGTTGCTGCTTATTAGTTTTTCTTTTTTTGCTTTTTCTTTACTTTTTCTTTTACTGGTCTGCCTCTTCCAGGTGTACCTCTTCTGCCTGGTTTGCCGCCTTCTGGCGTGCAGGTCTACGTTCGTTTCTGGTGTGCAGGTCTTTTTTACTTTTACTATTATAACTTCATAATTTTTTAATTTTTCTTTTTAATTTTAGTATTTTAGCTTTTGGGTTTTAGTGTGCTAGGGTTGTAGTGTCTGTGCTAGGGTTTTTTAACTTAGGTTTCTTTAACATTTAATAGTTATTTTTTACTTTTTTAACTTCTGTTGCTTTTACAATTACTTTTACTTTTTTGTTTATTAGTGGTGGCTTTATTAGTGGTGGCTTTATTAGTGGTGGCTTTATTAGTGGTGGCTTTATTAGTGGTGGCTTTATTAGTGGTGGCTTTATTAGTGGTGGCTTTATTAGTGGTGGCTTTATTAGTGGTGGCTTTATTAGTGGTGGCTTTATTAGTGGTGGCTTTATTAGTTTTTCTTTTTTGCTTTTTGTTTTTTCTTTTCCTGGTCTACGTCTTCCAGGTCCACCTTAGTTTCTGGCGTGAAGATCCACCTTAGTTTGTGGGTTGTAGGTCTACCGCGTGCTGTCTAGCTCTTTCATAATTTTTTTTTATCTTTTTTTTTGTTTTAAGGTTTTAGTGTTGTAGTTTTCGTATTTTCTTAACTTTTATTTCTTTTACATTTACTCTGTTTTACTTTCACTTTTTAAACTTCTGTTACTTTTACAATTAATTTTACTCTCCTGTTTATTAATTTTACTCTCTTGTTTATTATTGCCCCCAAAGGGACATTAGCGGTGTTCCCGTGGGGGCGTGCCAGTGGCGGGATGTGCCGAAGAACCCCCCCGAGGGGCTGGACGGGGGCGTGGTCTCCTGCGGAACCCCGCCCCGAGAGGCGGGATACGGGCGCGGTGTTAGGTCAGCCTGGCAAAATGGCAGCTTCTGGGCATGCGCAGTAGCTAAATGAAGTTCCCAAAATGGCCGACTTAAGGTCGGGCAACCTGGTGCGGCGGGGGCGGGTTGCGGCGCGGCCCCTGCGCGGGCGCACAAGAGCGGCGGCGAGCGGCGTGGGCCGTCGCGAGTTTCGTTGCGGTGCGCTCGGCGTTGGCGGTGGCGCCGCGCCGGAGCAGGTGAGGGGCCGTGGGCACGGAGGGTTTGGGAGGGGCCGTTCTCCGGTCGGGGCAATCCCCTGGTGGGGTCCTAGCTCTGCGCTCACGGGGCTGGTGGGGGGGTGCGGAAGCGGCCCCGGGCCGAACGCTGTCCAGGGCTCGCCGCGGGGGTGTTGGGGCCGAGCCCGTGTCCGGGCAGGGTGGAGCAGGGGCAGCCCCGTCCGGCTCTCAGCTGCTCGGTATTGGGGCTGGGCAGGCTCTGCCGCTGCCGGCGCGGGTCGGGCAGCGGCGGCGGCGCGGGGGGGCTCCGGCGGCGCCGGGCGGGTCCCGGTGCCCGCACGGGGCGGGGAAAGGTCCGCGGCTGCTGCCGCCGGGGGGGGTCGTGGGGGCGGGCGGGGCGGCTGGGCCCTGCTCCCCGCGGGGGCTTTTGGGCCTGGGGCGTTGGGGGTGTCAGCTCGGCGGTGTTGCTGCTGTTTGTCTTTGGTATCCTGTTATGGTTGAGAGCTCTGAATTGTAGGTTTTTTCAGTTTCTGACACATTTTTTTCCCTAAGGAGATGCTGCATTTATAAGTTGTTTTTTTGCAGATGCATTGGTCAATATAATAGATTTATGATTAATAAAATGACAAAAATGATACTAGTCTTACACATCTGGACTCTTTATGAATATGTGTTCCTCACATGCAAGTGTCATCCGGACACACATGGTCTGCACTTCATGCTCTGACAAGACAATATGCTGAGGTGGGGATCAGCTCCAACAGGAAAAAAAAAGGTACAAGGTTATGGGGGTTTTTTTTTGGTTCTTTTTGGGGGTGTACTGTTTTTGTGGGGATAAACTCTATAGAATCACTTTTGTGTTCCAATTTGTTTCAATATGTGGCCAGCTGTGGCATGGTGATTAATGCCATTAGCAGTTAAATCCAGGGCAGCTGCCCCAGGCTAGACCACAGGTGTATTGTATAATGTTAATGTCAGGTTCAGTATATAAGGGAAAGATTGCTGCGGATGGGGTGGATCTGTGCTCTCTTCTCTTCTCCCCTCCTTTCTCCCTCGTTTTCCTCCACCTTTCTTCTCCATGGTTGTGATCCCAGGAGGAAATTGCCATCACTCTGTGGGCTAAGTATAATTAAGACCAGGTTGCTATTGAGGAGGAGGTGTTGTGGAAGAGGTTGGTTTTGACCACTATGATGCTCACAGCTGGTGCTTGTGTATTTTCTTGTTTTGCAGATGACGAAGAGGAACCTGGCAACAGCAGAAGCACCCGGCAGTTAGCTGCCGTGGGGTTTGTTTTTTTTGAGGATGCATTGAGACTTCCTCTCCTCTGAAAGATCAGTTGAGGGAGCAGTGCTAGGGAGGGGACAAGGTCGGGAATTGCAGGGAGGGATTTTGAAGTTAGCATAGGGGAGAAGGCTGTCCGGGAACAGTCCCTTTGGCCAGGCTCAGGGAGCGGATTACTTTTCAGAGCAATGATAGGGTGTGCCAGGCAGGGCAGTTCCAGCCTTTGTCTGTGCGTCGTGTAGTTTGCGTAGTCTGTCTTCTGTGTCTTAAGACACGCATCAGGTCTCGATGTTCTCATAGCTCTTTGCGCTAAAAGAGCACACCACGCGCCTCGGCCGCCATCCATAGCGTCCCGAATGCACGTACTCATCGGCGTGGCACCGATCGGGCTCTTTCTTCTTGTTTAACCTTAAAGAACGGATCGATCTTGCATTTCCTAAGTTTCCCGGCAGTCCTCTTTTGCAGCAACATTCCTGGGTGCGCGAGCAGTTCTGGTCTCCAGATGTCCATTCTGGACAGACTGGGATTTCTTTCCCGCATCCTTACGCGGTTAGGTCTCGAAGCCAGCCTTCTCGCGCGTACATCCTCTCGGTTTTGAGAGTAAGTTCTTATCACGGGCCGTGACGTTCTGCTCTCTTTCTGGGGCGGCCATAGAGCCTCCTCATATCCCGCCACGGTGCCTCAGGACATGTCTTCCGACAGCACCTTCTTTTGAGGCATCACACTTCTCACCGAGAGTTTTCTCTCATCTTGGAGGCGCGTCGTTGATAGCGTTCCGTGTATCGTCTATCTGTGTGTGCGTGGCTCGGAGCTGCCCTGCCTGGGGGTGTAGAGTTAGGGGTAGATGGAATAGCGATGTGTCTATGTTAATACCTAAGGTGTTGAGGCTTCTACGTGTAACGCTTAATGTTTGAATTAGGTATTTATTTTAGTGGCACACTGTAGTTGGGCTGTAGATGGTATTCCTTAATGGGAACGAGATGTCTGGAACTATTAAAGTGATGCTCTGCTTCCAGGTGATTTGTTCATTATTGTCTTTGCAGATGCAGAGGGACGAGCCGTGCAGGACAAGAGAGAAGAGGTGAGCGGAGCGCCATAAGAAGGTGGGTCGCCGTGTGGTGTTACAGGGAAGATGACTGGCGGCGATACACCTAGATTATGGTATTTCTGTTGTGTTTTTTTTTTTAATTTGAAGGTGCAAAGCAATGAGTGACAGGGTGTACAGGCACAGGAGCTGACTCGGGCGAGGTGAGCACCGATCGGTGGGCTGAAGCGGCAGTTATTTTTGAGGTATTGTATTGGCGGCATGTGTTTTTTTTGGTTTTACAGGTGGTGTGCGAGAGTCAATGCGATGCCCTAAACTGGCGGAGGCCAGACAGGCAAGTTGTGACGGTAAAGGCGTGCTAGAAGGGGAGCGGCACAGGCGAGCCGCGGTTTTGGGCAGTATCTCGGCCCGTGCCTTTTTGTTTGTGTTTTTGCAGGTGCTGCCCACAGGCTCTGGGGAGCGAAGCCACGTGCCAAGGAGCGGTCAGAGAAGGTGAGGCGGTCATGGGCCGCGTCGGTGTGTAATAGGAAAGTATTAAGTGGCCACTCAGTGGAGGGATTCTTCTTGGTTTTGCAGGTTCTGTGCGGGGCAGCCTTTGGACTTGGACGAGCATTTGAGGTGAGCTGGGTCGTAGAGAGTAGGAGCAGGGGGCTGGTGATTTCTTGCCAGTGGCACGGTAATTTTGTGTCTTTTGGTGTCTTAGGCACCACGAGCGACGACAGCCACAGCGTCCGACTCCGGAATCGGCACGGAGCAGGTGACCGGAGTGGCACGGTGCATCCGAGGTGGATGATGATGTGGGGAACGGTCTGTGTCAGATGTGATGCTGACTGACGGCCTTGTTGTGTGTGGATTGTAATTTTTTTTTCAGGTGATGAAGAGGAATCTGGTGATTGCAGGATTCGTGCAGTGGGCTGATTGTATTTTTTCTTTTTGAGGATGGAATTGGACCCTTGGCTGTCTGAAAGGTAAGTTGAGGCAGTGGTGGTGGGGAGAGGTTGGGGGAAGGAGCAGACAAGGTTGGCACTTTCAGAAAGTGTTTTTCCAGTTTTAAAGTTAGTGTAGGGGAGAGGGCTGTCCAGGAACAGTACTCTTTAGGCGGGCTAAGGCAGAGGGTTTCTTTTCAGCACAATGGTAGCGTGTGGCAGGCCACGGCAGTTCCAGCCTACGTGTGTTTGTGTAGTTCGTGCGGATTGTCACGTGCGTCTTAGCGCTTCTTCAGGTCTTGATGTCTTCTTTGTGCTCAAGGAGCACGCCATCCCTGGAGTCTTGAACACCTGTACTCATCAGTGTAGTGCCAATCAGGCGCTTTCTTCCTTTTGTAAGGAGATTAAAGCGTGGTTCGGTTTTCCATCTTGCAAGTTTCCAGACGGTCCTCTTCTGCGGCGTCATCGCCAGCCGCACGAGAGGCTGTGCTTTCCAGGCGTCTATTTGGACAGACTGGTCATTCTTCCCTGCATCCTTAGGTGGTGAGGTCTTGAAGCCAAGCTTCTTGTGCATACATCCTCTCAGTTTTGAGAGTAACTTCTTGTTACGGGCCATGACGTTCTGCTTGCTTTCTGGGGTCGCCATAGAGCCTCCTCACGTCCCCGTCACGGTCCTGCAGGCGGTCTTCCCTCGCAGCGTCTTCTCCTTGGGCATCATCATCCTCGCTGAGAGTTTTCTCTCATCTTTGAAGCACCTAGTTTCTAGCGTTCTGTGTAGCATCGGACTCTCTGTGTGTGTGTGCATGCATGTGTGTGTATGTGTGGCTCGGAGCTGCCCTGCCTGGCATTGTAGAGTCAGGGGTAGTGTCCTGGTTTGGCCTAAACCAGGCCGATTTTCCTTTCAGTGATTTTTACTTTCAGCTAAGTCTCCTTTAAGTAACTGCATTTTCTGAAACTAACTGCATGTTTTTGCAGACAGTGTCTGCTTCCAGGACTGATAACGCTCGAAGTTTGTAGTTATCACTGAGGCACCGGTAGGGATGTTGTGCAGAAAGGCTCTTGCTGTACTTATTCTTGAGAGAAACCAAGGTCACTGCTGAATTCCTCATTGCTTACGAGTGAAGAGCCGAAGGGGGGTCGCAGCTGCAGTGGGGAGCAGACAGGGCAGGTGACCCAAAATTGACCAACGAGGGTATTCCATCCCATACACGTCATTCTCGGTATAAAGTGGGGGGATCACGAGGGTCTCGCTCTCTTTCTGCTATGGCCGGTGTCCAGGGAGGACTCCGTCTGTTTTCCTGCTGCCCCCGATCCCGATCCAGTGCGTTCCTGAATCCAGCTCTCGACCATCGCTAGGCCCAGGCTGGGCCTTCCCGGAGCCTGCCCTGCAGTGCCGGTGGTGACGTGGCTGACTTCAGGGGAGCTCAATCTTGGTTTTGTATATATATTTGTATATATTTGATTATTTTTATTATTATTATTATACTTTTTTTTTTTCATTATTATAGTTTATTAAAACTGTTTTAATTTTCCAACCCAGAAGTCTCTCTCCCTTTTCCCTTTCCCTTTCCCTCTGGGGGGAGGGGGGGGGGATAACAGAGGGCATCTGCCGCAGGTTTAATCGCCAGCCCAGCTTTAAACCGTGACAGGTAGGTAGAATAGCGATCAGTGTCTGTGGTTAATATGTTGATATGGCTAGACTGTTGGGGTAAAGGTTGTAGAGTCATCTCGGACAGATTAGCTATCTGCAGCAGGTGAGGCCAGTAACTTCTGTAACATTTTGAAGGTGCAGAGGAGATATTCGGAGCCCTCTGGGAGAGGCAGTGACAGGGCTAGTTGGGCAGATGGGATCTCTAAGGTGTTGAGGCTTCTCTGTATAAGGTTTAATGTTTGAATTAATTATTTACTTTAGTGGCAGGCTGGAGTTGGTCTGTGGATGGTATTCCTTAATGGGAAGCAGATGTCTGGAACTAATAAAGGGATGCTTTGAGTCCAGGTGACTTATTCAATATTGTCTTTGCAGATGCAGATGGACGAGCCGTGCAGGTCAAGAGAGGAGAGGCGAGCGGAGCGCCGTAAGAAGGTGGGTCGCCGTGTGGCGTTAGAGGGAAGATGACTCTTGGTGATATGCCTATGTGTGCTGATTTCACTGGGATTTGGTTTTAGTTTGTGTCCAGGCATGGTGATCAAGGTCCTCAGCAGTTAAATGCAGGGCAGCTGACCCTGAGTGGCCCACAGGTGTCTTCTGTTTCATGGACATCAAGCTCACTATAAAACAGAGGGCTTGTTGGGAAGAGGTGGGGTTTTTTCCTGCTCTCCTTGCCTCTCCTCCCTCCTCCCTCTTCCTTCCTGTGATTCCTGGAGCAACTTGTCAGTGATCTGTGGATGAGTATACAGTTGTTTGTTTTGTGTTGTCCTTTATACTGATTTCTTCCTTTAATTACATCTGGTTCACTTCATCCTACGAAGTCTCCCTGCCTTTTTCCCAGTGCCCTTCCTCATTTGGGGAAGCGACATTGGGAGAGAGAAATGCTGCTAATGTTTAGCCCCGGGTGCAGGCTAAACGAAGACACTACCTTATTGTATTTGTTGTTTTTTTTTTTTTTAATTTGGAGGTGTAAAGCAACGAGCGCCACGGGATACGGTCACAGGACCTGAGTCTCGGGCAAGGTGAGCGCCGATCGGTGGACTGAAGCGG